>NW_028278199.1:0-643838 GCF_059751315.1 Micrasema longulum
AAATGTGTGTTAGATGTTATTGTGATCTTCTTTGATTTCCCGTTGTTTTACATAGTAAAACGCTCCATTTAAGTCAATATCTCACATAAATATTCACCCTCGTAACTTGAAACTCTCCAATAAGTTAGAAGTATTAAATTGTTATGATTATTAAATTAATACCATCATGACTTAAATGCAAGAATACGTTTGCAAAGCAACTTTTTTTTTTTCAATTAAAAAAAATACATGTAAAATCATTGAAGTAGTATTTATTTCATTTTTATCGAATCGGTCGAATCACACGAGCATTATTATTTTTAATTTCTTAACGGTAAACATTACAAAGGTTCGTGAAATGTACAGTCATTTGAATAAAATTTCAGAGAAAGCATACATTTAAATTGTTCAAAAATATTTTTAACACCTATACGTTTTTCATCTATTCTGGTTGGACCGTGAGTTGTTATTCAGCGTTCTAACTATCGTTATTGAAGGCATTGGAAGCAAAGAAAGCTAGGTACCTCCAATATTTTTTTTTTTTGTTATGATGTCATTCTGTTGTTTATCAACTTTATTTTTATAAAAATCACGAGTTGAGTTGCAAATGTAGTTTAAATCATACTTCTGATGGTTTGAAAATAGTGTTAAGCAAACATAGCAATATCCATCAGCCATTTTATTCGACCAATGACAGGCTTGAGATTTAAATTTTCAAAATGACCGAGCCATACAAATATCAAGAAAGTTTTTTTGAATTCGTGTTTCTATTAAAGCTAATTTATTGTTATTTGAAAGTTTAATTTATTATATAAATAAAAGACGAGTGATAATTTAATCCACAAATTTGGAATATCCAGTGACCGGTTTCATCGCTTTCGCGACATCTTCGAGACTGGTATCTTTATTAAGGAGTTCAATGTATTTATACAAAACAGAGGTATATATAGATAATTCAAAATTATATGAAAGCAAATTAAATAAAGCTATTTTTATCTTAAGGATCATTATCAAAAAAAAACGGGTTAACTAATTAGTTGATATAATGCTATTTTAATAAGTTTAAGTATTTTATTTTTAGTGCGCCATCCTTCGTGAGTGTGATTTTTGTCAATTATGATTTCTGAAAAACAAAGGGTAATAAATCATTAGTAAAAATATATTACAATGGGTAAAGTAATACAAATATATAAAAAATAAAAAATAAAAGAATTTGAAATAAATAAGTCACTCAGATACCAACATAATATTAAAATTCCTAAATTCCATACAAGTCATGGTCAAAATAGCTATGTATTCAAAGGTGTAAAAATTTATAGTAATCTTCCTACTGAACTAAAAACTATTAAAAATAATATATCAATAAATAAATTTAAAGTTAATCTAAAGAAATTTTTTGAACTCGTGTAAAAACAACATTAAATTTTAATTAGTATGAATTTATTATTGTTTTATGTTTTTTCTGTATATATCCTATGCTTTTATTTTTCTTTTCATGTACTCGTATTTAAATTTATATAAACTCTTATAAATAATCAACTAAAATAGTGTAAGTCACTCTCCAAGCACAAGAGTTAGTCTCTTTTTTTGAAGAGTTAAAGTGATAGCATTTACTAGACGTGTAAAAGTAGATATGTTTAAAATTTTACAAAAACATTTACTCTTTATGAAATTTATGAATTAAAAAAAAAAAAAATGAAAATAGTTTAAGTTCAGTGAAAATAACATTTCTAACATAAAGACTCTCTTTGGCATTAGTGTAGCAGTTTTTGTTATCTTTCTCAAGAACACCAAAACGAAAGTTTGCTATCTTTGCTTCCAATGCCCTCGATTAATTGCTTTCTTGTGAGGCGGAGGATATGAAACTTAGCGTGAATTATAGAAAAGGCTCTTCAATTTGTAAGTGTATCTGTCATTGTTACGTTTTCCTTAGTTATAGTGAATGCGCAGAGTGCAAAAATTTAACATCTTTTTTTATTTATTTTTTTAAATATATTTGGACCCCTGTATTTAGTAGGCTACAAGGCTAAGGTACTCGGAAAAAAAAAGTTTTTGTTTGTCTTGGAAATTGGAATTGGAAAAATGGGCACTGAAATAACAGATGTTCTATACTCTGTGAAGAAATATCATCGCATGGACAATAGTCATCATTCCTTAATTTAAACCTATATAGATAACTTCTCATAGCTCCGTGTCCGGTAAAAATTTGGGTCGTTTCGAAAGTACTTTGGTGATGATGACGGAAGTTTGCTGCATCAGCCAGCGTTGGGAAAAACATTTTAGTGATTTTACCTGCAGAAGAAGCGCGGTAATGATCCTCCCACCGCTGCTTTATACAGCGTTTAGCAAAGCTAAGGGGAAATTCTGAGAAGAAAGGTGCCGTTCTTTTACAAGTTATTTAACATCTTACCACCGGCATCGTTATGTATGGCTCCCAGAACTCCACATAACTCGCGTTTAAATCAGATTGAAAATAATAATTTACTAGAGCTAGGCCTAAATAAGATATTGCGTCACCGACAAACGTATCATATATTGCAAATATATAAATAAGTTTATATGTTTTTATTGAAAAACTGTTTACCGTTTACTATCCTGCTCAAGTTGGAACATTTATATTTGTTTTGTTCTTCAGTTTCATAAAATAAATAATGTAGAATTGTGTTCCCGTTTGGATAAAGATATTCAGTGTCGTCTTAAGACCTGTGTGGTTTGTTCTAGAGACCAATTTATGAAATTAATCGAGAGTAAGAAAATGAATCAACGATACGACATAAAATCTTAATAAATACAGATCTTCAATTTAATTTCAATAAAAATGACATATTCTTTTGAATGCTGTCCATTTTTTCACTTACCTGTATCGTATACTTAGTTACTATTAATCAAAGAACTATACGATATTACCAAACACAATAACTCTGTATTCTTATTTCACACTTTTGATAACATAAAAAAAAAACAATAGTTGGAGCATGTCCAATTATTTATAACAAAAGATAAACGTTCACCTCGAAAAGCTTTTATTATGATATTCGAATCAGTCAATAAACGAGTCTAACTTTTATAACGTACATCCTCCTTAATCGTGGACAAACATACTTTTAATAAATAATTAGGTATTTTAACAGTTAAAACAAAATAAATTCAAATTATTATTCATCAATCGAAAATGTTTTCTGTGAAAATTACAATTTTTTAAGTACTAATTTTTGGGAGAAAATTGTAGATTCCTTTATTATTCACATTTATATAAAACGAGCTAAACTCGACGATGCTTTGCTATTGCTAGATTTTAGTGTATTCTCATGTATAGATTAAATGAGCACAATCAATTATTGTATTTACTTCAAATAGATACGTAAATAAACATGCTTTTTGTGTTTCTTATGATATTAACTGTGAGGATATGCGGTGACAGGGAATTTTGATAAATTGGTGTTTAAACATTGCTTTGCTGTTACGGTCTTGCAGATGCCTCCCCGATACTGTGCAAAAAAGACAAATGCATGTTGGACCTTTTATGCTTAACTAAAAAGGACAAAATCGAAGTTTCGCTGTCCCGTTTTCCCGTTTTCCCGTTTTCTGCACCTCAAAACTGGACCAATTTTGTAATTTTTTTAGACTGTGTATCAAAATAAAAATTTCTGTATCGGTACGTATTTTAAAAATAGTTATTATATTTGTATACCGTACGCCTGAAAACAGTAGATAAAACTGGTCGCTTTGACAAATTTTTGGATAGTTATAGTTCCCATAGTAAACAATTTATCCAAAAAAACAAAATAATAGAGACACGCTGATAGTAAATATCTATAGTGTGTAAAAAATCACCGCTCTAGTTCCATAATCCAGAGTGAAAATACGGGAATATGGGAATACTTTTGTACGAAGATAAGTCTGACCGCATTTCCTCTTAAGATTAAACATTATTAAGTATACTTTTTTATTTTTTTTATTTATTTACAATTTTAAAAAACCCGTTAGGGTTACATTAGAAATTTTATATTGTCTAGTCATTTTATGTCTCGTCTAGTCTAGTTAGTTCAGTCATCATTTGCTTTTTCAGACTGATTTTAAATTTGTCTCCAGTAAAAGTTTTCAAGTAGTAAGGTAAGTCGTTGTAGTGTTTAAGTCCATTATGTAGTATTTTTGACTGTCCTGTGTTTGTCTTTGCTTTTTCAATATGATAGTGTTGTTGTTGTCTGGTGTTATATTTGTGTATGTCAGCATTTTTGGCTAATATTATGTCGTCGTCTTGTATGTTTCCCAGTGTTATTTTGTGCACAATTTTTAAGGTCTCAATTTTAGTCAAGTAGTTTATGTCAAACTGGTGTGTTTTTTTGTACAGTTCAGTCGTAGAGGTCAGGTAGGATAGGTTGTATGTTAGTTTAAGAATTTTATTTTTTTGTCTTTGTATTCTTGTTATTTTATTTATTTATTTTATTTTATTAGGGAAATCAACAGTTCTACATACATATTTTTAGTAAACAAACAGATATAGTGTATAAACTCAGAACTAATAACAGATTTCCACATAGTATACAAAGTAAGTAAAGAAAATATATATTACATATCAAATAAATACATACAAAAATGTTATTTTCAAGTACTCAATAATCAAAGATTTTTTAAATATTAATTTTAAGAACATTAAGTTACTGTAAATTGGGCGGGATAAGGACAAAAATGCCTGAAGAGAGGATAAGGAGGGGGGGGGGGGAGATGTACATATTTATTATTATAATATCTACTAAGTTACATAATACATTTTTAGTGTAAATTTTAAGTCTGACAGAGTGATGTTTGTATAATCTATATTTTTAAATTTTGTATTGTACATTGAAAAAGTCCTACGAAAAAAAGCATTTTTAACATACGATGTTTTACTTATTGGTACATGAAACAGGTGGTACCGTCTACAAATCCTGGCTGGCACATGTATTGTTATTAAACCAAGCAGCTCTGTACAGTCAACCATTCCTGTCACAATTTTGTAAAGCAGTAGTTGGTCCGCACACACTCTGCGGTATTGTAGAGAAATGATTCCATGGAAGGTGGAGGCAGTGAGAGTAGATACATAAGAAATACCGGTTTTGTATTTAAGGTACTTTATAAATTTGTTTTGAATATTTTCTATTCTACTTATATATATGGCATACTGGGGATTCCATATCTGAGAGGCGTATTCCAAATGGCTTCTGACAAATGTATAATATAATGAAATAAGGGCCTTTGGATTATCAAAGTGTTTACTCATTCGAATTATGAAACCTAACATGCTCAATGCTTTGGAGGTAATTTTATGTTATGTCTGTCTTGTTACCAGTTCCCCAGAAGGCGATCATGTAACTCAATTTACTTTTGACATAGGCTTCGTACATCACAATTAAAAAAAAAAAACTAAAAAACTTACAAAACTTAACTTCATAATGCATTCGCATAACCATAGATGTAAGTAAATATTATATTAGCGTTTCCAAAAACCCAGTCAAATAAATGAATAGGTAGAAATTATACGGAATTCAAGGAAATAATCTGATTTGGATTTACAAAAATCGGATGTTCTTTGTAAACATTCAAGTAGGGTCGAAGCACCAAGAAGCCCGTTTAAGGTTCAACTTGTAGTGAAATCCACATTAAAGGTATCCATTTCATTATTTAAGCGTAAAATAAAAGACAGCAATAAAAAACACAATTATTACGTAAGTACTTTTACTTTTTTATTTAAATACGAGTATTACAATTATAATTAATATTACTCTAAAAAAATAGCAGAATCACCAGTGAATGACCACTACTACCCCAGTAAAAATAATACTCGGGTTTGGTTACATCATAACATTATAAAACACCCTAACACATTAGATTATGGATATATTCAAAGAATTGCATAAGAAATAGCATCATATAAAACACTTACCACACCTTTCCTTATAAAAACACTATCAATCTCAGAACAATAACGGGAAGACGCACTATTACCTTTTGACAACTCACAGTTCAAAACTGATAGATTTGTTTGTTACCAAAAGATATGTCCGCCTACTGCTTTTGTCATAGTTTATAGTGTTAAAAGTTTTTTGACTGGATACATGTAGCAATTCTTATTTTATTGTGTTATATTAACCATTAAGTATATATTAAGTCATTTACTGGGGGGTGGTCATTTACTGGTGCTTTGACCCTACAAATATTTATTCTGTAGTTAAAAATAACATTTTTCCAATATTTAGTATATTTATTCTCGTCAAACACAACCCTGATAGTTCGATGAATAAAACATTTACGCTCCAATTTATTTTACAAATAATAAAATTGAAAATAAATTCAAAGGGCTATAAACATGTTCAGCGCAAAGCTCATCATTTTGTAAAAAACCGCACGCAAATCAATCTAGTATTTTTTTATTATATCGAGGACACGCATACGAACTTTGCCTTTTAAATAAATATACATATAGGTACTATTTAAAAAAAAACTGAATCATTGAATACTGATTCTTATTCGTTTCGGCATTCGAATGGCGAAGACGGGCCTGTGGAGATCACTGAATTTAGTCAGATATTCGAAACTGACAGGTGAAGGGAATTGGCTTAACGGTACCGAGATGCAAAATCGCCTGTTTCTTTCTCCAGGTGTTAAGTTTGTTAGCTGGTTAGACGAAGTAAATGCTCACAGCGGGGGACTTGTACGACGGTCAGGCTCGGCTCGGGTGAGCCTACCTTCGGCCATAGTTCCACGCGCGAGTACAACAGGCGTCAGTGACGTTCCTAGGAACACGGCACGCGCAATCATTATAATCACAAAACATTCAAATTATTAATATCTACACGTTAGAACTGTTTTGAGTCGTGTTAAGTTAATGTTGCTTAATGTTATTATTTGGAAACATAACCTAACATAACACTGTCTAGTTTTGAACTCCCTACTTAAATTAATTACTTACCTTATATTATATTACAATATTAAATAATGTTCTTGACAGTCCCGAACTTTTAAATTGTGTGAATTTTTATGTGAGACGAGACAAAATACTTATTTTGCTGTTGATTTGCATAGTTCAAACTATGCCAAATACTCACCTATTCCACGGTTCCACATGTTAGCAAATAAACATGGAAACCTAGATTTATTTAATTTATCTTTATTCCAATTAAAATCATTACTTTTAAATCACTTATTTTCTAAATTATAAAAATGTACTAAGTGTTGTACTTGTTTAACTGGTTATGCTATGATACATCGCCTCTGTTACTTCAATACTTTTTATAATAAACCCTTTATTTATTGTTAATTTGCTGCATACCTATGTTATAATTTCTATTTTTTTTAAATTTTTTTTTTATTACTTTCTGCTGATTTTATTAAATGTATTTATATTTTTTATGCTGTGTTCAGGTGTTTTATTTAATTATAATTATTTTTCAATCTTATTTTATACTTTGTCAAAGGTGTAAGCCGCCGAAATAAATAAATAATTATGAAACAGTGACGTATGAGTTGTTTTAAGTAAAACATTCTTTAAGCGCAGTGTGTTTACACCTCAGAGTAAAACGAGCTACCGTTATAGAAAAAACCGAGAAAAGTTAGATATCATTCTAGTATTATCAATCACGAAGTTAGCTGTAGTTTACAGCAGAACAATGAGCCGTAGGTACTTATGTCGAGAATCGCAAGTAGAGCCATGAAACCGTCCGTTACACGTTTGTGGTTAAACCAAAAACCAAACCGAAAATTTGCACCGCTTTTATTTTAAGCAATAGAGCAAAATGGCATACCTGTAGCGTGTTATTACTCTGAGGTTCACACCTGGACAGTGAAGAAGTCTGATACTTCACGTTAAGAGTTGAAACATTCGTTCGACTAAAATAGGGGAAGCCGAATTTAGCTGAGCGAGTATGGCATCCAGAGCTATGCGTCACTGCTGTGTCTTGCTGTGCTTAGTTTAGACACATGTTATAATATTTTAAAATAATAATACTCTATTTGGAATAATAATTCTTTAATATGTTTTAAAAAACAATAATAACATGATGAGTTTGTTGTATGTTTCGTTCTGTACAAAAAATAAATAAATACGGAACAACTATTGATCGATCACAATAGAGATGGAAAACATTTTAGAGAAAAAAATATGGCAGTATAGAGAGGGGGTGAAATTCATCATTTTGTCTACAAACACTTTGACAAACTTTACATTTAAAGATACAGTGCATGTACATATATTATTTTCATTACATTAATCCAACAATAAAAAATGAAAGGTTATATTGTACACAATTTTTTCATCCTTTTTTACAATTCACATTTATATTTTGTAAATATTCGAAGAGTCGAATGGATAATTTTATTTATTCATATTGAAGTGATATTTTTTTGGTATAAAATAACTTATTTCACTTCTTAGCTTTCCGGCTATCCTTATGCAAAATAACATATCAAACAGTCGCTCCGTTGCGATGTGAAGGAAACACAAACAGTTGAACACACTTTCGCATTTACAATATAATATTAGTAACATTTATTTCATTTATTGTATTTATTTCGTTTATTTCGTTTATTTCTTTTATTTCGTTTATTTCGTTTATTTCGTTTATTTTGTTTATTTTGTTTATTTTGTTTATTTTGTTTATTTTGTGTATTTTGTTTATTTTGTTTAATTTGTTCATTTTGTTCATTTTGTTTATTTTGTGTATTTTGTTTATTTGTTTATTTTGTTTATTTTGTTTATTTTGTTTATTTTGTTTATTTTGTTTATTTTGTTTTTTGTTTATTTTGTTTATTTTGTTTATTTTGTTTATTTTGTTTATTTTGTTTATTCCATGTATTTCGTTCATTTAATTTGTTTTATTTTTTATTTCATTTATTTACGGACTTGTTTAGTCCATTTAACAACAGTTAATACAATTCTTCATTTGATAATCATCAGAATGTAGATGGTTTTATTTAATGTATGCTATCACTTTTAGTACGTTTTCCCATGAAGGTTCTACGGGGGTAGTAAAAAACTACCATTGCATTGGAGAAAAAAATCCTTAAAAATTGGTTTCAAAGTATTTTTGATGCTCAGTGCTACGGAAAATTGGACACAATAATGATTTCTTGCGCCAGGTAAAAATTAGATCGCTTAATTGTACGGCGAAGTTTCTCGAAAATGTGTGCAAAAAATATTTATAATGAGCTACTTCACAAGTTCTTCCGAAACCAACAATTTTAGTGATGTGATAGATTTATGGTTTCCGGGAAGTTAACTCATCAGTCAGGACAACTCGCGGATGACAACAAGGCCTACTATGTAGTAGGCCTTGGACGACAACTAGTGACGTCATGTGTGAGGTAATTTCAAAATTACAAACCATTTTTTGGTCTAGTCTTTTATTGCACTGAACCTCCACATTGTTTTGCTAAAACCAGATACATACCATGTCATAAAAAAAAATACCTGAGATATTATCGGCCTTCCCTGGCAGCGAGAGAGAGTACCACGAATTCGGCTTAAATAATATAGTCTGTTATAATTCGTGCAGTGGAGCGCATTAGCAAGGAACACACTACGGGCATTTGCATACAATGGCAGTGTATGCTGTGTGGGCGGTATACCGGTGGATTGTCATTTCTTTTGGGCCCGCTTAACACATCTTCTATTGATTGTTTATTTATACATTTCCATCTCTGGCTTCAATCATATTCTTGCCATGTCAAACTCCGGTGCATGTCGTGTCCAAAATCAGAACACATTAACTAAAAAAGAAGAATTTATAATAGGGAAATATCTCTTTTTTTAAATATTTTTTAATTAATAAGGGTCTGTGTCAAGTAAAAAAAAATTTTTGCTGCTTATTAGTAGCATAAAAAATAATTTTAAATTTGTAATTTTGAATTCCCGCAAAAACGGTCATTCCATTGGCCACGTCCCTAATACGTCACGATTCATGTTTATTTGTTCCTTGCCATAGAATATTTCGCATTAACAATATTATATTAGTACTTTTTCATTACAATATTAGTATTGCGATGTTTTATTAAATTACTTATCTGTATTATACTTTGTTATTATGCATTAATTTTTACTATGCATTTTTTATATTAATATGTATCGTAACATTAACATAGTATATCTTTCTATGTATATGATTTAAGTGAATGTATATAATAGTCCGAACTGAAATACGGGACTTTATAGCAAATCGAGATATAAAAATTAAAAGTATCATATTAAAATTCTTCGTAAAAATAATTAATAAATAAATAAATGTAGATATTTCAACACAGACAAATGATTTTTAGCCATTTACAGGGTTTACCACCTGTCAGGTAGTCTACGATGAAGATCGGTATTTCTTCAATTCTGTATGTGTTGATTTTTGATGATTAAATTCCTTGTAAATGTCAAGGTTTAATTATATTCTCCTCCATCTTTGTTGAAATATACATCAGTCATCATAAACTTCCCAGAAAGTCGATTCTAGGACTTGTCTACTAAGATTCAAATATCTTAAATAAGTTTTTGACAGCATTTTTTTGGGATTCAAGGTACCTTTCTCGAAATATGATACAGTGCATGTAATTTTTTTTTAATTTAGGGAAGAATTTTTAATATATAGTATTGCTTTATGTAATACCCATTAGAATACTCATTCAACTGTAGATTAAATCATATTTTTTTCAACATCTCTTCAACAATCGAATCTGAGTAAAAATGAATTCATTTATGGAGTATGCTCGATAAAAATTTTAGCACGAAAGATCTTATCAATGAAAGCAAAAATATTGTTTTTAAAAACGTATATTTTTTTTTAAACACGTATTAAAACTGCATTAAATGTTAATTACTATGAATGTATTGTTATTTTATGTTTTTTTCTTTATATATTCTGTTTTTTTTTCTCATATACTCGTATATTTAAAATTATATAAACTCTAATAAATAAACAACTACAACAGTGTAAGTCACTCTCCAAGCACAAGAATTAGTCTCTTTTTTTGGAGAGTTACAGTGATAACATTTACTAGATGTATAAAAGTAGATATGTATAGAATTTTAAAAAAACATGTACCTTTTATGAAATTTATTAATAAAAAAAAAATAGAGACGGAGACGTCACAAGGGCAACATTTTTAGTTACTGTTTTTTTCGTTTTATTAATTAGTTTTCATTCTTTTATTATTCATTATATACATGTACGCGTATGTACGTGTATTTGTGTATTCGTATATATATACACATGGATTTTTGAGAAGGTATATGTATGTATGTTGTATGTGTACATTTACATTAATTTATATTTCTTTTTTCATTGTTTTATATTTACTTACTATTTCTTCTTTCTTCTTCTCTTCCTTCCTTACTTTCCCATCCCACTTCCTTTCACCCCTAGCGAGCTGTAAGTTTTGTTTTTTTTTTGTTCCTGAATGAAACCCGTAATTGGTCTTGTTATTATGTATGTTTTGTTTATGACTATAACAGTGTTGATTTAAAAAAATAAAAATAATAAAAAAGATTTTAAAAATCCAGATATTTTGTATTTAATTTTTTATACATTTTCAAACCATTTTAATTTAAATTTAAAAAGTAATTCTGTAATTATTTTTTCCATGAATTTGTTACTTTACAATAATATATTATAATTTTTACTCCGCTGGTAGGTAAAAACTTCTTGAGAATAAAAAAAATACTTGTAAAAAAATAGTTTTCTAAAAAAAATTAATTTAAAAAAATATTTAACTCAAACTGTAAAATTAAAAATATACATGAATGTGTTTAGTGGACACTTAAACCAGCCAATAAGAGCTCACAAGTCCTGTAAATTCCTAGGCTTCTATATTCCATTTTCTTAAATGTTTTCCGCCCCTGCTATGAAATATTTACACTTATAACATTTTTTATTTGGACACAGACAAATTTATAAAACTCACGATTAGCGTATCTTCATTCACCAAATTGTAAATTTCACATAAAATAATATTAATTAATAAAATTTATTCTTTTGTCGCATTATATATTTATATTTTATTTATTAAAAGAAAATTACTGCAATTGTAACAAAAAAAAACAAATAAACCAAAATTATATTCCAATTATAGTTTTCCATATTAAAGTAAATACATCACATTCCACTTACATAACTTCATATACCACATTCCACAAAATTGATGGTACCGTTTTTGCAGACGAGCGAGCTGGACAACTTGCTGTGCAAGCAGGAGGGCGGCGCGCCGTCCCTCGAGGCCGAGTTGTCGGACGGGGGTCGCGAGGACGCCTTCTTCCGGCCCGCGCTGTGGGAGGACATCGCGTCGTCCATCCGCTCCATCGACCCCGAGAACGCGTCCATGCTGGCGCCGCTCGTCAAACTGGAGGCCGAGCTGCCGGCCGCCAAGCCGCCCTTCGCGCCGCCCTTCGCGCCGCCCTACGCGCCGCCCTGCCGCGCGCTCTACATGAGCCCGCTCACTCCGCCCACATCCGACCCCGGCTCGCCCGGCCTGCAGGTAGATTATTCTAACCAAATTATTCACAAATACAAAAATATACCTAATTTGAAATCAGGGTCTGTATTATGGTGCAAAGTTAACAGAGTTATCTTCAATCATCTCTAAAGTAAAATTGCATTTTCTTTGTGAAGTATTTAATAATAAAATAAAATAAAAATTTACTCGTGTTCAATTGAACTAAAAATATTTTGTTAGATAAAAAAAAACTCTTCCCAAAACTAGATTATTTACAATTGAACACATTTTAATTACTCATACCTGTATATGTCTTCACGATTTAAAATTAATTCATCAATCCAGATTAGAAACATCTTCTTTCTCTTCGTTAATCTCTCCTTCTTTCCTTTTTCCTCTTTTTTCCTTTTCCCCATTGAGTAATAGTTTTTATTTAAGGTAATTTATACACAAATACGGTTATTTCAATTTTTATATAGCTTTAGCTTTTTAATCTTTATTTTCTATTGAATATGTTCTGTAACTTGAATTATAAAAATAAAACTATTATTTTATTGGTTGGTTGGAAGAAATTGCCATTTTCAATAAGCCCGCTAATGTACAAATAACATTATGTACAAAAAGTTCAATAAAATAAAAATATAAACAATCTACTTGATGTCTGTAAGGTACGTTACGTGACCAGTAAAAATAAAAGCGGGGATCTTAGAAATCTAAATCTATTTTAATAAAGAAGCAACAAATTATTTATTTTTTTGCCGTAGAAACTACAATTTTAAAAATATATATATTTCCACTTTCATATATCATGTGCTTATTATAATTTTTAAATTAAATTTTAGGTAGCTTTGAACTTTTCTTGTTAAAATCTTTACAAAAATTAACCTAGTTAAGTATTTTATTTCATAAGGTGATTTTTGGTTTGGCTTGTATAATAGGAATGCAATTTGTGATCATCAATGATTATTCAATACTCAAATGCGCAAATATGTTGGGTATTCTTACATTCTTACATTAGTTATTCAAATACGTTGATTGGTCTTGGAAATTAGTTAGATAATGCTTTCTGATGGAAAGCTTATTAAATTATGCTAAACTTAAAACACAATGACACATAAAATGTAGTGAGTAATAAAATAATTATAGCTATCAATATTTTTAATGTGTTAAAATCATTTATTTTTAGTGTTTTGGGGTAATTTTGCGATTTATTTCACATCAATATTAGTTTCTAGAATAGCATATTACTAAAAAGGCGTGTTTTTTCAAAAAGAGACATGTGTCTTTCTTTAGGTTCGCCCATTCACTAACAATTTAATTTATACTAATTTAGCGAAAATATAATTTATCTTCCATGAAAAGGCTAACAATAATATTTTTTAAAGCATTCATTGTAACCCTCACATGAGTACACTTAGTCAATTATTCATTCATTAAATACACATTGGGGGGAGATCCTTAAGCCCACCATCCACCCGCAGCTGCTATAGAGTCCTGAGGGACTCTCTGTCAGCTGCGCATAGAGGAAAGTTATAATAAATAATCCTAAGGAATACAAACTCTATGCAGATTAAGGAGAAGGGAGCAGAACGTATGGACAGAGGCCAACAAGTGGTCCCCACTCGATGCCTTAATTTTTTTAAATAAAAAAAAATGTGTTTACACAAAAAAATTACATAAATAAACGTATCCAAATATATACAAAAACAATTTCTTAAAACTATAGTAACACAACAAACATAAGTAAAACACAGATATTTACAATGAGAGAACGGCCTTGAATAAAGAAGGACTCCCATTGAATACACAGCCGAAACATGTACCTAGTACCTACCTACCTTATTTAATTTCACCTTTGTAAAAGTTAAGGAATACACTATTAGATTAGGACTGCAGCCATGCCCCTGCAGACAGTGTATATTTATTTTTGTTATTCATATTTTTGTGAAAAAAAATAACAACTATGAAATAATACAAATTTTTCTTAAATTTAATTAAATAGTATTAAAAAAATACGATAAATATCATTAAATTTAAAGCGTTAATACTAAAACATAAATGTCTGTTTAACAAAAATATGTTTACCTACGCTATACATTTAAAAAACGAGTTATTAACATCTTATTTTTTATCCTGAATTTCGAATACAAAAATCGAAATTAATCAAAATAACTCATCTCTAATTTTATATATTATCCTTCAGGAATGCGTAGAACAATTGATAATATTTTACAATATACGTTATGTGTACAGCCCATACAGACACCTTCACTCAAATATTTTCCCGTGTTAATTACAAATTTCTAAATATATATTTTTTAATAAAGCTGCCCCCAGAAACATATTTTAAATAATTGTTATGATTAAGTTTAATGCTACCCGAAAAGTAATTTTTAATTGTTTATTTAACCGTAACGAATATTTCACTTATAAAAAATAATGGAAATATTAAAAAGCTAACCATATTATAAATAAATTGTCCGCCTTCATTCTGATTTAAACAAATCAGTGGCCTTATGCTGTAAATAATTCGTTTCGTAAATTCATTCGTGTTGTATGAACGGGAGCGAGAGCAAAATATGGTTTTTATTGCGTTAGAATGAGATGGATTCATGACGAACTTAGGAAACGAAATTGTGACAGAAAAAGCCTGCAGTTGGCCAATCATAAACACCGTTTCGAAAAAAAAACGTAAACTTCTTAACTCAACTCAGTGACGTAACATATAAAAATGAAAGCACGGATTTTAAACAAAAAACTATTTTTTGATAGTTGTAGTTATAAAAAATTAACGTATTCAAAAAATAATACAGTCTAACATATAACATTATTTTATTAAACTGAACTTCCTTATAAATTGTTTTGGTACTGTATTAGTGAACTGCCGAAAATAACCGATACATATTTTTTTACTACGCATTCAATAAATGTTATTTGAGTACCACTAGTTCCATGGTACCGAGTTTTCATCCCAACTAAACGTGGGCGCTACTATGGTGACTTGCAAAAGGCCTTAAAATGTTAAATAGCCAGGACATTGTGCCTGAATTCCATACAGCCTCAGTTGAACAGTGTCTCGAGGTAGAACATAGTAACTTCTTTAAAATATTTAATCCTTGTAAAAATAGATTCAACTGATTATATGTATGTTTTTTTTTCTTTATTCATAAACAACAAATTTACATTTTTTTTTTTCAAAAAATATTAAAGTTTATGTGTTTCGATAAATCGTTTTTCAAGCCATTTGTCATCGGGTGTTCGAACATTCCCAAGTTTAGTATTTTGCTTAAAATACTATATTTCTCTATTTTTACGGATACTAACGCGAAAAATGCAAGGTGAGCATTCAGTAAAAAAAACAATGGTACACAAATTATACAATAATAAAATAACAACTGAAAATTCCATATTCCCTTCTCAAAAATGTTTACCCTCTCTGTTGAAATAAATTTAAATATGAATAACTCCCTAGAAACGAAATCCAGCCAGTCTGTAAGTATTTGGACATACTCAAACATTGTTGAATTAACTACCTGCTAAAAGAAGAAGTATAAAAATTAGAATTTTTTTTCAGGCGTTGCCTAGAAGGTGATTTGGTTTACCCGGGTGAATCTTACCCACGTGATAAAGTCATAAGCCCTGTAAATGCCTAGACTTCCATATTCCCATCTCAAAAATGTTTTCCTTCTCTGTTGATATAATTTATTTATTTTGAATATACGGTAATATTTTTTTTTTTTTATGTATACGTACAAATTCTATCCTATTTAGAACTATGAGCTAAAATTAACCCTGGGCCGCGATTACAAACGCTTTCTTCATCAGTACATATCGAAACAGTATGTTCAACTTTTCTGCTATCTCCATCTACCTCGGTACGACAAAATTTTATAGACCGACATGTCGACACGTATTTTCAGGGAGACATGACGACTCTCGGTGAAAAAAAATGAAATAGCTAAATTTATTTTTCATAGTGGCAACCGTAATACCAGAAGGCGCATAGAATTATGTTTGCATACATCGCATTGTGTCCGAAAATCTGAAATCCCGCCTGCGCGCATGCGTGAAGTGGCCGCGTAATGTTACTGGACTGCGAAAAATTTATTATCATAACACAAATATAAGAGAATTTTATGTTTTGTCATGTTATGTTTTGCCATAACAAACATTTTACTCACTGGACTGTAAAAAAAAGATACTTCTTTAAGCAAACGTAAAAAAAGTAATGAAATAATCATGTAGTAATTAAGTCAATTAATACCGTTTAATATTATACTAAGGCTTATTAATAGAAAGCAAGAAAAACATCGACCACCCTGGCAATACTAACAAAATGTCTACCTTGTGTTATTGAACGATCTGAAGATGGTAAAATAATTTAATTTTAAATAAAATTATTTTAAAATTCCAGATTTTTAACGAATAATTGGTTCTTAAAGTTTGAAAAAGTTAAAGCAAATATATCTATTCTTTGGTTATCAGTGTGTTTATCCCGAGAGAGCGATATTCGGGAACAGAGAATTAATGCGTGAATTTGACTCAGATATATGTTTTAAATTTTTTAATTTATTTGTTTGGGAAAAAAACAACAGTTTTAGGTACATTGCAACTTAAATTGTGAAAACCGTCAATAATCATTTTCTAGGGCTATGTAAGTTATTAATCAAGTTTACACATTAAAATAACCCAGTAATAGAATAAAATTAATTTTAAAGTTAAGAAATGTTAGTAATTAGTAATTTAGAAACTGCAAAATAAATATGTAAATATAATAAATAAAACCAAAAAAGTAAAAAAAAAAATAGTAATCATAATAATAAATAAAAATAAAATACATATAAATGATAAATAAGTACATTTATAAATTTGTTTTTTTAAATAACAAAATAAAAATTAAATTTTAAAAATTAAAAATATTGAAGAAGGTACAAACAAAAACATGAATATACAGTTTTAATAACATACCCATATAATTGAACAGGCGTATTATCAACGCCTATAAGTAATCTTTTATATTTAGAATAGGAAAGATGAAAAATGTCTGCGTGACCGGAGAGAACGGTATTGTAATAATGACATGCTCTAAAGAAAAAATCATCCTCTCTTGAATTTGTCCTGGGTATTGGCAAATTGAACGTCGTGAGGAGTCTTGTATATTTACTTTAAATGGTTCACAGAATATTTAAGTAATATATATCAAACTACGAACATTTCTATCTGACAGTCTTATGATTTCATTGGGAGTACCACAGAGATCAGTTCTTGGCCCTATACTATTTATTATTTACATTAATGACTTGGTGAAAAATCTTAAATACTGTTAAATAAGATTATTTGCGGATGATGCCCTGGTATATATTGCAGGAGAAAATTATGAATCCATAGTGCATCAACTAAAATATGACCTTAAAAATATCTAAATATGGTTGAAGAAGAATAAACTTAAGCTGATTACAGATAAAACTAAGTTTATGAACGTAGGAAGTAAAAAAATCCCTATTTCACCAACAATAGTGATGGATGAAGAACTATTAAAGGAAGTGAAAAAGATACAATATTTGGAGATTATTGTGGATTCTAGATTGACTTTTTCCCAGAATACAAGATATGTGACAAATACGATAGCAAGGAAGGTTTCTCTTATGGGAAAAATCAGAAGATATCTAACTGCAGATTCGTGCAGGATGATTTATAATTCCATTATTGTGCCTCATATAAATTATTGTAGTAGTATTTTGTTTTTGGCAACTGAAGGGGAAAAAATAAACTTACTGTTCTGCAGAATAGGGCGGCTATGAGAGTAATTTTGAGGAAAAATAAATACACTAGAATAAAGTTGATGCTGAAACAAGCAAAAATTATGACAGTACGTCAACTAATATATTTTAATGTAAGGTTTTTTGTTCATAAAATGATTATTGGTTATACCTCAAAAGAAATGACTCAAAAGGTTTTTTTTAATCAATGTGAACACGTATGTAAAACAAGAAATAAACATGAAGTAAAGCTGGGGTTTCCTAAGACTGCGGTGCCCGTACCTTAATGGCCGTAGTGAACGGTGATGCGGTGGACAGCTGTCGTAACGGTGGCTAGAGAGTTGTTTTCTAGGAAAACAGTGTTATCAACACCGTTTTCCTAGGAAACCACTCTTAAGTCACCGTTACGATGGCTGTCCACGGCATCACCGTTCACTACGGCCGTTAAGATACGGGCACCGCTTTCCTAGGAAACCCTAGCTTTAGACTACCATTTCAAAAAAAAAACTACACAGAACTCGTTGATGCACCAACCTGTACAGTTATATTGTAAGGAAATACCATTAGAAATAAGAGAGCAAAAAAATATTATTTCATTTAAATGCCAGTTTAAAAAAACACGTGTTTAGCAGATAAGTTAGTTTTTAAAAAGTAATCTTATTCGTGTTAGCTTTATAGAAGTTTCCTTTTTAAGCGTACGTATATTGTTTGGAAATGTTAATAATTAGTATATGTTTTAATAAGAATTAGATATAAGTCAATATTAGGACATTCATTCATTATATTTTTACTATTTTAAGGCTAAATAAAAAAAAAATATATATATATTTATTAATACATCTAAAAGAAATATGATGCCCCATTGCCCTATTAAATCCTATGGTGATTACTTTGAAGGCGACAATGTTAATGTTGAGGAATAACATATGTTTAAATATAAACTAGCTCCTTGTACTTTGTGATCAAACTAAGTGCCTACTTAGAATCATAACAATATTTATAAAATGACATGTTCAATGTAAGTACGTTTTTGTGCAGATTAATGCATCGCATTACTGTTTCGTTGCTATTTACCAACGCGGTGTGCAGCTATAACATTATGCATTTTATACACTTCCGCATATTACAATATTACGAACAATACTCCAACAAAATGTCATGGTCAATTTTCGTATGAGGTTTTGAGGTCTTATTAATTTATACTGCTGTTTTTGCAAGTTGATAAAATTAGATTAGGTAAGCATTTCATTAATTTCGTTTTTATTCCTTAAAGCAGAAATATATATTTATTAACACCCTGATACATTTAGATCTAAATTTATGTCAACAAAGCAAATAAAAGCAAACACACTTGTTTTATTTTTATTATGTTTTATTTTATTAACATATACTTATATGGCGGCCTCCGTGGTGCAGTGGTCAAGACGCTTGACTCACACGGAAGGTTCCGGGTTCGATTCTCGGTGAGACACAAAAATTAAAATGTGATTTTTCTCAAGTCTGGGTCTGTGATGTAATTCACCACTGTATTTGGGCCTCCTGGCCTGTTGTGGTGCAATAAAAAATAAACGGCAAAATTACCTTCAACAAAACATATAATATGAACATAATATTTGCGTATTACATCAGAGATGGAGAACATTTTGAAGAAGGGAATATAGAAGTCTAGGCATCTACAGGGCCTGTAATTGGCTGGTTTAAGTGGCCACTTTATACACTGTATAACATTCACCATTCTGTCTATTTATGAACGTCTATGTACCTTTTAATTCTTCCATTCGTTATTATTTGTGAAGTTGTGAAGAGCTGAAACCTTTATTGATGTGCTTGAGATTCATCTGATTTAATTATTTCACCACATACTACGGCAATGACAGGTCATAAGCCCTGTAGATGCCTAGACTTCTATATTCCTTCCCTAAAATGTTCTCCATTTCTGTTGTAATATTGGACAAACTCAAAACATCGTTGAACATATCGAGGCTTAACTGACAGAATGCATTAAGTCATTTAAACAAGTTCTGAGATAATCGCATTTAAAGCTTTGTTTACTTTTTCAACACATTATTTCTGCCGCTATTTTCTTTTTATTTTTTTTAAAGCTTTGAAAGAGTAATTTTTATTCTAGGCATAGCATAAAATTCAAAATCAACATCTTGGACCTATTTAAAAAATATTAAAAATATATTAATACTGTTGACTTAATGCATTATGTCAGTCCTGGATATTTGGTTGAATTATTAAAAAAAAAAAAACATTTCAACGGCGTTGATTACTCTGATACATTTTTCAAATGTAATATTGTATTAACATATTATAACAGAGATGAAGAACATTTAAGAGAAGGTAATATAGAAGTCCAGGCATTTACAGGGCTTATGACCTGTCAATGGCTGGTTTAAGTGGCCACTTTACACACTGTGTAACATTCATAATTCTGCCTATATTTGAACATCTTTATTCCTTCAGTTCTTTCATCTGTTGATGTTTGTGAAGTTAAAGAGATTGTTGATAAATTACCTGGTCCATGAAGAAGTATAGAAATTGAAAAAATAATATTTTCAGGCGTTGCTCAGTATGTAGGTGAAATAATTCAATTTGATGAATCTCACCCGCATAAATAAAGGTTTCAGCTCTTTACCTTCACAAACATCAACAGATGAAAGAAATGAAGGAATATAGATGTTCAAATATAGGCAGAATGGTGAATGTTACACAGTGTGTAAAGTGGCCACTTAAACCAGCCATTGACAGGTCATAAGCCCTGTAGATGCCTGGACTTCTATATTACCTTCTCTTAAATGTTCTTCATCTCTGTTGTAATATGTTAATATAAACAGCTCCCCAGGGAGTTGAATCCAGTCCTTGTCTACAAAAATTTGGACAAACTCAATATTAACAATATTACTAAAATATTGTTAATATTGTATTGTTATTTTAGTTTGTTTTTAATGTCTAGCTATCGTTTTTCTGTTATTTTAGAGCTAAAGGAATTAATTCATAGATTATAATTTTCTATGTTTTTAAAAAAAAAAATCATTGATTCACTATACTTTACTCTCAATTAAATTAAGTGAAAATAGGGGCTACATTTCTTACCATCCATCCGCTCTGTAGCTGCAAGACGTGATGTAATCAAACTCCTGTCTGTTATAATTGAAATATATCTTAATTGTCCGTGGACTCTGCAGCTGCAAGACGTGCTGGGATATTTATTTATTGTACACAGCGCCTTTTAGGTGGATTTTTTTACAAAATGGCACTATATTAAATATCCAACTGTAATAATAATAATAATAGACGCGCCCTATAGAGTAAAGTATTTTACAAAGTTGTGACCCGAAAACGAAACCATATTTTTTCTTTCAATATGTTTCTTTTTTGGGTGATACTGTGTGTGTTGGATTTGTACCGACGTTTCGGCTACCATTGCAGGAGTCATCTTCAGGGTAAAATGAGTCAGTAAAACTGAGTCAACTGAATCACTTTTTTTCAGTTTACCCTGAAGATGGCTCCTGCAATGGTAGCCGAAACTTTGGAACAAACCCAACCCACGGTATCACCCAAAAAAGAAACATATTGATAACAGTGACCGTGAAAACCTTCACACCTTATTATACTTGTTCTAATTTATTTATACCAGGGCTGCATTCAACAATTATGTACAAATGTGCTTCTAAAAATTTTAGGATACTCATTTTCGGTGCATAAAAAAGTTTGTGTTTTGATTTTATCAATCATCATTCGTGGATCCTAATCAAATTCATTCCCTAAATTACTTATAATTTCAGGCCCATTTCTTTTCACTGAATTTTAGGGAATGCAAAGATAATATTTATTAGCTCACGTTTATTATTATTATTTTTTTAATTTTTCATTTAATTTTTTCATAGATAAACCCTTACGTGTTACATACATTTAACAAAATATTTTTACTTTTAAAATTCACATTCTACTGTTAGTAATAATATTTTTAACATCTTTTGTAAAGGTTGTCTGAGTCTTTTGTTTAGTTTTTATTTTTATTTTAATTTTATTTTTGTCCGGTAGTTTATTGTATAATTTCAGCCCATGGTTTATTCGTCTCGATTGTCCTATTCTCGTTTTAGAAGGTTGTATATGATATTTTTCTGATATTCTTGTATTGTGTTCATGTTTACTACAGTTTTTTTTAAGTTTTAATTCTTCGTCTACAGTTACATCAGTGGCTAATTTATGAATACATTTTAAGGATTCTAGTTTAAAGAGTTCAGCTACATTTAATTGTTTAGTTTGTTTAAAAAGTTCTTTAGTTGCTGTTAGATAGGGTAGGTCATATACTAATTTTAATATTTTATTTTGCTGTCTTTGAAGTCTATTTATGTCATTTATGTAGTTACATATAACATGTTTTAGTTTTTACATAGGCTTCATACATTAAACATTTTTCCTTTTTTGGAATAATGTTTTTGATTTTAAAAACGTACGAGTATTCCTATCAGTGCAGCCCTGTAAGCAAGAAAAGCTTCGCAATTGTGCCCCTTAGCGTAATTTGACGTTTACATAGAATAATATTTACATTTTAATACTAATTGTTTTAAGCTTTTTAATCACTCATAAACAAATATCAATGAAAAGTTATACAATTCTTTTTACAATGTTTATCCTAAAGATTTTTATACGCTTTCATGACACGAGCCGGCATTTTGGTTTCGATTATAAACGTCACGCCTGGCAAAGGTTGATGAACGACTAAATACGCATTGGGGATGACTGGGCGTTTGGGCATGAGTTAAGTCATTTTTGAGAGCTCAGGGGTGGTATTCTGAATGTTCTCTACCCCTTGGAAATTTATGGATTTTTTTTAAATGTGACGACACTTTACTTTATATAATGGCCACACTGATAATTATATGACAAATGGCATATTAAACTGTTTAAAAAAAAAGAAAGACGGTTTAGTCAATTCTACCTGATTAAGTGTTTTGGGTAATGCTTTAGATTGCAATAATGTTCTAAATAAAAATCTTCTTATACGGTTTCACGTGTCCGTATTTATTTGACGTTTAATCATCAGTGTGGCCATAAATGAAGCAAAGTTTAGGTGCATTCAAAAAATTAAAATCCCCAAATTAATCACTCTCTAGGGGATAGAGAAGATTCAGAATACCACCCCAGGGCATGTCTTTGTATATTAATATGTCATTGCTTGTAATCAAACAAAATAATATCTGTAACTCAAAAGCAAACACAATATCTTGTGGAGCAGAAAATTTTCTTTCGAACGACATTTAGCCTTTACCATTTTGTTTTATTTTGGTTTTTATTTAAACATTTGAATAAAAAAGAACACTGCTTACGTTAATACCCAGTACTATTGATTTCCATTTCTTCCTAAAATGTATATTACTGTTATTTTATGTTTGTTGTCAACTCTATTGCTAAATATTTTGTGTCTTTTGTGTTAGGAATTTGTGGGTTGTATGCGCGGTCATGTAGGTAAAATAGTTATTTTAGGTTATGCTCAGTGATTTTCAACAGGTTAAAGTAAATCTAAATCTGAACTAAACTCTTTCAGCGTCTTCGATATTAAATATAAGTAAAAATTATTGTATTGTGAAATGAAATGCAATTAAGTATTGATTTTTGTTCAGTGTATATCGCGACGGACCCCGCCACCCCCCTACCCGGTCGTACCGCCTCCGCCCCCCGCCTCGCACCCGCACCAGCACCCCCACCCCCACCCGCACCCCATCAAGTTCAACCGGAGGAACAACCCGGAGCTGGAAAAGCGACGAGTCCACCACTGCGACTTCATTGGTAAACATTCTGCTCTATTTATTTTGTTTTATTTGGAATGAAATCGCGCGCATCGTTTTTACCATACAAAAAATAATATATTGGATAAAATATTTTTAAGACTTTTTAGCAATGGTTATTTGGTAGGAAATAATTGTTTTTCGGCCAAATCTAAGTCAAAATGTATGAATTTCCAAGTAAAAATACCGTGTTTGGCGCTTGACCTGCAAGAACATTTATTCACTAACTATCGCCAAGTCCGACGAGGCCCCCAAACATTCTTATTTTAATAAGCATTTTGACTATGGAATATTACCAAAGTGTATTTAATTGATCTGATTGCATGACTTGAGTCTAAAATCCCTTAACACTTTGAAAAATATTAATTTAAAAAAATCACAAAACACAAATAACTGTTTTTCTCTGAACGCGTTTTTTGTCTTCAATTATTAAAATCACTCTTCAATTATTTTTTTTCTTAATTTCTAAACCTTTCTTAATTTACTATGTTTTTAAAGAACATGTGGCACCTCCAGTGTAAAATTGTATGCACAAATAGTGTAATGTGTATAGTGTTTAGATATATGGGGGATTGAAGATTTCACTTTGCTTGAAAACTGGGTTTTTTAAACGTTTTTTTTTTTTATCATGCGTCAACGTTTTTTTCCCGTTGTTTTTTGCGCTTTCAAGCTTATGACAAACGTGACTGTTTTGTATTTAAACCTAAAAAATGAGAAATTTGCATTAACTTTAGTTTTATACTCACAGTGCGACATTTTGTCTATGCGTTTTCGTGACTTGTATAAATCACTTGTACCAGCTAATGATGTGTTATAAGTCCTGTAAATATATAGATGCTTTTCATCGCTGTTGAAAATTGAATACATTTCATAATCTTAATTGGATGTAATTTTAACCATACTAAAATCTTTCAAGAAAAAATAATAGAAAATGGAATGTAATAATGTACGGTTAGGTAATAATTTTTCATGTTTCAAATGTGTGAATATGTCCGGTATGTATCTATGCATGCAACCCAGCAGTTACCCGTTGATTTCTTAGTAAATAAACATAGTGTATCAAGAAAAAACAATATTTTAAAGCATGTCAACCGACATCATAAAAAGTCGTGAAATTATCAGATTTTCTTCATTTGAAAAACATAATATACCTGTACAGGTATATGAGTGAAAATAGTATAAAAGAAGTGTTTCAATCTTGTGAAAGTCATGATTATGATTGTAGTCGGCAAAGAAGTCGGGTTGTAATTTTGTGTTAGTGTTCTGGTAGTGATCTTCGATCTACCACAACTTTCTCATTTTTAAGCACTAGTTAGAAATGGCCCTTTTTATTAGAAAAATTGTATTTATAACATGTATTTAAATATATTTTTTCATTATAGGTTGCTCCAAAGTTTATACAAAAAGCTCACACCTGAAAGCCCACCAAAGAATTCACACAGGTAAGGAATGAAGCAGTCTTCAAAGAAAAACTTCATCAAAAAAATAAATCCGCTGCAATGTTTCCTATGCGAAATATACTTTCTGTGCGTTGTTAGATAAAAACAAAAAATTGTTTTTTATTTATTTGAAAATTATAATAATCACTTTACCCAAACACCATATTATTACTAATTGCGATAGTCATTTCATATAACGATTGATTTTTAAAGATCTGCATTAGAAGATTTTCTCATTTTACAATTTTGAAATGCTGTTTTACCTTTTTAGCATGAATATTATATTGTGTCGCATGTTTTTTTGCGTATGTGCGTTGTTGTTTTGAAATTAAATAAAGATATTTCATTTCTATTGCTAAATCAATTATTATGCTTAATATTAAAATGACTTTTAGGGGTGCAATATTTTTTTATAACAAAATTATTAATAAAGTTACTAAGCCAAATGCGAAATCTGTTATCAATTATTGTATTTCTGGGAAAATGAACAATTAATCCACTTGTGAATTGACTCAATAACTAATGTTGCTTTTTTATATTCAGTATTAATTCTTCTTTTTGTCCAAGTCTCGCCTTAAAAGTTGCGATAATATTCGTGTTATTGTAAAATGAATTTTCTGCGGATTTTTGCTGAAAATGTCACAAATGCAAGTCGGAAGCGTCCTCGATAGGGGGCACAGCACGCACTCAGTCTGTTGTCTTTCCAGGTGAGAAGCCGTACGACTGCAAGTGGCCCGACTGCTGCTGGCGCTTCGCCAGGTCGGACGAGCTGACCAGGCACCTGCGCAAGCACACCGGCGCCAAGCCGTTCAAGTGCGCGGCCTGCGAGCGCTGCTTCGCGCGCAGCGACCACCTCGCGCTGCACATGAAGAGGCATCTGCCCAAGGCGGCGAAATGACCCGCGCGGAGGGCGGCCGCGGCGCGCGCCCCGCCGCCCCTGGGCGGCCCGCCCCTCGACCAGCCCTTCCACCGGCACGACATCCAAGACCCCTGCTTGCAATGCTCCCAGCTGTGAATTCTGCCGCAACCGCGGAGTTCGGAGAACTATTTTGATGTACTTTGGACCGAAATAAATCGAGAAAGTGCGCATCATTCCAATTCACCATATAATCGCCATCATTCCATTAAGTATACGTACGTCGCATTGATCCACGTGCCATCCGACCGAGGCCCCAATTACGATGGAAGGTTAACAAAGTTATCTTAAATTTTCCATAAAATAAAATCGAATATTGTTTTATTTAAGACACATTTAATCACACGTTACTGACGAACATATTTCAAATTTAATACAAATGTTTAAAATTTAGTTTAAAAAAGCGATCTTACCTTGTACACGGTTGATGATATGTCTGTTAACTTCCTATTTTATTCGGGGCCCAGGACTGGTATTCTAAACGCTCTCTAAGGGATAGAGAACGCGTTGCTAGTACTTGTACGTGTTAACAAGGCTTTCTATACCCCCGCGAGAGCGTTCAGAATCGCGCTGCTGTTTTTACAGTATAAAATCAAGATCAGTACGCTTCCGCCTATGACTAAAGTTCCTGCCTGTGACTATGAAATGTTGCAGTTGAAAATCATATTTGTGTCGTTATTGGCGGGAATCGATCGAGATCGGGACTCGCGAACTCGGGACCCGCGCATGGTAGCGAAATCCGCTAGATGTGGATGTGGAATATCACCGTATTGTTCCAGTGTCAATTTCGCTGCATATTTCTTAAACCCTATTTTAGGTACGTCGAACATGGCAGTAGAATGTCGGAGGTTATTTGGGATTCCACCTTGCTTTTCTAGTTCGTATAATGTGTGAATTGAGCGGTCGAGAGAGACAATAAACTTGAATCCTTCTTGAGTTCTATTGAGTTTTCAGACCTACTCAAACACGTGTCTTAATGTGTTGGATATCAGAAATGAACTTACCGGGGAAATTACCAAACATTTAGGGAGTAAAGGACGATAATTTTGCGTGCATGAATGACCGTTTACATATATTTTTATTGTACCGGTTTTATTTGCCCCCAACTCTAGTTCTATTTAATGCATTTAGAATTATCTTTTGCCATTTTAATATTGTATCAAATATACATATTATGTTTTATTGTAAGTCGGGAAAACGTTTTATACAAATATAATATATTTATCCGGGTTTCTTAGACGGTTAGTGAAGAATTGCAAAAAAGTTATTGCTAGGCTTTTTCCAGTCATAAAAAGAAATAGGAACAGACGAGTCATAGTAGTAATATTATTTTTAAAGCAATATATGTGATGAATAAATTTATAAATAATACCCGAATAATAAAACTGAAATGAAATTCGCTTTACGCCATAATTATTTTTAAATAACGCATTTTATACAAAAATGTGCAAACACAATTTCTCGAACATTTTAACTTGTGTTATTGAAGATGGGTGTTCTTAGTGTTTGAAGTGAATTAAAATATTTTTAAGTGATTTTTGCACATATGGATTCTCATTGAATATAAAATAATTCATAATGTAACGTAAGTAGGTACCTAAAACTTGAAACATAATTATAATCATTTAAGTAATTCACTCGACGGCACCGTGTTTTATATATTATACTTAATAATTGTCTCTAAAATATTGCTGTTTTTTTTTTAAACGTTTATTTATATTTAAGAAGAGCCGTATTTTTAGCAGTACCTACTTATCAGAGAATCATTTTTTTTTTAAAGATTACTTCAATATTTTTCATCTCTTAAGTTGATTTGTCACAAAATTCAACATAAGTCATGTAAAAAATACTTTATATTATAAGAAAATTGACCGAGAGTAATTAAAAAATAAAACAAACTGAGAAAAACATAAAAACTATAGCCGCAATTTCAGTGTATATAAATAAAATAACATGTTTACATAAAACAGATTTGTTAAAAACAAATCATTGCTTTACATACAATAAAAAAATCTCTGGTAGTTAGCCGTACAAAACTTTCTAAGGTTTTATTTTGCGGCGTTCAACCCTGATCTGCATATTTATGTATCCAGAATTCAACAACTTCATTGAAACGAACATGACTTTCAAAATTTTGAATTAAAAAAAAAAACTCTTATTTCGTATTTGAAACTCCTTCGTCTGTTTACAATAATACTACATGTTTACGAGTTCACTTAAATAATAAAAAATGTTTTGGATAACGAAATACCGTCAATTTATGCATGTATAAAAATTTATTTACGTCAGTAATAATTACAAATAAAAATAAAAATTTCTAGCGTCAAAAAGTTCTCCCTACCAGGGATTTACATAAATATTTTAACATAAGGAATTTCAGATTATAGCCATACGCCGCATTTATTTAAAAATGTTTTTAAGCCTGGTATACGTACAAATAAATAGATTGATATAAATATTTAATGCGTAAGTTATTATTTTACTTTTGAAGATGCCCAAAGTTGATTGTATATATATAAATAATAACCGTGGAACTAGAATATCTAGATATTGTGTGCCATTTGAATGATTTTGAAAATATAATAAAGGAATTTGAGTGCTGTCATAATTTGTAATTAACACGTTTACACGAAAGTATTATGAATTTCTTTGATTATTTAATTTTTATTGTGAATTTTTCATACAAAAATGTGTCATGCTTTTGTTGAGTCTGCACACTATAGTCTAGTCATTCCTGAAGCAGTAAAAAAAACAGTTATGTTCAACAAAGTATAATGCATATTATACAGCGTGTTTCTGTTTAAATGCATTTGAAGAAATTATTATGTAAAAATTACCAACTCTGTTTAAAATTCAAACCCAATAAAAATTGCTTTCTTAAGTAGACAGTTCAATTTATTATTGCATTGATAGTGTGCTCATGGACACGTACCCATATCAAAATATTATTGTATTGAGTCATGTCTATAGTGTGCACCCAACCAGAAGAACGTCTCTTCACCTGGAATTATTGATTCCTTTAATATCTTTATTAGCAGGTATCTACAAAAATCATAGTTACCAAAATTTCACTCACAGTTTTTCCACTTACGATGATATTTGGCATATATTCAATCTTTTTATTTTTATTTTGAGTCTGTTGGACTGATGTTCTCCGCATTAATTTCCCTCTCGAGAGGTAGATTGCCAGTTGTTCTTCCATATTTTTGGAGGTCATCCTCAAGGTCTGCTTTCTTGAGGCCTTGCTTTATAATGTATGATAAATAAGTGGCTATAGGTGGCTTGTTTCGACTTTCATCTTATTACCGTAATCAGCACCTAAATTTAATATAGGTAATAGGGAAATATCACATACCACGAATACCGAAAAAAATATATGAAATGGATTTAGAATAATTAATTGTAGTTTCTAAATCAATATGGATATTGTGGAGAAATGTTTTCATGCATAAATTTAAGAAAGACTTTTTTTCAAAAATTCATCTCTAGAAAAACGCGACATGTTTCGCCTTAATAGTTGTAACGTCAAGGTTCGTTACAATGTTCTAAACAAATTTGAATGGTCAGGAACAAATAAACATGAATCGTGACGTATTAGGGGCATGGCCAATGAAATTACCGTTTTTGCGCGAATTTTAAATTACAAATTTAAGAATATTTTTTCTACCATCAATAAATAACAAAAAAATATTTTTTAACAGAACAATATTTCAGAGACCTTTATTAATTAAAAAATGTTTTTTAAAAAAGTGATATTTCCCTATTACGCTTCAGATGCTGGTCTAGATACAACGTAAAAAATCTTTCGAATCGTGTAATATTTCACACTAACTTGTTTTTTCAGTCAAGTCAGTCAAAATCAAAATCATCGGTACGCTGAAATTTCAATTCAGTCATGCACTTATTCGGATTAAAATAATTCCAGGTGGAAACGCTCCATAAACAACAAAAAAAAATTCATGAGCTCGTTCTGGAATGTGTATGTATTTAAAATATAAACATTATGTTATACGTGTGTCTATTATATTTTATACCAAATCATAAAAAAATATTTAGAACGTTTTTTAGGAGGATAAAGATGTTTTTATTATTATTGTTGCCAAGACCTATTTGGTTTATACTCAAATATCACCGGCTTGAAACATTTAAAAGAAAAATATTTTATAACGTAAACTTATAAATGTATGCACATTCACATAACATTGGAATACATAATATTTACAGCACTAGATGTACATAAATATAAATATTATAATATTTTATATAAGCACTTAAAATATTACATAAAAAATAAGTATTACTCAAGTTATTTTATGCAATAACCTCTCTCCAAAAATGTATATTTAATCATGAGAGATCATATTTTATGCTTCAGTGCTAGTAATGAAACAAATATCTTGTACATTATTGTTTGAAATTATTGCCATAATTGTGATTGTAAAGTTGGGCCATATATTTGTAATATATTTTTAGTTTTTATTGCTAAGAATAGTATATTTTATTGTAAAATAGCCGCTTTGATTGGTTCCGTTTCGTTGAGGTAATTTAATTTATATATTTTTATTTGAGTATCATTTACCTGGGTATATTACTTATTATTATAAAAATAAATAAAAATTTGGTGATGTATCCAAAATATAACACGTTTATTTGATTTTATTTTGGATACATTACCAATTTTAATTTGGAATTCTACCAATTGTCTGCATACACAATAAAAAAGGGAAATTGTTGTAACGTGATGTCGAAAATTTGAATTGCTGCAATAAATAAACTGTAAATTTGTCAAGTGTTCTAAACATACGCAAAAGAAGATTCGAAAAATAATTTTCATACTGTAGTTTAAAAAAAATTATCGAACTGTTTCAATTTCGTATTCAGTATTAGAAAGCACATCTTAAAAGCTGCAGCGAAAATATTTGGTACAGGCCTTTAACAAGCTTTTTATCATCAGAATAACATCAGAATAAAAAAAATACATGAATACACTGTAACCCCATTTTACACGGATTCGAAATAATATGTTCTAAAATTTACAATGAAAAAATAAAATATTTAGCAATGCGTCATACAATATAAATATACTATTCGTCATTGGAATGACCTGCACCCCTCTTTAACTAGCTTATTTATTTAAAACTTCAAGTACAATAAATAAGTACTTTGGCGGACTTATTGCTAAAAGCAATATCTTCCAGCTAATCAAAAAACAGACTGGTCAAAAGAAGAGATCGGTCAAATTTTTGCACTAAAAAACCATAAATATGTATCAAAAGATACATACATAATATGATAAAATAAATAAAAAACCTAATATCAGCTGTTTTTTAATTGGGAGATAAGGCTTGCACATACAAACATTAATTAAAAATATAAAAAAATGCTTTATTATGTTAATCATATTTTTTATGATTTTCAAAAGTATTTTGATGTCACGATGAATTTAAAATAAAGAAAGGTACAATAAATAATGTACAAGTACTTTTTTTTAAATCCCGAATAGATTTTTACACACGATACTTTTTTTCGCGGTACTGTGGGGAACGTATCCCCCGTGAAAAATGAGGTTCCAGTGTATTCTACTTTTAATTTTATTAAAATATATATATTATTGTCAAATAAGAATAAATTTCAAGGATAAGTCGAGTTGTGGTTCCATAGTAGTATCTCAGACTAAAGATCAGAGGTCCTAGGCTGCTCCCGCTCTTATACAACCAATTTTCATCCTTGGTTATTTACGAGTATGGCATTATCCATAACTTAAATATTTGGGTAAATCGAACACAAAAATTAATTCATTAAAAAAATCGTGCCTTATTTTGATACCGCAATATCACGCATGAAAACAAACACCGAAGTGAAATTCAAAACTCATTTCAGGTCAAATATATTTAACACCAAATTAAATTTTATTCGAAAATATATTTAATGTATTTATTATTATATTTCTACAATTATTTGTAACCTAACGGACAAATTTTATTTAATGAACGTTATTTTTTAAATTTTGTACAAATTGATTTATAAATATTTATGTTTATATTCTTTTGTTGTATTTTATATAACCTTAGGCTTGTGCGCTTGTAAATGTGAGTATGGGAATGTAAGTAAATAATATTATTATGTGAATACCTTTAATTATATCATTCGTATCACTATTGTCTTGTAATTATATCAGTTCATTAAATGTTAAAAATGTGTGCCTTAAAATAGGTTCCACATGTAATATTTAGGCACGCAATACATAATGCAGTTAAATCTATTGGATCAAACTTGATAATAACATAATGAGGAAAAGGAAATTGAATTATTTCTAACTAATTAATATTCCAATCCTCTTTTCCATGTTTTGTATCCTGAAAAAGAAAATTTATTCAACCTCGTTTGATTTATGTATTAAAAAAAATATGTACAACATTATTGGGGTGTTGATCAATACCATTATTACCAATCTATTTTAACTACCCTTTTCCCTACCAGTTTTAGCTTATGTAGTTATGTAGAAAATAAAAGGCTGTAGCCAGAAAATGCCTCTCAAGCCTCATGTAATCGGACATCGTTACATCGGCTCTACGGGCCTCAGTTGGTCGGCTCTTCGGGCCTCGGTTATTTCCCTTCTGGGGCTCACAACGAGGAAGGTTTTTGAATTTATTTTATTCGTTAGTCATCATCATCATCATTCCATGTCCGCTCCTTGGCTGGAGCATATGATATCCACAAAGAGCCTTCATGCATCTTTATCTGCTGCCAACTCCTTTGCGTCCTCCCAAGTCAGGTGCTCGTCCCGAAGTTCTGACATAAGCTGCCGACGAACTGTCAGCAGTGGACGTCCAGGACGTCGAGAACCTGATGCCTTGTAAAGTGGGCAAGCGTGGTTAAGGCTCTCAGGAGGCACCCGCAGTATACGTCCTGGCCAGCAGTATTTCCTCCGCTTGACGACAGTTGTCTTCATTCCTCGTAAATTCAAACCACCGCACACACATGACCCTATTCTCAAAACTAAGATTTTTGCTGTTTTGGGCCTTAGTGGGGTGCCACGATTCGCATCCGTAGAGGATAATAGGTGTTATGCAAGCGTTATGTAGGCAGCATTTGGTTTTCACTGGGTAAATATCCGATCTCTAGACAGCCTTCATACTGTTGATGCATTAAAAAACTACAAAACCAAGTCAAAACGTTTTTTTAAATATACAGCTGATTATACAGCACTATTTTTTTCAAAGTTTTGTTATTTTTAAATAACTCCGCCTGTGACGTCTCGAGTACTCTTTGGTAAGTTGTCTTGATTGGTGTATGGGCTTCCCGGTAGCCGGATATGTATCATACCACTCTATCATGGCTGATTTCGGAGAACTAGTGACGTCGTTTAAGGTAGCTTATTTTTATCAAAATCATTTTTACTCATTTTTTCATAAGTTTTTAATGAACTTCACAGTACAATTAAATGCTATAATTTTTACCACGTGTATTAAAACATTTTTTATATCCAATATCCCGTTGCACTGAACTTCCTCATATACCGAAAGCCATATTTTGTCACTGTTAATTTCTCTTTTGGTATTTTCGATATGTTCATAAACATAAATCTTATTAAGAGAAAAATTCGTCTTAAAACAGGAAATCAAACATTTCCTTTGTAAATAATTCGTATCACCCTTACAGCCTTTATTGACACACTGAATATAATAGATATGTCAATGTTTTGTGGCTTTAATTTTTTTTTAAATTTTATCTACTGCCTACATAAAATGAATCACCGGAAAGCGCGATTAGTACCAATGCGCAATGGGAAAAGTAAATTATACAGTTTACTTCTGAAAGGATGAATGAATGAATGATTTATACACGTGCTTATAATATCGCACAAACCTGAAGTCGTTGCCATAAAGTGCCATTAATATAAAAACATATTTTTTTATTGATTTTCCAAAGGAAAGTGTACGCATGAGGTGTCCCACGAATCTGGACACTCCCCTCATTTTATGAAAGAAAACAATGAACATTTTGAAAAAAATAGGCTAATACATAATATTAGTCTAAGACAAAAAAACGTGTTATGTGTAATGAATTATTGACGATGATGTGAAATGGCGAAAAATAATTAAAATCAGTTTATGGTCTAAATTATTTTTTTTAGGATCCAGTTATCGTACATGTTTTTTTATGTGCATACCTCTTCCATTTGTATCATAAATATATTTTGTAATTCATTAAAAATCTTTAATACAATATTTTTCATTTTGTTTTTAGTTTATTTAAATTCGTCGTAAGTTGAGTTTGGGAGATTAATATTGCATTCATTTTTCATATTGTCAAAACAATTTGCGTAAATTTAAGATGGTTCTAGAATAAAAAATCTCGAATAAATAATTGTCTCTCACACTGAACTTTATTCCGCTTTGTAAATGTAGATATTTATGTACCTAGTTAAACTATTATTAAATACACAATTACGTATCTGTGCACATATACATAGTAGAAATAATGAAGTCCATACTTCATTGTTGGTTAATCGTAACATATCAAATTTAATTAAGTTAAATTAAGTATTCAAAGATTTCAAAGAAGACTTTACTCTGATAAATATTTTATTCGCCAGATATGATAAATTAAATACAGAAATGCTGAATAATCAAATAATTATCACTGCTCAAAAAAATTGTCACCATAATATTTTTTGTCATTCACTTTGCTTCGATGTATCACTTTTTGCCTCAGTTCAAATTGTGCTTGTGGTAAAAAATTTGAATTATATTTTAAGTGCGTATTAATTAGTTACCAATGTATATTTATAAAATGTTAACTAAGAAAAAACATATGTAATTGAATCGTTTTACAATAAATTCTTTCAAAAATCTCCTATATCGTATTATTTTACGCTAAAAACTATTTACGGATATTTGTCAACATGAGCGACTGAAATTTTAAAATTTTATTGACAGCAGCAGAGCAGTGTACCCGTTTAAATTTTTGTAAGAAAACATAGAGTTTATCATATCGACAAACATCTTACAGTTTTCATTGAACCCAGATATGAGTTCAAACTTTTTATTCTTCACTAGTTTATCAAGTTTCGAGTTTATTTTTTAACAAATTAATCTATTAGTTAATAATTTACTAGAAAATATGTATATTTACTCATATAAACTGCAAGTAGAAAATAAATGCACATTGGCGGAATTATTTCCACAAGCAATATCTTTCATCCAACCAAAAAACAGATTTGCGAAAATTGGCCAAATTTTGTACTTAAAAAATGTATCAATCTAAATGCGTGTTTCTGAATTGCAGCTGTTTTTAGAGGGGAAATTAAGTTTGTCTTTTTTAATTTATTCATGAAAATGCTTTCGTTAAACACATTATACGTCGAGAGATATGGGATCAGGTAAGGAGTTTGAAAGGAGACAGGAAGAAGAACCAGGGCTGGTATTCCAAACGAAATTATAGCGCGGTATAGCGCGTTTTTACGTACTAAATATGCATTATAGCGCGCTGTAAACGCGTTCGGAATACCAGTCCTGTGAACGCAAAAGCGCCCGTAGAAAACGCATTTTTAACGCGTATTTACGTACTAAATACACGCTACAGAGCGATCTCTTTGCGCGTAATTTCGTTCAAAATACCACCTCAGGAAATAAAAGGGATAAAAAATTCATGGAAATTAGGAATATATAATGTTTCAGGTGTTTCTCAAAGGTGGCCAAGGAAGTATGTATAGCTAGAAGGCAACAAAATTTATTTTTTTATTATTCTTAGTTATATTTTTATTTATATACTATAGATACTAATTATGAAGCTGGGTATATTATATAGGGTAAGAATGGATATAACCGCTCACTTAAGGAAAAATAATAAAAAATCAGCTATTAATCAACATTTGTTCATCAAACTTTTTACTAATTATACTTTCGGCATTCTTCTAACATAATCACAACCATTGCGATCAATAAGTTATACGATTTGACTGGTATTAAACACCATATCAGGTAATACCAGTCACTAGGTTGATAATACGGTCAAGCTTTGTTCAGGCATAAGTCGCAGCCATAGCCGGAGCAATCAGCGTGAGCCCAGAGACCACATGGCACACACCTATACGAAAGTTAATTATTCTGTCCATAATCGTCACAGAATATACATTTATTATCTAAGTCCTCATTAGCATCAGTAAACAATGAATTATGCCGGGCTAGTGTTATCGATGAGGAGTGGAACTACAGGCTAGAACTAAGTTTCTGCACGACTAGGTTGACTTGTTTGGGCTGACTGGGCGTTACCACGCCCTGTAGGCCACGTTCCTTTGTTCTTCACGTCTCCAAGGAACGATGTTAATGTACTGCAGGACGTTGCTCTCGTCGTTATGTGCAATACTGTTAGACTTGCAGAATATGCTGTATTGTATTCGATATAAAAATATGACTTGCTTTATCGGTCGTCGCTCTATTTCAGGTGAAATGATTTCGCACGTACGTGTGTCATCGATCATGGACCATAAACCTCACAAGCCCATTATTATTTCAAGTGTTTGTTTAATTCACTAAAAATTGTGCATGACGACGGGGGGGAGAAGCGTATTGATTTGAGGAGAAAGTTGGGAAAGTTGGGTCTAGGAGGAGGTCCGCAAGGCTGATTAGTTTAATACCGAATTGTTTTATTGTCTAGGATATTGTAGCATTAACGTACTGTGCCGAAAAAATACATTATTCAACAATATGTATTTTATGTAGGTACATAAAATACATATTGTTGAATAATACCACAAAATTTGAGTTGCAGACTCACAAGTATAAGTTGGCGCGAAGAGAAGGCGCTGAAGTAAATTTTAGGGTTGCCATACTAAAATGTTTCCAGATATCGTATGGAATTTCGGAAATAAAAAACGCATATGTATGCATTATATATATTGAATTAAAGACGTATATTTTAGAAATTATATAGGAATATCTAAAAATGCCTTTAGCTAAGAAAATTTATCTCCAGAAAATAACTTAAGCTTTTTGTTTCTTTAAATATAATTTTATTATTCATGCACATGAAATACAGGCTGTTATAAAAAATCTAATTAATAATAAAAACTAATTAAATAAAAGTGTGATCAAACAAATGGATGCTTGACATATCACCATCATCAAAACTTTCACTTTCCGTTGAGTCTGGGTCTGATTCAGTGTCATTATTAAGTGAAAAAATAAATTGGTCATCAAGGTTAAGATAATCATAGCTTTTATTGTATTTTTCTTCTACATCAATCACGTGGTCACAGTGTGCTTTCCATTCCGCTGAAGTAATAGATTGAAATGCCTTTTCAATCAATTTTGGGATTTCTACTTTGTCCCTTTAAACATTATTGTCTGCAACCATTCTTTTAACTGAGCTCCAAATCAGCTCGATTGGCTTCAGGTCACAGTGGTGCGGAGGCAACCGTAAAACTCTATGGCCATTTTGAGTAAGAATATTGTCGATTTCGTACACCGGAGGCTTTGTATTAAATCAATAATTCCTAAAAGTGCCGGTTTACGCGTTGTAAGTAGGTACGATAAATTGTTTTCCAAGAGCCAGTCGCGTAATTCTTGTATCTTATTGTTTTAAGTGCGTGTTTTATTTAATTTGATGCTATGGTATGGAGCATTGTTCATAACAATAATTGATTATTCCGGTAAATTTGGCAAGAGTTTCTCAACTAGCCAATTTCGGAAATGTTTGCGTTCATTTCATAGTGGTAATCACCACTTTTTGTATTTAATTTAAAAACCAGGGAAGCATCTTTAACAAAACCTGCTTTACTAGCAGCATTTACAATTATCCACCGCGTACCCAATGAAATATCTTTTAAAATTCCGGGTGTTTCATTAGATTGCCAAAACGTATTCATTGAATATGATGAGTGGATAAATGTTTCATCAAGGTATATAACATATGACTGGTCGTCTATCATTACTTAATCGGTTCATTTTTTTATTCGAATAAAAACCGTTCCCTCCATGCTTGGATATCATTCGGTTCCATCGTAATTACTCTTTCAGAGTGACATCTTTCCAGAAGAATTATCTTTAAAGTTTCACAGCTTCCTTCAAAATTAATATCGTTTCTCAGATCGAAGTTTAGGAATGGTAGGTACTTCCTTTTTAACTCTTGAATTTTTTTTCTGACAGTTATCAATGCTGTCAATTTTGATGATTTTTTTTATCTTCCTCTTCTTTCTAGGAGTTGTTGTTTCTGTTGAAGAAGCCTCGAGGGCAATTCTCTGAACAAATCGTTTAGATACACCTACAAAAAAGAAACATGAGTTCGATAAAAAGATATGGATCAAACAAAATTGTTATGTTTTATCAGTACAAAAATAACATAAGGTACCAAATAACACGCATAATCAAATAACAATAACACCAACGCACAGTTCCATATATATATAAGGTTATACGACACTCAAGATACGGTACGAGGCGGTTAGAGTATTATGTATATACTCTAAGGTACGAGGTCACTGCCAAGCGAGAATTTTAAAACTGCTGTCATTTTTTCGCCCGCTCTTATTAAAATCTATTATAATATAAACAAATATTTTACTAGAAGTTATTCAGAGATGTTCATCATCATCATCATTCCCTTTCCGCACCTAATAGTGCATAGGGCACTGCATTGGTACATCAATCGCAGTGTATCTTGATCATTTTTGTTACATAAAGGAATATGATCAGTCGTACGCTTCAGGTGCCAGTCCAGGAACTATGAAATATTTTAGTGTGAAAACACCCTTTTTAAATAAATATTTCGTATCAACCATGTCGGGAATCGAACCCGAGATCTCTCGCATGGTAGGCAAACGCGCCGACCATTACACCACGAGGCCGACTCATCAACAAATGTTCAGAGAATAATAATTTCAAGTTCAATACAAACTTTTTGGCCATCTATCGTGCATTTATCAAAGTATTAGCCTGTTAAGTCAAAAATGTCTAAAGACAGTTTCCGCGTGCGGAGCACAATTTTTCTGACCGTCTAAAGATAGTCCCCGCTGAGATTTGGTTAATAAATTGATAAAACAAATTTACACAAGTATATTGTAATATTTATTTATTTGTTGTTAATAAATTGTTTATTAAGATAGTTTTTATGCTACATAAAAACCATCTATTAAAAAAAAAATCTTTAAAAAAGTAGGGTAATTACTCTTAAAGTGTGACAACATTTACCGATCATAGTAGCAACGCAAGCATTTATTTTTCCAAATGGAATTAATAGCCCATTATTTTTTATTTTCCTTTCACAAAATGCTTTAAATTTTAGAATAGTCTCCCTTATATCACTTTTTATGACTTTTGGCATTACTATAGAGTATTACTTAGGGATTTTTTAGCGTCAAATAACTTTTTAAAAATAAAGCACAACAACGATGAGAGTTAAGAAGTCCATAGATAAATCTCATTAAAAAATATATTCATATTTATGTCACCGCCAATTTATACTTTGTAAGTCTGACACACAGATTACAGATATCTTGCGACATCTAGCGACATTCTTTAAAAATAAAAATATTCCTTGAAAAAAATATTATTTACTTTGGTAATCACATATTTTCTGGTAATCGAAAATTAACTTTAGATTGAAATATATTATTATGTAGTTAGTAAAAAATGAATTCATTATATTGACAAATTGCCCCGATATTTATGAAATTTCTTAGGTCGATTTTTTTGTATCAATGAAAAATATGTTCTCCATTGGCAATACTATGTTGACATTGATGACGTCAGAATGAAACACTTGCACATCTATTCAATTTTCATATATGTGTCAGTGTTAGTGTTGACGAGGAAAATGGCCGTCCGTCCATTTGACGTTGAGATGCTGTCAATTGCGTTTTTAATTTTGACATGTTTCTGTGTAAATTTTTCTATACAAGGTAATCATTATTTGTGCTTTATTGAATATCTTTCTTTTGCTATTTATTGCGATCCTCGAGCGCTTAGTTACCAGTGAATGAATGGAACAGTTTTTCATTGTTCGCAAATGTAGCACTGGTTAAAGATCACTGCATCCTAATTGATACAAATAAACTAAAGGTGTATTATGCAGACGCCAACACAGAATGTTACTTAACCTTTCGCCTGGAATGATTCATTCTACGTTAATTTGTTATGCCGATTTACAATTTTTATAATACTCCCGTGCTCCATGCATCGCATAATATTACGTCTTACGTCGTTGCTGTTTTTTATTTGAAGATACATTGTACCATTCGCGCGTTGTCTGGACGTTTCGAGAAATTATGTTGTGTTGCCTTTTGTCTAATTAAATCGTCTTTCTCGTTGTAACAAGATCTCCGACACCATTTATTCTCGTATTCATCTAGTAATTCGAATTTGCATTCAAACAATAAAAAAAAAATATCGTGCGTTAGAAAATGAGTTATTTCGCAATATATTAATTCGCGGGTAATCTGGGTACATAATCTTCTATATGATTCTTGGTTTCCAAGTCTTGTTAAAACCATTTAAGGATCAGGTATGTTTTAATTTTATTTCTAAATGTCTTTCGATTTGTCAGAAGTGGATTGAATCACAATTTATTCACTGAAAATCAACCCTGTAGATCCCTAAAGACAAGGCGAGTGTTTCAGTTTCTACGTGAGGCACCATAAGCTTTGACGAAAAACTTATATTCAAAAGCCATATCAACCACATTACTCCAACTTTGGGTTTCATTCTTAGAACTATAAAGAATTTTGAATCAGTTAAAATAATGAAACTCTTGTATATTATATCCTTGGTTAGAAGCCAATTAGAGTACAACTCTACTATATGGTCCCTTTTTTTCGAAATTCACAAATAATGTTGAAAGAGTCCAATGAAAATTTTTAAGATTCGTTAATTTCAAACTGCATATTCCTATAGAATAAATTAACTACATGTATTTGTTAATTTTTTAAAATTACTCTGGAGGATCGCACGACAATAACTGACCTAATATTTTTTATATAAAATCAGTAATTCGAAATTCGATTGTTGCGAACTCCTGGATTTAATAAATATTAATATATCAACTATACAAAATACTCTATATTATTTTCACCCTTCTCAAACTAACTATCTTTGTCACTCACCTATACCACGTATACACGTACTAGGAAATGAATTTACCCCTCATATGGACATTTTTAACTTGAATCTCTGTGAATTCAAATCATCCCTTTATAAATATTTTATTATGTTCTATAGTAATGATTAACTAATTTTTTGTAAAAGCTATTTATGGTAACGATCTGGTGTTAACTAATTTTATATTCATATATACCGACTTTTTTATATTTTTTGTATGCTACATGAATATATATATTTTTCTCTTTTTTTATACCCATGTTTAAATATTGTTTTTTAACTTTTGTATATCTTACTAACTCATTATATTGTTATATTGTAAAAGGCACTTGTGCCGTATAATAATAAATGAATAAAATGATTCATTAATTATGTGTGTCTTGTGACTAAGTATTTCAACAATATAACTAATAAATATTTTTACCATGCCAAAATCTTTGTGGACATGGCTGGGGCTCCCCAGGGAATCATCAATATTGAAGTTTTTTGTAACAGAGGAAAAACATTTTTGAGAAAGGAATATAGAAGTCTATGCATTTACAGGGCTTATTACCTGTCATTGGCTAGTTTGTGGCCACTTTTCACACCATAACATTCTTCATTCCGACTGTGTTTGAACTTTATCGACGTGGGTGAGATTCATCTTGCTGCATTATTTCACCTGCTAGGCAACGTCTGAAAATACTTTTCAATTCTGAATATATTTAAACCAGCCAATAACAGGTCAAGAGCAACCTCTTTCACAACACGGACTATCTCTTCGTTCTAGTAACGAGAGAACCCTTTTAATACCCTGTCATCGCTCTAATTTTCTTGCCTCCTCTTTCACAGTAGTAGCCGCTTGATTGTGGAATAATCTACCCACTAATGTTAGAGACGCCCCTTCTTTATTTACATTTAAGTCAAGATTGAAATGTCACTATCTAAATATTTAAATTGTTCCTTTATCCTTCTTCTTTCCTTCCCACCCCCTCCTCTCTTCAAAGTATAGTGTTAATAATTTATTTTTTTTAAATTTATTTTTGTTAATCTTTGTTTTTAATTTTTGTATAAAATTGTAAGATTCAATAAGTCCATGTATTTATAATTTTCTCAAACTAAACGGTTTTCGGTAGGTAGGAAGAAATTGCCTTAAGGCAATATGCCCGCCCTTATATGTATATGTATATAAAGTGTCAAATAAATAAAATAAATATATAAATGCCTGGGCTTCCATATTCCCTTCTCAAAAAGTTTTGTTTCGAAAAACTAGGAAGACTGAGTAAGCCATCGCTTGATCAAATACAACAAATATTTGAAGATGGACATGTCAAAAGTCAGAATAATCAGCGGGCGTGCATGAGAAGATGTATGAATGTAAAGGAAACGAGGTCTGTATGCAAAGATAGCGTGACATGGCGTTCTGTCCTCTGCCTATCCCTACGAGGATAGAGAAAACACTGCGATGGTTTGTTTGTTTGTTTAATTTAAATTATGCATTATGATTATGCGTACTCTGCTATTTTCTTATTCTAAGTGCAATATATGCTTCAGAATGAAGGATGCATTACTGTTTATATCTAATAAAGCTGTATCAATTACAACATTTCATAAGTATTGATTTCTTTCTGATGGCCGTTGTGAATTCACTACAGTAATTAGCCCTTGTCCTATCATTTATTTTAATTAAGTAGTTCCTGGACTGGCACTAAAAGAACCTACCGGCATCTCTGTTGGCTGCCAGTTCCTGCGCATTCTCTCAAGTCAGGTTCGCATCGCGTAGTTCTAGCATAAACTGCCGACGAATAGCCAGCAGCGGACGTCCGGGACGTCAAGAACCCGATGCCTTGTAAAGTAGGCAAGCGTGGTTAAGGCTCCGCATCCGGCATCCGCAGTATATGGCCTGGCCAACCGTATCCTCCTCTGCTTGATGACGGTTGCTACCGGAGTTTTCTGCGTCCGTTCTCGTATTACTTCATTCCCTTTAATCTCAAACCACCCAAGATTCTTTTGAAACATCTATTCTCAAAATTCAGTGTTTTGCTGTTTTGCGCCGTGGTGAGGTACCACGATTGGCATCCGTAGAGAAGAATAGGTGTTGTCTAGGCGGCATTTGGTTTTCACGGAGTAAATATCCGATCTCCAGACAGCCTTTATACTGTTGAATGTGGCGCCTGCTATTCTTAGCCGCACTCCCAGTTCTTTTTGATAGCTTAAGATAAGTCATTTTCAGTTCTTGTAAAAATAGTATCAATATATGCTACTGTTGGTGTACCAATGCGATCCCCCGTGCATTATTAGTTGCAGAGAAGGAATAATTTATTACGACATTTTTAATTTGTCCAAATGTTTGTAGACAAAATACTGGATTTCACCCCCTTATCCTTAGGGCATAAGGAGTCATTAAGATTAACAAATAACAACAGGGATGGGGAGAACATTTAAGTGAAGGGAATATGAAAGTCTAGCCATTTACAGGGCTTATGACCTGTCATCGGCTGGTTTAAGTGGCCATTTTACACACTGTAATATTCACCATTTTGCCTATGTTTGAACATCCATATTTCTTCAATTCTTCCATCAGTTGATTTTAGTGAAGTTAAAGAGCTGAAACCTTAAGGCGCTTGCCTCATCCAGAGGGTTCCGGGCTCGGTTCCCAATGAAATCACAATAATTAAAATGTGATTTTTTTCAAAATGGGTATTCTGTGCTCTAATTCGTCACTGTAATTGGGCCTAAAATAGTATACTTTTAACCAAAAACACCACATACCGTTAATTTGTTTTGTACCACCATAGTTATTGTTATGAGTAGATTCCTAGTTTGAGTTCTTCCATATGACTGCTCGCTTGCACACATTAGGAATCATGAAGACTGTATAAGTCTTGCTTGGAATAAATTTTCTGACTGTCCTTTTGAGTTGTGTTCTTAAAAATATCTAATTAGCATCAATTTATTTTTGTTCTAATTTTATTTCCATGGTATCTGTAGTTAAAGAATACAGTTCTGTGTGTGAAATAGAACCAGAACCCTGGAAAGGTGTCTTTAACTCAATGTCTACTCTCAAATATAAATCCTGACAAGGGAAATAGTGTGGAGAGAAGTCGGCCTAATCAGTGCGTTTGTCTATCTATTATGCCTGAGGTCCCGGGTTCAATTCTCGACAAGGTTGACGTGAAGTATTTATTCAATTTGTGATTTTTCATTGCAATATTTTACAGTACCTGGACTTTCTATTTGTTCGATTGCTTGTGAGGTTGACATGAAATATGTATTAAGCTGGTGGTTTTCCACTACTTTATTTCATAGCCCCTGAACAAGTACCTGAAGCGTAAAACTGATCTTCTTACCTTAGTGTGAATTTAAAAAAAAAAAATCTAAGAAAAAGGAAATATTAGCGTTCTTATAACTTACCTAAATATTTCAATTTTGGTGGCCATTTTCAGCGAGTTGTAAATAGCTCACTATTAGAAAATGGAAATCAAGTTGGGGTAACCTCGAGCCTCTGATCCGTGAGTCCGCAACACTAGCCACCCGAAATGATCACTGAAGCGCTGTATATAATGTCACATTAGTGAATGTGACATTATGTGCAGAAAAATACATTTTAATGATGTTGATATTTTGTATCAGACTCAGAATTGACCACCAACACCTCCTTAACTATCATTAGGGTCATTAAGTATTAATCTTTTAAAGTGGTAGTGGTAATGCACGCACACTAATGCAGAAAAAACTTTTATTTAATTTTAAAAATATGTTTTATAAAAATAAGTAGTGACTAATTTTGTCAATTTTAAAACATTTTTTTGTGTTTGATCTCTTTAACTGCCTCTTTAAATATTATGCTTCCATACATATAAAGATCCTGTATTTAAATTATGCTACCTTTTAACCTTGTTAATTTGACACCGTCTTGTGTTAATGCTGCGTAAAGCTGTTTTGGACATAAATAAACATCATCATAAGTAAGCTAATGCTAGTTGAAATACTCAACTGAAAAACTTCATTAAATATGTTTATATTGAGATTAGAGTCTTTATCGGAGACATATTTTTCAATTTCTTCACTACAATAAAGCTTTTAGATAATACAAAGATCAGTGTAATACAGTTTTTTTTCTATCTCATCATTCATAATTTCCCCATCCGCACCCAGATATGCATAGGGCACTGCATTGTCACTACGTTTTCTCCGTACTTTGACCATCTTTTACATAAGGATAAGTTGATCAGCCTTACACACTAGGTCCCAGTTCAGGGACAAGCAGTTTAAACCCTCCTTTCAAATTGTTATTTCAAAATTATTTGTATTTTTAATGAAATGTGTGCACAATAACAACTTGACATCTTGATATTCCATGTGATCTCTCTGCTTATTTTATAAGTATAATTTTGACTTAAAAAAGTATTTCTCTTAGATGTTGATATTTTCTTAAAATATGTCAAATGGCACCTCGAATGTTATGAAACATGAAAATTTTAAATCACTTACATTTATAAAAAAACTGTTTTTGAAGATCGTTATACGATTTGATACTTAACATACAACATAGTGCCCAGTCTTTGGCCTCAAAATATCAGACTAACATTGCACAATCGACAAAAAACTATCAAAAAGTATGTTTTAAAACTTGCACTCGATTTTTGCTTAGTTATTGTGTATCCAAATAGTTGTTGAAATCTATGAAATTTTCTAAATAATCAACCAAAAACTTTTCCATATAGAGGAAAGATAGATAGGACTCACGGACCAAAGGTTCTAATCCCACACTACCACAACTCGATTTCCATTTTTCCAGCACAAGTTATTTACGACTTTTAGGAAATGGTCTGAAAATTAGAATATTTGAGTAAATAATAAGAACTCGAATATTTCTCTTTTATTTAAAAAAAAAAGAAAATTAGATTTATAGAATGAACCAAGAAATGCTTAATATATGCATCAGGAAATAAATATTAAAATTGGCCATATTCGGAATCACGCCTGTGGCATGCTAAACATTTAACATCTGTGTTTGGGATTCGCAGCATAGGTTAAATGACATGTCACCATAATATGCTGCAGAGTTAATCATATCGTTTTATTCTTCCAGATGATTGTATACAGGCTCCCTACATCTCGGATAATAATCAGGATATTTCGCTGGAAGATATTGTTCAACTAAACTGCCATAGATTACGCCGAGATATCACCAATCAAACTGTTACAAGTCCATCCGTTACAAATCAAACGGTTACAAATCAAGCAGTATTAAATCATACTTCTTCAAATCAAACCGCTACAAATTATACAGTTTCCATTACCACCTCCTTGGGAAGTAACGGAACATCTATCACCAATGGAATAATCCAGACTGAAACTACTACTGTGAAACCACAAAAAAATGACAAAATTATTCCAAGTAAGTTCATAATTTAACTTTCTAGATTTTAAGAAATATAAAAAAAAATCCTATGTTTTAATTGCAAGTATTTCAATCATTCGACCCCTTGGAATAAGATTCCAACTAGCGATTTGAATTGAGTTACCGAGTGAAAAAGTTCCATTCAGTTCCAAACCATCTACTGGATATTAAAGGCATTATAAAGTGTTATAATTCTTATCTAACAGTTACATTTTGTATTCTCTTTTTTATATATGTGTTGTTTTTTGTCTGTACATATTTGTATATTTAAAACTCAGTATATTAGATTGCATCAGCTTAATTTTTCTAGGGTACATTATACGAGGGTTGCTACTTAAGTTTTGAGATCGACAATTTAAATCAAATATTTATAATCGAAAATGGCTTTATTGTTTTTCAAAATATTCTCCTTAAAGATCAATACACTTTTCCATGCGTTTGAACCAATTTTCGAAACACTTTTTCTAATCTGATTGAGGTACCTCTAAAATAGGTGATTTGAACGTATCAACCACTTCTTCAGGCGTCAAAAAACCTTGACCACGCAATCTATTTTTGGTATGCAGGAATAAGAAAAAACATTGGGTGCCAAATCAGGACTGTACAGCGGGTGACTCATCAATTCGATGTTTTGAATGCTTAAAAATTCACTTGTTTGAGCTGATGTGTGACAGCTTGCATTGTCGTGGTGGAGAATGATTTGTCTTCTGCAATTGGTTTCCTTTATTTTTCGGAGCACTTCTGGCAAACAAATAGTGGTGTACCATTCAGAATTGAGCGTTTTACGTTGCCTTAATGGAGCGGTGGCGGCATGTCCAGTTATTCCGAAAAAACAAGCGACCATTTGCTTCGAAGTGCTTTGTGCGCGAACAACTTTTGTTGGATTTGGCTCGTTTTGAAAGACCCATACAGTCGATTGTTGTTAAGTTTCGGGTTCATATGCATAGATTCATGATTCGTCGCCTGTCACGATCTTATAGATGTCTTTTAAAGCACCGCGATTGAATTTTTTAAACATTAGTTTGCACCAATCGACACAAGCCTTTTTTTGAGCGATTGTCAAATTATGCGGTATCCAACGCGAACAAATCTTTTTGACGACCAAATGTTCATGCAATATTGAATGTATGCGAGTGAAACTAATGCCTAAGCATGCCTCAATCTCACGGTATGTCACATGACGATCTTGCAATATCAGTTCACGCAAAGCATCGATTTTTTTTAGCACAACAGCCAATCTTGGACGACCTTCACGAAATTCGTCCTGTAACAAAGTGCGACCCCGATTGAATTCAGTTAACCAGCGAAACACTGTGGCTCGAGATGGTGCTTCACTGTTGTTGGTTTAATCCATGTAGAAAGTCCTAGAAAATCATCGCACAAAAATGTTCACGATTTAGTTCCATTTTTTTAACAAAATTTTTTTTTCGAGTATCTGTAAACACAAATATCACTCGTATGACAAAATGTTCTGAGTGCGTTTACCATTAAAAATGGCAAACTTTACGATGACAATGTCATTTTTGACATATTCACGCTGGTGTTGCCATATCTCAAAACTTAAGTAGCAACCTTATGTCTTTTTAATAAATTCCATAAGTAACTTTTCCTTCTAATACATTTTTAAATATCTGGAAGGTTTTTGATGAGTCGTAGTGGCTAAAATTTGGTTAAATGATTTTCGCTTGCTTATAATCTGGACAATGCAAGCTATAAGAGTTAGCAAAAGGAAGGAAATATTAGGAATAATTATTATAAAATTGTGGTTAAAAATTATTTTTTAACATGCTTTTCTATGTTTTAATATATGCTAATATGCATAAAGTCACATAGTAAAAATCAAATAATTCAGATTTATCTAACTTTCTTCTAACTACATTACCTTGGTGATGTTCGCCTCTTAAATTACATAATTTTACACTTCGAATGGCAACTCAAATCTGTCATTTTAGGGTTACTGACTTTTGCCTGAACCGCAACGATATGTTATAATACATAGAGAAATGTATTTTTTTAAGCTTTTTTTTCTCTTGAACGATTCACACATTATCCTTTACAGCATTACAAATTTCTGCTGACTAAATTTTTTAACTAAACAAAACAGGACTGTCAGTAGCGACAAAAAACTAATGCTAACATTTTACGTGTATCATTTTCATTTCAATGTGTCTTTTTATTAAATAAATACAACAGATATAGAGAACATTTTAGAGAAGGATATGAAAGTCTAGGCATTTACAGGGTGTATAACCTGTCATTGGCTAGTTTAAGTTTATTATTTTTTTTCTTTTGCAGTATTGATATTATTTTTGTTTTTTTTTGCACCACGAAAGGCCAGGGGGCCCAATTATAGTACCACATTACAGCACAGTACACCCAGGCTTGAAAAATTCATGTTTTATTTTAGTGTTTTCAATGGGTTTGATATTAAACAAATTTTTATGTACACATATTTACTGTACTCGCTTCGGCAGTATATATATTCAACAAATTTCTGAGATATACATATTTATCTATAAAATATTTATTAATGTATTCAAATAATGCTGTTATTAAAACATATAATGGATTTTACACAACTTATTTTAAAAAAAAACACCTAGGTTCTTTTTTATTTTTATCTGTCTGCTCAGTAAAACCGTATTATGCTGTTATATGTATTATCAATATCTCTACCAACCTTGGAATTTCAAAATCAAATTTATTTTAATTTTATTCTTAAAATGATTACCATGTGTAGTGATTTGTATTGAAATGTAAACATAGTTCATTATCAATTTTATGGAGTGACCATAAAGTTTATGATGTTTTGCCAATGAATTGACTTACATTTGTTTTCAAAATTAAATTCAACTAGATTTTGGTTAAAGTATTATTATTTAGTGTTCGAATGTAACAGGGTGAATAGAATATGCGGATTTAATAGAAAATTATTTTAGTTAGTTCTAAACTATTCAGTCGTAAATATAAAAACCCATTTCTATTCTCCCCATCTGACGGAAAATTGTTTCTAGATTATAAAAATATACCAAAAATCAAAAGAAAAAAAACTGTCATGGCACTATTATAATGTCACAAGTGCCATCATATGTTGCCGTTAGTATAGTTATAAAAAAATGAACTTTTCATTGTAATATCGACATGTTATAAAAAAGTTATATAATACAAAAGAGATATTAGTTATTTTTCGCTAGGGTCTTTTCGCCACCAGGTGACGAGTTAGAAAAAAAATTTCCAGTCCTAAGTTAATACATCTGATTAATTATGTTATCATTTATTTACAGAAATCGAACTTAATATTCCCCATAACTTAGGTGAGAATGGCACGGGTATTCGTCAGTACAAGGATGGAATCAATGGTTCCAAGAATGCCTCAAGCGCAACTCCAATATTTGTTAGCGACCCAATCATGCCCGAAGAAGGTAAATTTCTATGTCTTGTATTATTAATAACGCCACTCCGTGCAGGAGAAACACTTGCATAGTAATCAATAAGCACACGAAGGTAATTGCATGTGTCGCAACCATTACCAAGGTCAGTCAGTGGCTAATGTACGTTTTTATTGATCGACTTTTCCCTGTGACAAAGCTTGGTTTCTTTAGGGCATATCATTAAAAAAAATAAAAACTCTAAATTTGTTGCAACAGAGAGGGAATGTGGAAGTCTAGGCATTTACAGGGCCTATGATGACCTGTCATTGGCTAGTTTAAGTGGCCACTTTACACACTGTGTAACATTCACCACTCTGCTTATGTTTAAACATCCACATTTCCCCAACTCTTCGGCCTGTTAAGTTTTGCAAAGTAAACGAGCTGAAACCTGTAATAAAACCCAGCCTCTCTACAAATATATAGACATTGGGGAGCATAGGTAACAGTGGATCACGGGATACAGTGGATTGTTTGCAATAGCTTCGTGTGTATTGCACACGCACGCACACATTTTTGTTTTGTTGATACTTTTTCATACCCCCTTCTGCCATACTAGTTACCTTTGCGACATCAGAGCTGGAGGGCATGCTGCGATGGTTTGGTCAATACTTCTTCTTCATCCTTTCTATAGATTGTATGGATCTGTTTGTGCCGCTGTCTCCTCTTAGGACGCCGACTGCCAGCTATTGCGTCACCTTTTCGGGAGTCTGCCTGATTAAATAAGCTTTAAAGCGGCAAATCGAAACCATTACTTTTGAAGACAATGAATGCTTCTTTGATTTTATCAAAGAGACTAGAATTTGGCTTAAACTTCAAAGCTACAGAAGTTTAAAAAAAAGTGATCCACTGTATCCCATGCTCCCCTACTCGGAACATTGTTGGAAACTAATTCTTTAAAATACAAATGTACCGAATGCCAATCTAACTACTTTTGATCATGAACATATTCACTGTTATCATTTTGTGCCTGTTTTTAGTTTGAAATTTTAAGTTAATATCATTGGTGAAATTGTGTGACTATTTCTGTTTGGCGACTTTATGAATGGGTTTTTTAATTCATTCACAACTGCAAATTAGAATATCCAAAACACATTACAATACCACTTGACACAGGTGTTTTAACAGGCAATTTTTTTTTTTTTATATATGATAAAAAATTTATATTTTACCTGAAATTATTATTTTTTAACTAGGCAAAATCCTTGAAATTTATATTTTATAACAATAATGGTTTATTAACAATATTGCAATTTATATTTTGAATTTAGTTTATCCTTTTATAATTCATATCATTAGTGTAGTGCTTTCATACGTATAGATTATGCATACAGGGTATAGTCTAAGCTTAACTACATTGCACACTTTAACGCTCAATTGGACGCTCCCACACCTTAGCCCAATCAATTTTGTAGCATCTTTTGAATAATGTAATTGAAAGATAAGTGTTTTTTAAAAACATTTTTATTTACCTCCTAAGGGTAAACCACTGCTTATCTACAAACATTTGGTCATACTCACAATAATTGTTACAATACTCCATTTATTTAGAAAAATATTAATGAAAGAGGTTATAAACATCTGTAACAGACAGTGGTTCTTTGGTTATAAACATCACTAAACTTATCTATGGTTTAGATAAAAATTTGAATTTCATGCTTATAATAGTAATTGGTCTAATTATTTTATTGACAGAGGCTTTTATCGTTGAACATGTATAATTCTGTGTAGCCTTGTGCCTTTGTTTACTCAATTTATTTTACACCAAGTGTTGTGAATTCCTATTTCTAAATTATTTCTGAGGCTAGAAAAATATGTTTGATGTTTTCACAAAATGATATTATGCAATTAATATTGACAAATACATTACAATGTTTTTTTTTTTTTACAAGTTTGTAATATACAATATGAAGAATCAATTACATAATCAGGTATCTAATCCACACACAGTAGACAGAACTAATTTTGTATTTATTTATGTGACAAAGTGTATTGTGTGTACATATTACAATAATTCAGAGCTCTTGGTATTCATATAAAATACTCCTATAATATGTACATATTAATTAATAAAATTTCATTTGTCTGATGCCATACATATTTCAAGTACATTGTGATTAATTTAGCATTTTAAATTACTTGTTACGTATGATTTGGAGAAGGTGTTGTTCACTGATATTATATTAATTTTCGTCAGATTAATAGACGATATCATTACAGGGTATTAGTTTTTAATTTTTTTATTCTTGTCCTATCTAGATGTGTGTTCATTCTTACATTACAATGTTTTTTATATCAATCTTTTAAGGTCATAAATAGTAAAATATTTATTTTCTTACGATTTACTAAAAAATATAAATTTTGGTGCCACAATACAATTACCTAAATATTCATGTTATTATTTTATCCAAGAAAACATTTTAAACCAATTTCAGGTAGCACTACACATCTTCATTACAAGATTAGCGACAGAGGCGGAGACCATTTTTGAGAACTTTTTTTACAAACATTTTGACAAAGTCAATATATTCTTTATTATTATTTTATTTTTTAAATTTGATGAAAATACTTCTATATTTTTGATGCCATAAAATCAAATGCGAAAATTCTGAGATTATGTTGACAAGGAAAATACATGAAATTTGTCATTTTGTTGTTCATATGCGAACTGGTTTTGCATGTAATTTCCATAATTTATTCACTGGATATTAAAATCTTGTACTGTAAATTTGACAACTCACACACTTTATGTAGAAGAGCGTTTTATTTTTTACAATTTTTTTTTTTTTTTCAGGAAACTCCACATCTGACGAACTGAATTTGAACGATTTTACTGAACCTCAAGACAAGTTGCTTGCTGATAATAATGCAACCCAGGCAAGAAATGTAATGTATTTCATATTTACTACATACTATAAACACATTAGAATTTTTGTGTTCCCACCGGGAATCGAACCCGGAACCTTCAATGTGTGAGTCAAGCGTCTTAACCACTACACCACGGAGGCTGCATATCGTAATTAATATCTCCCGCCTATCATTTTAAAAAGAAAACCCTATTTTAACCTCTCATCCCACCGAAAAGTCTACTCTTTAGGGATTAAAGGCAAATAAATGGTCTAAAGGAACATATAAACACCATGTGCAGAAACAACTTAGAGCCAAGAGGTGCGCCAAAAAGACAAAAATGGATGACCAAACATATTTTAAATCTCATGGAGGAGTGAAGATTAGTAAAAGACAACCCCGAAAATTACATAAATGTGAAACGTACCATTAGAAGGAAAATTATAAAGGCCGGAGAGGAATGAATGAGACGAAAATGTAAAGAACTGGAGGCTCTTGATCATCAGCATGATTCTTTTGGTGTTCACTTGAAATTTAAGGAGATTTAAAATATAATGAAAACTTAACACCTAGTTGTCTGTATGACAGCAATAACTAGTACTAGAAGAAAAAGACATCCTTAAGACTTAGGAGGGCTATATTCAGGACCTTTTCAATGATCTGAGACCAGATCTTAGTAACAGTGGATCTTAAGAGGGTCCACCAATCCTACATTCTGGGGTACTTCATGCAATTACATTTAAAAATAGGAAAACCTTTAGTCCAGACAAAATACCTGCTGAGGTGCTGAAGCTCATTAGTGAGGAAAATGTGGATGGTCTGCTCGGGTTATTTCATAAAATTTTATGATACTGGGGTATATCTCATGATTGGTTGAAGTCAACGCTCATAACACTGCCCAAAAAACGACATCCGAAGAAATGTAGCGACCATTGTTAAAAGCCTAATGAGTCACATACTTAAAAACAAATGCAAGCAAGATCTTGACAAAACGCAGTTTTACTTCAGGAATTCCTTTGGAACAAGAGAAGCACTGCTTGCAGTCAACATCCTACTGCAAAAAAGGAAGTGTTTGCAGGTTAGACTATTAGAAGGTGTTTAATAGAGTGAAACATACTAAACTGTTGTGAATGCCAGAGGAACGCAACATAGATGCTAAATATAGGAGCTTTACAAACAATATTTACCGGTTCCAGACTGCCGAAATTAAAATTGGTTATGCCTGTTCTGATGAAATTAAAATTAGAAGAAATGTACAACAGGGTTGCATATTGTCGCTGCTATCGTTCAATATGTACTCCAATTATGTCTTTTAAAAAGATCTAGAAAACTCTTCGAAAAGAGTAAAGATTAACGGCACATCTGTCAGCAATATAAGATATGCTGATGACACTGTCATCTTAGCTAATCTTCAAGAACTTCTTATTAACATAAACGATGCAGGAGAGGAATTGGGCTTAAGCATTCACACCAAAAAGACAACGCTGATGGTATTTGGCTGGGCAGACTACTTTTTCATTATTTTACGGCTAAGAAATGAACTGTTAGAGATGGTGGACCAATTTAAATATCTGGGCAGTATTATTACAAAGTCTGTAGACCCAGATCTGGAAGTGAAATGCAAGATCGAAATGGCCCATAGCATATTCAAGAAAAATGAGAACAATATTCTGCAATGATGAATTGAATTTACAACATAGGCATAGAATGGTGAAATGCTGTTTGGTCTGTTCTGTTGTATGGTTCAGAAACCTGAACTTTGAAAGCACACATTATGAACCGGCCAGAGGCATTCAAAGATGCGGCTTCACTTAAAAACGCTCCGTATGCCGTGAACAAATTTGGTCAGCAATGTAGAGGTCCCGAGAAGAGCTTAATACAACAGAGAATTGTTAAAATTTATAAAGGTCTGTAAGATTTTCTATCTGGGTCACATCCTTCATGGAGACAAGCATAAAATCCTCCAACTTGTACTAATGAGGCCGAAGGCAAACATCTTGGCTGCACAATATAAGACACTGGACCGGAATGTAGTGAGTGGAGGAGACAGAGAGGCCATTTTAGAATTGATTCCCAACGTCGGGAATACCCTATATGGCACAAGAAGAAGAAATTGATTGAAAGAATTTAACACCATTTTGCCACACCGAAACATTACAAAAAAAATATATAATGGGAAGATATCTTTAGAGAAGTGATCACTTTAAACATTGTGTAAAAATTACTCATTTTATGCACTGTAACATCCAAAATTCTCCCTATCCAAATCGTTTTTTATTAAATATTTACGTTCTCACGGTTTACCCAAGTATGTCAATTTTCTATCTGTAAATAACGCACTATTATAAAATGGGAATTAACTTGGGGTAGAGTGGGGATCGAACCTCAGACCTCTGATCCGTGAGTCCGCAACACTAGCCGCGGGACTACAACCCGATTCAAACTTTGATTTTTTAAATTTCTACAAAATTCACGTGATTAGATATTCATATGTGTTTTATATTTATGGAATCAAATATAGGTAGTATTAGATTCGTGAAACTTTGTTCATAACTTTGCTAAATCAGAGCAGCTTTCACAACAATAAAACAAATGTTTGTAGAATTATTGTAAAGGATGTTTGATTTACTGTATTCTGTGTTTAGTACCTGTATCTGTGAACTACAAAATTATATGTGGACTATATTTGCTGCACCTGAGAAATGATTATATTTTGCTCGTCAAAAACATATTTTTCATATAAAATGTACATTTTAAAAAGTTTAAATGATTTTTTTCTTTGTTTTAAGGATACTCATGAATACTACAACAGTACATTCATTACAGACAAAGAAGCATTTGACAAACATTGGAATGGTATTATGAGTAGTGGTGAGATAAAAATTAACAACATCCTGAGTAATTCTCACAGGCGAGCATCCGTAAGTTTATATTTCTTTGAAATTTAACTTCTATAAATTATGTACGTATTACACATATCTTCATTATTAATTATTTATTAAAGCTCCAATATGTCTAGTCTGATATACAATAAATGAATTAAAAAATACTTGTAATTATGTATACTATTGTATTGCATCTTCTTTATTTAGTTGTAAAAACAATAATAAAAAACTGTATAAATTAGTATCACACATATTCAGTCTATGCATATTATTTTTATTATACAAATGACCATTTAATCCGATATGTGTATGCAACCCTTTTTAAATGACACTAATAGCTTTTCTGAAACTTTCTGGCATCTCATTAAACATTTTCAAGTCTTTATAAAATCATTCAAGTTACAGTTCCATTGCGTAGAAAAATAATTTGCTAATATTTCTATTGTGTGCTGCTAAAAAGACTAATAATAATAATAATAAATATTCATTAACCATAATATACAATGTGATAAATACAAAATAAAACAAAAGTATACATAGTTAAATGGCGGACTTATTGCCACTAGCAATTTTAATTACAAATATGCTATTTATCTATTTTCAATCCAATAATTGTAATGTATTCACGCTTAATGTGTATTGTGAAATATGCAATCTGCATGTAATTTGTAGTTCCATAAAATTTGGTTTTTAAGATTCCATGATAGATTACATATTGTCCCGAGATTATTCATTTAATTTTTTCATCGCACATTTTGTCAATGTTTGTGCTGGCATATAATTCTTCCCAAGAGCTGTTTTAAATTTAATCTAAATATATAGCTGTATGTACTTTCTGCGAATGAAACACTGTGATTTTCATTTGAAGTAAAGATCATATGCTAAAAATAAAGCTATTCGGCAGCTTATTAATATCTTTTGTACATACAAATTATAACATGTAGTCCCGAGATTATTCATTTTATTTATTCTTTAAACATTTTGTCAATGTTTGTGCTGGAATTGAATTCTTTCGAAGAGCTGTTTTAGATTTAATTTAAATATGTAGCTAAAAATAAAGCTATTTGGTGGTTTATTAATATCTTTTGTACATAAAAAAATGTGATAAACAATGTGCAAACATAAGGAACGTTTCTTATCCAACAGTGAATATTATTTCCAATACCAAATGCTATATTTATATATGGAATCACACAACATTTTTCATTTTCATTTATCAACTTTATCACAATGCATCGAATACTGTAGTTTTTCATTTAGTATAATATCAATGTGTTTCTTACGCAGACCCTCCAACTCGGTTTTGATTTCATCTTCTACGGGCAATCGGTGAAAAACGTAACCATTGCTACTGGTGGGTTCCTGTTCACGGGGAAATATGTTCACAGTTGGCTGGCCGCCACTCAGTACATCGCTCCCCTAATGGCGAACTTCGACACTACCTTTTCCAATGACAGCTTTGTTAAGTATATTGACAATGGTTAGTTGACAATTGCGTTCAAGTAATGTGATCATGTTTTTTCTTGCGTTTATGTAAATTATTGCAATGCTTTTTGTTTATTGAAAAATTATTTTTTTTACATAATTATGTATCTGTATGTATGAAGTTAAGGTTTACAAGAGCGATATTTAACAAAAATCCCATATTGGTGTTAGACACAAAGATAGAACTCTCTCAATATTATATTTTATTTTGTGTAGAAGTTTTAACTTCGTGTCACTGATCAAATATTTTTTTCTGGTGTTAGTTCAATACTCCGTATTTTATTTTTTGTACATACATATACTCGGGGTCTGTGTTCATGGCACACGGAAGGAATGCAGTAGTGCGTTGTGAGGCTGTCCGGTTGAGTTAAGATAAAAATTAGCTGCTTGATATTCACAAATTCGTAAATATTTTGGTGCCAATTTTTATCGAAACTCAACCAAACGGCGTCAAAACACATCGCATTCCTTTCGTGCACCTTGAACATAGACCCTGATTATACACAGTTTTGTCCTTGTAATCTTAGCCTTTTATACATGTATTATAATTGCGTCAATTATTGGTTGTATTTTTCGACATTTTAAATATGTATTTATTGTTGCGAAATATATTAGGTAAGAAGATAAAGTGAATAATTTACAACCTCTTCAAAATTTGTCTACATATCTCAGCTATTTTGTATTCTTTCCAATATATTATAAGGTGTTAACATAAGTTTTGACCGTTTTTCCCAAATAAAAAATGAGCACCAAATGTTTAAACAAATGGTAAAGGTTATATGTCATTTGAAAGAAAATTTTCTGCTCTTCAAGATATTGTGTTTGCTTTTACGCTACATGTATTCTTGTGATGTTTTTCTGGGTTATTGTACTGTGTGTTAATACTCCTTGGCAAGGAGGCAAGGCACGGCACAATAACCCAGATAAACACCACCGGAATCTGAAAAGCTGTGGAAACCATTGAACTTTAGCTGCATATATTATTTCATTTGATTACAAGCCTTTGAAATGGAATATCAGCATTTTGACACCGCGTTCAATTGAGGGAATTTGGGAGGCTCCCAAAGCTGCCCGCAATATTTGCGCTGTGTACAGTGAAGATGCTATGAATTCTTAATCAATTTGTTGTAAAAAAGGAGAATACATTATTTACTAATTTGTTGTAATTTTTTTTGTCGTGTCCTCTTGTTCTCTTCATAAAAAAAAATCTTTTAAAAATTTTATCTTTCCGCTTTTTAATCTTCTTTGATTCTTAATTATGGGGTCAGCGCTAATAAGCTCCTAACGTCACTGCGGCCTATTGTGACATTTTTAGTCTTCCAGAACTATCTTCTTCTGTCATCTTTTATGAAATTTCCGTCCTTTTACAGCTTTTTCCTAATTTTATTTTTCACTTGTCAGCGTATTTCCATTCACATTTCATTTGTACTATTTGTGTCCTATTCGACATCTTACATGACAACCAAATGAATACCTACCTACCTCTTCACGATATGAATAAATAGATGGCAGAAAATAAGACCTTGCTCCACAACCTAAAAGGAGTGGAGAGGGATCCAATATGATAAAGATAAAGAGAGTGTTTAAGATATCTAAGAATGCCACGGTTAAAGAGAATGAAATATCATAATATGCTGACCACCGTGGAAAACTTTAAGAGAGTATTAACTTTATTATAGACTGCATGTAACTAAAGAATGGTGGCATTTAGAATAATTGTGCTCGAAGTAAGAATAAGATAAAATGTTGAAAATTTTTACATCTAAATTTAGAGTGGGAAACAATAATCACTACATTTGCAGGGCTTATGACCTTTGTCATTCACCATTCTGCCTGTATGAACATCGCTGTATAGCCAAAAAAATTTACTCTGGCCAGTGTAATGTTTATTAGAATTATTTCTATTATGGCACTTGACAGGATGATAGATGGAGTTTTTAATTACAAATTAATTTTCATGGTAAAAGGCTATGTTTATGGTAGGAACAAGAAGGAGTAGGACTGAATTTCTGTAGCGCAAACCGAGCGGTGGAGGGGGGTCGGACCACCTGGGTGTGGTAGTGGGGAGCCTTCCAAAGAGACCGATATTTTTACTAGTCACCTTCGGGCAAGCGGAGAGTAAGCATGTTGATTTCCGTGAACCTCTGTTAAAAGGTGTCGTGATCCAAGATGGAGAAAAACCTCAAGCGGCGCTACGCCATCAAATTCTGCGTTAAACTCAGGAAAACCCTGACGGAGACCCTCAGAATAATTAAGGACGCCTACGGGGAAGCTGCCATAAGCTGATCATCAGTGTTCGAGTGGCATAAGCAGTTCTGGGAAGAAGAAGACGGCCAGCGCGCCGGTCACCCATCAACTTCAAGGATTGATGAAAATGTGGCCAAAGTAAAGGCACTCCTGAACTCCGACCGTCGCATAAACATTTGTGTAATTGTTGATGAGTAAGGGATTTTGTACGGTAGCATCGAAAAAATATTACCGAGGATTTGCCCATGCGAAAGGTGTGCGCCAAGTCCTGAGTGATGAACAGAAAGTGAATCGTGTGCAAATTTCCCAGGAAATTCGGAACTGTGTCCAAGGAAACCCAAATTTACTTGACAATGACTTGAACCAGTGACAAACATTACAACCCGGAGACCCAACGCCAGAGCGCCGAGTGGTACACCAACAACTCCCGGTTCCGAATAAAGCCAGAATGAGCAAGTCAAGGATCAAATCCATGCTCATCTTTTTTGCCCGTCGTAGTGTGGTTCACGGGGAGTTTGTACACCCTGGACAGACCGTGAATGCCATTTTTTACATGGATGTGCTTGACAGGTTGCGCAAACGTGTTGTCTGTGTGCGGCCAGATATCGCCAATTCTTAGATGCTTAACCACGATTACGCACCATGCCACATCGCGCTGCTGGTGAGGGAGTTTCTGACCAAGCACAGGGCCTCACTCCCCCCTTACAGTCCAGATCTGGCTCCGTCGGACTTCTTCCTCTTTCCTCGGCTCAAACGGGACCTCAAGGGAAACCGATACAGCTCCGTAGAAGATGTCCAAGGGGCCGTGATGGCATCTCTGAAAGGGATTCCAGAAAGCTAGTTCCAAAAGGCATACGCGCAGTGGAAATCGCGTTATTCGCATTGTGTTGAAGCACAACGGTGCTATTTTGACGACTACTATGAATGTGTACCGATCAGTTCAATAAAAATATAAAATTCTACTACTTCTTGACCCTACCCTGTACATCTGTGTATGCGTCTGTGTCCGAGCGGGTGAAGGATACAGTTATTTATTTAAGTTTATTGTTGTGCCCACAGAAGTTATGAGTGTGAAATAGAATTATAGACAAGTGTTTTTAAATGGAACCTTCACTTTTCCAAAATTTAACACTTGAAGATTTAACATAAAATAAATAAATAGAATCCAAAGATGTGTTTTTAGAAGTTAACTCAAAAAAATCTGATTTTAAAGTAACCTAGTTGTAGTAATTACCCCGCGATATTATCCAAGTTATCGAAAGGGTCAAGAGTTTCAAATACCTGGGAGTGTATGTTACGGAAAAGGGCAGCTTTCAAAAATACTGGAAGTGCGTTTAGGAATAGCAGACTCCACTATTATCGGTATAAAGGCTGTCTGGAGATCAGATATTTACTCCGTGAAAACCAAATGCCGCCTATATATGCCGAGTTTTGAAAATAGATATCTCAGAAGAATCTGGGGCATGCGTTGCTGTGACTTTGTAAAGAATGAAGTAATATGAGAACAGACGCAGCAAACTCCGGTGACAACTGTCATGAAGCAGAAGTGATACGGTTGGCTCGGCCATATTCTGCGGATGCCTCCTGCGAGATTTAACCAGGCTTGCCTACTTTAAAAACCATCGGGTTCTTTACGTCCTGGATGTCCCTCGCTGACCGTTCGTCAGCAGTTCATGTCAGAACTGCGGGACGCGAACCTGACTTGGGAGTGTGAAAGTATTACAATTTACAATAATAATGGTATATAAATAAAAATAAAAACATGTTTTGATGTGAGTTCGAAGATTTCTGTACCTGTTTTTAGCTATAACTAAATCCCGTAATATATGGATCAGAAAACTCAGTAAAACCCCTTTTTTCACATTTTTTAAGGAGCAACAAAATAAAAGTTAAACCGAGGAAAACTTCAAAGTCAGGGAATGAAAAAGTATGTAAAAAAATAATAATGTGCTAGACCAGTGTTTTTCACTAGGGTGGTTACGGTCCTAAGCAAGGCAAAAGTTGAGCAGATATTAGCTCCCCTCCCCCCCACTCCATGACCTTAATATTTTTTTAACTTTTGCCTTGTTCGACTGCTACCTCCCTAAGCAAATGCAATAGTTAAATGGTCCTGGTGGTGGGGATGGCCAGACTCTTTTTACTCGTAAGGGGGGACGCGTTTTCAAAAAGGTTGAAAAACACTGTGCTAGACTATATTGCAAAAATACTTCCAGAAAAATATGAAAAATTGGGGAATATTCATATTTTTACCTACTTTCAATGATTTTATTAAAAACGCTTTCGTATTTCAAACAATATTATTTAATCTGTTTTTATAGTTAATTTTAAAACATTTTTAAATAATGTTATTTGTAAATACTAAAAATTTTAAAATGCGAAATTTTGAATACATACAATGATTTTTATGAGGTATCACTTGTTTTACTATGGCATCTCTTAAAATCACTGGAATTTCAACCATCATTTTATTTAGATTGCGACAAAACTTTTCTTACAATTTCATGATAACTTTATTAACCACTTTTTTTTCACATTATTTATTTATTATATACGCCCAGAGGGCTTTTACATGACTGGTACAAAATACGAATTCAAATGTTTCATAGTATAACAAGTCAATATGCAGGTACTTATCTAATGAACATAAATTATTCTTTTTTTTTAAATAACGTTGTGTTTTATAAAGATAAAATAAATAAATAAAGATAAAATCCTACATAAAAAAAATATTGAATAATATTCTATTTCCACATTTTAAAACCTACGTCGTAATTTATTGATATAAAGACTTTGTTTTTCCTAAACATGCCATGTTGTGTTGATTGCGTGTCATAATTTAGTAAAATGTCAATATGGGGTTTTTGTTTAAAAAAAAAACATAATAGGATTCAATAAAAACTAACCCCAAAAGGCACTGAAAGTCACTAAGATTGTATTTGTTTGAAAAATGTATCAATATTCTATGTAAAACAGCCTTTAAGGCTGAAGTCTGGTAAAACGCCCGCAAAATGAGGAAATCATTCGATTTTGCCATTTTAAAACGAATGTTTTTTTTTAATCGTGCCATAATAAAAATACATAAATTAGATAAAAACAATATTTTTTATAGGTATTCCTATCAAAAAATATACTTAAAAGTTTTATGTAACTAAAATATAATTACTTTTAGACTGGCAGATTACGCCATTTCAAATTTAGACTAAAATTTGTTATAATAATTCAAAGATAATAAATTGAACATGAAAGTGGTCGAAGCAAAATCTAAATTTTTTGTTTTTGAATAGAAATACAAGCATTTTAAATCACATACATTTTTGTGGCATTTTCCTTTGTTTGACTCATCAAATAAATCCTGAAATTTATTCAATGTAAAACTTCTCTCAATGATTGGGGGAATATTTGAATGAGATTTGGAAGGAGAAAAATGGAACATAAGCATTTTGGCGTAAAAAGCGGGAAAACATAAAAATGAGGTTTTACTGTACTGTTTTTATAAATTCTATGTAAAATAAAAAAAGGCGCCATATCATTTTCTAATACTACAGGTTTTAATAAAAATGCATCAATTTTCTGATTCAGAATCTGCGCAAGCGTTTGTCGAGTATTATGCCGTAACGCCTATTAATTTCTTGTGTTTGCCGATAGACTAACTTCAAAGCAGAAAATTGTACCACGTAGCTAAATTAGCTACAAGTTTAGAATTCTATTCAGATTTCTGACCAATTTTTTATTTTTCTGATCCTTGTAATACGGCCATAATATAACGCAAATAGCAAATGTAACCATGAATGCAAATAATCAACTGTCACTTTGTTGATTCCTTAAATTTTCTTACTGGACTGTTCTAGGAACTTCATTATCTGTGTTATGGGAAAATGTAGTGCTGCAAGACAAGCCACTGGACGGGAGATTCACTTTTGCCGCCACTCTTTACAATAATGGTGATATGGCATTTGCATACAAGAACATTCCCTTGCCCATAGAGTCTATCCAGGATGCCCACCACCCTGTTAAAGTTGGCCTCAGTGATGCCTTCATCATTGACCACATGTCATTATGTAAGAATTTTTCATTTATATAAATTATTAATGTTTTTTATTCCTTTTAATTAATTTAACATAGAAAAAATCATTTTTAACAACTTGACGTGTCATTTTCATTGATTTAAGGTGATTCTAAACAAAAAATATGAAACTAATTATTCATGAATGGCGCTTTTATAATTTTTTATTGAAAAATGCAATTTTTACGTTTATTTTCAATGGAAATAATTTTACAAAACTTGGTTTGGGGAAACTTTACACTCTATTTATTGTAGCAAATACTATAACAGTTTAATTTAGTTTTTTTTTACAAAATGATGTACAATACAAAAAATTATTTATCTTATTTAATTTAATCCCATTCTTGCATTTTTTTGTTTATATGCTTACTTTTTTTTCTTGTTTCCCTTTATTATTTTGTGTTTTATTTTAAAGTATTTTAGCATGTATTTTTTTTTGTAAATGCCCCTTGGGCGTACAAAATAAATCAATTCTATTTTGAAAGAGACTGCAAAAAATCCCAAGCAATTTTCTCACAACTGTAGTTTAAACAATCATTTTTTTTTCTGCCAATACTTATTGTATTTTATTTGAGTTAGATTAACAAGTTAATAAAATATCAGGATCACCTTAAATCAGAGGTGTCCACACTTCAAAAATCTTGATGTTGTTTGCAATTTCCCAAATAAAAAATTGGCCGAAATTTAAAACTACACTTTGATAGCTAGGTATGGTAGTTAGGTCCCGGCTCTTTTTATTTTTTATTTATTCAACTTTTTGTACATAATGTTATTTGTACACAGGCAGGCTTATTGCCAAATGGCAATTTCTTCCAACCAACCAAGCTCTTGGGAGTTAGTGTGCTTCTTAGGCTAAAAAGTTTGGAAACCCCTACCTTAAATTGTCACTTTACAATATACACATAATAATAATAATATTTGGCTGATTTACATAACGCTATTATTGTGTCACCTCAAGGGTGCTTTACAATTTTATAAGTAAACTTACATTATATATGATATTTTCTGATTTTAAAATTAAGAGTGTGATAAACAAAAGAAGTGAGATTTCAGTTGAGGTCTGAACTGACTGGGAATTGAAGGCAATTACTTCCAGGCAGAGGGGCCAGCAACGGCAAAAGCACGATCTCCGAACCTAGTGTTTGGGCAGTGCCGGATTTTCACAAGTTTTCCTCTGTCTGAATCAAATGATCTTTTTCATTCACCAGATGGAACTTGTGAGATCAAAAAAGTTTATATAAACTAGATTTTTAAAAACTATATAATACGCCTCCACTCGTTTGTAAACTAGATTCAGCCATAAACATGATTTCTCAATTTATTTATTTGATTTTTGACCAAATTATTTTACGTTTGAAATAAGTACCTAGAAGGGATTTTTCAGTGTCTTTAATGAATCTCTATTTTTAATGTTATTTCACTTATTCACTGTGGTGCTCACATGCGTCTGTGAGTGCCTATGACGGCACTACTACGCATTGCTGACAGCACATTTGAGTTATTTATTATCAAAAAGGTTCCTTGCTTAAGTATTCATCAGTTTATGCCGTAGTAAATTCATGGTCATTAACAGAATAAGTGTTTAAACTAATAAACAAAATAAGTCAATTTTGAATGCAGGGAATAGGTTAATAGATAATATGATATTTCACTAAGCAATGCTTCACTTTGTATGTAATGACATTGATACTTATTGCCTTTATCTTTCCAGCAATTATCAGGCGCAAGACAATTTACGAGTATCACCGGGTAGAATTCCGAAACCAGCACATCGGCAATAATACACTGCTGTGGATAACTGCTCTACCATCCTGTCCACAGTTCAAAGCCTGTAATACTTGCGTGCAGCATGACACCTCATTCAATGTAAGCCATTGTTTTTATTTATATATCTCACATCGTCACCTGCATCGAGTCCTTGTCTATAGATGAACTGTGAGCCGTTGACGTCCAGGATTAGAGAACTCGATGTCTGTAAAGTAGGGTCTAGTTGCTTTCAGGAAGCATTCACAGTATGTGGCATAGCCAACTGTATTGCCTCCACTTTATTCATAGATAAGTGATACTGTTTTATCAATCAATTTTAGATTACAACGTATAAAAAATTAACTATTCATGCATCATCATTCCATGTCCGCTTCTTAGTTGGAGCATATGGTGTGCCCGAAGATCCTCTTAGCATCTCCGTCGGTTGCCAGCTTCTATGCATCCTCCCTAGTCAGGTTCACATCCCGTAGTTCTGACATAAACTGTCGATAAACAATCAGTAGTGGACGTCCAGGACATCGAGAACCTGATGCCTTGTAAAGTAGACAAGCGTGGTTAAGGCTCCCTTCGCAGTACATGGTCAAGCCAACCATATTGCTTCCGCTTGATGACAGTTGTTACCGTAGTTTGTTCTGTCCGTTCACTTATTACTTCATTCCTTCAGTTGAGTTGTAGAAGGCTAGACAGCTAAAAATTATATTCCTCTCCAAAGTTTCAATACTAAAGGTCATCCTTATAATAATTTGTTGAATTTTTATTTTAAGAAATATAAAATGTGATATTTTTCAGTGCACATGGTGCTCTAAAGCAAAACGCTGTTCAAATAAAAATGATCGTCAACGACAGGATTGGTTCCAAAAAGGTATGTTCTTCTTTTTTTTCATTAAATTTCTGTGCTGTTATATTTTTTCCAATATTATTTTGAGTATGTCCAAATGTTTAGACTAGGGTGGATTCCACTCCCTGGGGAGTTATAATGATCGAAATTCATTAGGAAGGAGAGGGAAAACATTTTTGAGAAGGGAATACAGAAGTCTAGAAATTACCAGGGGTTGTGGCCTGTTATTGGCTGGTTTAAGTGGCTAATTTACTTACCGTGCAACACCCACACCAATAAAGGTTTCAGCTCTTTATGAAAGTCAACATTTGGACGAGTTGAGGAAATGTGGTGGCAAAATGGTGAATATTACAGTGTAAAATGGCCACTTGAACCAACATATGACAAGCCATAAACCCGGTAAATGCCTATCTTCCGTGTTACCTTCTTGAAAAAGTTTTTCGTAATTATTTAAATATGTATCTACCAACATAGTAAATTGTTAAATGAATAATTTTTATTTCAGGCTGCAGTCTTGTAAATGTGACTGACGTCAATATGTGCCCCTCGGAAGAAAACAAAGTGTTGAACCCAGACATTGGAGACAATTCTCCTTCTTACACCACATTGAAGAATGGATCTATTCTGAATGCCGAGCATGCAGGTGAGCAATCTAGTCATGAATAAATCCAGATATATAACCTAAATTTATTTATTAACACTAGAAAGAACGCAACAGTCATTTTTATAGTTTTACATTGTAAAATACTTTTTTTTTATTTTAACAGTTTTTCAGATGAAATATTTTGTGAAATTTACTTGATTATGATTCTATGTATGTAATTAAAATTGAAAAATTTATATGTAATTTACCTTTTCAAATATAATGAGTTATATTATACCTATAAAAACCGGAGCGGTCAAGTTAACAGCTGATCAAGTTTACAGAATTACTTTGTGTTATTTCACAATATTACTTCCTTTTCTCTGTTTTGTAGTCTTTTTCATATCAAATTATTTTTTTAATTAATCATTTGTTCGGTTATTATCGGCTATGCTATGATCGGCTTCAGTTTCAAACTTCAGGTTGATCTATATGGTCATATTTCGTATTTCTATCGAAATGATATTGTTAGTAAGTTGTTCTAAATCTATAAAAATAACTCGAAAATAGGAAAATAAAACTGTCAATTGTGCATCATCTAGTTGCCGATGTTTATTCTTAGATAATGTTTTTAATAAAAAAATAAAACATTTCCTGCAAGTAATTTATTCTTAAAACATTACTGGAAAGTGTCTTTTTACTAAAAAAAAAAGCTAGTCTGACTGTTTCCTTTTTTAAAAAAAAGAAAAATATATGTAACTCAAGCAAATCCAAAAAAAACTAGAATAAACAATGTGTAATGTTTTTGCTAAAAACTCATCATGTAAAAGTCAAGTGTGTATGTACATATTTTTAATGCAGTTACATACATAAACTATTTATATTGTTTGCTCAAAATGTATGCTAACGTAAATAAAATTTAAACATATTCAATAAACTCTGCACCAAAAAAAATTTAAATAACTAATGAATGTTTCAATATTGATCATCATACATGATCAGCTATCAAATTGACAGTTTCGGTCTTTCTAGATATCCAAATTATGCGGCCTTTCTAGTGTTAAAAACAATAAACTAAAATCGTCAATATATTTACATAGAATAGGGTTATTTCACAAACTAAGGATAGCGTTTATTTAATTAATGGCATAGCATCTCTATATGTCCTTAGTATGTCGCCTCTGTCTGCTTCTCCGTCTGTTATGTGCCACAAACTGAGGAGACATTAAAATGTATCAAGTATTTAGGGTGTGTTTATTTGATGCCCGTCCCATGGTAGTGGTTAGCGCATTAGCTTATCCACGCAAGAGGCTTGTGTTCGATTTCCTAATAGGTGACCCCTTTAAAATAATTATTTTTGAGTTGTTTTAACACTACAATATTTCACTGTCCATGGACCGGCACCTGAAACGTGAGACTCTTTTGCCTTTTTGTTTATAACACGTAATAGAGATATACCGCAATTGGAGTACCAATGCAGTTCCTATACATGTTTAGGTGCGGATAAGTGAATAATAATGGTTATGGGTGTATTTTTAAAAATTATAACTCCCTCTCAAAATTATACCACATTTTAGGGTGATCCCTACTCCCATCCCCTTCCACACGGGTGTGCTCTCCATACAGAGATTTAAGCAATACCTACCCTACTTGATTATCATAAAAATATTAAGACTTTTGAAATCAACATACACCTGACTTGTAATTTTACACACATTGATTCCACACAGAAGATTAAAATATTTTTGTGATAATAATCAAGTAAAATAGCCACTGCTTAAATGCCCATATAGAGTGCACACCCCTGTTCTACACGATGTATCCACCTTTGCATCCCAGAGTGAGATTTCGTCTCCTTCAGGTTTACTCTGCACCGGTTCCTACCTCTGACCATCCTTCTCCTGTTTTCTATTCTACATATCCTGCTCCAGTCCTCTTCTACAAAGTACAAAACACACCTCTTTTTAGGTCTGCTTTTAAATTCGGCCATCAAATCGGAATTTGGAAATATAAAAGAAATGCTAACTCTCAGTTCAAAATATGTATAATCATTTTAAAATAAATATTCAAATGATTAATTAGATATAAAAAAAATGACAAAACAAAAATTGATTTACTGGGACCTTTTTATGTATAATCTACTCTGATAACACAAATATATGAAATATTACAGTAGTGTTATTTTGTCTTATTTATAAAAAAGTGTGAAATAACCCCATTCCTGATGTGAAATCCCCCTATAGAACAGTGACATTTTTGCTCTGTATTATGTGTAGGTACAGAACTCGGCAATGCGAGGCCGAACTACTATGAATCTTCCTTTTTTCTTTCTTAGGGGTTGTTATCTTCTTGAATCCCATTCACGGGGAGGTTGATAATTCCTATATCCCATATTCTATTGGACATCCTTCCAGTAATATAACTCCTACTCAAGATATTACATTCACCGGTACTGGGGTTTGATTGTGTTTACATACCATGTTTATGTTACCGCCAGCACCGCTAAAGTTCAATGCCTTTCTTATTATTGGCTTCTGTTACTGAGAGTTCCTTCACTCCACTAGAATTGGTGGTTAAACCTCATAAAAATTTATCAAATTACTTTAATTTTTAAAATATCATTTCAATTAAATTATCATTTTCAAAAATTGAAATGTAAAAGTTATGGGTATCTAAGATTTTTTTTCAAATATTCTAATTGGAATAAAGAAACTTTAATTGATTACTTATAATAAAATGTAAGTCACACTAATAGTGTTTTCATTAATCCCTACAACTATGCATATTTGAACCATTTAAAATATGTTTTTTGAGAGTACCAATTAAATAAGTAAACTTTTTTTTTAAATTTTAAATCATTTTTTTTATTGAGACTTTACTGAATGACAAAAGTAATAAATTCTAAACAATTTATTTACACAAAAATTGAAAACATTAGTCAATCTGTTTTTATGATTCTAAGCCTCAAGAATCAATCACATGTACCACTTGAACATGGAATGAAGAGCTCTCGATGATATGTGCCAAACACTTAGAAGCTTTGTAAACGCTTCTATATGTTATGTTTTTGTTCCAATTCACTTTGCTACAAAGCGTCATTTATGTTAGTACAAAATATATGTTATATGTATCGAGTTAATAATGATGAAATTTTATTTTCTGGGTTCAAAACAGTATGTAAATTTATTTATTTATTTCTTATTTCACAATTTATGCATATTTTTTTTTACATGAAAGATAATGTTCCTCTATACATTTCACATAATTTTGAAACATGCGTTATAAAATAAACAATTTAAATTAAAACACTTTTCTACCTACTTGGCCTGATCCACTCATCAATCCGTGCTCAACCCACCTCCAATATCCATTTCTTAATAGCAATTTTATAATGATAGTACTACTTATTAATATTGTCCTTCTGAACAATGGAAGTAAGTTGTACACTTTAATGGAGAAGTAGACCATTCCTCTTTGACAGAAAGTTGTGTTCTATTTCATAGGAGGTAATTAATAATTTTTGTATTTAAATAATACACTAGACACATCTCTTAATTTTCTTATTATGAAATTACAGTCGAATTTGGCTATAACGATCACGGAAATAGCGAGATCTCGGATGTAACGAGGACACATTCATCGACATTTTAGTTTACGGTTTTCTCCATACATAACAAACTACTTCTCGGACATATAAAAAAAAACAAAAATATTGCCAACAGTTGAGTTGGCAAAATGGCAAATGGCAAAATCGGATAATTTAATTTAATTTAATTTAATAATTTCCTCATTTTGCGTGCGTTTTACCAGACTACAGCCTTAACACATTAATGAAAACAAGTACATATTCAGATTTTTTTTTATTGTAAAACAATCTTTTGATCTCAAACTATTTTGACACAAGCTTTTGTATTCTCTCGTCAATAAAGGGTGCACATTATTATGACCTTCATTGAACTCTTATCCATCTCCGTACCAATGAATCACCTGTCACATGTTCTTCATACACCTCACAGATCTGTTGATGAATGTGGATTGGTTTAATGTTTTTTACATTAAGGAAACAAATTACAGACCTTTGCACACAAGCGGAGAGATTTTTAATTTTATTTGGCATTTCAAACAAGCACCACAAAGTGATAAGTACTACGCATACACAAAACTGCAATTGCAGCGCTGGGATGGCAAGAAATACATACGGAACTTTCTGGATATACCTCGTATTACGTTTTTTTTAAGTAAAATGTCATAATTATAATTGGAGTCAAGTATATTCTCTACTAACTTATATTTACACGCAATATTTTATAAAAGAAGATAAAAATTCAATGTTATATACAAAATAGAAATTTCATGATGACTAAAGAAAAAAAAACTATTCAATTTAATTTTGCAGATTTCATATTTTTTTCTTCTGCAATTTTTGTTTTCACCGTTTACCAGCTTTCTCCTGCAAAGTAGCCTATATACATACGAGTATATTGGCCCCCCTCGTTAATTCCATTTAACTTGTGCCTTTGCCATCCACTGTCTTCTTGTGTCCCGTAATGTAATATTTGTCCATCTTGTTGATGAACATTGTTCTTCGCCTCCACTTTAGAACACGCTTAATGCATACACGGTCCATTATGAAAGTAATCCGCATGATTTTGTTGTAATGCGACTATCCATGGCAGCGCGCTAAAACAAGTCAGGAAACGTGTTGGGGGTCTACCCTTCCAACGCAGCCAGTCACCAGTTTGCTCCGAGCAGTGTGAGGGAAAAGACGTGCCTCCTCGTGAGGTGTTTGTTTTTTACTTTGTAACACGGCGCAATGGGGCGTTCGCTTGAATAGCGTTACGCCATCAAGTTTTGCGTGAAGCTTGGAAAGAATGAAACCGAAACATTCCGGATGCTTCAAGACGCCTTCAAGGGTGACTGCATTTTAAGGTCACAGGCTGGAAGATGGCACAAGGCGTTCACGGAGGGCGGTGAGGAATTCACCGACGAACCCCGTTCTGGATGCCTAACAACGGCCAGAACTGACAGAAACGTAGATCTTGTGCACAAAGTTTTGCGTTCCGACCGTCGATTGAGCATCCAGCATATTGCTGACACCCTACCCGTGTCCACATTTGCGGTACATGGTATAGTAACCAAGAATCTGTACATGCGCAAGGTCTGCGCGAGGCTTGTGCCGAAAGTGTTGACGGAAGATCAGAAGGAACTTCGAGTTTCGCGCTATCACAAACTGTTGGATTTGATACAAAATGAGCCGGACTTTCTTAACTCTGTCATAACCGGAGACAAATCCTGGATGTACCAAAGTACGACCCAGAATCAAAAAGGCAGAGCAGCAAGTGACACAAAAAATCATTCCCCTGCCCCTTGAAAGCGCAAATGAGCAAGTCTCACATTAAAACAATGCTCACTGTCTTCTTTGACGCTCGAGGAATTGTCCATTTTGAGTTTATACCGCCGGGAAAAACTGTCAACTCTGCCTTTTACCTGGAGGTGATCAAAACGCCGGGTCGCACGTTTGAGGGCTGACATCAAAAACACGGTCAAGCTCCACCATGACAATTATCTTTAGCCTACATCATTACCAACTTCCTGGCCCGGAGCAACACCCCGGTGGTCCCCCAGCCCCCTTACAGTCCCCACTTGGCTCCGTGTGACTTTCCTGTTTCCCCGACCGAAGAGAGAGCTGAAAGGAAAGCATTCAGAGACCGTGGAAAACATCCAAAAGCCGCAAGTGTATCGATGCAGGGGGAGAGTATTGTGAAGAATTCTAAGCATTTGTACAGGTCCGATAAATAAATCTATTTTTCCCCGAAAATCCGCATTACTTTAATAATGGACCCTGTAGTATATCACCTGAAATTTGCGCAATATATTCTGCCCACTCCCATTTTAACCGAGCAATTAATTTTAGGGTACTAGACAGACAAAAGCCATTGCTTTCATTTAACAACAAATCTATTGATCCATTGTTGTTGCCAAAATAAAAATGGATTGTAGACATTTTCAAAATACATATTGTGTATATATTTTTTGTAATTATATTTTATACTTAGTTTACACCATTTGAATGACTGAATTTTATTAATTTTAAAATATTCCCATATTTTTATTTAAATTATGGTTGTAAACTGTTCTACGGCAATGGTTAATTTTATCCTCAAAATATTGTATTGGTTGTATTATCTTAAAATCATTTTATTTTGGTTTTCAGCGAGTGTAGAAGCATCAGACAAGAAAGGCAGTGTTGAGAGTGCCAGTTCTGCAGGAGGTATAGTTGCAGGTCTGGTAGCTCTCGTGACAGCTGGTAGCCTGGCCGTGTGGTTACTCTATGCCTATCGGAACCCACACACAAATAGTGGACAGTTACTTATCAAGGTATGTGTATCTTAATTAATAACTACTAATGAAATTATAAACCATTTTATTAACAAACAGTGAAAAATTTGTTAACATAATGGGACACTAGAGAAGAAAATGTGATTTTAATGATTTAATTTCTTTGAAATTTATTAATATCCGCCGTCTTCACCACCTAAAAAATGACTTACAGTTCCCGGCATTATATACATATTGTACATCGGCACTTAGCAAGAGCCTGTTGGCCATTTCATCAAACTTGACATTGTAGAGAGCACCAATCAGAGCAGAGCTGTTAAAGTTTTCATACTTATAATTGTGTAAGCATTATAAATAATAAATAACTGTAAGCATTTTTATAACTGATGACTTATGAGATCTCAAACATTAGAGAATAAGCGATAGTTTATTTTCATTTGATTTTCTTTAATTTACAAATGAATACGGTATTTTTAGAATTACAAATTGCTATGAACTAAAACCCTAATTAGAGAGTAATAATGAAGAGTGACGGAAAACACCTCACAATTAAAAGAGGTGGGTACATTAATATTCAATCAATTTTGGAAATCCCAAATAAGCAATTATTAAAATATCCCCGTTAAATCAATTAAAATAAATTCAATTTAGAAGATATTAGATTAAGTACAATATTTAATGTGTAAATGTGATGAACCGTCTGGGTCTTAGCAATGACTCATGACACGTGCATGACAAAGACGAAGCTCTTCAAAGCCAAATATAGCGGAAGATCTTTCTAAATGCTGACGTACGATATATATTGCCGGGTACTGTACTTTGCTGTTTTAGTCGAAGATGTTCATTGTGTGTATTTTTTTTCAACCCTAACAAACATTACGTGTAAAAAAATTCATCAGGAATTCTATATTCTAAAATCTTTTAAAAGTTTATTTAAATACAATTTTTTTTCTAATATAGAAAATTATGATTCTTTAAATCATCTCGTGTTTAAACCAACCAAAAAAAATATTGTTTTCAGTTTTTCTTTCATTTAAACTTTCATACTTAACCTTCTAATTTAAATATTTTTAATTTAGAATCGCAATGCTCGGTTAATTTGTTACACGTATTCAATTTATGTTGGCATTAATTAAAATTTTCAACCAAAATAAATAACCAACAACGTTTTGAGTATGTCCAAATGTTTGTAGACAAAAATTGAATCAATCTTGATAACTCTCTTGGCAGTGAAATCCAACTTTACAAACTCTTGTTTGTCTTTGCTACATGGTTTTATGTTTTTTTTGTTCAGTTTCTTGTATTTATGTTTCTTCATATAACTGTTGCAATTGGCTTAGGCCGTATATTTAATAAATAAATGTACTCGAAATATTTTTTATTAAACTGAAGTGTAAAAATTTAAAAGTATTTTCAGGCGTTGCCTGGTTTGGTATTCTGAACGCCATAGCGTGCATAGAGAACCATTTTTAGTGTGTATTCATGTACTAAATACAAGCTATAATTCATCTAGGTGAATCTCGCCCACATCAATTGAGGTTTTAGCCTTTTTACTTCACAAAAGTCAGCTGATGGAGGAGTTTAGTAAATATGGATGTTCAAACATAGGCAGAATGGTGAACGTTACACAGTGCGTAAAGTGATCACTTAAACCAGCCAATGGCAGGTTATAAGCCCTGTATATGCCTAGATTTCAATACTCCCTTCTCCAGAATATTCTCTCTTTCTCTTGCAATATATGGCAAACTAGATAATAAAATCACATCCTAAATGAATTGATCACGATGTATGCAAATACATAATCTTTCCATTTATCATTATTGCATCGCTAATCCTAGGCAGGAAAGGGTGTTAAAGTAAGTAAACATTAACAAATGCACCGATTTGGTAGAAACAAGTAGATTTTAGAAAAAAACAAAAGTATGTAGGTATGTAGTTGCACGTCTATTGTGTAGATGAAAAGTTTATTTCAATGGTTTTATCTTACAGTGGTAGTTTTCAAGGCACTAATCTAATTAATTCATATATAATAGATAACTGAAATAGTAGCAAGCAAGGTTCCTTGTATAAATATGTATTCATTTAACTATTTAGGAGGCTTGGTTTTTGCTTAACTCTACTTAACTACACGTGCATATCATCGGTTGGAGCTTTCAACCTTTGCAGGAGCAAGGCCAAATGAAACTTTCCCCAAAGTAGTATTTGCATGCATACTCGCACGATCAAGATACACTGCAATAGTAGCACAAATGCAGTGATCTATGCACCACTGTGTGTGGATAGTGAAATTATGATAATTTATTTATTAAATTAAACATGAATTATTAATTTATTTCATGAACTAAGTTTTTGTGACTTCGTTGTAATTCTTCCGTGTATACCATAACCATCTTCCTATCTACACCTTGTGGTGCATAGAGCAGTGCATTGGTACAGAAAATGCTACGAATCTTGGACATTTGTTACATGAAGGCAATATGATCAGTTGTACTCTTCAGATCCAGTCTAGGGATGGAATTTTTCCGTGAAAAATTGTATTTTTTTCCAATAGATCAGGAATCGAATCTGAGATTTTCATGAATCCACGTCGCTTGTATGCATTTATGTACAACCGGTATATACTGTTTTATCGACTGAATCTCACGACCAGCAGGTTAATGAGTTAGTTCCTTTATTTGGTCGACGTATCTCGTTACAGATAAATTTATTTACAAAGATTCGATGGATCATTCATAAAAGGTTTTTATTTTTAGCGTATAGTAGTGAAATATTTTCTTGTTAGTAGTGTACGAGGATGTTTAAATCAAACATGGTATGTATATAGCTCATTCCCCGAACAATAAAATCATTTCACTTTTGACGAGTGAATTGTTTTCTTTATTGTTGTTGATATAATCCCAAAGGGCTCAGTATTACTTACAATTTTATTTAAATACATAAAAACAAAAATAATAGACACGTTTATTGAGTCTTCTCAAGGAAGGCACTTTTGTTTTTTTGCTCTAAAATACCAAGGTTTTTTTCTAAGCATTAACATAATAGTAGTAGTAATATCAATTCATCATGTATGATTGTTTCACAAAAATTATTTTTGAAATTTTTATCACACTACAACTCTTTGAGGTGTTCTAGTGAGAAATTACATAATTGGGGTGATATGTGAGATAAAAAATTCAATAAAAAACAAGCTTCCCTTTTTTATTTCAATATCTTTAGCACCAAAATGTTGATTTATACATCCTTTTTTAGTTTAGTAAAAAGCAAACTTTTCTATAACTTTGTCTTATTTCCTTGCAGTATCGGCCATCACAGTGGGGCTGGCGCCGCGGAGAAGCTCGCTACACTGCTGCCACTATACACATGTGAACCAAATACCTTCAACTATTGTTCTAAGCCATTTAATATGATTTAGCACCGCACTGTTTGTCATATTATGCAGATGAAGAAACATTAATGAATACCCTAGTCATAATTATTTCATCTAGAAGAATCTAACTATCCACTTCCTTCAAATCTACTTACGGTTTATATTTCCCATATTCTGCATCAACAAGACGCGTGAATGGTGGAAACGAAGATTATCAGTAATATAATCTAAATTCGCTCTGTATTACCACTTTTACAATTGATGTTTTTTTCTGTTTCACCCTTCGAAGCTTGACTCTGTCGTTAACCCGAGTCAATATGAAATTTTGTGGTGGGCTTTATAATTTTCATTTATAAAACGAAGAAAATGTATAATTTATCAACTTCACAAAGCGACTACTGAGGGTTCAAAAATGGAAAATATGGCAAACGCCACATTTCCTCATATCAATGAAATTGTATTTTAGACACTAGTATGTTAGGAACAACACACCACGAGGAAAGTTTTTATTATTTTGTTTTTTACTAATACAATATGCAAGCTGGCAGCGACAGAATAAACAGATGTATTGCTTGCTAATATTTTTATGGACTACAATGATATTTTGATTCTTGAAAATATTTAAATGTTTTTAAAGATAATATTACATCTTTAATGTACACCGCCTTTGAGAGGATTTCACGCTAAATTGGCATTATCTGAATCGTCCAAAATTTTATTGTTATATAAGTTTATCTATTGGCTTAGCATATTATTCTCACTGAACGCATTGTGCGATCCTATGATAGGTTTAGGTATTATTTGGGTTGTGCGTGAATCCCTCGAATAATAACAGTATTCAAATGTATTACTTAGTGAGGTACGAAAATTATACAGTTGGCCTTAAATCATTCCTTCCAGTAAACATTTTGGTTTTGTCCCGTATTTTGAGTTTTGGGAAGCAAAATAGAATAATGAAATATATTTTACACATTTCTTTCCGAGGAGTAAGCTGATTGAGAAGTGGTTAATTACTAAATATCGAGTGTACATAATTGCAATTAATATATACTAGAGTTCTGTATATTACAATATTGTATTTACACAGAGTAATTAATGGTTTTCCATAATTTATTTTACGTTTTTAAATTTGTGAAATTATCTAATAAACATTTTAAGATATTTACTTCTTTGCACTTGAAAAGCATTTTTAACATTTTGCGCCATTCAAAAATGATTTATTTGATTGGTGCGAAAATTCTGAAAGCATTCCTTAAACTTTAAAACAGAATGTAATATGGTAGAATCTCAAAAAATACTTGTGATTAAGTTATTTTGTATTAATATTAGGATCGTATAACATTTTCTGATGTTTTAAATTCTTTAAGTCAGTGTAATATTATGTTTTGGAATATAGATCAATCATTTGAAGAAAATATATTTTGCACATGTTAACGATTTAATTTTATGTACATATTAAATATATTTTAAATATTATATAAGAGGTATTATTAGTATAAATTACGTTTTTTTTTCTTTAGTATTGTTATTTTTACAGCAATTTTTTTTATTGAATTATCAAACAAATCAGTTAGATGCACTTAAATCTATGTAACAAGATATTTACATAATAAATATTAAGTTATAATTAAGATATTTTAGGAAGTTTCCTAATGTAAAAAAAGATCACCAAATTAATGATATTTTCAAGTGAAGGGCTTCATGCACTTAAATTATACATTTTTAATGTACTTTTTAGCTTTGTTTTGATACTTAATTATCTTCAATAAATATATCTTCTTTAAAATATTAGATTAACATTTAACTAATAATACTTAATTTGTGTTTTCAAAATTCATTTATATCACTATTATGTGTTCTGAAATGATTTCTGGAGTCCATATTATGAGAGAAACATTCATTTTCTTGCCTGTTGACTGTGGTTTTTGTATCGTCTATTCCTGGGTCAATGTTTTAGTCAATGGTCACTCGGTCCGTTTCCACAAATTTGATATCACGGTCATCCGTGGATGTCTATTTGTGAAGCGTCATTTTTCCAACGTGTTGCGACGTTCGTCGATTTTGTCTGATCATTTAGAAACAATCTAATTTATTCTTGGGCAAAACAGTGTTACCATCAATAAAACTTTAAAGGATGTTTATATTTATCAATTTACATCATGAAAATTCCGTATTCTCGCATGCAACGACCAATAATCATCGTGTCTGGAATCCACGGATTGTGAAAAACTGGCAAAAAAAAAGTAAAAATAGCCCTAAATTGATCTCCCTATAAGATGTAGAGTGGCAACACTATTGCTGCTCTCATCAGGACGGAGAGTACACTACTTGACGTTACTAAATATATCAGAAGGAAACCTGCAGGACGAAGGTACTTCCATTATCTTATGCCCCTTTTTCGGATCAAAGACAGATACCCGGTCACACTGGCAATCCAGCTGGAAACTCGTAAAATCACCGGAGCTTAACATAAACCCGGTAGAGTAGAATTGTCAAAATCGGAGATCGGAAGCGGATAACTTCAAGAGCCTGTTTATTAGCTCTAGGCTGAAAAAGAAAGCGGCTACAAGAACCATAATAGGAGAATGGGTAAAGACCACACTGAAAATGACAGGATTGGAAGCTACCCCCGGCAGTACAGGTTCAGCGGTCGCATCCCTCAATTGGTTAGAAAACTACCCAATTGATAATATATTGAGAGAGGAAGTTGGAAAACTGAAAATATTATCAAAGAGAGTTTCTAAATCATACAGTCTCAAAAACTTCCTCTCTAGCAAGCCTGTTTCAACCAGTTGATATCAATTAAAGGTGTCACCCGGTCACCAGGAGATAACAGACAGATGTCTCATAATATGGACTCCAGAAATCAATTTAGAATACATAATATCGGAGTTTTACCTGCCATTAAAACTTTTATTATGTTTCTATTGATTTCTGGACTCCAGGTAAGACCTACCAGGGCCCCGATTACAATGGGAAGTTGACAGAGTTATCTTCGACTGTCTATAATGAAAAACCGATATTTGTGTATGAAAATGAGTATATTTGCATGAACATTGAAAGTATCTTCGTCGGTAACCTAAAATTGAACATGTTTAGAAGAAAAAATTTTAAGCATATTCTGATTTTTATAGAGAAAACTTAATTTTACTTTTGTAGATAAAATTGAAGATTAATGTTAACTTCTCATTGTAATCGGCCCCGGTGAATTATGAGCTTTATAAAAAACTAAATCCATGGATAACCGGGATATCAAATCGGCGGAAACGGACAGAGCGACCATAGATTAAGACATTGACCTGGGAATAAACAATTCAAAACCACAGATAACGGGAAAGAAAATAAACACTTCTCTCATAATATGGACTCCAGAAATCAATAGAAACATAAAAGTTTTAATGGTAGGTAAAGCTCCGATATTTTGTTTGAAACAAACAACATTGTTTCAATACATTTTATTCATAGACAGTAACAGTAATCTATTGAGTTTTTCTACTGACATTTCTTGGTGGAACTGTATTTTAATTATAATAATAAAAATACGTAAATAGTTTTATTCCACTTTTATTTATAAATTTTTACCAGTGACTGGGTTTGTTGGAAGATGTTGGTCACGACGAAACCCGGTCACTGGTAAAAATATCTAAATAAAAGTGGAATAAAACTTTATACGTATTTTTATTATTATAAGTAACAGTAATGTAAATTAAATGTATTGTGTAATATTCAATACTGAAAATCACTCATCTTATTATAATCTTTATTTACGTTAATACCAATGTATACTATTATATTTTAACAAACATTATGTTTTTTTATTCTTTCTTAAATTACCAGTTCAAATAAGAACCTCTTTATAATCGAGGTTGTAAAAAGTCGGTATGTATAATATTCAAGTATTATTTTTTAATTTTACAAATGAGTTTTGATGTTTTAAATTTATAGATGTGTGGTAAATAACTATTGTCTATAATTTTTTTTTTTTTAATAAATACATCTTTCAAAGGTTTCTTCGCTGTAAATCGTCATTTTGTCCGGAAGCGAGTACATTATCATAGAATGGTTTAAAATTCTCAATGCTTAAATATTTCTTAAACCTTATTTTATTTAAGTTTTACTTTTGCAAGTCACTTGGGTGCTAGTACAATTCACAATTGTGTTTATTAACAAGCGCCCTTGAGGTGATTTTCACAAAAATGGCGCTATATAAATTATCCAACTATATATATATATATAATAACATTTGTCTTGAATTAATAATTTATTAATTAAAAAACAGTACTACATACTTTTTTCAATCTTTCAAAATAAATCCTTTCACTTTTTTTATTCAAAACAAATTATCAAATTTAATATTTTTTAAATACTTTTTGTAAAGAGTTCCCCTAAATAATATTTCTTTGCTAAAACTTTTATATAAAAAAAAATAAAATCTCTTTATTTTGTAAAGCTATTTTTTTTTTTTTTAATTTAAAAGTTTCTTTAATTAAAGGTGGCCATATAACAATGTTTTTTTTTATCATAGAAATGAAAATTTCTATTTTCGACAAGATAGACTTTCTGAATTTGAAGAAGTAATATTGTGTAATTTATTTAAACATAAATATAATAAACACATTTAGTATTTTTCGAGTGAATTAAGTATATACTTACAAATAAACAAACCGAAAAATGTAAAATTTCTTCAGACTAAATATATTTTCAAATACTGTTGCCTTAGAAAATGAAGATAATGAATGGACAGAAAAAGTTGCCTTAACCATAATATTTTGCTATAAACTTTTTAAAATATGAAATAACAGTATTCTAAACAAAATATTTTCACATTGAAGTATTCTAGGAATAATATCACTCTTTTTCTGTATTTAATTATAATTATGTATTTTATTTTATTTCAATTATTTCAATTATCGCCGTTAAACTTGAGGCTCATTTGAGGCTCGTTTATTGAAAAGGAGTGAAATGCAGTTTATTCGTGAAATTGACGAAGATTGACAAATCAATGTTTTCCGAAAATTATTAAAGGGTTTATAATTATGAATGTTGTTTTGAATGAAATGAGCACGATGCATTTAAATTTCTAATAGTTTATGATGCAGAAGTTTGTTTTATTTTTAGTAATGAATCTCGGCGTGTATTATTAAAAAGGAAAAGTAATTTATATTTGTAAATTCTTTACATGGCTTATCCCTAAAAAATATTTTATTGAATAAATTTATAACTATGTATAATATCGCAGAGTAACTACTACAGTAAAAGAAGTAAATCATCAAAATCAAAAGGAGTAAATCATTCAAAACACATTTTTGTGTCCTCCATGAGTGCTACAAATAGACAAGTTGTGTATTAAAACCATCATACAGAAATGTGGTTTTAGTGATTAACTAAAAATCCTGATTTTAAAGTTGCCTAGTTGTAATTCCCGCGAAACATTATTATATTTAATTTAAATGCATACACCCTTGTGCAAATTAATGTTGACAGAGCATATTTCATACTGGTGTGGATTTACTTTACTTACATTTCATCACGGTGACCTTATCAGAAGCTGCCGACGACATCCTTACCTATAACCAACCATGTATACATATCGTTGGTGAGGCATTACGATGGTGCTGCAAGCCAAGGGTGGATGAATGAAAAATTAATTTTTCCAATTTTGTAATTGATTGCATTTTCATATTAATGAAACACCTTTAAAGAAAAATTGTCTTTATACATCAAAACTATCCGAAATTCAGATTCATAACTTTGTCATTGGCCCAATATATATATTATATGTACATTGTATTTTAAAAACTTAAGATCTTTTCATCGCTTTTTTTATCCTTTAAAAATGCATATACTTAGTTTAACTTGTACAGTATTATATTTGATGTATTAACTCTTGAAATGAAAATAATACTGGCTTCTTATACTATATGTGTGTATACTAAAAAGTAATGTAAAATAATTCTAAAATATTTAACTTTAGGGGCCATTCTTAACGAATTGTAAATAATTCACTATTAGAAAATGGTAATCAAGATGTAGTACAGCGGGGTTTGAACCTCGAACCTCTGACACATGAGTAGTACCCACTAGCCACGAGACCATAACCGGGTTCAAATCTTTTCCTTCCACAAATTACATAACTCAAAAAGATTGCCTTTAATAGATATAACTATTCTTAAAAACTCAACAGCACATTTTTATCTTCATAATGAAGTTATTATATATCATGCATTTAGAATACAAGCCCTTGAGGTAATTTTCACAAAAATGGCGCTTTATAAATTATCATTAATAGTAATGGATATTCATAATCAAATCTGTATAATATGCATACATATTATAATTGTAATTCATAATACATATACATTTTACTCTTGTTTTTCTATATTTATATTTCTTGTTAAATTCATTTATGTTGGTTGTTCAATTGATGTAATTTTATTATGTACGCTTAAAAATGAATTGATTATAAAACAACAGTGTATTCCAATCAATTATGTATGTATATTTCGTCAATCATAATATATATGGATGCAGTTGAATAGTGAACTGAACAAATTTAAAAAATAAAATAATATCCCTGTAAAAGATCTAAAATATTGCACCCTCCCGTCAAGAGTGCCACAAGTCTTTGTGCATAGTATTTTTTTTATTCTGAATACTATGCACAAAGTCTTGTGAAATGTCATACTTAACTTAAAACTCTATTTCTTGATGGGGGGTTAATAAATTTTACAATCATATGACAAAATTACCAAATTGAGCTTAATAAACTAAGAATTTGACACTTGTATAATATTATGTTATTTATTTCAATTATATTCCTTTATTTTTTTATTTCATAATATGCAGTTACCTCTTGTCTATACATACGGCATACATAAATTGTTATTTTCTTGTGAACTAATAAATATATCTATATGTATTATTGTCCACTTGTGCCTTAAATAATATACAATAATAATTAACACCATTGAGTAGTTTCCACATTGCACTTTATTTCAACATACAATAATTATGTAACAATCTAAGGAAGAAAATGGTTTCTTATAAGTAAATAACATTAATTATTTCAAATTGGTGAATGGTATTAAATAAAAAAATGTAAAACTGTTTTACATAATTATTTTTAATCGTTGCCTTCAAAATGTAACAATTAAAAACTTAATGTTTTTTAATTCTTTCATATTTTTTTTGCCTCTTTTTTAACATTTCATGTAACAACGACAATATTCTAGATGTCTAAGCCGGTATACTTCATTTCTCTTATTTGCTTCTGGCTGTTTTATACAGAAAAATTCAAGAGAATTGGAATGTTCTCTAATATTTAAAAAAACTATTTTATAATGTTACATTTTCTGCCATTATATGTCATGCTATTCAAATTTTACTACTCAAACTTAGCTACCCAAATATTTAGTGACACATTTCTAATATGATTTTTTCAAGGGAACATGACATTATTTTCTATTAAAATGAAACTCATATGTATTTGTCGCAATATTTTTTGTTTAAAAATATGTTTGTTTTTTTTTGTGATTTTAAACTCACAAATAATTATGCACAATGCAAAATTGTAATTATGCACAACTACTATTGTATTCTATTCTATGGGGGTCAGTGTTATATAAGCTCCTGACGTCACTACGACCTGTGAAAATCTATTATGACGGGTCGCCCTCCATGCCCAGGCCTTTAAAGAACCTGACTACTGTGTGGAGGGCGAGAGTTCTCATTTTACTAAATCTCCCCCTCCAAGCCCAGATCTATAAAGTATCGGGCTATTAGGTAGGGTGTGAGTTCTTTAACATGCTCAGGTTTAACTAGTGTTCCCCTGAGGATGCGACTTCTTTTTTATATGAAGCATCACATTCACATCGATGTTTCTTCATCTGCACTGCAGAACCTACATCTAGTTGTTTCAGAATGGTTCATTCTACCAAGCTGTTTCTTCGATCTGCAGTGCCCTGGGCGGGCTCTAGTGATAACCCTCACTCGATTTCGTCTGAGTTTTATTAGATCGAAAGCAAACCTTTACAACTATCCCTTTATTAGTTCCATCGCATAGTGCTGACCAGATACCTTTTGACAGAGTGTTGTGCTCTGTTTCCGGGCCTGTAACCTAAGCTCATTACGAGGAGCACATTTGGGCAACCCACAGTAGAGTTCGGGGCTTATTGGGGCTGTCTCAGCTCCCAGCCTTGCCAATTCGTCAGCTGCCTTTCACATCTACTAAGCGGTAATCAGTTTAATCTCTTGTTTTAAAATACGTAATTCCGAATTTTTATACTATTTAATTATGTTTTATTCATTATATAACCTTAAGCTTGTAGCTGACTAAATAAAAGTGTATGAAGTGCGGTATGAGACATTGGATGAGAAAGTGTTGCGCCAAATTAGTGATGTTACATTTCTAAAGTCTTTAGAAAAAGTCCACTAAGCTGACATTGAAAAGTACAATAATTGATCCTTAAATACTATTTATTTACCATATCATTGTATTTTGGGCGTTGTCTATTAAAACATACAGTACAGAAGAAATAGTTAATACAATAAAAAATACTTAAAATAAATAATGTTTATTCAAACATCATTTTGAGAAAATAATACAAGCGGGAGTGAAAGGAGTACAAATAGCAGGAAGGAGATAGGAAATTAAGCAAGGAGGGATCCCTAAAATTGATATAGGTATGATTATCTTGTTTGAATACAGCTAAATAAATCTTTTTTTAAAATGTATTTCCTTAAATTGATTTTATTTTACTAATTTACCTATTTGGGGATAATATTGCTAACGTAAAATAAATAAGCTATGCTTTTTTCTCAAAAATTCCTGAGATTTTATGCATATTCCTGGTAAAATAAATAATAATCTAAATTTGAGTTAGTTAATTAAATGATGTTAGTCAACAGAAAATATATGGTTGTTTAACCAATAGTACTGTGTTGTAACTTGTGGAACTATATACCAACATTTCTATTTAGTCAACTGCAAAATTACGGCTGTTTCTTAACCGAGACACCGAGAGTACTGCGTGGCACTTCCAAAATAAAATTGGAATATTTTTTATTTTTAGTTTTACCTCAATGTCTGCGCTACGTGTTTCTTTCATGGTTTTTTTTCAGACATCTAAATTTGTCAGTTTTTTTAAAATAATTGCAACTAACAAAACCCGCACTTGAAAGATAACTAATATATAGATATTATAAACATTTTCAATGAATACGAAAATAAATTTATATATATAATTATGACTATTTATATTTAACTATGATCATTACCAATTACAAAAGCTTTTGTTGCTTGTATATATGTAGTTATCTCCTGACCATCAATAAGGTTTCTATAATAATCAATATCATTCAAACAAAGTATGTACAATAGATTATGTTAATTACCCAATCAATATGTGAGCACACTTAAGTGAGTATTTGAAAATTTAATGTAAACATCATTTTGTATAGCTGTATTTTTTAATTAATAAATAAATTGTCCTTTAATGTTCATATTTAATTGCCTATAATTTCAATAATGATTTATTACTAAACATTGCATCCCTTAGTATTTAAAAGAGCCAAATTATTTATTTTTAAAAAAATCCTGGACTAAATCATTTCACTTGAACCATACTTAGGAAACAAGTGTTGTTAAGATAAATGGACGGTCATTGAAAATATTGACTCTAATTTTATTTCATTGCATATTATGAAATCCCAATGCCAATCGTCTGGCATTTTCCAAGTTACCTCACAAATTTTCGACTAGTTTAGTCTAACCTAAAATTTAATATGCAGTAAGCAAACAATATTTTCCTATCTATTTGATGCACTCCTCAGATGACTGCAAAATGCCACCAAAATGGTGAAAAACGTCTACAGAATTCAATGGTAATATTGCTTGGGTCACTTAAAAAATATCCCAAACGTCCTATTAATGCAGACATATTGCCAATGCACACAATAACTAAACATCTGTTGAAAAATATTAAAATATACACAAATTGACAATATTTTATTTTATGTGATCATTAAAATTCTCATTAACTTATGATTTGGAGACGTCTGACCGAATGAACTGGATGATAGATGTTAGAGAATAAAAAATAATTTTAATGTGATCCTATAAAGCCCAGATCTATAAAGTATCGGGCTGTTAGGTAGGGTGTAAGTTCTTTTACATGCTCAGGTTTACTAGTGGTCCCCCGAGGATGCGACTTCTTTTTTTATAGAAAGCATCACATTCACATAGGTGTTTCCACATCTGCACTGCAGAACCTACATCTAGTTGTTCCAGAATGGTTCATAATACCAAGCTGTTTCTTCAATCTGCAGGTGTTTCCTCATTTGCGCTGCAGGACCTACATCTAGTTGTATCAGAATGGTTCATTCTACAAGCTGTTTCTTCAATCTGCAGTGCCCTGGGCGGGCTCTAGTGATAACCCTCACTCGATTTCGTCTGAGTTTTATTTGGTCGAAAGCAAACCTTTACGAGTATCCCTTTATTAGTTCCTTCGCATAGTGCTGACAAGATACCTTTTGACAGAGCGTTATGCTCTGTTTCAGGCCTGTAACCTAAGCTCATTTTTTAGTCATTTTTTTACTCAGAGTTTTATTAGGTCGAAAGCAAACTTAACTTATTTATTTTTTATTCTGCACATAAACAGATTTAAAAGTTAAATCTGTCTACAGTGCAGCTCAGAAAAAATACTCGCACAACCACAGATTAATAGTACCGCACAACCACGAGCACGCGTGACAAGCAAGGTGAATGCGGGGGGCGAGCAAATTCTTAATTTATTTATCCAAATAAGACACAAATATGTATATTTTTGAAGCGCAATCGTAAGTTTTTGTCGTATGTTTACACGCAGGGAGTTCTTAATATAGCTAAGAATGTATACGAGTATGTTCTTTGTTTTTTACGTTTTTGAAACCTTAATCTTTTTAATATCCACTTCAATTTTTACATAAAAAAACTTTAGCTGTCAGGTCAGCCAAATGTGGCGCCGACCATTCAATATTCTATACAGTTTTCGTTTTATACGGGACAATGAAAGCATCCACCCCTTTCCCGAAACTGTTCATAAAGACTTGAGTCTTTCTTCAGTTTCGCATATCAATATCAATTTTTTTTTAAACGAATTAAGCGAAAATTTAATATTTCTTTACAATCAAACCGCGAAAATAACAAAACAAATAAACTTAAAAAACTTTCATTGTACCCCTCACTGCAGTATTGTCAGTTTGTGATCAATCAAATACACATGGCCAGCACAATCACCTTTTTCTAATTTCCCAGTATGACAGTGGAGGAATACAGTGTTAGTTCCAAATTGAGACCGCGGCCGCACGCTCCAGATCCCGCATCGGAAGAAGAAAGGAAGAAGAACGTAGTAATACAAACAAATGAATCAACGACACGAAACCTAAATACATATAAGAAACATTAGAATGATTTGCCCTATACAATATGCACTCAATCAACAGAAGAAAAACAATACGTATCTATAACAAATCACAGAGGAACATCAAATTATCAAGACACTACCGGCAAAATCCTAACACAGATCCTAACATGATCCCTATCGAACTCAGGCGAAATTACTTTTCGTCATAGTACTGAATTCCTCGCAAAAACCATTTTCCTAATACCAACAGTAGAAACAATCCTATGCAAAGACATTAATCGTCCTAACAATCTCTCAGACCTTAAAGCAGACGAAACGGGTCCTAGAGCATGCTCTTGAGTTAGTCTACTATTTAGATTTATACGGGACAGTTTGCAAGCTGCACAAGAAATTGTTCAGTTTTTTTGGTCAAACTGTTAAATTTTCCACACTCAAATAGATATGTGATTCCAGCAGCAGCAGAGAAAACTTTGACTCAAGAGAAGCAGCATCCACACTTTTACCGGCTTTATGTGACTTTAGTTTTTTTACGATACCTTTCTTTTTTGTGTGAAGTTCTAGAAGAAGTGAACCAGACACAAAAGTACAAACAGACATCAGTCAATGTATCCAAATAGTGGGAAGAGCTATTTCTTTGCGTAGGAACGCAACTAAAAAATGTGAGGACTTGGATATTTCAATTGAAAGAAGAGGAAGGAGAAGATTCTGAAAACGTATGCCATGAGAAGAGGCCAGAGACTCTGGACTAACATTGCCAGAAGAGCTGCGGAGAGCAATGTTAGAATGTGTTGATAGATTTTATGAGAAAATAAACCATCGATACAAAGCCATGGATGACATCCGAATAATATTTGGTGTTGTGCAGCCTAAAACTTTGTTTACGTCAACAGAAGAAGATCTTCGTGGTATAGATCCAAATTTGTCAAAAATCTATGATGAATTTATTTTCTGAAGAAGACGTTTGACATTTTGGAGATTGTCCAACTGCGGCGCCACTTGGAAGCCGCTAGCATTTCTTGCCAATTGGCAGTCCAGAGGACTATCTTGCAGGTTCTGAGATTTATTGTAAAATGGGATTATTGCTGCGTTTCAGATTCTTCCTAACTATTTGCATTTCGGTGGCTTCGTGTGAAAGAAGCTTTCCAAAATTAAAATTAATTCAATCGTATTTAAGATGAACTATGAGCCAAGTGCGACTATCCAATCTCTCTATTTTGTTAATTAAAAAAGAAAGAAAAGTAAACTTTGACCATGTTATTGAGTATTTTAGTAAAATAAAGTCGCCGAAGCACGTTTAGTAAGTATTTGTTGTTTTATTCTGGGGAGTGCTCATTTAAAAACCGCCCGGGTGCCAACCATCGCTACGCCGCCACTGGGTCGATGATGTTTTATTTACCTAAAATACCGTTATTATCACTCATTCGATCACTTTAATCGAACTAATTCACAACCGATTAGCGTTTATGTTTAATATGTTAATTTTATCGAATGAAACATTTTGACATTTGACACTTTGACCGATGTTTTTAGGTTATGTCATTATAGTATTCTATCTCTGATTGCGATGGCAAATGTGTTCCGTAAGGTGCGCCTGGTAACATTTGATATAACCAATACCCTCCTTCGGTTCCGCATTTCCCCAGGACAGCAGTACGCGGAGGTGGCGGCGCGTTGCGGGGAAAAGTTAGACGGGGCCGCCGTGAGCGCGGACTTCAAGCGCAGCTACCGAGCCATGGCCGACCTTCATCCCAACTTCGGGCGCGCGAGCCGCGTGGCGTGGGACGAGTGGTGGCGACGCGTCGTGCGCGACACGCTGCGCGCTCACGTGCGTGACCCGCGCACCGTCGATCGCATAGCGCAGCTCCTAATAGACTCCTACAAGAGTGAGCACTACTGGCTCGTGAAGGATGGCTGTCTCGAGCTCTTGAACTTTCTAAAGGACTGCGGAGTCATTGTCGGGATCATCTCCAACTTTGATCCGAGGCTGCGAGACATTCTATCCAACGTCGGGCTACGGGAGCATTTCCATTTCATGGTAATTTCGTACGAAGCCGGCTTCGCTAAGCCCGATAAGGAAGTATTCCTAAAGGCTATCGCCGAGTCTCGCATGACTGGCATGGCTCCATCTAATGCTCTGCATGTCGGTGACAACCCAGTGCTGGACTACAAGGGCGCCCTCGAGGCCGGCTGGCAGGCGGCTTTGGTCACCCCCAAACCTACCTTACTCTCTCAAAATGTCTTTAAAGATCTTGAGGAGCTTCATCGGTATTTCAAATCCAATTCAGATATATTTGGAGATTAAAAATATAATAATTCCACTGACCCTACCAGTTGACATTTGAATGCGAGTGACGAGAAATGTATGATTTAAAAAAATATATTTTTAGTAAATTATCACTGATCTAGCTTTAATATTTAAAAAAAAAAAATAAATATGGCTCTGTCTAAATAAATGGAATAATTATATGTATACATACAATATATAAATATTTTGTCTGCAATGTGCGTATGAGTTTTTTGAGCACCAAATTTTACTAATGATTTTTATGGTTAGATAAACATCATTTCAAATACTAAATAGCCATAGTCAACTTATTTTATGGCACTTCTGCTAATACAGCATGTAATCCCATTTATGCGAGGGTAAACTGAAAAGTATGCTTGTAGAACACAAATAAAAACAAATAGCAAATCGGGCAGAGTACAATTCTTAAGCTTCTAAATCATTAATTTATTTTTCAACATAGTCACTCTTAAGTCCAACACATTTCTCCAAACAGGTAACAATTTTTTTTAAATTCAGCCACTGGAAAATTCTTCCGACTTTTCTCAAATCCAGGACTTGATAGCCGCCTTTACCTCATCGTCCGAGATGTAATGATTACACTTGAGGTCTCTCTTAAGTAGACGAAAAAAATATAAATCGCAAGGAGCAAGATCGAGGGAGAAAGAAGGGTGTGGAATTGATTCAAACTTAAGGTTTCGCAAAGCCTCTTCAGTTTCACGCGAGGTGTGTGAATGAATGTTGTAATGTTGCAAGATTATTGGCGCCAGGCTGACTATGTTGGAGGTGTCTTAGAGTCTGTATGTACTGAGAAGAATTTACCATTGCCCCTCGTTCCAGATAATTAGTCACATAAACTCGGTAAGATCCCAAAACACAGTCAAAGTATTTTTTTTGCGGATGGTTGTGTTTTGGACATTTTTGCCTGAGGGGAGGACTGATGACAATATTTAGTCTTTTCTCTTCCGGGTCGTAATGGTGGATCCATGACTCCTCCCCCGTTACAATATTCAAAAGAAGGTTGTCTTCTTCTTCATGGTAGCTCTGAAAAATTTGCTTGCAGCATTCCAATCGGCGCTATTTGTTCTCATCTGTGAGACGTGGCGTTGTACCCATTCATTTTATGGTATCCCACTTGTTCAATAATGAAGCCGACACGTTCCTTGGATATTCCAATATGCTTTTGAGTAATTCGCCGGTCACTTTGAATCAAATCGTCGATGAGTTTGAGGTGTTTATCGTCTGTGGCAGTGATCAAATGTCCGTTGTGTGTTTCATCAACCATTATGGCTTTTCCAGGCTCACTTCCATGAAGTTTTACTACCCATCGATTTACAGTAGACCTATCAACAGCATTTTCACTATAAACAGCCTTTAAATGACAATAAATCTCAGTAGTAGTCACCTTTTCAGCCTCTATACTTCCGCTTCTCAAAATACACTGGATGAACGCAGCACCTCCAAACTTGTGCATTAACTTTTTTTTTGCACCACAACAGGCCATTATGGCACTAGGCAATTATGATGGTGAATTGCCGCACAGTATAGACTTGAGAAAAATAACATTTAATTTTTGTGTTCTCACCGGGAACCGAACCTGAAACCTTCCGTGTGCGAGTCACTTACGTGAGTGTCTTAACCACTATACCATGGAGGCCGCCTATTGGGGGGGAATATTATTTCCACACGCTGCCTGGCGCTTCTGAAGGTTATTTTGTTCGCGTTCTATAAGCATATATCCATTCATTTTCAGCCTACCCTCGTAAATCCTTTACAAGGTTGTCATTCATTACATGTGTACAATATTTATGATAATATTCTCACTGATTCTTCAACTATGTAAAAAAAATAACTTAAGATAATGAGGCTCATAATGTTCATCTAAACAGTTTACCGTACCAACGTGACAATGGCTCTAATGTAGTGTTTATCAATGTAATTTGCCAACTGGTAATCGAGGCGTAAGTGCAAAAACGTCTCCTTAGCACACTTTATTTTAGTGAATTGTTTGGTATAGAATCTCTGCAAGGCTAGCTCAAAAGGTAAAAATAATAATAGGTATTAGTCTTAGTGAATATGTATATAAAACAATATGTATAATATACCACCTGTACAGTTATAAAATGTTTAATAAAGTTTTAAAATAAAACAGAACTTCCTTTATAGTATGTTTATTTATCACTATAGAATATTTTAAACATAAACAAAAAAAATAAAATGCAAATGAAATTATAAGATCTTAGTTTACAACAGTTTTATAAATAAAAATGGTCGGCTTAAACAACATTACAAATAGAAATTGCAATCTTCTTCTTATATGTGGAAAAGGAGTTGCATGTCTGAATGATTTTCACTCATTACTGAATGATTTTCATTTCAATGTTTTCCATGTCATAAGAGTCGACCATTAATTTACAAATAAATTCAATTTTTTTTTTTACAACTAAAATAATACTTAAAAAACATAAAACCATATCACATTTGTTTAACAAAAATATTTCCTATCATCAAGTTTTTCATACTTTCATCGATCCCAAAACCTTAGTTAACAAACAGTCTTTAAATACCACTCTAAAGGGAGCTCTATTAATGACGTCACACCATTTTGGGTGTTTTTGACTCCCCATTTACTCATTTCTTTCAAACATAAGATTAATAGAAAAATGTTAAAAAGATGGTGTTACAGAACATATCTACAACACTTCTGCCTCGTGTCCCTCTTGCCACCCTCAGGTGTGATGTCATAAATAGACAGCCCCAAATATAAAAAAATAATATATCAGTCATATTTTTTTAGAAATAGGCTTACAGATATAATAATACTTAATACAAAATGGAGTGGATGGAAGTGCAATTTTATTATTGAAAATATAAATAAAGTTGATATTTAATTCCTGAATCCGTGTTTAAAAAATAATATGTACAATGTTTTCATTCAGCATCTTTTTTTTCTTTACATCACATTCCTCGCCTAAATTATCTTGACATCCTCCTCAAGTTAAATAATTAGAAATAAATAAACATTAATCATCTAAATTCTGTTTTCATCGCATTGAAATTAAGAAAGTATATGTTTATGTAACTAAACAAAATTTGATACTGTTTGTTTCTGATTGAAACCTTGATTACAAACATAAATTAGATTAAGTATATAGGATAACCCTTTGCACTTCTTATAAAATACACTTTGGTTATTGAGCGCCCGTAAAAACCAATTTAAATGACTACCCTTTCAGTTTTGTTTTATAAGGAATTATTGTTAATTATTGGATGCTTTGTCATGAATCAAATTCACAATAAATTAGCAAAAGTTACTAAGCACATGTTCTATATTCCACGTGAATTTTGAAAAGATTAAGTTTCTTTACTGAAATTTCTCAGTGGAACTGCATTTTTATTTATCATAAGAAAAGTACTTTGGTAACCGAGAGGTTGGTTGGTATAAAATATTTATTTAAAAGGGTGTTTTTACACTAAAATATTTCATAGTCCCTGGGACAGGCACCGAAAGCGGAAGACTGATCATCTTACCTTCATGTTACAAAAATGATTAAGATACGCTGCAGTTGGTGTGCCAATGCAGTTCCCTATTCACCATCAGGTGCAGAAAGGGAATGATGGTGATGATGATTTAACTGTTAAGTATTTTTCTTATTGTAAATTTATGTATGCGATTTTACTTTCGATATTTTTTAACTTTTTGTGGTTTAGCCTAAATTTAAACATTGTGCGAACGGTGGAATCGAGGTAATAATCTAAATGCAAAGGGTTAGGTAATGATTTGATCTCAGAGTAATAATGCGCCACATTTTGCTCTATCGCATAGGTCAAAAGTGGTTTGGTTCAACAGCAGATGTGTAACGGATGGTTCTGCGCTACGATTACGATTCTCACCCTAAGTACCTAGTACCTATGGCCCATTGTTTTGCTGTAAACTATAGCTAACTTCGTGACCAATAATCCTAGAATGATTTTTTCCACGTGGGCAACTCTACAGCGGAAGCGCCTTATTACTCTGAGGATTTGATATTATAATTTGAGTATCATAGACATTTATACTATTTTAATTAATCTTTTATAGGGTTACCAGATTTTTTTATGTCAGTATAGGACAAATTTATTTAAAAAATCCTCTTTTGAAAATAAGAACCTTACATGAATTTTTACTTGTGGTTTTTAAAATACTACATGCTTTAAATTAAAAATGTTTGGACTGTAACATAGTCTCGGAGTATACAAAATACATTTCCAAAACACAATGAAAAATATCGGCAAGATGATGTTTCATAATTTATTATTTTCAATATGTATGTTTACTACTAAACAAAGAGAAACAAATCACAATGCACAGTTTTAAATAAAGAAGTTATAAAATATACAATTTTTCAGTATAATTCTAATAAAAAGGTATTGGAGAAATCTGGTAACCCTACCCAATTGGTATATTTGTTATTTAGTACACTAGGGTCTTGACTTATGTAGACTTAATTTATTGATATGTAAAATTAATTGTAAACTCTCACTGAATATAGAAATTGGTTATTTAACACAAGTGTCAAGACACAGAACAATCAAACTTTGTGAAAATTTGCATACATATAATATGAAGTCCAAAAGGTACCAGGTAACTGGATTCTGAGAAAATAAAATACAATTAGTTTTAATAAGACCCTAGTGTACACTGTTACGATAAAGTGGATTGGAAATCTTCGTTGAGTATATTTGTATTATAAGCTTATGAGTAAAACACACATTAATACGATTATTATAATTATTTGTAGAAAAAATATCCCATTATGCAGGACCTGATAGAAAAAGTTCATTCTTCCTCGGGGTATACTTCAACATCTTAATGACCATTCAACCTTACACTATTGTGAAAATTTGAATATCTTTTAAATGACCGTTTTCTTATTTTCTTTTACAAAATTAATTGTGCCATTTTACAACTACATCCAGTGTATTTTTTGTACAATTTAATTTATTGTAAATTACCAATATTGGAATAGCATTTATTAGCAAAACTTTTGTACTCATTCATGGATATTTTCCATAACAAAGTCTTTTGGTCTGCCATCATCCATCTATTATGGATTTATATGGTACTCTAAGAATTTACAAGGCTTACTCATATGCAGTTTCAGCATATGGATTGGCGCATTATAAGTGGTCATTAAGATGATAATAAATTAAAATTAATTATTAATTTTGACAGTGGTCAAGAAAATATTAATATTTACTTGACTACTGTTATATCTTAAGAAATTGAAATAATCAGAAAGATTTTAATCAGCTCGAAAAATGTTTGAATGTTCATTTTTGTTAATTTCAATTGTGAAATTCAAGAGTATTGACTCTTGAGCCAAACTGAGAGGAGCGATTACAATTGGAAGATACGAAAGCCATATCTTTAGTATGACGGTATAGTTCAGTGGTCGGCAAACTCATTAATAAAAAGAGCCAAAGATCAGCATTTCGACGATTAAGATTTCTAAGAGCCAAATTTCTTTTCATTAAACTGTTTCCTCTTCAAAGCCAACAAATCTTATAATGCAGTGAAGATCTCCGTATTTACTCTCTGTTATTGAGTAAACATTCTTTAAATTAGCAATGTAAAGAAGATTTAATGACAATTGTGTCGGCAATCTTGATCAACAAATCCATAACATTTGAAATGTTTCGCCTCTTGATGAATGATGGTAAAAAAGCATCTCGTGATTAATATTTGCTTTGAAAATAGAAAAAAAAACGGTTCTCACTTCGGTCATAATTTTAGCTCCATATGTTGAAATCGAAATAATTTCATCATATGGAGCTATAGAGCAATATGATGCTTCTCCATGCATTCGATTACAGTATTTGCAATATCCTCAATAATTCAAAAGGCAATAGTCCTAGTTCTTTTATAGAACCTGCAGACTAAATAATTTGAGCAAAAAGTGTAACTTGCGCTGAGCCGCACTCGAGTGACTAAAGAGCTGAATGCGACTTGCGAGCTGCTGTTTGCCGACCACTGGTATATTTGAAGTCACACAATTGGCTCTGAATCTTCGAATTTAAAGGTAAGAACGTCGATAGCTATCGAGGATCCGCATCCCACTGTATGCTTATCTACGCACTGAAAGTGAAAAAATCATATTCAAGTGAGAGTTTTTTCCTTTAATTGCAATTTATTAAAATTTTAAATAATTAAAAGCGGCTAGTTGATAAAAATCAAAGGAACAAAAATAAAAAAGAAACGGGTTAATTTTAATTTGACATTGAGCGCAGAGTAAAGTTTGACAGTTAAGACAGTTGTGAGAGCACCTGTGGTTAAGATTTGAAAATTTGAGGTAGTTACAGTACATGGGTCAGATCATTTGACGTTTGAGAAGACATAATCGGGTTGTGGTCCTGTGGCTAGTGTCTCGGACTCACGGATCAAAGGTCCGTGATTTGAACCCCACTCTACCCCAATTCGATTCTCATTTTCTAATAGTGAGTTATTTACAACTCGTTGAAAATAGCCCTCAAAATTAAATGTTTGGGTAAATCATAAGAACGCAAATATTTTTTTTTTAACAAAATAAAATCATTATGGGCATGTGCCATAAGGTGTAATTACAACACTTCGGAAGAAACACTATCGTATGATGTGTAGTGATCTTCCTAAAAACTCATATTGACACGTTGGCTTCGTAATACGGAAGGAGACAGAAGGAATGTTTGTAATCGCCCCCCCAGGATCAGATTTGACAAAGTAACTCCTGTAGATATTATTTTTAATCGATTTTGCAACAATAATCAAACTGACTAAAATATACAAGAATTGGAATGTATATATGAACCCAAAATAATGAAAAGTACAAATAATAGCGATGGACAGAAAAATTAAAGGGTTTTAAGTGTCATACACTTTTCGTTAAGGATGAAGAAAAATTCAAACAACCAGTTAAGATTTTAATGAGATAGTTGATTATTATATTATATGGACTTGATTATAAATCGTTGATTATATTATATGTATTAAAAAAACTTACTTCAGTTTTACTGGTAAGTTAAGGATGCAGTAGTTATCTGCTATGTACTCAAGTATAGATCAGTTAGTATAATTTTTAAGTTACACACCACAAATGGATTTTCCACGTTACTTTCTCAACCGTGTATCTGAAAAAAAAACAGTGATGGAATAAAGTGTACCAGATAGAAGATAATACAGATATGTATTATGCAAGTATGTACAAAAAATGAGTTGACATTGAGTAGAAAGAATACCAAGGAAAAATTTAGATACACGGCTAAGTGTTCATTTTAGACTCATTAGAACTTGGAGAAGTACATGAAGTATGTTAAAACTTACTGTATTCAGAATTTTCAGTGCATGTTACAGTATTCAGAGAATATCACAATTTAGTACTGGAGTGTTACAGTACGTAGAGAATGTCGCAATATTAAGAGAATGTCACAGTAGATTGCAGTAATAAAAGAACTTGTAGTACATAGGGAACATTCTGTACTAAGATAATGATGCAGTTATCTGAGTACTTGCTTTAGTACTCCGATAACTAGCTGTACTTAGAAATTGTTTTATTCAGATAATGTTTCTCTACTTAGAGAATGTTATTTACTTGAAGAATATGGCTGTACCCTGAGAATGTTGCTGTACTCAGAGAATGTTTCTCTACTTAGAGAATGCTATTTTGCTGGAATAATATGGCTGTACTAAGAGACGTAGCTATCTGTACTTAGATAATGTTTTTGTACTTGAGAGAATTTTATTTTACACGGAGAACGTTCCTGCACTCAGAGAATGTTGTTTTGAAGCTGAATCATATGGATCAAAAAATATTGTATAATACATACACAGATTGGATGAAATCCGGTATGTGAATATTAAATTATAGAAGTCAGAAATATGATCCGATTCTCCTTTGAATTTTTTACGTGCATTTAAATACGTAAAAAAAAATGTAAGTTAATATTTTTAAGATGATGAAATCTAATAAGAATGAATTAATTTTCTGATTCTAGAATGCACTATTTTTTTATTTAAAATCAGTGCAGGCGTACCCCCAGTATTTACAGCGTTTTACTTTTTGCACGTGTCCACTTTTATATTTATAGTAAAAATTTTAAAATTAGCTCAGAATTTTTTTCAGATTTCAGATCGATTTCTGTTCTGTGTAATACAGCTATTTCATGGACACCATATGCTCGTAAGTAAGTAAGTAATACAGCTACACTTTAAATGATGTTGTACTCAGATAATGTCGTTTTACTCGGAGAATGTTTCTCTACTTAGAAAATGTTTATTTGGAGAATATTACTGTACTAAGATATTATTGCAGCATTCTTAATTAAGTAGAGTTGCAGGACTTAAAACATGTTGGTGTTACGGCATACACCACATCCCAGTGCAAATTCCGTTCCTGTGGGAGGATGAGTAACCCTTAGGGGACAATCTTCCGGAGTTCCTTCAAGTTGTCTCCCTTTAGGACCTAAAATGAAAATGACAACTCAATACAAATTTGAAAGTGGTTTGAGTCGCCTGTGCAAATTAGGTATTATTTTTAAATTATTTTATCTGCAAATTTATTGTCATATTTTGGAAATTTTTATATGAATATAAAAAAAATAAAAACTAACACACAAAATAATTAAAATTATGAAAGTTTTCTAAAGCTTGCCACAGACATTCGGGGAACAAACAATCAAATAAAAGAAAAATTAAAATTAAATCCGGGTTGCGGTCCTTTTGTGCTAGTGTTGCAAACTCTAGAGGTCAGAGGTTCGAACCATTCTGTACCATAACTTGATTGCCATTTTTGTTTATTTTATTTATTTACATACATGTAGTTTATTACACATTATTTAAGACATAAGTCCCAACTCCATGGGACTAAAAGTCCTGTGTTGAGATGGGACGAATGTGAGTTTTTGAAAATGGCCCCAAAATTAAAAGTAATTGTGTAAATCATAAGAACCCGTTAAATAGTAATGTTATTTAATATTGTTTTGCAAGCTTAAAAAATATATATATATATGTATATATACATATATTGGATAAAGAAGCTCATTTTATGAATAAGAATATTTAATAGATTTTTCTGTGTATCAGTAACTAATGTATTGGCGCTAGGTATATACATTATAAATTAAATAAAACAATATATTACACACCGGTAGGGCATTGCGGCAGCAGATGTTTGGGGATTTTTCTAATCCTCTGAAACTCGTCGTGGCATCCATTGCAGAAGTGGGTGTCCCCGAGACAGAAGAAGATGGCTACGGTGCAACAGAAGCGGCACTTGTACTCCAGGAAGTCGGTGCCGTGCTTGGGACAGGAGACAGCAGATGCTACATCGCTGCAGCCCCCGCAGACCAGCTCTTCAGGATCGTACTCTGAGGGGCCATCAGCTTCACAGCGAGCTTCGCCTCCATAATATGCCTGCAAACAAATACATTGATAATCATAACAATAATATTCACCTTCTTCTTGTGTCATACTGTGGTAACACAGTTTTGGGTATAAATACATGTGATATACATCACCTGACATTTGGAAATCCGTGAGTTAATTCAGCATACCTAAATATATGTTACTTACAAACTGTTAAATAGTTTTCCATTAAAAGCCAGTTTACATAGCTAAATATGGTATTTTGAGGTTTCAATTTGGGAGACAGAAATACTACTGAAATACTTGCTAAAATACTCAACTATCAACTATCACTATTAAAGTCGAACCTAATAAGAGAAACTTCTTTAAAAGAGGTTTAAGCTGGCTTAAGGTTCTGTCATTTTACCCCCAAAAACCTCTATAAAAACTCTGTATAAGAGAGTCGTTCTATCTGAACTGACCTTTATAAGAGAGAGCCGAAACTGTGACCTCTATAAAAGAGCGTTTAGTTTGCAGATGTAGCCGCAGCGTCACTGCTTGTGCATGTCCTGACGTTCTACATGTTGTTATGTACATGCACCCGAATTCACATTTGCTTAGGAAGGCAGTGTAAGTGATCAGTAGATCGTTGCTGCCTATGAAAATGGAAAACTGCGAGTCGATATTTAATCCATAAAATAATTTAATGCGGGGGAATCGACATTTTATAAAATTATTAAAAACGGAGAAGCTATCAAGTCCGAGTGTGGTGAGAGTCATGACAAGATGAAACGTAAGCTGAGAGGAGTCTTATTGATTGGTTCAAGCAGACATTGAGCAAAAACATCCCGGTGAGTGGACCAATCCTTAAAGTAAAGGCTCAAAAATTTGCATTTAAAATTGACAAAAAAGACTTTACTGTTAGCAACGGCTAACTGGAGAGATTTAAAAAAACACCATGATTTAGCATTAACAAAATTATGTGACGAGAGCAAGTCTGTCGAAAGTGTCTGCCCACAATGGATTATTGACCTTTCCAATATCTTGAGCGGTTATCACCCTGAAGACATCTACAATACGGACAAGACTGGGTTGCTTTACAAGTGCCTTCCAGACAAGACATTCACATTTACCAGAGAACAGTGTCATGGAGGAAAACAAAGCAAAGATTGTCTCACCCTTCTTCTCTGCGCAAACGCGACCGGAACGGACAAGTTACCTCTTCTTGCAATCGTAAATCCAAACATCCTATGTGTTTTAAAGGCGTGAGACCCTTGGAATATACGAGCAATAAAAATTCCTGGTTGACTCGGATAATTTTTGGAGACTGAAAATCAACAGACAGATGAAAAGTAAAAAAGGAAAATAGCCCTCGTCGTCAACAACTGTTCTGTCCACACTGGTACACCAAAACTAAGCAACGTAGAAGTCATCTTCTTGACTGCCAACATTTTGAGCAGATTTCAACCACAAGATCAGGGAATAGTGAATAATTTTGTATTAAAATGCTAGGGTATTCGTATGGATAAATTATTATATCTTAAGCCCTTTTTCCCATATGAGAAAAGACTTCGGAGACTTAACCTGACCACACTAGAACAGAGAAAAAAAAGATCTCATTGAAATTTATAAAATGCTGTATGGGTAATATGACTGCGAACTTGATGAAATTTTCACACTTAGCTGTAATACGCAACTGAGATAACATTTTATAAAATCAGAGAAGACAAACAATCCAGTTAAACATTTTATCAATGGCAGATTTTTTGTTTATTTGTTATTTTTTAAAAACCCATTAGGGTTATATAAGAAATATTATAAGGTCTAGTCTTGTTATGTCTCAACTAGTTAGTGTGGTCATCGTGTGCTTTTTAGGTTGATTTTAAATTTATCTCCAGTGTAACTGTTCAAGATTTGTGGATGCGTGGAATGATCTGCCTCAAGAAATAGTAATGACACTATCTGTTAATACATTCAAAAAAAAATTGGACATATCATCACCCTAACTTGTAAAACTCGTCCACAAATGGTCAAAAATTATGTTTTCTGTTAGAACTTCAAATAATTTATACGAGTATGTGTGGAAAACTTTTATATTTGTTCAGAGTTCCATTATTAAAAAAAATATCTCAAAAAAATTCACTATGAATTTGGGACTTACGAGTTTTATAAGTTAGGCCGACGATATATAGGAAATGAAATAAGCTTTGATAAGATGTAAGACTAGATAGGGGCATATCAGCTGATAGCTGCATGCTTCTAATTGAATAATAGTAAATGAATTATGTGACCTTCTTGCACTTGAAGCAGACATAGTAGGCGTATCGGTCCATGGCGTACTCTGCAGATCTGCCCTGGTAGCGGGTGTTGATGATGGCCGCTCCATCCAGCCCCTCATACTCCAGCCTCGTAAGAGCTTTCTTGCGCACTTCCTGCTGCAACTCCCGCACAGGAGCCAGCAACTCATCAAGCGCTGGGTGTTCCATGTCTTCCTACAAGTTTATTCTTCTATTTAATAAGGCCATCACATTAATTTAGTGTGTAACATTTACACACTGTGTAACATTCACCATCCGCCCATATTTGAACATCTATATTTCTTCAATTCTTTCATCTGTTGATATTTGTGAAGTTACAGAGCTGAAACCTTTATTTATGGCCACTTCAACCAGCCAATGACAGGTCATAAGCCCCGTAGATGCCTAGACTTCTATATTACCTTCTCTAAAATGTTCTTCGTCTCTTTTGTAATATGTTAATGTTAACAGCTCCTCAAGGAGTTGAATCCAGTCCTTGTCTACAAAAGTTTGGACAAACTCAAAATATTATTTGATTTTAATTTATTTACTTTTAACCATTTTGAAATATTAAATGTATTGCTAATGCTACTTAGATAAAGTTTCGATCAATATAAATATTATGATATTTTAAACCAATCTATGTATAAGGGTTTAAGCAAACAATAATAAAGATGGATCAATGCTCAACTATTTAGTACTACTTTTACTGGACACTGTTAAAATTACAAGTAGGATAAGATATAAAGTAGAATACGATCCATTGTTAAATTATACCTCGATAAAGAAGCTTGTGTAGTTTCAAACTGGTAGGTAATAAAATAAAAAATAAGCGGTTTAAACAAAGATGGTTTATTTTTACTAAAATTAATAACGTTACCTTGCAAATGGGACACTGTGAGAAGGCGAACGTGATTCTTGGACCGATCCACCTCTTCTCGAGGACCTTCCTTGTGCAATGCACGTGGAACACGTGCCCGCAGGCAAGCTGCAGCGCGGGCGCGGAGCCCAGCGGCTCGCAGAAGCACACCATGCACATGTCCTCCGCGTCCTGGCGCAGGGCGGGGCGCGGCGCGACTAGGGCGCCCGCCTCGTCCTGCAGTAGCGGCGAGGCAGCGCGCGCGCCGGCGCAGCCCTGCAGGCACGGCAGGCACGCGCGCTCACCCGCGTAGCCGCCGCACAGGTGCCCGCAGCGCAGCACGCGCGTGCACGCGTTGCGGCTGTACTCCTGTACAGCACATTTTTTATTTTATTAACATATACAGTAAAGACTCTGATAGTATACATACATAGAAAATTATTAAGGAAAGTAGAAAGACACAATGGTATATAGTAGACTTGGTGGGAATGAAAGCGGGAGAGAGGTGTTTATAAATGAATTTGATTCAGTGATTGTATAAAAGAAGACAACTTGTTATCAAAGAAATCAAGACTTGTATGTTTGATATGATAATATATCTAAATATTTTTTTTTTTTAATTGGCTGGGTTTGATTATCAAATAAAGAAAATGTGGATGTTTAAACATGGGCAGAATGGTGAATGTTACATAGTGTGGAAAGTGGCCACTTAAACCAGCCAATGACGGGCCATAAGCTTTGTAAATGCCTAGACTTCCATATTCCTTTCTCAAAAATGTTTTCACTCTCTGTTGCAACAAATTTAGATCCTTAGCTTTACAGTTTACTCGCTTGATGGATGTTTGACAACTTGCAGTATCACTTATTTGAGCACAAGTGAGCAACAGTGCCACATTTTATCTTTTTAAAGTTGTAGATAAATCTAAATCAACATTGCTTTAAAGGGTGAAAAATAAACAAAAAACTTCAATGTAAAATACTTAGTTTTAAGATAACATGTTTATTTATTAGAGACTTGAATCATTTCATGCTGTTTTTTTGTGAAAATTAATGCATTATTCTTTAAAAATTATAAACAATATGTCATTGAAAGTAGTGTCCACCGATAGTGACTACTTTCTCCCATCTTTGCGATAGCATAATAAGAATACCATCTCAAAAGAATGACTCATTTTTTGAGATTACCTAAGAATCGAGCCATTTTTTGGCATTCATGAGAACGGAAGCGCAGTTCAGCCAGGTCATGAGTCATCGATTGGAACAAGTGGTAATCGGAAAGAGCAACATCCGGTGATTCCCCATTCGAGTGCTTCCAAGTATGTTCTGACTGACCTTGCAACATGTGGCCGAGCCTTGTCACGCTGGAAATTTACTTTGTCATGTCTCGTCTCATATAGCGCCGGTTTTCCTTCAATGCTCGGCTCAAACGCATCAATTTTAATAGATAGTGATCTCCTGGGGTGGTTTTGTCGGGTTTAAGGAGCTCATAATACACAACATGATGATCATAATGCAGAATTAATGGCGAATATTAAAAAGAAACAAAATCCTCATCGTTAAGGGTTAACACACCTCATATTGTGGGGTAATTACTAACATAGGTAACTTTAAAATCAGCATTTGTGAGTTACCCACTAAAAAAATGGGTTAAATTACCTAAGGTATGTTTATGTATAAATGCCAATCGTTTACTGTACACTTTGTCCCTTACAGTATTCATATTTCACCGACATGTTTCCCACTCACCTGGCATTCCATTTCAGCGCACACATTGCCGATGGCCAGCAGGCCCACGCTGGAGCGGGCCCCGCAGAAGCGGCAGACCCCGCTGGAGGGCTGAGGCAGGAGGCCCCCGATGCCCTCGGGAGAGGCCGAGTGCCCTCGGATCTCCACAATGGCCTTGGTACTGCGCTGGTCCACCAGAGCAAGCAGCCAGAACAACTTCACACGCCCGCATCCCTCGTGAAGATCCACTCTTATGGCGGTTTCTTCCTCCTTGACAACCTGTGCCAACAATTCACAAATTATACTACAAGACAAATTCTCACACATGATAGTAAAACAATGAGATTAAATGTCTGGAAACCCCCTTTTTTATGACTTTATCGATTTATTTCAAAGATGTAACAATAATCCACAAACATGGACATACTCAAAACATAGTTGATTAAACGAACTAGTATAAAAATTATAAAGTGTTTTCAGAGGTTGCTTAGTAGGTAAAATGATTCAGCATGGTAAATCTCATCCACATCAATAACAATTTCAGCTCTTTTACTTTACAAAAGTCAACAGATGGAGAGTTGAGAAAATGTGGAAGTTTAAACATTTAAGAATTGTGAATGTCACAATGTGTAAAGTGGCCACCTTAACCAGTCAATGACAGATGATAAGCCCTGTAAATGCCTAGACTTCCATATTCTCTTCTCAAAAATATTTTCCCTCTTTGTCGCAATAAATTTAAAGCCAATTTTGTTGAAATGCGTTCAAATTTAGGATAATTCCGGCCTCATTAGTACTAATGGTGTAATTCGGCTAGGCAACATGATAAACTCCTCAAAAATAATGTTTTCATCACTAATTACCTCACATTATGCTTTTTAAAGGAGGGGGGGTTTCTAGACATTTGAACATCATTGTACTTATGTTTAATAATTTAAATGCATCAATTTTTTCACCATCATTTCCCTACTCGCACCAGTGGTGCATAGGGCACTGCACTAGCACTGCAATTGCAGCATATTTTGATCATTAAACATGAAGGCAAGATGATCAGCCTGACCCTTAAGATCCAGTCTGGGGGCTAAAAAATATTGCAGTGAAAATATTTCATGTCAAGCTTACTATTTACAATTTCTATTTAGAAATGAACCTTAGGCATTGTAGGAAAAACTTTGATTAACCTTGAGGCGGATTTTTTTTCATTTTTCAGAGTCGTTCAGAGCGTTTGCCTAGCATGCAAGAGGTCTCAGGTTCAATTCCCGACATGGATGACATGAAATATTTATTTAACAATATGTTTTTGCACTATAATATTTCAAAGTACCTGGACTATGGCACCTGAATGTAAAAAAAAATACGGTGAGATTGGTTTTCCAACGCAGTGCCCTATGCACCATTAGGTGCGTAAAGGGTATGATGGTAATGACATAGGTTAGAGTAGAACACATTTTAGAATAATTTCTACTGTCTGTGTTCGCCTGTTTTTCTCTGTCTCCAGGCGGATGAAGAATACAGTTCTACATGTGAAATAGAACCAGAACCCTGGACGAATGTCTACAACCCGATGGCTACTCTAAGGAAAAAATCCTGAATAAGGAAATCGAGTATAAGTAATAAGTCCGCCTCATTGTACAGTGGTTGGTGAGTTTGCCTACTATTCTTAAGATTCTGGGTTCAATCGTGGCTGGCCGGATGTGAAATTGATATAAAAGGTTTTTTAACTGCAATAATTCATTATGCCTGGACTGACACTTGAAGCGTTGGACTGATCACCTTGCTTTCACGTAACAGATGATGAGCTGCGTTTGGTTTACCAATGCAGCGACCTTGCTCCACTGGATGCGGGAAGGGGGATGACGATGGAATATTGACAGACTAATTACCGTGCGAATGTGGTTCCTGGACAGACGGCTGAGATGAAGGAAGCGGTCACACTCGGTGCACATCGGTCCACAGTGCTGGCACTCCATAATGGCCAGGGTTGCTCCATCATCATGGTTGGCACATAGTGGTCTTATCTCATTCATCTGCCTCGGTTTACTTTCCCCGCCGACCACATCCTGCCAGTTACGTTGACTCAACCTGAGAAATTAATTCGTTAGCTTGATTACTGATATCTTAAAATGCAAATTTGCTAACTCCACTTTTTGATGAAAAAGACTGAAGACCCGAAGAAAGATATTTTTAGTCGGGTATTAGTTTTGTAATTATTGGCCTCACTAGGAAACATTTATGCTGAAAAAATAAAAAAATTCACTTGAGAGACAAAAAATGTAATTTTCCTCTCTGTTTTCGGATACTCGTGCAATAAATTAGACATTTTCAAAACCATCGCAAATACCCTTAAAAATGTATAACTCCTTAGTGTAAATATATCTGCTTTTTTAAGTTAGTAAATTTTTAAAATTAGGGTATCGTTATGTTATTATTATTCATTACAGGCAGGTAGGCAACCTTTGCTGATGCGCCTATATCTCGTGTACTGATTTTTGTCTGCGTTCTTCTTTCTTCGAAAAAGCATCCAAACTGGTTGACCAAAATCGAATGGACAACTAGGCTTGAGGAAACGCGAGCGAAGTACGACTTTGATTGCGTTAGAGTTAGATGGATATATGACAAATGAACGAACTTACGAAACGAAATTGTGACAGAATGAGCCTGCGATTTTTTTAAAAATTAGTAGTTACAAGAAGGTTCATAATGTAATTCTTGGTAAGGCAAAAGTGGAAAAGTTCCTACAATAAGTCAGTCTATAAGTAACCAAAACTCCCCCCTTTTCCTAACAATAAAGATTACTTGGATTTTATAAAAGTGACGTGAAGTGAAATAAAAGCATTCCTTTGCTACAACACACAACGTATCTAGTATAGTATTTCAAAAACATTCCTAAGCTAGCTTTTTTTATTACCTAATGAACACTATTGCACATGACAAATAATAGTTACAGGACAAGTTCAAATTATTAATAATAATTTGTTTCTCAGTAGTTAAAAACAAACAGCCTAAATCAACACCTACGTTATCTAGGTTTTTATTGTAACTTATAGGTTGAATCATTCTGGGTGATTGGAAGCCACTACAGTTGGCTGGGAAACAGTATTCGCTGTGCATTGTCAAAATATGGTCAAAGATGTAAGATTCATTTTAGTTTTGGACCAAATCAAATAAATTATCTATAATAAAGCATGAAAATGATGTAGCAGAAACCTACCTGTCAACTTGCATGTCGTCAATAACACATAGTGAACCAAGAGCTCTCCACAGTATTGGTGAAGAGAGACAGCTAGAAACAGTCCTCTCTTCTTCCTTGATCATGGTGAGCACAAACAGGTTCTGGGCCATGGCGGATATAGCTGTCTGCTTCCACGCATCTGACATTTTTCCCTTTAAAGAAATATTCCATTAAAAACCATTTTGTTATCAAGTTGTAACTACTATGATGAAGACGTATAGTGGGATTTGCATGTTAGTGTAATAGTGTCCTGACGAAGAGACCTCATACCATATAATTATTTGAGTTTTACGTAGGCTATAGCCATCTTTTCACTACAAATGTCTTTTGGATTGACATTTCGTAAGTGAGAGAGACAATTTTAATGGCAATAGCAATAATTGCAAACCTGCAATTCACCTCTTTAATTCTGCTTGCTGGCCTGTTGTGGAACAAATGGTAAAACTAACCTGCATCATATCAAGAAGCAGTTGTCCGACAAGCTCCGCATGCCCGCGGGACATAGTTCCGTGCAGGAACCACGGCACGTCTGCTCTGCCAGCCAGGCATGCGGCCATATTTGTCGGGGCACTCAGCCCATTGAGTCCGCTGGCTCTGCCCTTCACCTGCGCAGTGAGTGCCTTGCTCAAGCAGCTGACCAGGTGGTCGATAAATGTACCCTGGGGAGCCACTTTCCCGAAGGCAAGGACATTTGTCATGCGACGCGGGGTCACTTCGTCAATCATCCTACGTAGCACAGCAATCACCTAAAATTTAAATCAGTAAAAAAAAAAAATTCCATAATCACTATAACTTTGAAGATATGACCTGATGAAATTCAAAATGCATATTTACTATCTGCACTTAGTGGTGCATATGGCCCACAACGTTTGCCATTTGCACATTAAATATAAATTAAATTAAAGAACGAAAAAAAAGGTTCAAAAGGGTTGAAGAAAAATAAAACTCAACAGTTTTTAAGAAATCAAAAGCAATGTCCCAGAACTGACTTATGTTCAAGGAAAGTTGTTTGAAGAAATACCAGAAAGCATTGAAAAAAATTGAAAAGTGTAAATAAGTTTTAAATTAAATATAAAGAGAATATACATAATAAATACTAGATAAAATATAGTAGTGAACATCAATAAGTTAATGTAAGTGTACAGATCAAATTTCATCAATTAGGACAATAAAAGTCACCATCATCATCTTAATCATTTTTGTTACATAAAAGTAAGTCTTACGCTTCAGGTACCAGCATAGGGACTATGAAATATTCTAGTGTGAAAACACCCCTTTAAATAAATATATCAACCATGATGGGAATCGAACCCGAGACCTCTTTAATGGTAGGCAAACGTGCTGACCATTACATCACGAGGCCGTCTGCTGTACAATGCTGATAAATAATGTGTTGTAAATATTGTACGAGACTATGTTAATCATACAACTAGGTAATTTATTTTTTTACAAAAAAAATCATTTCTATAGTTATATGAATCATTTGGCGGCCTCCAAGGTGTAGTGATAAGACACTTGACTCGCACACGGAAGGTTGCGAATGGAAATTCCTGTGAAAACAAAAATTTTATGTGATTTTTCTCAAGTCCGAGTGTACTGAGTATTCACTACTGTAATTGGGCCTCAGTACCTGTTGTGTTGCAAAAAACATATTTTTTTTGTGTTTCTTTTATATTTTTACAGTTCTTATGTTTTTACAGTCAATTGAGCAAATAATACATTAAGTTATGGCATTACCACATTGTTTTTGCTCTCTTGTAAAATGGCCAACTGTACTTCCGGTGGTTTGATAGATCAAGTCTTGTATTTTATGTAGGCTCATGTGGCATCACAGAGTCACACAAGGGTTACATAATTTGGTATTGGCTGTTATGGTAATCAATATTCTGTTTTTATTATTATGCTATATGAATATTTTTACAGAATTTATTTAAGAGTCCTACTCACTAGGGAAAAACTTGTTCTATGGAGGACTGAATAATTAATGTGTAAAATAAGTTTTAAAAATTAATGTTCTATACAGACCTGACGCTGAACTCTTGCACTACCAGTATGAAGCAATGTCAGAAGGTCCTGAATAAGAAATAAGTGTTCAGCCAGGTATGCTCGCCCAAGACAACTGCCCGACAAGGCCAGAACCTAAAACAAATGAAGAAATGTAAAAAAAGTTTAAAACACTGGTAAATCAAGCAACAACCGGTTTTAACATACCATCGAGAGCATCTCAAAAATGTACTCATCCACTTGGAGAGTAATGTGGCGTAGTTCAACTCCATCTTCATCTACTATGGTTGAGTTGGAAGCCATGTCTTGCAAACAGTTGTTCAATTCCCAATGCTCTCGTGCCCTTTGAGCTTCAGAACTTACTGCATTTACAATATGCACCATGACCTGAAATAATAATATTATGATCATTATTACCTCATCCACACCTAATAGTAATTAAGGCACTGCATCGGCATTTCTATTGTAGCGGATGAGTGACCATTTGTAATGTACACAAAGGCAAGATCAGTTTTACACTTTGGGTGCCAGTCCAGAGACTATGCGTTAAATCATCTTTTAAAATAATATTCCATTGCGAGCTTGCTGGGAACTGAATTCAGGATTTCGCGATAGGCAAATGCACTATCCAGTATACCAAGAGGCCAACTAATTTTCACTTAGTTATCGTCTTCAGGATTTTTACCTGAGTAGTTATTGAGTGGATAATACTTATCCAGGATTCTCCTTCTATTTATATCTATCTATCACACAACTGTATTTCTATTTATTCTGTCACCACACGAAAATAATACATTATGCAGCCCGTGCATTGATTGTCAGGTTGCACCAAATGGCAGCTTTCTGGAGATTGAGTATTTACTCAGTGAAAACTAAATGCCGCCGATATAATGCTTGTTCATTTTTAATTTAACAGGCATTATATCAGCGTTAAATTTAGTTAAATTTGTGTTAAAAAATATAAAGGTGCTGCATGTCTAGAGCGAAAAAAAGGTTAAGGAAAAAAAAACAACTAATGATCGATTGCTGAAGCGATTATGCCTAAGAACTGAGTTTATTCAAGCTGGTAGTGTTCCAATTAGCGTTCATACCACAATTATATCATTGACTATGGGGATATGGTTTTTGGGCGAGGAGGCCTGCAAAAACAGCACGTCTGGAGAAAAAGTGTGTGCTAAAACTTAAAATTAGCAAAAAATATTGAAATGGGACTAAAATATATATGCAACTTTTAATTTTCTCCAATGAGAGTAAATTTATATTCTTTGGTTGAATGGAATTCGGTAGGGTGGAATGGAGATCTGGACAACGATTAAGCGCCAAATGTTGTCAGCCGAAAGAGAAACATCCTGTCTGGCAAATGATTTTTTTTCTTTTTAAAAAGGACATTTGGCATTCATCAATGGAACAACAAATGCCAAAGTTCATTTAAAAAATTCGGAAGACTTTTTATTCCCGTCAATTGAATTGCATTGTTTACATATTTCTGAGTGGATTTTTCAAGATGACTGCACTGCGTCATCGGGCAAAAACTGTTTTTTTTTCTCCCCATAATATGACTCTGATAATTAATATGTATATGTAAAAAAATAAACCTCTTCAAGTTTATTTATTTGTTGATTTTTTCACAAATAAACACACTTCTTTAAAATAAAAATAAGACATGTTTTCAGGGCAAGATTTTTTTTTAGTTCTATTAGAAACCTATCATTTTATAGCATGAAATTGAATACTTACAATAATATAAGAAAAAATAAGATATATTACAAACAAACCATTTTCTTTGAGCTGAAAACATTTCAACGCTCACTACTGCATTTATTTTGAATAATTTATACTTTATATTATGAGCATACCTGTTTTTGAAGACTATTCAATTTTTTCTTAGAGAATAAAATTCCAACCATGTGTTCCTTAAGATCCTTGTGCTCTCGCTCTTCTTCATAGACTTCATCAAAATCGTCTAGGTCCTCCAATATTAATTTTCCAAAAACCTGTAAAATGCACACCACCATAAAAAAAATTGACATAACTAAAATAGTTTACCATGTTCAAAACACGCATTGTAAATGAATGACTTTTTATATGAGTATGTAAAAACAGATAAACAATTAGCATAGGTTACAATTCTTTGAAATCACTATGTTAAAAATCACAAATTTAAAGCTTTAATTATAGTTTTTATTTGGTAAATGATTTTTTATATAAAATTTCCAAAATAGTAAATCAAAAACAACATTAAATAGAAACCATCAATAATTTATTTGCTGATATTATATTTTCATGACTAATGCGTTCCAACAAAGATTCTTCAGAATAAAAATACTGAACAAATCAACAACAACATTTCAATCGCACTAAGATTCAACACTGATTTTCCAGCGAATTGGAGCAACTAGATAGGCATGGAATAAAATGAGTCATTCCTTTACCTCTCATATTTCCAGACTTTTTGTAGACTTTTCATAAGCCAATTTAATTCAAACATTGGGCGTAAATGTTTTATTTTTAAAGGAATAACCCGCTAAGCCTCTATTTAGAGACTCGTCAGCAGGTAGGAAAGAGGGGATATGGAAGGAGGTAATGAAATATACACCACAACACCCAGACTAATCGAGAAAAAAATCTTACTTGAATTTTTTTTCTTGCAACTGGCAGGAATCGAACCAGCGATGCCCGTTTCACAGTTTATTTGTATTAGTTAAAATACTTTAAAGATTTAGAACTTACTTGAGACGTTATAAGACGAAACACTCTGAGAGTTTCCAATTCGGTGTATTTCTGTAGTGTAACATTAGCGGGCAAAATGCGCTTGTTATTATCGACCACGGGCAACCCGAGAACGCGTACTTGACGAACTCTCACAAAGTTGTCAGGTCCACGAATGTCACACCTGATAACCATTTGGCTGTTGTGTCGCTCGTTGTTATCTAAAACAAATAATATTTTCAATGTACAATAATATTGTGTTTTGGCGGATGAAAAACACAGTTCTGTGTTCTTTTTGCTACCATTCGTGTTTGCAATATGGTCATGAGAAATAATGACAATATTTGACGCAAGACCTCCATATAATTAGCCAAACTCACAGTTCTGTATGCGAAATAGAACCACAACCTTGAAAATATTTTTGACTCGATGACTTGTGTAAAAATCCTAAAAAAAAATCGAGGAGAGATAAGTCCCTCTCGTAGTGTAATGATAGGCCACGTGGCATTTTTAACATACACCGGTTGTGGTTGACGTTCAGCATGACGTTAATAATTATTACTAAAAGGATCGGTATTGGTAACATACTTGTGTTTTTTAAGTGATAATATTTTTACAAAATAATACACATTTCTTACATGGTAAGGCCCACATGATCCAGCCTGAAGATTGCGGTGTGAGATCAAAATTGTGGAGTAGCACGAAGTCTTCGGTGCTGTATCCATATGTGAAGGACACCTTAAATATTTTGCACTGTAATACAAAATAAACCATTATCTAAGTGAATTGGACATGTTATGTTCAGTAAATAAGTGATTATATACATTTTCATAAAAGTTTCAAATCAAAATACATGGTACGCTTTATAATATGTTTTGTTTATATAAACATTTCGAACACTGTATAATATTTACCAGTTTGAAGAAGCCTGTAAGGGAGTAAATTAATAATTGTTCAAAGCGGAAGTGTACCAAGCACCGTATTTCCTCAATTATAGGACATGTGTTTTTTTCCTATGGCAGGTTAAAAGTGGTCACTTAAACCGACCAGTGACAGATCATAAGCCCTGTACATCCCTAGACTTACATATTCCCTCAAAAATGTTTTCCCTCTCTATTGCAATAAATTTAGGTCTTAATAACTCCCTAGGGAGTGAAATACGTACGTATTGTTTAATTTTGTATTGCTGCTTGGTTTCAATAAATAAATAAAATAAATTGTCAAAGCTTTAGACACACCCTAAATGTTATTGATTATAGTTATATTTACCGCAATATCTCTTGTATTGTCTATGTGCAGGTGGACGGAGGAGGGTGCGACGGCCACGGGACAGGTGACTTGCACCCATTTGGCACGGCCACGCTCCTCTTCCGTAGACTCCCAGAATGTCTCCGTACAGCCGTCTGTCAGGGCCCCCTCCTGGATCTGGCGTGAGGAAGTCGTCACCTCGCATTGGTGCGTTATATCCGGGTATACCATGATCTCCATTGGTTCCTAAAAAGTTAACAAAATTACATCAACCTGCGGGTACGATATCCATAGATCGACGACACACGCACGCAAAATGATTTTACCAGTAATCTAGAGCTTGAACTAAAGAAGCAGCTTATCATTTTCTGTTATATACCACAAGACCAAAATTATTACACACGGGATATTAACTGAATAATGAAATCGGGTGAAATATTAAGTGCAATGTTCTGGAGTACAGTAACTTTATTCCTGTTTAATCCACGACTATTTTGCATAGAATTGCAAAAAGTCTAACAAAAAACATTAGTTTATTTTTATATTGTCATGATCAAACAGTCTGTCACCAAAATGATCAGTCTTACGCTTCAGATGACAGTACAGGGACTATAAAATATTTCAATGTGAGAACACCATTTTAAACGAAAATATTGTGTCAAATATTTTGGGAATCAAGCCTGAAACTTCTTGCTTAGTAGTCGAATGCCCTAATAACTAAATGCTGTCTCTGAATTTGTATTACGTTAGTGTACAATTTTGATTGTGAAAACTTATTTTTGATTTATCTGGATTACTCAATAATGTAAATTACCATTTCATGAACATTTTCTATAGCATTGCTTGGTCCTGCGACTGGTTCTAGTTGAGAAACTGTGACCTCATCGTTCATTTCTTCTGTGTGGGACAGAAAACTGCTTATGCTGTTAAAGATCTGGGACCTAAACACAAATAAAACAATATTTTCAAATTTGCCAAAGTGAAACATAATTAGTATGAAATTTATTAAACTGAAGACTTTAAAATATTTAGACTTCTGGTTCTGTTAGGTTCTGCTGGTTACCTGTGCAAGAAGCTGTGATCTTTGGTCTCGTACTGGAGGGCCCAGCAGCGGATGGCCTGTAGGGCCGCTGGACAGGCTGGAGGCAGGATGGGCATGAGGCGGCTGATGGCCTGCAGCAGCTCATGCAAGGCATTACGTACTCCGAGACGCAGACCAGCGCCGGCCAGCTCTTCAGACCACTTGCTGGCCTCTTCATCATTGGCCTATAGATTTCAGTTCAAATTTAATAACTCTTAAGACTGCGCTAAAAATTCCTCTGAAAACGGTGCTGTGACGTCGTGTTACATTAAGCAAAATATGAGATATTTAAAGATACATCAAAGTTACACAAAAGTTAAAAATAGAGTTAGAATTAGTTATTATTATTAACCGTTCATTAATTAATTCCATAGGCAAAATGGTGAATATTACACAGTGTGCAAAGTGGCAACTGAAACCAGCCAATGACAGGTCATAAGCCCTGTAAATGCCTAGACTTTTATATTTCCTTCTCTGAAACGTTCTCCATCTCCGTTGATATTTGATAATGGTTAATGTTATTATACTATTTTTAGGCTTGAGATGTTCATTTATGCGTAATTTTGTGCAAGTAAATTAAATGTATGTAAAATAAACTTACATTATCATTATCCCTGTTATTGTCAACTGCTGATGGCTGATACTGCTCCATGGCACTGTTGAACCACCATGTGAGGTCATGCAGACACATGGGTTGAGTAGCATAGCGTAACATCCAGTTTAGTGCCTAGAACATTGTTTCAATCATAAATAAATATTATTATTTTGTGGTTCCCGCCTTTAACTTACATACACCAAATCCCAGGTTACGTTTCGGACATGCTCGACATGGAATGTTAAATGTAAGCGTGTGTTTTTGATACATTAATGAGGAAGTTCAGTGTTACGGAAAATTAGATATAAAATATGTTTTCCTACATGCGGTAAAAATTAGAGTACGTATTTAATTATTATGCAGCCAAGTTTCTCAAAAATGTAGGAAATAATTTTTTAAATGAACTACTTTAAACTATGTCACATTCATTTAAAGTTCTTCCCAAATAACCAATGATAGAGTGCTGTGATAGATTTCCAGTTTCCGGGAAGCCAACTCACCTATCAGCAGAACTCACTGACTAGAACTTGTGACGTCACGGGATAAGTAATTTCAAAATTACAAAACTTAAAAAAATCGTGGCACTGATAATACGATACATAAATATTTTTTTAGTTTGATAGTATTAACAAACAAAAAAAACACTAAACTTCCTCATACAAGCTGCAATTATTAATATACTGATGCAATGCTGAAAAATGTGGATAAATTCCTTTTATATTTGAAATTATGCTAATAATTATTGGTGTTAATTCAATTTTGATTTGATATATTGAAATATGGGATTTATTTTCGATATTCGCATTTTTGTTATTGGATTGGCATTAGTTTTAGACTAGAATAATTTTACTCATATGGTGTCTGTCCATTCCACTACAGTCAACACATTTAGAAACAGCTTAAATGTTTTTTTTACAAAAAGTACGACACAAAAATGTGTCATAGATATAGGCACACCAGCAAAGGCGGCTTCTCAATAATAATAATTAGATAAAAAAAATATTTGGTAACTTGGTAGCTTAATTTGCACTTTTTTTTGTAATAAAATTTGAGTACACTATTTTAATTCATTTGTCGATTGACATCTATAACTACGCAATTGGGATCTTTTAAAGGCGATAATTAATTATAAATAATGCATACCTCTAGACCATACTTGCGAAGGGCAGCAAAACGCACAGAATCCACCATTTTCTTCTTCAGAACATTGATATCTTTGTTTAGCAGAAGCGCCATGACGGGGCGACTAAGAAGGCTCTCTGGACAAATAGTCACAGGAGATACAGAATTGATTTCTTCTCCAGTTGGAACCACCAAACTTAGAAGGGCTGGACTCGGGTGGCACAGCAATGAGGAACTGCCTGTTTGAAACATAATATTAGTAAGCCTTTGTCTAAAGCAAGAGGTAAAGCATTCAAAAATATTTCATTTTTATTTTTCGAAAGCTATCCAGGAATTGATTTTAACATCTAGAAAAGAGATTGAGCCCTTTGACCTCATGAATATAACACTGACATGTGCCTCTACTGTGCATCACTGTATGAGTGTAAATAAAATCATAATTTTAACTATAAAAGGCGTAAAAAATAATACGGTTTTATCAAACATGTGTTGAGATTAGGGTAGTAATTGACTACGTATTGAAACTCTGGTGGCTTAATCATTTAAGGGCAATACGGTTGTATTGTTTGAGTTTTGGGTTGTGGATAAATTTATACAGGTGTCAACATATATTTACTAAGTGGTAATAGTATCCGTTTTAACAAAGTATTAAAAATAAGAAATGTATTAACTGATATAATTTTACAAGTTTAAAATCAAGGAGCCTTTTCCTCGACCCTACGCCTGTGAATGTCATAATACCATTGTGACACTAAAAATCATACAAAACACGTACGTGCATTTAATACATTATATGAATTATTACATTTTAAGATGAAACTTTAAGTTTTCAATAATTCGCATCGGTAGAGGAGAATAGGTGATATGCATGCATGTTATGCTATCGAAGCAATAAATTACTCACAGTAACCTTATCTTAATCAAATAGGTTAAACAATACATGGACCCCTGTGCTATAAATTTATAAATTAAGATGAATGTCAGTTTTACTAAAAGAGAGGGGATCTTACTGGTATAACGATGCCTGCGATATATCCCGTCACTTGGCCTTAGTGGCTGTAGGCTGTCTGGTCCCATGGAGGCGGAGCGAGGGAAACGAGAAGCACTCTCTGTACTATTTTCAGGACTGCCATCTCCAAAGACCTGCGACACAAACATTCAAATACGTATATTATGCAAACAGCATAGAGTTAAGAATTGTCCAGAAGGAACGTAGAATTTTATTTGAATACATCACTGTGTCCGAAAAACCCCCCACTTTGCCCCACTTTCACCGAGCGCATGCTTGAAGTTGCCGCGTAATGTTACCAGATCGCGAAAAATATAATCATAACACAAATGTAAGATAACAATATTTAAATTTCCATTAGGCGCGGAGAAGGAATGATGAACATTCACCATTCTGTCTATGTTTGGTCATAAGTCCTGTAAATGCCAAGACTTCCATATTTCCATCCCAAAATGTTTTACCTCTAAATAACTCCCTAAGGAGGAAATCCAGAAAGTCTGCAAACATTTGAACATACTAAAAACATTGTTGAATTAACTAACTGGTATAAGAAGTATACAAATTGGAAAATTGTTTCCAGGCATTGCCTAGTAGGTGAATTGGTTCAGCCGGATGAATCTCATCCACATTATAAAGGATTCAGCTCTTTTACTTCACAAAAGTCAGCAGATGGAGGAGTCGAGATAATGTGGATATTTAAACATAGGCAGAATGGTGAATGTTACACAGTGTGTAAAGTGGCCACTTAAACCAGCCAATGACAGGTCATAAGCCCTGTAAATGCCTAGAGAGCAGGCTATACAAAAATAGCCTATAGAGACGCGTGCCTTTGTGCGCGCATTACGTCGAGGTCAAGTAGTGCGAACAATTTTAGATTTTGTACATTTGGAGACAACTATTAGAAGCTTGATGAAAAAACACTAGGACAATATGAATATTGACACAACAGCAGTTCAGATGAGAGTTATGTTTGATGTTTAACAAGCGTCGATAATACAGGGTTGACTTTGGGAGTCCTCATTAGTATTGAGTGTTATTTTTTGATAAATTTAGTTTGTCGCATTATCTGATGCTTTTATTTTATTATTTCGCTGGGGTTTAATTGTTTATTTATTTTCTTTGTGTTATAAAACAAATATTTGTGGACAGAAAAGTGCATTTATATTACTTCTCAATGTTATAGTGAAATGCGCAAGTCTGTGTTTGTTTATTTTATAAGATCTATGTATTATCGGGACCTAAATTTGATGTGTTTAAGATTTATTGTAAGTTTTTAAAAATAGTTTTCCCTGATTAAATAATAATTATTGTACAACGTATGAAATATACAATGATGTAGAATATGAATTTATGTGGCAAGTGACAAAACCCTGACATTTTGTGAAAATTTTAATAGTATTTTTCTGAGGCAATGGTGTCTTAAATGACTTTTTTAGAATACATCTTTTCTAAAAATTGCCAAAAATTTACAGCCTGCTGGGAACTGCCATAGCAATACCTAGCGGCATAGAAAGGTTAAGATTATTATAACAGAGGTGGAGAACATTTTAGAGGAGGAAGTATGGAAATCTATAGATTTGATGTTAAATGTGCCAGTATTATATAGGTTTCCTGGAAATAAATATTTATGCATATGACGTACGCCAAGAATCGAACCTAGGGCCAAGAATCGAACCCAGGGTCTCAGACATGGTAGGCAAGTTCACCATAAGGCAAACTTATCTCCACCCAAAACTATTTTTGAGAATTTTTCTCTGAGATTAGTGATCGAGTCAAAAGCGCTCATCTAGGGTTTTAGTTTTATTTTACTGAGAGAACTATATTCTTCAATCTGCTCCGAAATGGAAAAGATGATTAATTTTTAAGATACTGATTAGTTTGGATATAATGTGTTCATATTGAAATTCAAAGACTTTTTGAGTCTTGAGATATTGATAAATAATGAGTTGTATTATTCACTTTACAAAGAGTACTTACATCTTCATTGGAAAGCACCAATTCTGCATGATCATCAGGTTTCAGTAGTTCTGTAGCCACAAAAGCGGGAACTGGATGCCAGGGAGAGATTTCTTGCACAGAGTCAGTCACTCTCTTGTCATTTTCTATAAACCCAACATTAAATTATACATTTCATTTTATTGATATTTTAATGAGATATTATGTCTCAAATATTGGCAGGGTCAAGTGGAGCATATTTTGCAGTTGCATTCCATCAGCAACACTGCCAATATCCCTACTCCCTAGCATCCGTGAGTGGTCTCTTAGGCCCCACGATCCTTGGGCTATGTGACCACTGGGATTGACATCAGTGCCATAGTAGATATGAATGGCGAGTGTCCGGTGCCATAAAACGGGACTCCTCCAGCGAAGGATAAATAATCTGGGCAGAAAATTCTACCGAAGAAGGCAACGGGAAACCGCTTCGATCTCCCCAGTTCCCCAGGATATCACTATAGAGAGATTTCTCCCAAGTGGTCATCAATATCAGGGGGACCTGACATGACACATGAAGAATAATAAGATTTTTATTATATGTGTCGGCTCCCTTTCCCTTACTCTTGCTCCCTAAGGTTACTAAAACTATATATATTTTATTTTTTTTAAATCAATAGAATTTCTCCATTAACTTTTGTTTTTGTTCACTGACTATTATCGATTATTTTCATAGAAAGAAATAAATGTAGAAATAGATGTAGAAAGAGAAAAATATGCAATCATTTCAAAGATCATTAATTTCACCGGTGAGATCACAATAATTAAATGTGATTTTTCTCAAGCCTGGGTCTTTTGTGATGTAATCCGATGCCATAATTTGTATAAAATGCGTAACAGTAATGGCATCTAGAGTCCAACAAGAAAGGCTTTGGGACCTACCCTTAGGATGCAATTTTTTTTGTTAATTATGATTTTTATACCTGCAGCAAGATGCAGTCTAGCTGAAATGGCTGATATAAGACATCCACGAAAGGCAAAATGTACATTTTTTTAAATGAACGAAATGGCGAAAACACATGGAGCCACGCATGGGGCATAAGTATGACCCTCATTCAGTCATACAAATCATATCATAAAATGAGTTTCTCCCGAGCTTTCCTTCCGGAAATGCCTCCCAGGACATTGTGTTGGGCGTTAAATAATTAATTGTGTCATAAGAATGACACAAGCAATCAATTGCATATTTTTAGTATCTTGAGACGTGATTACTGTTAGTAAGTAAAAAAATTTCAGCAATATTTTGACCATGTCCGAATATTTGTAGAAAACATCTAGATTCCACCAGTTGGGGAGCCATCTATAATGACATAGAGTATTACAATAAAGATGTGGAACATTTTTATGACAGGGATTTGGAAATCTCTCTTGATTTGTCATTGTCCGGTTAAAGTGAACACTTTACACAATGTTGAAATATTGAAATTATTGAAATATGAAATATGTAAAAAAAAATGTTTAACAATGACAGTCATCTTCTGAACAGATTTCCCTAGTGAGGACTCTTAAATAAATTTTGTATAAAAAATATTTTATCAAGTAAACAAAAAATATATATATACTCGTATATAAAACATTCAAAGTTAAAAAATGGAATAATTAAAAAATTATGGATGTTCAAACATTGGCAAAATCGTGCATATTACCATGTATTAAGTGAACACTTTAACCAGCCAATATCAGGTCCCTGTAAATACCTAGACTTCTATATCTCCTTCTCTAAAATGCTCTTCTCTATCGTAATTTGTTGCATTTTTTCATGTTTAATAGTTAGCGACTTTTCTTGAGTAGAGAAAACATGGTCTTACCATCAGCAGCAGAGGATTCTAACTCCAGTAGAAACATGGCGTTTCTCTTGAGGGTGTGATGCGTCTTCACCTTCACTATCTTCTCTTGATTTTCGGCAGACGGATCATTCTTCGCACTCATGGGTGACGATGGTTTACTTCGTTTCATGTGTTTCTCTCGGCACCACTCACACATGATATAGCCGGGTCCCATGTAACCTAAAAACATACAAAAAAGGGTTTTCAGAGTCTGAAGAAGATCTTGAGAAAATGAAAGATGTATTTTTTAATAACATTATACATAGATTTATGAGTACAAAGAATTAGTTTATAGTGACACAACCAGGAACGATCCATGCCTGTGAACTTACCCTGACTCACTAGAAAACACATGTTGAGTCGGGGCACTTGTTATGTATATTTACGCTTGAGTTCAATACTTTTACATATAGCATAGTAGGATGGGAAAGTGTCTTAAAAACTGACGGTCATGTAAAAAAATGTATTTAAAAATGAAATTTTTAATGAAAAAATGACATTATTTATTCACAAGCTAGTAAATTAATAAAAAACACAGACTACTATTGTTTTTTTTAATTGGCAAAAAATTTAATTAATTTATTTGATTATTGCAAGTAAATATTTGTATATAACCACTTATCGGCTTTTCAATTTTTACCGGTTTCGGGACACACCCATCTCTTATACCTAGTAAATTCATACTCCCCCTCCCTAGCCTCCCTTTTTGTACCTATCCCACAAGACTAAACATTACGTTATAAATAGTGCATGTTGGTGTCAGCTTCTAATAGCATGTGTATATCAGCGTTGGTTTATTATTTTTGTGTAACTACTATGAATGATGAAGGTGCAGAGTGAGATTTGCATGTAAGTGTATTAAATGTCCTTACAAAGAGACGGGTATGTCTCGAAACCGGGAGACAAAGGAAAGTTGGTACTATTACAATTATGGATAATTTATTTAGTGCCATTTTTGTGAAAAAGCGTTGGAAAATGTGGCTGTAAGTGGTTATTTACCGACATAATATTTTAGAATATTTGACTACAAAGTTAATGCTTCAAATATTGCTAATAATTAAATTAATTTCCAAATTCTTGAGTTATTTACATTATGAAGACAAAAGTTCCAAGTCCATGGGACTAAAGTCCTGTGTTGAGTTGGGACGGATAGAGTACTAGTATTAACAGAACATCATTGGAAAAATAAATATAAAAGTGATAATATCATATACATGGATGGAGCATAATAATATGGAATGAAAAAACAATGATAAATGTTTTATTTACATGAAATAATCGCATCACTAATTCAAAGAATTGAAAAATCGTTATGGAGTTTCCAACTTAAATCCCTCCTCTTAAGGAAGACCCGGTCCTGATCCTTTTGAAAATTGATTTTGTCCTTTAAAGCTTAATACGAACAAATAAACCGTCACGCCGTTTCACCGTGGAGGTAGGCTGAGGATAGGAATGCCACATCACTCTGTCTTTGCATACAGACCTCGCTTCACATTCACGCGTGACGGTTATTCTGACTTTTGAAATATCTCTCTTCAAGTATTTGTTGAAATTGGTCATGTCAGGTCTATCTCGGTATTCCATCAACATTCGCATCGTTAATCCTTTGAGCTGTTTTTCGATGTCCATTTGCTCAACATGTCCGAACGAACGCAGTACTCCTTTCTTGATTTTGTCTCGATGATGATTGTCTCAGCCTTAGGATATACACTTGTGGATATGGTATTTACGTAAAGAATTCTTGCACTGCTAGCACTTATTATTACGCACTTACTATTAATGTGTTATTTGAACATGAATTTTCAAACAAAAGAACGAACATAAAAAATTGTTTTATGAGATGAAAGTGATAGTAAAAAATAAACATAAAATGAAGAGTATGGTATTTCCAATTTGAAATGTTTGTAATGATTTCCTATTTATTGAACTCCGTCATGATATCTATCTATCTAATTACTATATTGTTACCATCATCAGCCACTCCACACTGTCCATGCCAACTGCACAAATAGAGCCCAGTATAGTTATAGCCCATTCCATTGGATGGACGCCCACAGCCACGATGGTTCTGTAGCAAATGGAGAGTCACTGGCAAGTCCACGAGCTCTAAACATAATTCACACATATGTTTTTCGCAATGTTTAAATACTTCACATGCAGCGGTACCTGAAATAAAACCAAAAATTCATATAAAGGAAAATCAAACTTAGAGTTAATTCATAATTTTAGAAACATTTTAAAAATACTTATACGACACAACAACAATACAGCCAAATGTACTGTCTAAGAAGCACGTCCTGTTGTACCTAATTTACTTTTTGGGCACAACAAATATAAAACACACAGTAAATTACTCGATACCGAAAAACCGAAGGTTAATTAATGTGTCAAACAACTTATAAATGAAATATAAGCACATTGTTATTATTAGAGCACACAAGAATATAATTCATGCGTGCCCTATTTCAAGAATTAAAGTAAATAAATAGGACAACTTTGACAAAGTGGCATTTTTCAGTGGTGGGTCTGAGGTCTGAGGGTCTTTAACTTGCTTAAACGGGTAGCAAAGGAGTATAAATATTTTTAAAAATATAAATATGGTTCAATTGGATAGTTTGGATGGGAGAAGATCACTGTTAAGAGAATAGGAAATAAATAAGTGAAAATATTATGATGATACCCAATTTTATTTGTAAATATAATATTTGTATAGTTATATGTATGTACTTCTATATGAATCTTTGTATTTAATGCACATATTTACGAATGCATTCCAAGTGCTTCTACTCAACATGGATTTTCTTACGAGTCAGAACAAGTTCATAGGCATGAGTTATTCCTGGTTGTGTAGCTATTAGTTGAGTCATTCTATTATGTGGGAAAAATAGCAAAATTTATAAAGTTTTTTGACTTGCAGAAAATGATCCTTGAGGGTGTAGATTTAAAAGAGACAACTCTCTCTCCCTCTACCTAGGATGAAATCCCCCTCCCTACCCCCTCAAATCTCCCCGTTACAGTTTTTACTTTTTTGCAAAGTGAGATGAGAGGCTACCTTTTCACGCTGGACACATTTAAGTTTTTGACTCATATTACTTAAAGCACTAAAAATAACATAAATAAGTATGTGAGCCAAAAACTGTTTGTTTTCTCATAATCTTAAACGACATCTAGCCGAATTAACAAATCATTCAATGCGAGCAACATAAAAAAAAATCTACTAAAAACACTTACCAGTCCAGCCATTATTCCCATATTTATATCCATAGAATTAAGAATAGTCCAGAAACCGCATACGCGCATCAAACAGAAGGCGACTAAACTACTCTTAAATGAGTGGTTTTACATTTTGAACACATTAGTTTCTTTGTAGACGTCGCTCAGTACGCAACTCCCGATTTGAATTTAACTATGCCGTGTTGTGTCATTTTAAAGTGTAGAAATGCTGCTGGGATCAACAAGAAACAGGATGGGATCACATTTCATGTGAAAGTAGCAAATGCATGTGTAAGTAGCAAATGCACGTGTAAGTACCAAATGCATTACTCAAAATTTGTATTATTTTTCCATCTCTCAGACTGTCAAAGAAAACAAAATTGATATTTTGTTAGTGTTGCCAGGGTAGCCATTTTTTTTACGCTACTTTTTATTAATAAGAACATTGGTTTTAATTGATTTAGTGGAATTTTAGCTTCCATGAGCCCCGATTACAATGGAAAGTTAACATCTCTACAATTTTATCTACAAAGTAAAATTAAGTTTTCTGTAAGAAAAGCAGAATATGCATACAATTTTTTCTTATAAACATGTTCAATTATAGGTTACCTACGAAGACCTTTTGAATGTTCAAGCAAATATACTTATTTTCGTACACAACTATCCAACTTTTTTACAGACAGTCGAAGATAACTCTGTTAACTTCCCATTGTAATCGGGGCACTGCTGATGAAAGAAGGAAACCAGAGTGGATAAAAATAATACAAAGAGTACGGTGTGATGAGTTTTGGAAACCAACAAAGTGAAGCATAATTTCCTCAATGCATTTTAAGGCGAAATGTTTTTATGACACAAAAGGTCGTTTATCTAAATGTAAAACTCTACTGATAGTTCTGCTTCTAAAAGGCAATATTACAAAAAAGCTTACTCAACAAAGGGGAAATTAGAACTTTCGGGTAGACTGTATTTATATTTTCTTATTAAAAAGGTATTATTTATAGGAATGAGGAAATTGGTAAAAAGTTTTACTGAACTCTTCATCCGAAAAAAATCGTGATGTTTTTCTCTTGAAAATAGTTTAAAAAAATTAATAGAAGCTTAAATAAAAAGAAAATAGTTTATTTGGACGGGGCATAAACTTTCAATTTCCTTCGAAATCCGGCACCTCGGTATCTATCGGAGAATTTAGTTTAACTTTCCAATCATGGACTAGCACTTTGCTCACCTAATGAGAGAACTAACGAAAAATTTGACCTCTCGGATCAAACAACGCCGTGGTGGACATTTGACCAAAATTATCTTTAAAAGATAAAATATTATTGACAAATATATGACATAAAAATATCGGTTTTATGTAAAATAAAATTTGTTTTATTTTTCAAGTTCAAAGTTCATTAATTCAATTACTCTTATTAAATGACCCTTTACTTATCTACTATGTTGTGTCAATCAATGTTTCCGCGTGTACAATAAGATTTTAGAGAAATTGACAAATTACATTTTTTTTAAATATAATTATCTTACATTTATGATATGGTTATATTTTTCGCGATCTGGCAACATTCCGCGGCCATCATATTCCAGCGACTCTCCATTTATACCAATATTGATAAGTCGTCACATACCGGTACTAGATACTCCAAGTGCCATACTTCGAGTGCCAATTGCAATACTCCACGTCGGATGTGCCATTTTTGTGCAAGTGGTTAAAATAAAACCAAAACAATGACAAACAACCAAGTACATTTACAGAGAATGAATTGTTGATCTGTGTCTTATCTTTTAAATTTTACTATAAAACTCTAAATCATTAAAAAGTTCTAAATTAGTCTAACTTACATAAAATAATAAATAAATTTTAATTATGTCTGTAATACGAGGGTCATCCACAAAATAAGGTTACAAAGGCTCCTGAGGCCGCAGGAAATTTTTCATTTCAAAGTTGGCGCAGCTGACGTGTAGAGGGGATCCCAATGGAACGTCAAAATTGCGTGTCCACTGCACGTGAATTTTCGGATTGTTTTGCACATGAGGAAGAAACTTTCTGGACTCTTATCGCGACGGGGGAGGAGACCTGGTGTGTCCCTACACTCCAGAATCCAAAACACAATCACTGTGACTGTGCGAGTGGTTTTAACATACTTTTCTAATGATTCAAAAATAATGGCCATTTGGAAGTCTGCTAAAGAAGGTTTTACTAATTTGACAGATTTAAATAGACATCAGGCATTTCACAAAAACATGGCAACAGAATAAAATGCTAATTTTCTGTACCGCTTGATGGTTTTCCGCACACATTTCAAACTACATAGCATTATGTCGGTTTTGTCTGTGAAACCCGTATTTTTGTTATATTTCAGAACACAAAGTGATTTTATAATACTTTCCTTCCTGATGGTGCTCAAGTATTTCAGTGAACTATTGTCAGCATGTGTACCTCTAGTTTATCATGCCATTTGATAGCGAGAAGTGGACCGTGGTGTTAGTATTTATGATCTCCTTTTTTTTGTTTTTGGGAAGTCAGGCATGCCTTTGTTTGCCTTTTTTCTCACGGAACGTTATTTTTTTTAAATGGGGGTATTTAAACAAATTTGGACTGGGGTACCAATTGTCGCATTAAAGGCTGTTCACTTTTCCCAAAGTCTTTAAGGAGAAAAGTCATAACCGCGCTCCTGACACGCTTAAATACTGATCATCGGCTCCGCGCCTTCATCATTATTCTTATTCTTAGAGGTGGAGGTCAGTGCTACGCAAGCTCTTGACGTCACTGTGACCTGTGAAGATCTATTGTGACGGGTCCCCATGTGTATAATAAGCTCTGGTGCGTGTAAATAACACTTTAATTTATTATAATTTATTTAAAGCAATCGTTAGTTGTTAATATGCCAGCAGTTCAACATGCGAAAATTGTTTCCCATCAAAAAAGACAAAGAAAAACTGACCTTAGAATATCCTATGACGAATGCGATGATCTTTGTTTTGGTGAATACTTAACTGGGATGATTTCTTTGGGTTGGATTAGCACATTGCAGCCATGAATATCTTCAAGAAGAAGCCTGTCTTGATAAACACAAGTCGGAACGCCAGTCAAACTCTCTCCCATGTTTTCGAAAAGAACAAACACCCATCCACCGCAAATCAGGCAATATTGCCGACCAAGCGAAAAACCATCTCGCCATCTATCGGCGCGACATTCAACTACACATTAATTAACTAATGTAATTACTGTGTAGGTACGAGTCGATTTAATTTATCCCTTCTTAACCAGGAACAACTGTTGCGTAAATCGAACTACTGGCCACAACACCGTGCCTTCATCATAATCAAAAATAAAGTCAGTCGTAACGTCACACAACACAAACAATTTTGTACCAAATCTATGGCGCTCTTATGGGACGTATTGCTTAAAACTCAATCGACTTTTGAAAACTATCATGCTCTCAACACACAAATTCGGTAGTCAGATGGCAGAAGGGACCATCTGTATTTTTGCTTTAGTTTTCAAAAGTTTAAATTAATATTCAAAAAAATATAAAAATCTGCGTCATTTAGAATGGTAATTTATTATTGAAAAGCAACACTAAAATATTTTAGTTTGTGGATTAAAATCTTGAAATTGAGACGTATTTCAGCTCTCCTGAACATTTTTGAAAAATACAGATGGTCCCTTCTGCCATCTGACTACCGAATTGTTGTAAGGCAATTTTGAAAATGTTCATGTATGGCTCACAAAGGTTCTTATTTTATAAAGTTAAACTGAATTCGATTTACTGTCACTGAAGTAAGATTAGTTTGTATCTATCTATTGATATAGTTTTACTAAATAATGGAATTGATAAAATTAATTTAGTTTACCAATATTATAGCTAAGTGGCGACTACTGTAGGCGTGAAAAAAATTTACATTTCAGAAATATTTGTTGTTTGCCAATCCCTAGCTTTTAGCCCGTATGCCTTACACCTCATTAAGGTAAAATAAAATGACTTGTTTGGTCAAATATCTTGGTCATCTATTTACAATTCAAAAGATGTTTAAAAAAGAACTATTTCAATCTTCTGTTAAAGGCTGCGCTTCAGCCGTGAATTTGTCAAATCTATGAACTATGGGCAGCAAATGGGCCAACCAACTATGGTTGTCTGATAGGCCCTTATGGTTGTACAAAATATCCTGGTAAGTTTTCAATAGCGGCATTGGAAGGTAATTGCAAACTTTCTTCGCGATCATTTGATTCTGAATCCGAAAGATCTAGATGATCTGGAAGTTCAGCTGCATCAAACTCTTCATGACTCATTTCAAGATCGGAATCTACGTTTTCTCAGAAATTTATTCCGCAGAGAAATGAGACATTTTAAATACATACGTAACACTTTGTTCTATAAAACAGTTCACAGGTTTATTCTTGAAACGAAAGAATAGCTTAGAAATTTAGTTAAGTATGTATGAAAATTTATTTCTTAAAAAACCGATTCAGTAAAATTTTTAAGATAAAAGTCAACTAAAAGTGGCAAAGATTTAAACATCAATTTACAGGTCTTAGTGAAAACAAAGGATTCAATTATACGCATGCACGGCCGGCCAAGTCTTGTGACAACCTCGAAGAATTCAAATTGAGTCACTTTGATTTGGAATTCGGTTATGTTTCTGTATTTTTCATTGTTTAGATAAGAATCAAACCAAAATCAAAACAAAACTCAACAAATAGTAATGAGGGATATATTCTGTATGATTTTTAATCTAAATCTCAGATGGATTCTGGGTCTTATTCATAGTAAACATAAGGTCGAACATCGTCGGTACGTTAGAAACACTGCGGTGTGTCTGCCACGCGCAAAGGGAATGAAGCAAAAACAGTTGCATGTTACCTGTGATCAAGATATTAAGTTTTCTAGTAAATTGTTTTTTCCATCCTGTATTCTTATTTCTACCTGAGTGAATGTTCTTTAAATATGTAAAAAAAACTTGATAAAAATTAAAATAAATAAACTTTTTTTTTAAATTATTTTTTCAACATTATTAGAAAAAAATCAATATAATTGTATCATATTGATTATTATTAATGTAATTATTTTTTTATGTAAATTATTCTTGATAAAATTTCATGTCCAAAATGATGCTAGATGCAAAATGAGATGTTATTTTGCTGTATATCATTCACACTCTTTACCGGCGTTTCAGATCGTATTGCAGCGTACATCCTTGGAATTTATGTATTTTCTAGGTATTTGTAAAAAAAAAAATATAATAACCATTGTTATTACATCAAACAAAATGATAATGCATCAATCTTACCATCCATGTCATGAAATCTGTTCATTCTTTCACCCATTTCTGAATAGTAGCTATCAATTTCTGATTCTGGATCTAAATTAGTCACAATGGTACCATCTGTGGGTTCTGGTTGCCTGTAAAAAAGTTTAAAGTACTTTTGAAAATTACAAATCATTTTTTGAATCTCTTTTTTTGTACACCAAACCAGGGGGGCAATTACAAACGTTATCTTTATTGGTGCATATCGAGCCGGTATATTTAACCTTTCTAATATCTCTATCTACCGAGATATGACGAAGACGGCTATACTAAAATATTGATCTCTGTTTTCAGGAAGATAAGGTTATGGATGAAAAATATGAAATGGTAATATTTATTTTTCTTAATTGCAACATTTCTTCCGTGTTGCCATTGCACCTTACGACGCATGCGCATTATGTCATATTATGAACTGATGCATGCACTGTAACTAACTCAAATTTTCAAACTTAACCACTAAATGGTGCTCTGTCATAATTATCATAATTCACTCTGGGCTCAATGAAAAATGAAAATCGAAACATTTCTCGATCCTATTTAAAATTAGCTACTAAGATATAAATCACAATTAAAGCAAAATTTTACAAGCAATTTATTTTTATGAAAACGCAACAATTATTTATGATGCAACTGGCCCTATATGGTACTTATTTACAAAGATGTACTAAAATGTTGTTGCTATAGATCCATACCTACATAGTTATTATATAGGTATAGTTTCCATAGATTTTGACATGTATCACATCACGTTTTTAATTAAACGTAGTTTTGAGGAAAGCGGCCACCCATAGAAAAGTGAAATTGAGATAATAGCACTTTTGTGAAAGGTGTCTCCAATCTACACAACATTTGGAATGTTTTTTACTTTGGCAAATGATAAATAATGCATGCATTCTTTTTTTACAATATAATAAGAATTTAATTATATTAATTACCAGATCTAATGTTTTTGATGACAGCCAGATCTAATATTGCATGAAACCTCATACAAACTCTTAATATATGAAATGACATTCATTTTTATGACATTTTGACATCATGATTATAACAGATTTTTCCATGAAAGCGTCTTGACTGTTTTAAGCAGAACATAAAATTGACCTTCCTGAATTCGATAACACCAATATCTCATATTTTTTAAATTGTGGACTGGCTTCTTTCTGCATAACCAAGTTCAATTGTATCTTTGAAAATGTTAACCTTTGAAAGGCAAAAAGAAATCCCTACTATAAAAAAATACAGCTATATTGTTTTTTTAAATATAAGAGATATATCAAGTCTTGTATTCTATGTAGAATTACGTGATATCATAGAAACACAGGAGTTAATAGTAATAGGGAAATATAACTTTTTTTAAACATTTTTTAAGTAATAGGGTCTATGAAATACTGCCGCGTAAAAAAAATTTTTTTTTGCTACTTATTAGTAACATAAAAAATTCTTTTAAATTTGTAATTTTGAATTCCCGCAAAAACGGTCATTGCATTGGCTGTGCCCCTAATACGTCACAATTCATGGTAATTTTGTTCCCAACTGTTAAAATTTTTATAAAAAATTGTCAAGAATCTTGACGTCACATTTATCAATGCCACGTCGCGTTTTTCTAGTGACATATTTTTTAATAATTTATTTTTTGAAGTAATGTTTGAAAACATTTCTCCACAATATCCATATTGATTTTGAAAATACAATTAATTATTCTAAATCTATTTCATATATTTTTATCGGTAATCCTAGTATGTGATATTTCCCTATTATGTATGTATGTGGCTTACTTATCGTTATTCTTGCCAGTCTCTATGTTGTGCAGCTCGCAGAGGCTGTCCCAGAGGGCTAAGAGGATCCGGAAGGCAGCCGGCAGTACGCTGACCAATCCCTCTACGTCTTCCTCCCGGATGGTGCTCACCCCCCCCTCGCCACTCCCGCCACGCTTGTTCCGCGCATGCTGCCCACAACGGCTGAGGGACTCTAAAGTCGATGGCTGGATGTTCAGGTACTTCCCTGCCAATGATGAGTTCAATCGGTGAGATGTGAGATAATTGTGTAACAAATAATTATTTTGTTTTTTTGGATAATTGTCACAAGTTTTGTTCGCATTCTTTGTTGACGTTTCAAATTGCATTGCATCCATCATCAGGGTTGATGTGACACTGCGATTTGATATGAAAATTATTTTCAAAAGCATCCAAACTGCTTTTAAATTTATATTTGAAGTACTAATTTTGTTTTCATTATTTTATAATTAAACTTAAAAAAACCACTTTGTTTTTAACCACTTATTATTTATTCAATGTGGAAGTTCAGTGGTTTTTAAAAAATGTTATATTTGTAAATGGATAATCAAAATAAGTCAAATTTTAATTTTAATTTTTTATGCATCGTTTTATCAATGCTACAATTTTTGTTTTTTGAAATTACTTCGCAATGTCAGCTCAACTTAAATAAAAATAGAACCCCGTTTGTATGAAAACATGCTAAACATGGCTTCCCGGAAACCAGAAATCTATCGCAACACATAATGAGGAAGTTTAGTTTAGTAGCACAATTAAATATAATATTTTTTATGGCCCGTAAGTTAATATTTTTTTATCTGCAATTTACCATGGCACTGAACTTCCTCATTTTAATTTAGAAATGAATATAATCCTGTTTTATTATTTTAATAGTGTACTAAATCTTATACTAGGAGGTAATAATGATAAAAGTAATCTAGGAGGTAATAAATCAACTACTTATATCAAGTATTGTTTGTGGAAGTATGGAGTGAGGGATGAAGGGGATGAAGGGGATGAAATTTGATCATTTGCACTTGTTTTCAGCAATTAGATAGGAGCAGATGGTGTTTTCTCTCAAATTAGTTAAAATTAGTAGAATAGATAAGATAAGATTGTAAGTGGTCCAATCTGAAACCACTCTGCTGGAGAAAAAAAAATCGGGGATGGGGTGGAATTGGGGACAACAGAGAATCCAGTAATGTAAAAAAATATTACCTGCATTGGTGACTTCCACAGAATGTCTTTGGGGAATTCTGTCATAGTGAGTAGGTGGTCTGGTCATTACTTCAGAACCAGTCTTGGGAAGATTCGGATGGAACTTCAGGTATGAGGCACATGTCATAGCATCATGCACAATACCTGAAAAATATTGTTGGAAATATTTACAAATTTCTTATATTTTATAGTTAAGATGTCTTTGTATAGTTTAAAAACGAATATGTGGTTTAAAACAGGCAAGTCACGCTAATTTACAGGGTTTCATAATTAAATGGGTTATTTCAATGCAATTAAGCGTCTTGGCTGCTATGGTGCAGAAATAATTTTATTTATTATTTAATAAAAAAAAACAAATAAAAGAAAATATTTTCACATATTTTTTTATACCATTTTTGTAATAAAATCACACAACATACCATTCTTTCGCAATAATTTAGTGAACTGACATTTTGAATATTAAATAACTTTATTTTTTAGACCACACTTTTATAAGTACATACATAAGAATTTTAATTTTAAAAAATACTATAATTATCCTCTCGGATAGTATGGACGCTTGTGTGCGTCACAGCAGAATTTTGATCTAAGGAGTACTCCTTTAAGCAAAGTTATATGTTTAAAAATTTGAAATAAACTCATATGTGGTTAAAAAAAAGAGATTATTTAATATTTACAAACTCACATAAATTTGACTGTACATACTTACGTAGAAAAAACGTAGCTATGAAATAATTTACCTTCGTGCCACATAAAAGCAGCAAACATTGCCCTTCTAGATTCAGCCACTGAAGGACTCATTGCAATAGGAATATCCTCAATAACTTCGGTAGATTCAGTGTAGTCCCTGCTGCATGTTGCTTGACCCACAGATTCAGGTAAAGAAGATGACTCCGGTTTCTTTAAATTTGATAAAAAGTCAATAAGAAAATAAATTTTATTTTCTTTGATGAGGAAGTTTATTGCTACTATGTAATAATTACATTTTATAAATAACAATAGATATTAGTAATAAGTAAGACTTGGATGGTTCGTAACAAAGGCATTGGCGTAGTGTGGTGTTACTCGGTAAAATAGTAAGTACATGTGTTATTTAATTTAAATTCACTACAGTACCATGAACACATTTTGTCAGGGTCGTAGAACAAAAACACTTGTGATTTTCTTCAACTTTACGTGCGAGCGGTTTTAATTTTTCTTGACACTTTATGTCACAACTTGATAAGTGCAAAAGTATACTATTTGATACTTGGGTAAGTTACATATATATTTTTTGTTCATACCTAGAAAAAAAAGACTTTTTCAATATCAAAAAACAAGACAGTCACGCACATCAGTCATTGTTCTACAATCCCAACGATTTGTATCCACTCGTTAACTTGATTTAGCATTAAAAAATCAAGCAGTAATATTTCAGATTTCAAATGATTTCTCAAATTATATTATAAAAATCCCAGTAATTCCCACTTAAAAATAATTGTCTAATACGAGAACTGGCTGACTTCTGAAAAGCTCAGTTCATATAGTTTTTTAGAATTTTAGTACGCATATACTAACAGTAGATAAGTAAATAGGTGCGAAGGTTGTCACGGTCACTGTTATCAATATGTTTCTTTTTTGGGTGATACCGTGTGTGTTATATATATATATATATATATATTTATATATTCTTCCATCAAAAGTAAGTTCTGGGTGGGTTTGTATCCACCCGTTTACCAGGTTTGGCACAAAAAGTTTGGGGCATTTTGCAAATAGTAAAAACAACAAATTATCCAATGTACTAAAAACTCTTAACTTGCCTTTAGACCCGACGAACGGAAACAAAATGCAAAATATTCCATTAGCAATTTTTATAAAAAAAAACAATAAAGCAGGTAACAGTTTTACTTATATATTTACGACGGCATCATTATTTTAAATAATAAAATATTTCAAAAATTCTCTTCGGATATTGCCCGCATTATTAACCCTGGTAATTCATCCATTAGTAGTAATTGGCCGGTTGAGGTGCTGACCAAATTCTAAGAAAAAGTATTTATTAAATAAGACTTTTTCATCGTTGAAATAAGCTGCAGATAATTATAGTTGCAATTAGTATTTATTTTATTGATATTTTGATGAGCACAGTAGAATTATGAAAAATAGACACAATTGTAAATTTGTAATATATTTACCACGACATGGCACTGGGTAAAACTGCATTGCTACGAACCGTCCAGGTCTAAGTAGAATGTGTCACCCCTTTTCTATATTTTTTCTCTCTTTATTGCAATACTAATACATATTTTCTTAACCAAGCAAATAAAAGGTATTACCGGTGTATCTGTGTCGGCGCTATCTCCTGGTGTCTCATTTACAGGGGGGTTGAAATCTGATACCTAAAAAAATATTTTTCACTATTAATATTCATTTTTATTTTTTTACATATTAATATTCATTTTTATTTTTTTACATTTTACATAGAGACATACATAAAATATGTTTCTGGTGTTCATTACTATCTAAAAATAAAGCAGTATCGATGCTTTTTTGTAGATATTTCTTGATAAAACCACACAGTTAATCATTTCAATACAAAGTATCGATCAAAATCCTTGGTATTGTTTTATTTTTTAAGCTCTTTTACCTGAGCAGATATAACCAAGAATGGTAAATAATGTTTTAAACCGTTTAAATACGCTTGATGATCAGTAAAAAAGTATTCAACAAATACTTTGTATCAAAATTATTGACAAAGATTTTTATTTAATTTATTTATTGAATACATTTAATATTTCATCATCATTCCTTTTCCGCGACTAATGGTGCATGGTGTACTGCATTTATACACCAACCGCAGCGTATCTTGATCACTTTTGTTACATAAAGGTAAGATGATCAGACTTACACTTTAGGTGCCAGTTCAGGGACTATGAAAACATATTTTTAAATAAATATTTCATGTAAACCATGTTGGGAATCAAACCTGAGACCTCTCGCATGGTAGACAAACATGCTGACCATTGACCATGAGGTGGACAAGAGAATTTAGTTTTGAAATTATACACCGGATAAGCCCATGTCAAGGCAGGAATTTCTAAATTTTATACATTTTTTGAGAAATATGAATTATTTTTAACTATTTTTTATTTTTGGCTGCAAGCTTAAGCAAGAATACGGATATTATAAAAAATAATGTAGTAAACAGTATACCTTAGCAGCATCCTCCAGTTGTTGTGGGTCTCGTGACTCCTTCTGTTGTTTAGATCTGTCTTCATTGTAATTATCATAATCTGAAAACAAAACAAAAAATTATTTAATAAAGTTCTTGACTTATTAAGTAATTTTAAGCAACATTTTTTTTTAAAAGTATTTATGAGTCATCACATCATTTGTCCCACTGGGTGTTGAGTTGGGATGAACATGTTTTTTATTTCAAAAACGTGTTCATCTTTGTGGTAAAATAAAAACAGAGTGACATATGTACATGTGAATAAGGAAAAACAAAAAAAACGTAAATTAAAAATTCATAAATCAAATCAATAGAATAAAAAATTATGTAAAATAATCAACCTGGCTTGTTGGAAGGTCCGGCGACAGGATTCCCATTTTTATTTTTCTTCTTTTCACTGCAAAAATAAAGCGACAAATGCATAAACACATTGACTGTCATGAGCAGTTATATTTAACTCATAGGAGCTACTTATTGTATATTCGCCCTATGCATCATTAGATGCGGATAGAGGAATGACGTGTCATACTTCTTGATCTTTCTCAGATCCTGCTCACGTTAACATTCGCACTGTAAATCTTTCAGGCCATCCTCTTGTTGCTCTTTCACTCACATTTCCAAACCATCGCAGCATCTCTTCCTTAATTTTGTCAATAACGCTTATCTCAGCACCGATATTGAAAAACTTACACTTTTGGACTTCCTCCTTGGTTCATCACAGCATCGTCTGGATTTAAAGACTGAAAAAAAAAAACATTATAATTTATATAACATGTCCTAATTCGGAAATAACTTTGTTTAAATATCTTAGAATACAAGACACTTACTATTTTATTGGCATGACTTGATGTGGCTTCCGCGTCACCCACATTTACCGTATTGTCTACTAATAGAAATAAATTATTAATCAAAATGTACATTGTGATTAGGATACATAAGAAGAGAAAGCATGCTAATTGATAGACCAATAATAGGCCATTGTCTGCATCATGCATCGATTCTTTTATTGAGCTTCAAATATACAGTGCAAAAAAAAACAATTTGTAAGAGTTTCCAAATTATGCATTATTAATTACCTGGTATATCATTTTCATCATCGGGAATAGCCTCTAGGGCAGACTTTAAGACCCAGCACTCGGGTGAGTGTGACATAAGTTCTAGTCTTTCTATCGTGGACCGATCGAGTTGGGCCCACGTCTCTTTCGTTGTTGTGTACTAAAAGATGAACAAAAGCATATGTAAACAAACGTACTTCAATTTCATTTATATTTGTATACTCATTTCCAGATTGAAACTAGCTATTTTTGTGGAAGTAATTTATCAAACTCTGTATATTTTAAGTAATAATATAAAATTGTGATCATTTTAAAATTAAAATAAAATAAAGATTTTTACTGATGAGCAGAACGGCAAATCAGCTAATAATAGTTCTGTAAATACATACTTTCAAATAAATTATTATTTTAGATAATACATACATATTTAGTTCTACTTTAATATCTCAAGAGCAGTGTTCATTATTATGTACCTACTAGCTGAACCCGGCCATGCTTTACTGTGACATTGTTTGGTATTAATTTTATGGGGAGTAAATAAAAATAGTCTAGCAACTATACATTTACCGAGAAAACACATTGCTTAATTTAATATCTTTATTTGCTGTGACTATGTTGTAGAATATAAGAAAATGCAATGTTCTGTAAAAAAATTGAGTCAATCCATCGGTTCCTTTCCGAGATTTGCGGCCACAAACATACGGAACCTAAATTTTTATGTATACAGATTGTATGTAAAATAAAGTATTGTAACTTTGGCTAAAATTGATAAATGGCAGCAGTGTATAAAACTGTCATTCAGTGCTTATTAACTATGACAAATTATGAGTCAATGCAATGTTCTGTAAAAAAATTGAGTCAATCCATCGGTTACTTTCCGAGATTTGCGGCCACAAACATACGGAACCTAAATTTTTATATATATAGTAGTTACGCCACATTTACTGTTGAATTTATTTGCTGCCTACTGGGCCCTAGTTAAAATGTTGTGATTCTTACTGTAGATAGGTACCACATTTTTGTCTCCGGCCCAACATAATACTTTATTCAAATGCATATAACAAAAAAAGAACAAAAAAACAAAATAAGAACCGAACTGTCATTATGCATGTGCTTTTGATATTCTCACCGCGATCTCGAATAAGTTATTTTTGTGATCAATAACTAATTTATTCCACTGTGTCGTGTAATAATATGATAATAATAATAATCGAGGAACCAAGTAAAGTGCCCCTCCATCCTGACCACAGGATCTGATTTGGTCCTGACTGGGGCGAGAGAAGTTCCAAACAATAAGGTGTTAGAACTCCAGTACATGGTAGGTAATTGAATTCATTGTATTAGGGTTCGGTGGAAAAGCAGGTAAAGATAACGCATCCCGCGAACCAGATCGATTTCGAGCGTTCATTTTCCAACAGGCAAGTGGTGCAATCAAATAGATCAATTTCCTCCCTATTAAAAAACTCACAGCATGCCCCTGATATAATATATATTATATATCTATAAAACATATTGTATTTTTTTGTCAAAATAAATTAAAATTAACAGCAAAAAATTGCATAAATATAAATGAACGAAACTAAATAATAATTATTATGAGTAATATTGATGTGTAATACCGTCTGATGAACCCTGATGGTATCTCCATATTTAAGAGCCTTCAGAACAGGCGCTAATCTCTTGGGAGCACCGAGGATGTTGCAATGCTTCACGACGCGGAACTTTCTGCTGGCACGGTGCAGAGCATTGGGAACAAGGGCCTGATGGCCGATGGCCTTCAGCGACATGTCTTCCTCAGGGAAGAGCAAGCTGCGGCCGGCATGGGCGTTATACTGGAGACACCATGCATCAATCTCACTATTGGGTGTACCACAGAAGCGACTGGCGGAGTCTAGGCTAAGCCTCACCCAGACTCCGTCACCGTTCAAAACCTGAACACAAGTATTGATTAACAAGGGTGCATTGAGCGTAGTGGAGCGCCAAATTGGGAGAGTATCTCGTTACATTACGTTGCGACCAATTAAATTTGTACAGGGTCATCAATTCTGAGAGGTAACCATTCAAAAACATGGTAAAGGAAAGTTTCTGATGGAAAATGTCAAAATATATTGTAACTCAAACATTTGATTTGTAGTGGTCAAGACGCTTGACTCACGCACGGAAGGTTCCGGGTTCGATTCCCGGTGAGAACACAAAAATTAAAATGTGATTTTTCTCAAGCCTGGGTGTTCTGTGATGTAATTCACCACTGTAATTGGGCCTCCTGGCCTGTTGTGGTGCAAAAAAAAAAAAAAAAAATAGTTTTTAAAAAGTTCATTCATTTTATTTGTTTTTTCTAAAAGAAGACAAACTATTATATAGGGTGTTATTTAAACCCTGTCACATCCGAAACCTTGATGATCAGTATGGGCAAGAAGACATATTAGCATATTTAAAAAAATATTTAGAACACCGAAATTTTTTAAAAATAAAATATTTAAAAAAATAAATGGTTGCTCACTTCTGCAAGGGAGAAGCAAGGGAGGCGTGGCCATGTGGTTGACGGTGTATCAATCTCCTCGCTTCTCCCTTGCAGAAGTAAGCAACCATTTTATTTTTTTAATATTTTATTTTCGTCAATTTTATTCGTTCTAAAAAATTATTTTAATGTGCTAATATGTCTTCTTGCTCATACTGATCATCGTGGTTTTAGATGTGACAGGGTTTAAAGAACACCGTGTATAGTTTATCATTACAATTTACTCAATTACATTAGAGGGTAATTTTGCACTATTTTATTAGCATTTAGTTGACACTTGTTGTGTGAAAAATGTTCCTATTCCATATTTACATCATTGTCATCAGCCAATAAATTAGGTAAACGAAATACTGAATAAAATACCTTTCGGGGCCATGATATTTAAAAGCGCTTTGCTTACAGATTTCGAGGTCCCAATAGATATACTAAATAATTTTAAAAGTTCATTTCATTAGTCTTTTTATGCCTATATTCTTGTCTTTAACTCTTTTGATATCATGAGGCTGAGTTTTTATATAAGTTATGTTAAATGATTATTTATAGATTTGAAAATTAAAATCAAATGTTTAGAGATATTTTGTTAACTTGTTTCTCAATTCAGAAACTCAATGGGTATAAATTGAGATAAAAAAAGTATAAGCAATTGTCATTGATAAAAAAAAAAAAAAAAATTCACACATTCTATGCAAAATATGCTGGGATTAAAAGGGTTCAATTGGCCCAGAGTTTGTTGACTTAAGACCCCTAAATTTCTCATTTTTTCCATCAAATATGTTTCTGTACCACCTCCTTGAATATTTACCGCACAGAACCAATTACCTTGCATTCCTGGGACCTGTTTTATCGGCGATTTTAACCAGTTGACGTGTGAATAATTAAATTAAGTTCATAATTATTTATCTTCATTTGAAATGGAAATCAAAATCTTACTTCAGAGAAACTGAAATTTTCCATTGAGAAAATTACAAGAAAAAAAATATACATCTACCCACTATAAAAGGTGAATGATAGTTTTAACTAATTGTGAATATTGTGGAATTATTTCAGTTAAATCATCAAAAATAGAAATTCAAAACAAATTTATTGATAACTTTTAAATAAATGATTTGCATAAAAAAAACTAAAATTTATATCACAAAATAGATCATTCATAATTTATAATTTTCAGTGATTTTTTTTTTTAATATGGTGATTTTAGGAATAGGTACAATAAAATTAGTAATTTGCAGATAAAAGACTTAAAAAATAGTGATTTGATTTAATATAACAATTTATTATAGTAGGTAGGTGGTAGATTCTCACGGCTACTGTTATCAATATGAAGATGGCTACTTTAATAGTAGTCGAAAGGAATCCAACTGACACGGGATCACCCAAAAAAAGACAATATATATTATATTAGGTATTCTGCAAAACAAAATAAGTCAACCAAACTATATATTTTATTTATTTAATATTCTCCAATTAACAGATGGTTTTGGAATTATACAAGGCATATCCAGAAAGTAAGAGTACTGTTTGGCTCTCGTGCTGTGAGATTTTTTTTCCAAAAGTTGGCAACACTGATTATTAGTGGGGGGTTTCCTGAACACAAAGAGCACTGGTGACCCTCGTTAGTACCAAAACTTGCCTCCTAGTGTTCGTTTCTGTGTAAGATGTCAATAAGAAATCCTGCCATGTGTGAGGTGCGCGCTGTCATAAGGTTCCTTCTCACAGAAGGAAAAACTCCGACTGAAATTTTTGCATGGATCTAAACTGTTTATGGCGAAGGTGCTATGGACCAAACAAATGTATTTAAGTGGTGTAATGAGTTTAATGAAGGAAGAACAAATATTCATGACGAGCAAAGGAGTGGAGACCTTTAATTGTGACCGATGAGTTGGTGCAAAAAATCGACAAAACTGTTTGTGAAGATCGCGGATAGGCCGTAGATGAAATGTCTGTGATTTTTTCACAAATTTTCAGTTCTCTGTTATACGAAACAATTACACAAATGCTGGAATATCGAAAATTGTGCTCGAGATGGGTCGCAAAACAACCGACAGATCAGCACAAATTGAATCAGGTCGCTAGCGCTCGCAAGTTCCCGCCACCAAGGTGCGTGTTAACTAGTTTGGTTGGGACATTTTGAGACACTTTTTCATCTTTTTACCTTCCTGAAGACTCACATGGGTGGAATTTTTTTTTTACCGATGAGGTGAAACAGGAGGTCTTGAAGTGGACGAAGGAGATGGCGGAAGAGTTCTATGAGGAGGGCATCAAAAAGCTTGTGCCACGACTTACAACCTGCATAGAACGGGAAGGCGACTATGTGAGAAAATAAGTAATATACATACAAACAAGGTACTGTAATTTTTTTTTTTATTTTTTAAATTCAGTACTCTTACTTTCTGGATATGCCTCGTGCATTGTAGCAATTTGTCACAAAAATTATTGAAAATATTAAAATTTGTGTTTTATGATAAAATTTCATACTTTTGCCAGTGTCGTGTCTAAACTAAAAAAAACATTTTCTTTTTTACAAAATAAGAACAAAAAAAATCAATTATTTGTTTTTCTCCTGTAAAGTTGTGAAAAAAATACTTCAAGGCATTTTTCGTACATACACATGTGACCAAGAATGATATTACATATTTATTGAGGTATCTATTAAATAATTCATCAAAATGTACATATTTTGTTATTCTACAGAGATTTCTATAGTATAGCAAAAATATTATGTACATTCAATACCTTGTGGATTTTTCCTACCTAGTACTAAAAATTTTTATTTAAATGAAATGTTATAGGTAAGGTCAACGCAAGACTTATTTGATATTGAAAACAGGTCCCAGTACATATGTTATATTCAGAGTCAATAATTTAGAATAGAACTCCCAATTTAGCACTTTATACTAAAGCAGATGCAAGTCAACCAAAATTTTATTTTCAAAGACAAAATTACCTATCAACGCATGCTTGCTATTAATCAATAATCAGCAAATTCGCAATAATTTACAATCGCACAATTTCAATTTTTTAAAAAGAAGTCAATTAGATGAAATTAGTGAATTCTTACTCTATTATCTATTTAGTTCTATTATTGCTCTAAAATATGAAATAATTACACATTAACAAAATAATTAGAAAACAGATTTTCATTACAAAAATGACTCGGTTTAGTTACTAGGTAATATCTAAAATCAAATTATTTGAAATATTCATTGGAAATATTCAATCGATAATTTTGTCTTCATTTATTTATACTGAACATCTAAAGATAAATTTATAAAATTGAGAAACATTTTTTTTTTCAAAACTCGACAAACTTCCCTAGATAAAACACATTCCGATATTTTGCATAGTAAAAACACAACAAATAGTGTTCATTATCAAATAAACAAGTGTTAATGTTTTATTAACATCAGATTAATAGCTCAGATTAATAGTTCAAGGATAAATAAAAAAACTTTTTTTTTTATTTGGGAAAGTTTACACACGTAGTTTTGTAAGAACATCCCTCAATTCCATGTGTTTCCAAAATCAGATTTTTAAATATTTATAAAAATATATAATTACTTCACTGATCAACTAAATGGTGGATTTGCATCATACAAGACAACATCAATGTCGCATTTAAACAAGGGTGATTTCAAGATTAATTACTCTAGGTAAAACATAAGGATTGCTGAATTATATAAATTATTGCGTAATTAATTACAAATAATGATGATAACCTAATTGATATACAAATATATTGATTTAAGTAATTTAATAAACTTGATACAATGAAAACATTAGTAAAATCAAATTTAAATATATTATAATATTACAAGTTAGTTTTTGGAATAACTGTCTGATTGATTAGTTATAAAATTAATTTAATATAGGTTCTTTTATTGGCTATAATATATTATTAAATCATTTAAATAAATCATCAACACGCATATTTTAGTAAGAATAAATAATAAATCCTGAAATTTTCCATGTAGGAACACGCTTCAAAAAGACTTCTTTTCTTGGAAACAGACCAGACAAGTATTTAAAATGTGAAATTATTTTTATTTTGAGAAAATTAAAAAAAATATATAAGTAACTTTAGGAAGTTTAATTAAACTTCTTCCAATTTGAAAAGATGTCTTCAGTACTATCTACATATTTGAGAGCATGTTAAGTGAATAAAACTTACAGTATTATACAAATTTACAGTATTATTTTGAATTTTATAGAAGCATGCTATGAAAAAGAAATAATGTAAAAACAAGATGGGACAGCATAATTGTAATTCAAAATATCAAATTGCTTTTAGCCATGTTTTAAACTGCTAATTAAACTAAAAATATTAAAAAATACTAAGAAGATAAAGTTTATATTATGATAATCTTCGGTATAATGGTATGTATGTTAAAAGTTAGACTTGGATGGTCAATTAGTAATTTTTGGCGGAAACATTCAAAACAATAAGGTTATTTATGACAGGAACAAACTGTCACAATGATTGCTCAAACTGCAACAACAAAAACTTGAGCAATGGCTTAAATACTGTATAATTTATTTTAAAACCGAGAAATATATTATTAATCACAAGACATATTGAAACTTACAGATAGTTTTAGTAAAACGAAAATATATTATATGATAAGAACAACAATAAATACATTTGGATAATTGTAGGTATTATCTAATTTTAATACATGAATAGGAAAAAGGGTAGATATTCATTATGATTTTAATTTAATTAACAGTTTAAAACAAACTCATTGATAAACTGTTAGATTAACTGTAAATATTTTAAGCAAAATAACTATTTCTTAAATAAATTAAAGTAAGTTTAATTTTTTATAAATGCCATGCAAAATAATAATTGCTAAATTGGAATAAATTAAATTAGAATTTACTATATGAGTGGAAATGCCAATTTTAAATAAATAAAGGAACGTTTTAGAAAAGGGGGGAATAGAAATTACTGTAAAAGTGTATCTTTGTAGATCCATATAATCGGAAGATTTAAATTACCAACAGAATCTGGAAATCAATTATCGTCCAATGTAGTAATGGTTACGGTTACGCACACTTGACCTGAGGGCAACATAGCCAACGTAGACAGTGCACAATAAACAGAATATCATTCATTCTAAAATCAATATGGAAGTAGAAAATACTGTTAGTGATTCGGTTCACAATGGGATTTTTATATTTTTAACTGTAACAAAATGTCAACTCAATATTCCTTTTGTTTACGGTATAACATAGCTAAGTGTGAATCTGTTTTAAATTTGATAGAATTCTAACCCTTAGGTTAGTATTTTGTTATCTTATATGGAGTTCTATTAATTAACCACCATTCAGTGGGATATTCCCACATTTTTTTTACAAGCAGACACATATCTCCTTTTGTCAGTTGAGTCACTTTAAATAAAAATAGACTGTGACCTCTTTCACTGAGAATAACCCTGTCGTAAGACTGCAGCTATGTATTATATTGAGTTGAATTTTGAACTACAGTTTAATAATGCACTTTCCATTTATCCCAGATAGTATTCAACATTATTTTGTGCCTTTGATTGAGTGTTGACGTTGCGGATGTATAGGTCGCGTGTGCTTTTTGGCTTAACAGTGGTTACTAAAGCGACGAGGTCTAGAATTTTAGCATTACAGAGATGATTTTAAATTTAGCGAGACAAATTTTATTGGCATATTTAACTCTATTTATGTAATGCTTTGCACAGGAGACTGTTTCAATGAACTTAAGTGAGAGGGTAGAGTAGAATTGGCTTAAACCAAGTCAGCTTATCATAGCCAATTCAGAGGATTAAGCTTTAAATTTTAACATTCAATGCTCATATTAATAAATATTACGAAGATAAATGTTTGAACATACACAAAGAACTTCTTTAAGAAGGGAATACGGATTTTCCTGAATTATTTCATCATCACATCTATCTTAACAAAATCATTCAAGGGTTGAACTTTAAAAATATTTTTTCTACAAAATTTTTGATATATTATCTAGAAAAAAACACACTTAAATTTAAAAAATGTTTTATCACAAAATGGTGCATTTATGTCAAGCCTTTACTATTAACACGTATCTGTGCATAGGTATGGCCAAAAGTGAAAATGACATAGAGGTAGTCTAAGAAAATTAAATACTTTATTACAGTATGTTGAGTCTGTCCAAATGTTCATAGACAAAAGACTGGATCTCACCCCTTAGGGAGTCACTAAGATACATCACAGATCACAAACTACAACAGGGCTGGAGAACATTTTAGAGAAGAGAATACCATTTAATGTAGCCAATGACAGGTCATAAGCCCTGTAAATGGCTAGACTTCCATATTCCCTTCTCTAAAATGTTTTCCATCCCTGTTGTAGTTTGTTAATTTTAGACAAACTCAAAATATTGTAATAATAGCAACTTGTCCAAGAAGTTTAAATTGGAAAATTGTTTTGAGGCGTTGCCTAGTATGTGAAATAATTTGATCTAATAAACCTCTTCACAACAATAAAGGTATTAGGTTTTTACCTTCACTAAAATCAACAGATGGAAGAATCGAAGAAATATGGATGTTCAAACATGAGCAAAACGTTGAATGTTACACAGTGTGTCAAGTGGCCACTTAAACCAGCCAATGACAGGTCATAAGGTTTGGCAGGCGCCATGGTGCAGTTGGTTAGACGGCCAACTGTGAAACTGGCGTCGCGGGTTTGATTCCCAATGGTTGCAAGAAATAAATCCAAAAAAGATTTTTTTCACAATCGGTCTGGGTGTTGTGGTGTATTTATCATTACCTCCTTCCATATCCCCTCTATCCCACCTGCTGACAAGCCTCAAAATAGAGGCTTAGCGGGTTATTCCTTAAAAAAAATAATTTATTTAAGTCCTGTAAATGTCTAGAATTCCATATTACCTTCTCTAAAATGTTCTCAATCCCTGTTGTAGTTTGTTAAAATACTTTATGTTTTACCGATATGAGAAATCGCCCTAATCTTAGGCATTGACTTATTTCAAACCAATTCTACTTACAGTAAATCAGTGGCGTGCGTTGCTATAGGCAAATTAAGCAGTGCCTACTCTACTAGATTATCATAAAAAATATGAATAGTATAAAAAACGAAATATAAAATATGCAAGAAATTTTTTGAAGAATTTGTGTGAGCATAATTCGGTTATTCCATTGTACCAACCGGTGCATCACCATTAGCCCGCGGTGTCAAAGGGATAAACTACAAATGCCTGCTTTAGTTACTCATAGTTTAAAAACCGTTAAGATATTTTTTTGAAAGAAGTACGGAAACAAAAAACAATACACAAAATGTAGGCGCACCAGCAAAGGCTGTCTGTTTGTAACAAATAATGCTAATAATAATTTGGCAGTTCTTTTTTTTTACACAAAGAAATGTGTATGTACCGGTTTTTATAAAAATGTGTATATATACATTTGACTTCAGTTGACATTGTTAGGCAGGGCTTTGTATTAAAATGAACTAACGAGTACACTAAAGTACAATTAGAAAACATTCAAATTGATTCTTTCATATGATCGAGAATATTGTCCTGATTTAAAAAAAAAAAAAATGGAAATGGAAATGGAAAACTTTGAAGGAAATGTGTATTATACCATTTAAAAAAACAAAACATTCTCTCGGTGACTTCTATTGACCAAAACATATTAGTAAAGGAAGATATACACCCGTATATTGTCGGGTTTCTGGCACAAGTCGGTAGCTAACATTTCACTAATTGTGACATATTGCACTTATAAAGTTAAAAGCTCATCCCAAATCAATAATTCAAGTAAAACCCCGAGCAGAATTTTATAAAAAATATTTTTATTCACTTTTTAAACAATGATTATTTGACGCCAGTTATGAATCAATCTGATTTTATACAAATTTGTAGTTACCAACTTGTATCAAAAACCCAACGTAATGTAAGAAGTACAAGTTATTTCAAAGAAATATTTGATTATTTGATACGTAAATTCAGTGTGAAATTTTACAATAAGTTAAACTAGCTAACTGAGTGTGTTTATACAAACCGTACATATAAGATTTTTTATGATATACACATTTTTTTTTTCAATGAGTTATATACAACTCGTTGAAAATGGACCCGAAATTGAAACGTTTCATTTCGTTTCGTACATGTCACATAAAATTTAATTTTCTCTACTTCTGTCATAAGTACATATTGAAAAATTTGGCGGCCTCCGTGGCATCGTGGCTAAGATGCTTGACTCATACTCGGAAGGCTCCGGGTTCGATTCCCGGTAAGAAAACTAAAATGAATTATGTTTTTTCTGGGTGTTTAACCTGGGTGTTCTGCGCTGTAATTCATCACTGCAATTAGGCTTCATCGCATGTTGTGGTGCAAAAAAATATACAAAATATAAAAACTAGGGCATCAAAGTAATTGTACAAAGCGGGGTCCCTAAGGTGAACAATCCTACACTGCATAACACATATATTTTCGAACTGAATAGTTTTTCTAACATATTTTGGACATGATACATACTCATGAAACCATCTTAGTAGTTCCTTTAAACTGTATCAATGGATGAGACTTTTAATCGTTTTCAAGAGAAAACATTAAAATAATAAAATAGTAGTGAGTGCTTATGCATGATAACTTTGAAACTAAACCTCGAAAGATTTAGAGGATTTAACCAGTTGATAAAGCTGGAAAAATGTCATAACTGCATTTATAACTTGTTTTCTCAAAGTTTGTCATTTAGGGGGTTTTGCCAGTATACTGACGACATATGTAGATGTAATGATAAATAATCTTGAAAAAGAAGATCTGTTAGATTATTCTAGGTCCTATAACTATTGTAACTAAACTAACTTAATTAAAACAAGTTGTATTATCTTAATCGTTCATTGAAACAGGCTCCATTAACTAAATTATGCAATGGATAAAATGATTTTTACGAATGGAAAACTAAATACAAGCACGCTACCACTCTGTAAGACCGCCGCAGCTGAAGTACATACCACATCATCAAAGGTTATTGCACAACCGGTGGCTATTAAGCCAATTTGATCGCTTTGAAGAGACGGAAAAGCTCTAACTCGGAGTCCGGCCGAGTCTTTGTCCACAAACATACGAACATTGTTAGCAGGTTCCGGTACAGCTGGCTTGGGAGGTGCTGCACTCTTCTTCTGGCTCTCCGGATCCTCCTCTACGATCAGCGACAGAGTCTGCAAAAATGATTAGAATATGTATTTTTACGCCAGTGATTACCATTTATATTAAAAGTTATTTAACAGTTCATATTTGTCTTAGTTGGCAGCTTTTTTTATAAACTTGAACAGTTTTTTCCACAAACTAAATAAATAAATAAAAACGCTTTTGAGGATGAAGGAACTAATGTTACGCAGACGATGCAACCACAGTGACAGAATCAGAAGATGATTTACAGTATATTTTACTCAAGTTCCATCTAGCATCTCATAAAATTGGTTTATTTTGGTTTATCTGATAATGTTAAGTCTTTCTTGGCCATCTTTATAAAAATATATTACCATTTACTCTGTTGTTCCACATGACAAAACCATCTTAGTAAATCTTTCTTAATCTTATTAATTAGACCGTAATGACCGTTCTTAACCCTGTCATACATAAATTTCCCACACATTCATCTTACATAATATACATGTTATTACTTTGTAATTTCTGTTCAAGCTTATGCGTTAAAAACAGAGTATTAATTTATGTGTTACCTCGTCCATGGGATATCCGTCTATTGTAACCGAGATGCTGTAGGTTCCGGGGTACTTGGGCACCCAGCTCATCATCACCTCATCTCCGTTCTGTTGGCTCACCATTAGCACCTCCCTTGGCCGGTTGGAGCAAGGGGACGCTAGATGAAGTTCCTCAAGTGAATATTGTTGTAACTCCTACCAAAAACAAGTCATTTTGTTATATTGTTGGCCCAGAAAAGTGGCAGTAAAAAAACTTTTTATTAGTTTGGTGAATCGAACTGGTCAGATAAACAAAATCAGAGTTGTTCTCAGACGCATAACTGTATTGATTTAAATATGTCAATAAGTAATCATAAGAATCATAATAACAAGAGTATCTATCTATGGCAGAAAAATGAATGGTAAAAATAAAAATCTTTGCTACTACTACATAGTTTTTCTCAGGAGTAGGCAGAATGGATAAAGAACCACAAAGGTTTTCAGGGGTAAAAAAATCTATTTGTGCCTAGTATGAATTTGCCCATGTCATAAAAACCTGTTAAGTTACTTTAATAATAAGCCAGTTGCAAAATGACTATACTATTACATAGTTTATCTTCCATAAATTGAAAAATTAGTGGCTTCTCTTATTTCCGTTATAACTATGAAATGATTCCTGGAGTGAGAACATTAAATGCACTAGGTGTTTAAAAGTTAAAATGTTCCCAATAAGAGCATCTAATTGATTCCTTAACTAATTTAATACAAATTGCATTAATCACTTATTTGGGAATGATCTTGTACATTGTTAAATTGAACAATAAAAGGTTCAGACTGTCACCCTTTATGCCACTAGCTGCTGTGATTTCTTTGGACATTTCACAAAAATGATGCTATATAAATGTAAGATGTGTTGTGATTGAGCTCCTATCTTCTTCTTTTCTTGCGGTGCCTTGTCAGGTCCCCCTGACGTTGGCGATCACTACAACAAAAGCATCTCAGTCCTCTTACTCGGTACTCTTTTATTCCGCGGCCAGGACAACTGCTTATTGGATATACTCGCCATAGTGATTTCTGGGAAAAGATGACCAGAGTGGTTTCCCGTTGCCTACTCTGATGAATTTTTCCGTCGAATTACCTTCCCTTAACTAGTTGGTTCTGGTTTGGAGGCGCCAAAAACTCGCCTTTCATCCTCTCTTTATCGTTATGAGTTTGATCCTAATGCTAACGAGTAAGACTAGTCAGTAATGTTGTTGGTGGAATGCAACTGGGCGTTTTATAGAATCACACCCTTCAGCAAGATGTGACCCTACTGACAGTTTGAGGGTAAGGCAGAGGACCTTATTTGAACACTCGCTGCTGATGCCTCAGGATACTCTTTTTTGCATCTGAAAAACCGTTGATTAATATTTTTCGGCTTTTTTAAGCGGAATTGAGGGACGAGGGATTGACATAGGAAGAGGCGAGACTGCTGGCTAGCTATAAGGTCTTTTGGAGACGTACGGTGATGTCCACATTCTCCCCTTAGGTGCGGATGTGGAAAAGAAGAAGAAGAAATAAAGTAAAAATAAATGTACAATATGTCACCTTCATCATGGTAATGCAGTGGAAGCTCATGTTCTCCTTAACCGTGACCTCATAGGGCACGTGCTGTGGCGGCGCGCGCGCAGGTGCCAGCAAGCGTGCCGTGGCCAGCAGTGGCAGGCCGGGACAGCGCGCGCGGCGGCCGCGCTGGTCGCGCAGTAACAGAACTGCACGCGCTGTTCGGCCCGCGCGCGCCGCACTCGCTCGCAGCCCACAGCGCGCTGGCGATACGCGCGCCTCCGGCTGCAGCCATCGCGCCAGCCGCGCGCCTGCACTGTCGCCCGCGCACGCAATAAAATCAGAGAGGAACTGCTGCTTGTTGCTTCCGTGCCTGCAATAACATCGTAATTAACCATCTTTATTATTATTTAATTGGATATAATTTTAAAAAATACTTTATTTAATATTAACCAGCAGGAAACAGTCGGCTATTGCTATCGCTGCTAGATGCAGAAGAACTTCAACTATCCAAATCAATGAGGACCGGACCCCATTTGGATAATTGGATTTTTTTCCGAAGAAAGGGTCTATTTTAATTAATTACTGAATGTACGTTGAAAATTGAAATGAATGATTGAAAATGAAAAATGAGCTTTTGAATTAATTCATTGAAAAGGCAACACTTGTACATGCTAAGCGTAGTCCCACGCGCTGTACATTAGTACAGTATGTACGTACTGTATTGTAAAATAAAGTAATTGCTTGCTGAACATCTCGGTCAAAGTAAGCTGTTTGACTGTCATCAGATTGGAGTTCTACTGAACTAGATTTTCACAGTTTTTGAAATTTTCCCTTTGTAGTCTTTTATTTATTTATTGCACCACAATATGCCATGAGGCACAATTACAGGTAGATTACATTACAACAGGTTGGAGAAAAATCTAATTTTATTTTTATGTTCTCACTGGGATTCGTACCAGGAACCTTCCGCGTGTGAGTCAAATGCCTTAGCCATTACACCGAGGAGGCCACCATTATTAGTTTTATATTACTATCCCTCAGAGTACCAGCGTCAAATTCCAGAGAAAGTAATAAACTCAGCATCAGCAAATGAAAGGAATGCATGCAAATGGAATAAATCTTACAAAAAATGAGCCTATTAAATGTGTTACCATTTAGTACGGACGACACGTTAGGTGATTTATGGCTCCGGATGACATAAGCAAAAGAATACGTAATGCTTCAGACAGTTAAGCTTTCTGTATTTAGTATCCTGATGTTTCAAATGTAAAGGGACTAAAAGCCAAGATTTGCACTTTACTGAGTAGGAACCAGATATCAACTTCTAGAACATTCAAGACCATTGAAGGAAGTAGAGCACAGCCACTTTCAAATTCGACCCTAGCACGGCTTATTGGCAGAATTGTCGATAACTAAAACTTGAAGTGATCAGCGCAATGCATGCCCGAACCTAAATCATTCCACAGGCCTCCATTATGTAAAAAGTAATGCATTCTGTTTATTTTTTATGGAGTCTCTACAGCCAAAAAAGTCACACGATCTATAAAAAAGGAACTTGAGACTGTTTATACTATAGACATGAATATGTTATAAGAACATATACTTCTATAAAATAAGTATTGACTACACTAAACTTGTTGATCCATCTTACAAACTTCATTGGGAGTGAAAAAGCTATAAAACAGAAGAAAAAAAGCATTTACATACCTAATACGTACGTATTTAGGATTTTTTGTTTATCACACATTATGGGTCGTTGTAATCACTGTTTTCGTGTGAATTATGCAAATTAATGTAAGGATTCAATAATGCGATCAGATTAAAATTAATATTAACAAACAAGATACAGGTAGGTAACTTAAAAATTAAAAGAATTACGCCTTATTAAAAATGTCACTTTTAAGCCTTCTACGTTATTTTCCCCTTTCTCATTGTCGAACATATTTCACTTTTGTGATGTAATAATCGATTTTTTATAACCGAACTATCGACGACAACAAACTTTAGAGAGAATTTAAAATGTCACGATTTTATCGTAACTTTTTTGCAAAAATATATTTAAATCTTAACGGATAATACTTTCATATTTTTATAATTTTGAGACTTTCAATAAATCATATTTAAATGTGTTGGAAAATATTAATAAAGTTGATGCAGTTAGAATCGGACGTAGGAATTATTTACATCAGTATTTTTTTCTTTGCAAATACTCGTGTCACTCATTCGAATGCTTATTCGAGTATTAGCAAGTATTAGTTGAAGCGAATAGGTCATAAGGAACTTAGCCCTTCGGATACAAAAATGTTTCCTTGCGCGCGGTAAAAATTAGAGCATTAAATTCTATTGCAAAATTTCTTGAAAATAATTATAAAAAATATTTTAATAAAATCGCACTTCTTTGAATGACGTCACTAGTTCTTATGAACCATCTAATGATATGAGGGCTTTGAAGGATATCTCCGGTTTGGTCACCGTAAACGAACCAATCGGAAGAACTGTCAGAGAACAACTTCTGACGTCACACGCGTTTTTTCATAAATACACAACTTTAAAAAATAAAAATAAATTGTCTTAGCTTAATATTCTATTAACAAATTAAAAAAGAAAAAAAAGACACTGAATTTCCTCATTGTATAATGTAGGTGAATACGTACTGTACGCAGGTATTTGTTAACTAACTGGTTGTTTAATTATTTTTTTTAAGAATCAACGTTTTAGAATATCACTTGAAAACAGTTAATTTGTTTGAGATTATTGAAATTAATTTAAAAAATCGGTAAATTGTTGATTTTCTTTGATATTTCTTTATTTAAATAACTAGTTATGATTTAATTTATAATTATTATACTTGACGCTACAACATCCATTCAAAAATAATACATATTATTAATTATCACAGATTTCTATAAAAGCTGTTTTTAAAAACGACAACAGATGTCCTACTTCACCCAAAAAAATATTTTACGACAATTATTATATATTATTTTATAACCTTGATTCATTAGCACACATAAGAGATATGTTTGATCAGATCCTGCTTTATAAAATTGTCAATAATAAATTCGATTCCCCGGAACTCATTAATCTACTTGCTTACCGTGTTCCCTTCAGGCCAACTAGACTCTCTGATATTTTCTATATTCGTAAATTTAAAACTAATCATCGGAAACATTCTACGATCCCTCGTATATGTGAAACATTTAACAAAAAATTTAATAGTCTTGATATATTTAACACTCCATACAATATGTACGGAAGAGAATTAATAGGCTTGATTCATGCTCTTCATTCATAATTCATTTAATCATTAAATCAAATGCAATTTTCCACTCTCACTTTCCTTCAATCATCCTTTACCGCTCCTTATCAATTTCCTTATTTTCCTTTCCACTATCTCCTTGTTTTGTCCATATTTATCTTATTTTAATAAATAGTATATTTACTATTTATATAGTTTAAACTTCAAGCCGTCGTCGCTTTATTACAGTATTATTTAATGAATACATATAATTGGATGGCAGGCCCTACTATGTATACATTTTATATTGTTTTTTTTAAATATTCATTTAACCTGTACATCTGTTTGTATTCGAAATAAATAAAATAAAAAAAAATAAAATTAACTAAAAATTAATTGTCATTAATTGTCTTTAAAAAAACTTCATTTTTGAATTCAAAATTACATAAAAAAAAATTCGATGCAAAATGTAACCTTAAATTTCACTCAAAAAAATTATGCACGTTCTTTAAAAGCTAAATTCTTACAGTCGTAAAATTTCACAGAGCACGATAAAATTACATGAGGTGGATTAATTTTTATTGTTTTACATTTTTTAAATTATTAAATGGTAGAAAATCGCACTAATCAATACACCAAGAGGCTGTCTAATCTTTACTTGTTGTCTTTTTGCATTATTTTTACCTTAGAGTAGCAACGAAATAAATAATAAAAATATAATAAACTATTAAAAATACCAACCCACTCTAATTTTACCGAGTCGTGTGGATATGGAAGACTCGTATAAAATAAGCCAAACAATTCAATGTTACTGCCAATGTCACAAATGCGCATTTTGTTAAAAAGGAAAAATATTCACAATGGAATTACTTAAACAGTAGTTCATTTATGTATTATTTTAAACTTGCGTTGACATTTTTTCCATGCTGTGAATGTATATTATTTATAATGAATCAATACTATTCGCATACAAGCTCGTTTTCGATACAGAACGAACACTTTGTGACCTGTGACTTTTGACTGGAATTGTAAATATATCGTATAATATATCGGCGGCCTCCGTGGTGTAGTGTTCAAGACGCTTGACTCACGCACGGAAGGTTCCGGGTTTGATTCCCGGTGAGAACACAAAAATTTTAAAAATGTGTTTTTTCTCAAGCCTGGGTGTTCTGTTATGTAATTTACCACTGTAATTGGGCTTCCTGACCTGTAGTGGTGCAAAAAATAAATAAAACCAAATTGCTCTGAATTATATCGGAATAATACCACATCTTACTGCATTTTATTTTCCAGGTAAAAAAATAACACAGTTTGGTAACACTGCCTCTGGCGTGTGGGAGTGTTACCAAACACTTAATGAACGGCCATTTTATTAAGAGAAAAGTTCCATTCAAAAAACTCTTTAGCAAATAGTATAATACGTATCATAATAATAAACAAAATTAATATGAATTATTTTAACACCATTTATAACGACAAACATTATATACAACAACAAAAAAGAAAATGGTATAATTAGTATCTTCTTCCTGGCACTGTCCCAACTCATTGCCTAAATAGGCTGTTGGGGTTGGCTCTTCTCGTTATTAGACTTACAATCTTTGGTTCTGGATGTTACTTTCGCCTGGGCCGTTTCTCTGCAGGATTTTGGATTGACTTCTTCTGGATAACTGCCGGAAAAGATCCATAGACACTGCTTTATTTACTGTATGGTCTGGTGGTCTCCGTTTTATGGGCCCGTGTCATCTCTGCTGTCTCCCTTACAGCTTTTATGTCAGTAACACCCAGGCTACCACGAATACGTGAACTCTTAATTTGATATTTTAATGATAATCCCGCCGACCGCCTGAGCATTCGCATTTCTGCTGTTTTAAGTTGCCTTAAATAGGAGTTGTACATAGTCAAGCATTTGGAGTCATATACTGTGTTGCCCGTATAATAATAGTCTGATGTACCTTTCCTTTTAGCTTTAAAGGTATTTTTGGGTCACATAAGATTTGTGTTACCGATTTGAATTTCTTCCATCTCATATCTAATCTATAGTTTACATCCGCTGTGCATCTTCCATCTTTGTGAATGATAGAGCCCAGTTGCTTGAATGAGTCACAGTTTACTAGTATTTCCCAATCCAGTCGAATTGAAGGAGTTGCAGGTAGAGATGTTCGGTCTTCTTTCTACAAATTTTTAGGCCATTTTTCTCCAGGATCATCTTGCCAGGCTGCTATAGTATTATTGAAGATGTAAAATACCCGTAATTTTATGGTAGTTTTTACAGTGGAACATGGAGATTTTTATTTGTTTTTTAATTTAGTTTATCTTACCTCTAGACGCACAGTTTTAGTTTTAAATGAAAAATATTTTAGTTGAAGTATAAAAACTGTTTGCTGACATTAAGATGACGTAATGTTTTTAAATTGCGAACTAAAAACCTTTTTATTAGTTGTTTTGCTACTTAAAAAAAGTAATTAGCTTTATTTAAATTACTCGTATATTTCAAACTTTTAACGATATTTTGTATCATACAATCGATTATCTCGAAAAAAATACAACATTATGACAGCGGTGTAGTGGCGGCCAAAACATAACTTATGCATAAAAAAATTGTTATGTCGACTAAGGAGCTTTTATCATCATGGTCAAATCCTTATCCGCATGCAGTGACGCATAGGGCAATATATTATTAAATAAACTATAAATAAATCAATATCTCGATCGTCTGTTACTGGAACTTAATGTGATCAGTATTACGTGAGACCTGAAAGTAAGATCGTACCTTGAACTACCGCTCGCGTCACCATCCTTAAAAAACGGTGATTAAAATTAGTTTTCATCCTGCATTCCTTTTGGTTTGGATTTCAACGAATATTATATATATTAATATTAAATTTGTTACTTTTATTACCATTTCCATATGGGTGCTGTTTATATTGCTTAGTCCTGAATAGTAGTGTTGATTTGTTTCCTTTCACATGCCATCTTTATTAAATAAAAGTAATATAGCAAAAAGCGAGCTCAAATTTTTAATCTATGATCTATGTCATCATGATTTTTTAGTACTTTCAAGTGCATTTAAATAAAAAGTTCCACCAGTTGTTTTTAAAGTGCTTATTTTACTCGCAGTCACGTGTTCCGACATAAGTATTGAAATTTACAAATATACAGGTGGTAGGTTTTACAAATATTTCAAACAGTGTACATTATAATACACAAAATAATTGTATATCAGGTAATGGCAATTTAGGTTTACCTGCTTCACAAAACATCAGGTTCTTGACGTCCTGGACGTCTGCTGCTGACTTAATTGGCTGTTCATGTCAGAACTACGAGATGCGAACCTGACTTATGTGAATGCATGAGAGCTGGCAGCCGACGGAGATACCTGGAGGATCTTTGTGAACACCATATGCTCCAACTAGGGAGTGGACATGGAAGGATGACGATGATGATGACTTTAAATTGGTAAACTATCGGATAATTTATAAAAAGTTAGTCCAAATACCGCTTTTCTGGAACTTTGATAAAATCGATTTGATGTTCAAACGTGTATCTTGGAAAGTATTGGTCCGAAGAAAAAAATGATTAAGATTTTCAAGTGGCTTTTGTTTGTTTTTCTATAAAATCTATAGGGGCATAATTATAACCAAAAAACTTAATGATTTTTTCAAAATTGCGGCATAAGCGGGGGTCGTTCAAGGTCACAAACACAAAATTTTACTAAGGACCCTATGTCTACCGTTCCTGTTCAAAACATCATAACCTTTTTTTATCAAAAAAAGTACATAACGAATGACCTTGAACGTCCCATACTTATAATAAAACTTAGCAACCACTCGATGGATCTAAACCTGGAAACAAACCTATTCGTATTTGTTGTATCTCCGAAAAATATAAATTCGTACGTCATATTAGTTTTTTTACGTAAAATTATCGTATTTTACCAAAATCTGGTAATATTACTACAAAACACCGGGGTAATTTTACCGCCTTAGGTACACCTCATAAGTATCTCAGAATAAAAAACACAATTTAAATGACTTTACAGCCATTTTATTAAGACAAACGTTTCATTTAAAAAATACAACAGCAAGTGGTATTATACCGTATCTTGCAATAAGGTACAAATGGTATAATACCGACCTTATATCTCTAGGTACTATCTGTAACTTGTACTAACTACTCAGCCAGACGTTTGAAAATTGTTGACGTTATATCATTCGTTCTTAACCTGGCGCTGGTGCTTTGTTCATTCGATAAACGTCAGAAATGTGGAGGGGGTACGGTGACGGTCTTGTCTCGTCTAGCCAGTTCATTCGTATGTTTTTATTGATGATTATTGTCGCCGCTAGAGTGGCGTGTGCTCGTCGTGTTGCCCCGTCGTGTTATTGTTCGTCGTTCTGTCAGTTTGTGCGTTATTTGTTATTTTGTGTTTTGTTGTGTCGTGTCTAGTGGCTTGTGGATATGTGAGGGTGCTCGGAGCCATGCTGTGAGGACCCACGATGGGTGGCATCAGCGGCTGCCTCATCTTCATGCTCTTCGCGCTGATACAAGGCGGCAAGGCGCAATCCGCCCAAGGACTGTGCAAGCATGAAGCTTGCCATTGTTACAAAGCGATACATCCTTCTAAGGTCAACGTCAACTGTACCTTCAACGAAACAGAAGTAAGCCACCGATGGACTAATTTATATATTTTATTACGCGTATTATTAACTATTTATACGTGGCCGACACACATGTGTTCGTTTGGCAATCTATAGGAACTTTTATACTGCTTTTTAATGACCCACGTTTTTAGAAACATGCCACAATATAGTAATCCGTATAAAACAATATGTTTTATTCCGTGAAATGTTCCATAAATGTAACAATAAACTGCCAGACTCTCCTGTAACTCGCGCTGCCATAAAAATCTTGTTCTTTATTCGGCTGCAGACGTTGATTATGAACACGTTTTTTTAAAATAAATTTTATTACTCCGTTTATTTAGGTTTTAATTATTTGCATTTTTAGAACATCTGTTGAGCATTGAACCTAAGAGACCATCTCAAATTCCTATAATCTTAATTTATTTTAATTACAACTTTGGTTTGGACATGTAGAGAGAATGGACAGCGAAACGACGGCTAAAAGGATTTACGACGCGAATGTTGACGGAAGCAGAAGAACGATGGACATGTCAAATGTCGGAAAAATCGCCGTGTGGCGATGATTGAATAAATGCATGAATGTAGATGAACGCGATCGTATGCGAAGACCGACTAAAGTTATCCTTTAAAGTCTGTTCATTATTACAAGAATTTCCAAATAAACAAACCAGCCGCGTGATATCCGACGGAGAATAGCCTATTTCACACATATCATCTTAATCTAAACGGCTCAGTAAAATTATAGTGGATTGACATTTATTAGATTCGTTTGTACCCATTTAAATTTAATTACATTTATGTTTTTCGTTTTTTTCCTCATTTAACAATCTCTTGTGTTCGTGCTTTTTTTTATTATTACGTATACTTACTTTTCGAAATAAACCTACGTTTCTATAAACACTGATTAGGTACGAAGGTTTTTTTCTTATTTTTTCGCGGCTCACGTAAAAATAAACCTTTTTTATTTTACCCGTGTCGGCCTTTGAGTTTGACATGTTACATAATGGCCGTTTTCACACCATAACAAAAATCCACCCGACCCGATCCAAAAACATAGGATAGATAGACCTTTATCGTATAATGTATAATAATGACTTTTTTCAATTGTTTTTTTTATTAATCGGCAGGTAAACGCACTAATAAGTACGCCACGAGGCCGACTAATCTCCATTCGATTTCCTCTAGCAGAATTTTCACCCGCGAGAAGAAAATAAAATAATCAAGCAGTAAATCAAAAGAAGGAAAAGAAAATAGTAAATTAAAATCCACTCACCGTAATTTTACTGGGCCGAGTGATTGACACACATGCGAAACAGGCCAATGGGTCTTACTCTTACGTGTTGCTAATATGTCGCATAAGCTCCATGACAATATTCAACCCCTTATTATCCATAACGACGGACTTCAAAAATATTATTACCATCAAAACTCTTCACTGCTCACTAGTTCGACCCATCTAGAATATGCTTCTCCAATTTGGTCTCCATTCTACTGGACTGTTATTGAACATATCGAGTCTGTCCAAAACCGTTTTCTAAGAAAAGTAGCATGGGTGCTCTGATTGCAAAAGGTAATTATTCCTATTTTGAAATAGAGCAATCTCTTAATCTGTCTTCATTGGAGGAACGTAGAACTGATATGGACCTTATATATATTTTTTTTTTTGTAAAAAGAAATATTTGCGTTCTTATGATTTACCCAAATATTTAATTTTGAGGGCCATTTTCAACGAGTTGTAAATAACTCACTATTAGAAAATGGAATCGAGTTGGGGTAGAGTAGGATTCGAAACACGGACCTTTGGTCCGTGAGTCCAAGACACTAGCCACAGGACCACAACCCGACCAATATGCAGTTTCATAATACTTAATGCTATAATGTCCCATCTCTGTTGCAATCAATTTCTTTTCATGTTCCCAACCGTGTCACCAGAAGTCAAAATTTGCTATTTATCTAAACTTCTAAGAGCAACTTTTGTTTTTATGTCCCAATGTCCAAAATGTGTAGATTCGTCAATTCGTCACACAATTTGGAATTTTTTGGGATAGATCTTCCGGCTTTTCGTAGATTTCTTCGCCACTAGAACAGTGTAGGGTGAAGATGGATTGGCATGGTTTAGCTCGAAATCTTATATGTTAATCGTGTTTATGAATATATTGTATAGAATTATTTTATTGCCCTTGTTTGTCTTTGCTACATAGTTCTATGTTATTTTTGTTCAGTTTCTTGTCCGTGTGTTTCTTCATATAACTGTTGTAATTGGCTTAGGCCGTACATACAATAAATAAATAATGCGGGCTGTTTATAAAGCTTCCGTTGATTCTAAAATAATGTTTTTTTGCAATAAGTATTCGACTTAATTTAAAATGTAATAATATAATATTTTCCCTTTGAAATGTATACTACCTACGATATGACGTTTTTTCATGCAGGCAGTTTTTGGAGGAACGAATCTACCCAGCGCAGCGTCCAGCCTAACATGCACGTACACGTAACATTGAAGTCAAATTACTGCCAAACGATGTGTTCACTGAACTGACCGAGTGATAATTAGTGCCAAAATAGCCACATACACTGTACCTACTTATTTAGCATGGAACTGATTTAGATAAAGGAAGACACAGATAAGCTATGACACACCAGGGCTGGTATTCCGAACGCATTTATAGCGCGCTATAATGCGTATTTAGTACGTAAAAATAGCGTTTTTACGTACTAAATACGCATTATAGCGCGCTATAAATGCGTTCGGAATACCAGCCCAGGGCTGCGATTATGATGGGAAGCTAAGGACGTCATACCTTCACCATGACGTTGTTGAAGTTGAAGATAAATTCTCTCGAGCGATTACGAAGATACACTACCGACCCCCCACCTTTAATTTTTGGGTAGGTACATCGATATGTAACAAGGGGAAGCGTACGTCACGGTACACATATCTACGCACTAAAGTGACATAGCTTCATTATAACGGCATAGTTGAAGATAAATTCTCCCTTAAAAATATGAGAGAGAAATAAGTAAATTTTGAAGTCGAATTGAATTCTGACGTAACTGTCAGTTTTGAAAACGAACGCCTAGACGCAAAAATAATGTGGCTATATTCTGCCCTATTAACATATAAGAGTATCTAGGCGTAAAATGATGCCACTATAAAAAACAAATGTAGTTATTATATGTTTTTCATCTGTTTTATTATCTTCCTGAGTGTGAGTGTACGTATCGAATCGTTAAAGGAGCCGGCTTTGTAATCGCTCGGTAGATAAATACAGACCATCGTTAAGCATACCGTCTTGGTTATTGTCAAAGTCATATAAAAATTACGTTCAAGCGAGCATTTATTGCTTGAATTGGGATTTATTAGAGTTAATAATCGCTTTGAAGTGGGCACTTTTCATAAAAGAAGCCCATTTAAAATATAAATAAGAACTTTTTATAATTTTTGATGATGAAAAATTTAAGTACCTTTGTCGATAACCTGGAATAAATTGAAATTGTTTTTAAAATAATTTCATATGAATATTATTTAATTTTTCATACTGAAATTTTGATTTTACGTTATAGATTTGAAGATAACTCTGTTATCTTCTCACTGTAGGTAATTATGGCCCGGCCCGTATTACGATTGGATGTTAACAGAGTTATCTTCAGATTTCTATAAAGTTAAATTGAGTTTTCTGTATGAAAACTTTAATATTTACTTAAAATATTTTTTTATACATGTTCAATTACAGGTTTCGGACAATAGCTCTTCAGATTTTAATGCAAATGTACGCATTTTCGTATAGGTAAATAAATTTTACTTTTTAGACAATCGAATATAACTTCCCATTGTAAATTGTAATCGGGCACTGGAAATCTTGACTCAAATTGGTGTCTTCTGCATTCGCTGGTTGAGACACAAACTAAATTGTTGAGTCACGTTACAAATTTAAAAATGGTTTTGCTTTCGAACAGACTCGGCATACACCATACACCATACAGACGCGATAGCATACTTAGCATAGCATTGTGAAATCACAATTATTTTATGATTTCACAATACTATGGTATTAGAAAATGCCAAATGCACGTAGAACATTCTATTTGGATGAAATGCTGAGATTTATTAATGTGCGAATGGTCACTGACGTATAGTAAATAGGTACGTTGTTCCCTTTCTAGCCGCATATGTTTAACAAAGATTGCATTACCCTCAACAATGAGGTAGTTCAGTGGTTTTTTAGATTAATTTTATTTGTTAAGACTATCGAATTCAACCAATTTAAAAAAAACATTTATATGTATCGTATTATACTCGCTTTGATATTTGAATGTTTTGTAAATTTGAAATTACTCCGCCCGTGACGTCACGAGTTGTCGTCGGTGGTTGTGCTAGCATTTAAAAATAGAACCCCATAGCGATCAAAATACAATAAACGTAAAAAAATGACTACCTGGAAACCGGAACTCTATAACAACACATAATAACGTTATAATTTATTGGTTTACAAGAACTGGTAACGTTTCAAAGTAGTTCATTTGTCATCAATATTTCGAGTTTGTCCAAATTTTTGTAGACAAGGACTGGATTTAACTCCCTGGGGAGCTGTTTATATTAACATATTATAACAGAGACGAAGAACATTTAAGAGAAGGTAATAACTTCACAAACATTAACAGATGAAAGAATTGAAGGTATATACATATTTAAAAACATGGGCAGAATGGTGAATGTTGAAAATATTTAAATTGTACCTTTATCCTTCTTCTTTCCTTCCCATCCCCTCTCCTCTCTTCATAGTATAGTGTTATTTTTTTATATATATATATATATTTATTTTTGTTAATCTTTGCTTTTAATTTTTGTATAAAATTGTAAGATTCAATATGTCCATGAATTTATAATTTTCTAAAACTGAACGGTTTGGGTAGGTAGGAAGAAATTGCCTTAAGGCAATATGCCCGCCCTTATATGTATATTTATTGTATATGTATATAAAGTGTCAAATAAATAAAATAATAAAATGTTACACAGTGTGTAAAGTGGCCACTTAAACCAGCCATTGACAGGTCATAAGCCCCGTAGATGCCTAAACTTCTATATTACCTTCTCTTAAATGTTCTTTGTCTCTGTTGTAATGTCATTTGTATTGAAACCATTCTAAAGAATTTTTTCCATGCATTTTCAAGCCGTACAATTAAATGCCCCAAGTTTTACCACTGTTTATATACAATTTCTCTTACCACTGAACATCCTCATTCGTCGGGAAACGCTACTATTGGCATACCATCGCTGTGGCCAACGCATAATTCAAAGCATATAAGATTTCATTTCGGTTTGGGAAAACTACGCAATCTTTTTATATTATTTGTTTATAATCGGTAGGTTTCTTATTTTTCTGACTCGCCTGAAACCTTTGGATCCCGCATTTCAGGAGATAATCGACCGAATGAACCTTCCCGCCCGAAACATTAAAACATTTTCAAATTCAAATGATTTATTCACAAAGTAACATAACAATAAGGATTTAAGACGTTAAATTGGAACTTTATATCAAACCAAGAACCCTTGAGCAATGGTTCGACATTTTTAAGGTATAATACTCTCTAATAGCAAGAGTATTTGCCTCTTAAACATAGTTTCACTAATGTAAAGGATGTCGATCTCCAAAGTGATAGTGTTCAGCTGCTTGACTGCTCTTCCAATCGGCATGACCAGAGGCAGGTTGGTTCTGGAAACCGGGAGGTAAAACAGTCTGTGCTGACGCTGTCGGAGATAGCCATCAGGAACATAAAAATTGATACTCTCTAAAATGGCCGAGTTATCGATGAAACCCTGGGCTATCCTGGAACTAAACTGGTATTACAGTCTGTCCAACAAATACCGGGACTCTGTTAAAAAAACAACAAATCAATTATTCTTTAAGCGATACATTTTTTCCAACAATCCAGTCATCCATGCACTTTTTGTAAGCATACTCCGGAATCGCCTTGAATTTCCTCTGCGAATTTTGTTTTATTTCGTCAATCGAATCAAAGCGAGTTCCACGGAGTGGTAATTGAACGTAGTTATGCAGAAAGCAGCCAGTCCACAATTTTGTAAAAAAAAAATAGATATTGGTGTTTTCGGGTGCAGTAAGGTCAATGTTCTGCTAAAAACCGCTAGACTGCTTTAAAAAAAAAACTGTATCAATCACCTTCTGAAAATGGTGTCGATCACGAAAACAACATTTCTTATTGCCCAGCTATATGGAGCAGTACTTTACGATTTCCTTGTTATATTACTTTTAAAAAACATATAATTTAATTTGATTTTTACAGTTATTCTTAAATTGTATAAACTTTCTACCGAATATGTTGTATTTTTTTTTTTTATAAATCTCGGGTAAAAGGTAATTTTGTTTTCTTTTTTTTTTAAATTTTAAGCCAAATATGTTAATATTATAATTTTTTGTAAAAGACAGATTTGCCGTATATGTTAATAAAATAAAAATTTCCCAATTTGCAGAAAACACTTACAACACTAGAAAAATCTTACGGTACTTTAAAAATAATTCAAACTGGTCAAATACACAATTAGATTATTGTTTGTATTAAAAACACAATGTATTGATTGTTTATTATTTGTTGAAGTCAAAAACTTTTCAACTATTGTGGAGATTTGATTATTCACTCTTTTCACAAAAGTGCTATTATCTCTGTTTCACTTTTCCATGGCTGGCTGCTTTCCGCATAACTACGTCCAATTTAAGTTAGGGGAACAGATAAAAGTCACAGGGAGTCAGTCAGGAGATACGGGGGTTGTTCGATGACATTCGTTGAGTTTTTGTCCAAAAATTCATTCACAATGATGGCTTTGTAAGACGGTGCATTATCGTGGTGCACAATTCAAGAGTTGTTCTTCCACAAATCTGGCCTTTTCTGCGGGTGTTCTCTCTCAAACGTCTCATAACGCTCAAATAATATTGTCTATTCACTGTTTGGCCGCCAGGAAGAAATTCCGAGTGAACACTACGACGAATCGAAGAAAACAGTGACTTTGATTTTCGAGCGACTTTGACGTGGTTTTTTGGGTTTCGGCTCATCGGGCAAGCACCATTCCGATGCCTGTTAGCTGGTTTGCATGTGGCACTCATATATCCATGTCTCGTCACCAGTTACAATGCGCTCTATGAATGTGGGGTCCGTTTCGACTCGTCCCAGCATGTCCTCGTGTTCGTTGCTGCATTTGAAAAAAAACCGAGCTTTTGGAACAAGCCACGCTGCGACGCGTCTCATGCCCAAAACATCAACAAAAATCATTTGAACCGATTCGTGAGAGATGTTTAGTTTACGTGAAAGATCTCTCAAGCTAATGATGATTTTCAAGTATCAATTTATTCACTTGGTCGATGTTTTCTTCAGTATTCGACCTTGAAGGACGGCCAGGACGAGGCGAGTCTTCAACCACTTCACGAACCTCTTTGAACGCTCTGTACCACTCAAATGTTCTTGTTCTCGATATAGTAGAGTCACCGTAGGCTTTCTGCAACATTTTCGACGCGTTTGAACCCGAAATTGTGTTCGCAACACAAAATTTAAGACTAATTCTGTTTTTTCTTTTCTTCAGTAAAACTCGCAACACGCACTTAAGTACAACCAATGTTTTTGACTGCTGACAACAAACTAAATGACAGATCGCGCTTAAACTTAGCGACAATATATATATTATATAGCGTTTATATTACTTTTTTAAATTTATATAATTTCTTTAACTTTTTTTTGTATAGGCAAAATAATAAACCTGCTGACAAGCCGGTTTCGCGGTTTAGTGGGTTTCATTATTTTTCCTTTTTTATTTTCCGTTAATGTTTACCTTCTTAAATAAAAAATACGCTATTAATATAGAATACAGTTGTGCCAATTTAGTAAAAAAATAACTGAAAAATAATATATTTAAAAAATATATATAATTTGCTTATTATTATTAAAAAATACGCGGGCCTTTTAAATTACTCAGTTCCGGTATTTATTTGATAGAATGTATAAAACCTTTATGACGAAATCGAGTAATGAGCATTTTTGAACACAAAGAAATTAAACCTATCCAAACAAAGTGGTCTTAATATTATTTCTGCACACGAGTGTTTATCATTCAGAATACTTTTTTCTAAAGTGGTTTAATTAGCATTGTGTTACATATAATATACCACTTTAGCACCGGTTTTACAAGCTTCCTGAAACTCAGCTGGTGTATGTGACATCATGGTTACATAGAACACTTTGATTTAATCAGCATTGCAATTCTAAAGTGGTCTAATATTATAAGAAGGTTATACATTTAATAACTAGAAGTACGAAACTAGGGACTATTTTTGTTTGACGTCGACAGAAGCATCGTCGGCAGTATTGCGTATCCCCGTGGGCTGCACTGGTCTATGATGAATGATGAGCCATGAATGAAAAGAAAATATCTGTCATTGTGATTCATTCGGCTGTTTAAAATCTCAGCAACAGTTTGTGTGTACAGTTTGCACTCATGGTCTCAGACACAGAAGAACTAAGCACTTCTACTGGCTGGAAAAATTCGTTTATACTCCGTAATTATGAAGAAAGCTACTTCGAATCTGGTCGTGATTTCGGTACTACCTACTGGGAGTCTTCCTTAATTCTGACCTTTCTCTTGACGCTCAAATAAATATGACGATAAGTTCATGCCTTTACCAGCTGAGACAGATTAAATGCATACGCAAAAAATTGCCAGTTGATGCTGCCCGTCAATTGATAAATGCGTTTGTACGCAGGAACTATCTCAGCTTTAAACGCAACTTCGCAAAAGGATGCGAAATCAGATACCAAGCCATAAACAACACGAACACACCCGTCGGTTCATCTTCAACAATACCCATGTTTGTAAAAAGTGTGCAAAAAAGGGTGTGCGTAAAAAGCGTGTAACCATCGCTTAGATTATGCATTACAACGCAAACACCGTCCGCTAACACCATCATAACCAGCTTAGGTATACAGAAGCCACCATGGAGATAGATCATCCGATCGCTAAGATATTTGGTCCTTAATTTGAATCTCTAAAATGTAGGTACACATTGTTTGTGGAAAATGCCACGCTGAGGGTAAAGAAATATATTTTTAATATTTATACCTATGTGAAAGTGTTCCGCACAGAATTTAAACTTCACTTCTAAATACACAAGAAAGACACTTGTACTCGTAAGATTTGATTCCACGACAAATCACAAGTAAGTTTGTCTGCTGAAGCAGTTATAAAAACGTGTATATAAATTAGACAGAAGATGGATACACATACAAAGTTGGCTGAGAAATCAAGTGGAGTTTTAAATTCCACAAAACGAGCCAGTCTCGAAGCTGAAAGCGCAGAAGTATTAATTACTTTCGACCTCAAAGAACCCTTCCTCTTCCATATCTAAATAAAAAATACAAGCGAAGTGTATTACTTAAAGGGACTAAACATACTTAAGTTTGATATACACGCTTACCAGCACAACGGAGAAAGAAATCTTATGAATATGTGGCACGGGACCACCGCACCGGAGCCAAAGGCTCGTAATTAGTAACTTTGTATTGGTACCATTACAAAAACCTGCTTACGGCCCAAGCTTCATAGCCTATTCAGCGACTTGCGGCGGCCAAAATCGCAATTGGAACGCAATGTTCTGTCATGTTTATGGTAAACACTTTACCTAACATAAATAAGATTTACGTGAACTATCTTGTTACCGGCCACACTCATTTGCCGAGTGATGGAGACTTCTCATTCGTGAGCAGAGCTCAAAATAAGCAATGCCACATATGTACTCCAAATTAATGGATGTAATTGGCTATAAATAATTGTAGACAGCATTCACCTTTTTAAAATAATAATACGGTAGGGAAATTCGTGTCATTCGACCAACTTCAGTCAACGGTCAGGACGGACTGACGGTGCGATGGTTTAAAAAATAAGAAAATCTAAATTTGTTAAGGGTCAATCTGTGATGCAGTACTTATTTTTGTTTCAACAGTCTTTTTGACTACAGAGGTTATGTTAATTCCTACCGAAAAACCATTTTTCTAATTTTTCTTCTAGTAAGTATTAAATTAATACAACAATCATATTAAACCATTAGAAACTGTTCATAAATTTATATTAAAAATAATGCTTCACAAAAATCGCACTTTTCCCTCTTTCCAATTGTTCCAAGAAGCTAAACTTTTAGATCTAAGACAAATATATTGTTTTCAATGTTTAAAATATATATTTAATAACCAAAATTTATTTACAAGTAGTTCAAATATATCAAGTCAAAGAAGGAATCGTGTGTTAGAAATACCATATTGTAACGAGACAAGCATATTTTATAGGCCCAAAAAATTTTAATTCTTTTTTTACTGATAATATTTCATTGATTCCAAACTTGCAAAATTTTCCTTCTTTTAAAAACCATGCACTATTCTGGATTCAAACTAAAGATATGAACTCTTTTTTGCTATGATTTATTTTGTTGCCCTTTAATATTAAGGAATATTTTTGTGTTTTTTTATTTTTTTTATGTTTTTTAGCTTAACTTAGTATGAAAGCTGTTTGGAGATTAGGAGTTTACCCTAATAAACAAATGTCGCCTATATGCTTACGTAGAATCGTGGCCATAACTGCAAAATATTGAGTTTTGAGATTAGGTGCATCAGTAGAATACCGGGCGTGCGGTGTTATGAATGTGGACATAAGACAGCGGACGCAGTAACCTCCGGTGACAATCGTCATCGAGCGGAGGCAATACGGCCGGCCGGGCCAAGATGCCTACCGAGAGCCATAACCACGTTCGCATATTTTAGAAGGCATTAGGTTATCGCGGATCTGGACGCCTAACAGTTCGTCGACAGCTCACGTCCGAACTACGTTATTACGACACAGACCTGACTTAGAAGAGGACACACGGTAGTTGGCCGCAGACAGAGAGGCCTGGAAAAATTTCGTGAATGTCATATGCTCCACCTAGGGAGAGGTCATGGATTAACATTTTTTTGGCAATGTATCCTATGAGATACACAAGATTTAACGTTACACTATTTTGAGTTTGTCCAAATGTTTGTAGACAAAATACTAGATTTCACCCCCCTTCAAAAGTTTCAGCTCTTTAACTTCACCAAAATCAACAGATATAAAAATTTAATAAATATGATTGTTCAAACATAGGCAAAATGGTGAATGTTACAGTTTGTAAAGTGGCCACTTAAACCACCTAATGACAGGTCATAAGTTTTGTAAATGCCTAGACTTTCATATCCCTTCTCTAAAATGTTCTCTATCCCTGTTGTAAAGTTTTAATGTTGGATTTAATGTTGTTTGAATAGTTAGGCAGATTTTGATATTTTAGAAAAATATATTAAACTACGGGTTGATTCGGTGTTCTTGAGATACGTATAGAAAGAACAAAAAATAATTGAAGAATTCGCTTAAAACCAAATTATTTTGATATATGGAGTTAAATACACCTTGATCTGTTACTTCCCGAATTAAAACACGAGTAATACAGCATTCAGGTAAAAATGCATTATCACAGTTCATAATAAACTTTGAAAAATAAAAAAAAACATATGTTTGTTTGGGATTCTAAAGCCTGTACATTCATTGTTTATTCTGAAGCCATCAAATGTGTAAAAAAGTATTTTTTCAGCCTGCTAAAATAAGGGTTAAACTAAAAAAGAGTTTTAGTGGCATGAAACTTCCATTGTATAAAATAGGGTCAAAGCACCAGTAAATCACCACCCCCCAGTAAATGGCCATTGGTTAATAAAACAAAATATAATAAGAATCGCTACATGTGTCCAGTCAAAAAACTTTTACTACTAGAAACGTTGACAAAAACAGTAAGCGGACACATCTTTTGGTAAGAAATAAATCTATCAGTTTTGAACTGTGAGTTGTCAAAAGGTAATAGTGCGTCTTCCCGTTATTGTTCTGAGATTGATGGTGTTTTTATAAGGAAAGGTGTGGTAAGTGTTTTATTTGATGCTATTATTATTATTTGAATATATCCATATTCAAATGTGTTAGGGTGTTTTATAATGTTATGATGTAACTACAAAAACCGCCCTTGAACCTGTATTAATTGCACAGAAATCATTAATCCGAGTAATTTAAAAAAAAAAAACATTTCGTTATCCAAGTGACTTGCTCTTCAAAGAATTCAGAGTACTGAATATTATCCAACAGTATATATTGAGAACGGTAGTGGTTACACACGTAAATAGATACATTTACCCAAGCGTCAACCACAACCATAATACAAGATACTCTAATAGGGTCAACACTGTTCTGGCATCGAGACAACACTATTACGTAGGCAAAAAAGTCATAACCTTTTGCCAGAATCGTGGAAAGACGGGAGTGTTGTCAAGTTGCGGAAGGTGTTGACCTCGCTCTTTCATAACATTGGTCGTAGGGAGTCAGAAAAGTTGATGCATGCCACGGATTGGAGATTCTTACTAGATGTCGAAAATAAGATATAAAAATAAGAAATAATTTAAAAAAATATATTTATAGATGGCAACCATGAAGTTTCGCATAAATAAATTGTCCATGTTTTTATGAATGTATGTATGTGTATGCCCATGGGTGTATGCATGTGTGTGTGTATATATATATACATGTATGTGTATATGTATATGTATTAAAATGTGTATACGAATAAGTTTATATTTTATTAGTCTGTGCTCTCTATTAATTTGTTAACTATTATAATTAAAATGTAATTGCCTAGCTTGGAACGGGGTATGTACCCTTGTTAGCTGGGCAAAGTGAACATAAAATTGTATTTTGATAAAGAGTGTAAATAAATAAATAAAAATAAATAAATAAAAAATAACTAAATCTGAGTATTAATATTATGTATCTTTTTTGGGTGATACCGTGTATGTTGGATTTGATCCGACGTTTCGGTTACCATTGCAGGAGCCATCTTCAGGGAAAACTGTCTTTTTTACATAATATTGATAACAGTGACCGTGAAAACCTTCGCACCTATTTAAATCTGAGTATTATTTTTACCGGGGTAGTAGTGGTCATTCACTGGTGATTCTGCTATTTTTTTTGAGTAATATTAATTATAATTGCAATACTCGTATTTCAATAAAAAAATAAAAGTACTTAGAAAAAATAAAGTATATTGTTTTCTTTTATTTTGTACGCTAAATAATGAAATTTATACCTTCAATGTGGATTTCGCCACAAGCTGAACCTCAAACGGTCATTCATTGGTGCTTCGACCCTATATATCTCCGTTAATCTGAACTTGAATAAAGTCATCTCAAGTGGCGCTGGCGTTCCGAGTAGGTATATTATACGGTACATCAGACAGTAGCAGGTTATCCTCGGCTTCCTTAACTAAACGCCCGCTTAACCGACGCCCAGCCGTCACGCCGCGGACCGCGCCAGACGAAACCGGCCAGTCGTGGCTAACCGGGGTTAGGAGTGAGGAGACGGTCGCTTGTATCGTAGGGACTGTAGGGTATGGTACGCCCGGAGTAGAGAAAAAGAAAGCAAGAAACCGTTTCCTGTGTTCGCGAGATATTTATGAAACCGAGACACGTTTCGACTACTTACGATAGAATTGAGCGTGCGAGTATACGCATCTGTTTTGTACAACAAACTTCAAACTCCCCATACGCATAATTACATGCGTTGACATTTATTTTGTAAGTCTTGCAACATTATTTAATTCTAACCTCTGATGTCCATTTCAGGGCCCCGATTACGATCGGAAGTTAACGTTGTATGAAATAAAAGCGAATTTTTTGTGTAAAAAAATACATATTCATATCGACGGCGGAAAGGCAAAATTTACTAAGCGACATGTAGCCAACTTAACATAAGAGCATTTTTTTTATAAATAAAAAAATATCATATTTTATTTTTTTATTAAAATAATGTAGGAATCACGCCAATATAATAGGTATATTTCCTGATGACTTTACTTCATGTATCTATATTTTGTATAATGTGTTCAGGTGTTTTGTTTTATTATAATTCGTTTTTCAATATTATTTTATACTTTGTCAAAGGCGTAAGTCGTCGAAATAAATAAATAAGTATATGAGATTTTAGAATTAATTAAATAAATACGAATTTTTTTTTTTATATGTATACACAACAGAGACAAGCATTCAAGAAGCAAGCGGTGTTGTCACTCCTGACTCGCAATGATACACTTGCCATGTCCGCCTATATTATGACATAATTATACCTTTGTAAATTTAAATAGACTAAGATTGTTTAGATTAAGTGTTATTATATAATATATAGTCAATAATGCCAATCTGTCAGGGCTTTCATAAGCCTGTTGATAGGCTTGAAAAAAAGACTTGGAATTCTTCGGGATAGATCTTCCGGCTTTACGTAGATCTCTTCGCGACTAAAACAGTGTGGGATGAAGTTGGATTGGCATGGTTTTGCTCGAAGTCTTATGTTTTCCGTTTTTATGAATATATTGTATAGCATTATTTTATTGCCCTTGTTTGTCTTTGCTACATAGTTTTAGGTTCTTTTTGTTCAGTTTCTTGTCCATGTGTTTCTTCGTATAACTGTTGTAATTGGCTTAGGCCGTATATATAATAAATAAATATCGATTTATTTCATATACTCGTACTAGGCAACTCCAGTATTTTGTCTACAATCTCAAAATACTGTAATATAGTATGTGTAATGCATAATGACATAACACACATCAGAGTTTTACTAGGGCTGGCTGTTTTCTGCAAAATGCACATCTTAGGTTGTGTGGTCAGGCAGACTTTAAAAATCATTAAATCTTGTCATGTACATAATTAAATTCTCTTTTATATTTAAAAAAAAAAACTAATGCGTGCATTATTTATCATTTGTCAAAGTAAAAAACATTCCAACTGTTGTATATATTCGATTATTCACCCTTTTCACACAAGTGCTATTATCTCAGTTTTTCTTTTCTATGGCTGGTGGCTTTCTGCATAACTACGTTCAACTGTGGTCCCTTTTTTCTCAAGAAAACCTAGTGTGGCACAGTTTAAATTTACTGATTGAAGATTTACTTGGAGATTTAATACATTATTAATTCATGAAAAAAACATCAGTCAGTTACGAAATTTGACCTATCAACACACAATGATAAAGATAATTTTATTGCTTTGTAGCAAAAACAAAGATTAACCCTTTCAATACTGTCAATTATTTTTTAGTTATCCTTAAATTTATTATTATTATGGATAACTCATATAGCGCCATTTTCGTAATATAATACCTCAAGGGCGCTTTACAAAGTGATTATATAAAGATATCATTTTTTTTTTTAATTTAAAAAAAACAATGTACTTTGTCACCACATGCTAAGGATTTTTAAAAATGATTTAGAGAATAAGTGGGTTTACTATTCGTTTATTTTTTTATTAAATGTCGTACATCATCATTCCCTTTCCCCTGCATTGGCATACCGATCGAAGCATATCTTGAATATTTTTTGTTACATGAAGGTAAGATGATCAGTCTTACGTTTCAGGTACCAGTCCAGGGACAATGAAATATTCTAGTGTAAAAACACCCCTTTAAATAAATATTTCATATCAACCATGTCAGGAATCGAACCCGAGACCTCTTGCATGGCAGGCATTCGCGCTGATCATTACACCACGAGGCCGACATGACATGAATGTCGTACATACCTAAGGCAAATGTTTTTTTATGCTCCAAATACATAGTTGTACCTTTACCAGAAAGCAATGAAGTTTTTATGGCAATTGACAATTGATAGGTTGATCATCCCGAAGAACTAAATTATTGTCAATAGGGAAATATCACAAACTACGATTACCGATAAAAATATATGAAATGGATTTCGAATAATTCATTGTATTTTCGAAATCAATGTTGATATTATAGAGAAATGTTTTCATACATAAGTGTAAAAAAGAATGTCAATAAAAATATGTCAGTAGAAAAACGCGACGTGTTTGGCCTTGGTTGTTGTGACGTCAAGATTCATGAAATTGTTCTACATAAATTTCAATGGCAGGAACAAATAAACATGAATCGTGACGTATTAGGGGCGTGGCCAATGGAATGACCATTTTTGCGGGAATTCAAAATTACAAATTCAAAAGTATTTTTTATGCTTTTAATAATTAGCAAAAATTTTTTTTTTACTGGACAGTATTTCATAGACCTTTATTACTTTTAAAATGTAAATAAAAATGGGATGTTTCCCTGTTATATCGTCTGAAAAGTAAAATTTTTAAGGTCGCTGGTATTTCTAAATTTGTGGATTTCAGTGTCACTTGTATTTTATTTCTACCATAAATTATAGTACAATGAGCTTACATCGAGAGGTTGCACCAGCAAACTTAATATTATTGTAATATAATAAAATAAATAAAACAACTTTGTTTTTAACCACTTATTTTTATTATTCACCTTAGTGGTTAAAAGCAAAGTTGTTTTATTTATTTTATTATAATGAATAACTACAAAGTTAGTGCTTCAAATATAAACTTTGTATTGTAATATAATTTAATAATTTATTTTACACTTTATATACATATACAATATATATACATATAAGGGCGGGCATATTGCCTTAAGGCAATTTCTTCCTACCTATCCAAACCGTTCAGTTTGAGAAAATTACAAGTACGTGGACATATTCTAGGTGCAGAATCTTATGATTTTATACAAAAAATTAAAACAAAAATTTACACTATACTATGAAGAGAGGAGAGGTGATTTGACGAGAAGGAAAGAAGAAGGTGAAAGAAACAACTCAAACATTTAGATAGTGACATTTCAATCTTGATTTTAATGTTAATAAAGAAGGGGTCTCTAATATAATATGATATTATTTTACTACGGCAATCAATACTTTTGTCGGTATCGTATTTTTATAAAATAAGATTTTGTCAGTTGCGTACCCACTCTGTAACGTATTACTGACGTTAGTACCTTGTTACAAAATGTATAACTTTAAATGTAGCAATTTTCATAAACTATGTAGGTGTTTATTTTCATTTCTCTATGGAAGATTCTAATCGACTAAATGTTAGGAAAATTTGACCAAATTGTAAGTAATCGTGGATAAAACCACGCCGTGAAAAAGACGTCTTCTCAAATCAGTAAGGAGTTATTGCGTGTCTCGAGTTGTACTATAATTATTGTTTAATATAAAAGGCAAACCGAGCAGTCTAATAACCTATTGATTTAAACTCCATTTCACAAGCATCTTCCGATTCCACATGTCACGGTAAAATTAGGGTGGATTGACAATTATTATATATGTTGTGGTGGATTTTTATTAATAAACTTTAAGAACTTGTTTTATTATTTAATATGTTTTTTTTCTTGCGCTGAGCGCACTAAATTCGCGCCTATGTTAAGAGTGAATTCGGCTGTCAATCAAAGGACTCGCGAAGCCGTTCACGCCCTATTTCTACAAATTCTATTATCAGTTTAAAGTTTCCTGATTTCAAACGATTATAAAACCACGCGAAGTTATCCACCATTTTTATTTCATTATAATTATACCAACAGAGTAATTCAGTAAATCTTTGTGAAATTACAAGTTACAATAAAACATCAAGAATTCTAAAAAATGATCGGTCTATTTCTTCTTCTTCGAAGTCTCAATCCTGGGGATTGTATCAGTCCCTCTCTATTCTCTGCAGCCCTCTTCACTGAACATATGAGGCCTAGTTCAAATCCTCGCACACTTGTTTTAAATACTGCCGTCGGGGACGCCCTCTGTGATTTGTCCCGTCAGCCATTACCTCTATTATGTCGTGCAGGAGACCCTCATGGTGCATAATTAGGCTGATCCATTAGGCTCGCCCCTCTGAGATGGTTTTGATTAGGTGCTCCTTTCTTCGATTCTACTGAGAACATCGTCATTAGTAATGTGGTTCTCGGAGAGAATTCCTAATATGCTTCTGTAACACCACATATCGAAGGCCTCTATTGTTTTTTTTTTCTTTCGGTAAGGTACCATGTCTCAAAACCGTACATCAATATGCTCCACACATATGTCTTGGCAAGTTGCTTGCGGAGTTTTAGGTTTATGTTGTTTGACTCGAAAATCTTTGATTTTTTGTTGAACGCAAGCCTTGCTTGGCATATATGGCAGTCGACTTTTGTTTTTTTTTCTACCATTCCAGATCCTGCTTCCAAGGTACACAAATTTATTTAACAAAAAACATACAGTCCACACTTCAACATATTGTTTTGTATTTTTTGTAAAAATTTATTCAGCGGCTACTTTTAGGTAAGAATCTTGCAAATAGAAATCGAGTGTAGATTAGTCGGCCTCACGGTGTACCAGTTATTGCGTTTGCCTGGCATAAAGTAAATAAATATATATATAATAAAATATTTATCATTCCACCCTGTTATTTTATCGTACCGTATGGATTTTTGCTATGGTGTGAAATGGTCCGAAAGAGGAATTTCTCAATTTGCATTGCAAATTGCTGCTGGTGAAAAATAACGGCGTTTAAGAAAACGTTGACAAATAAAATAATCAGGTATGCAAACAGCTTTTTAAAAGCTGCTTAAGTAATTCATTAAGTTCACAGAGGTCACCGTTCAGCATCCGTCATGGTTTGTTAAAGAGTATCATATTTTATGGAAGGGTTACTGAGCTTCATTTTACTACTTATACAGATAATCATATGCATGTTACGAAAAGGTTTGTAAACTGTCAAATAACACTGTGGCCATGTTACAAACAGAGCATAGATTTATAATAATAATATGTTTTTTTCCAGCGGTTTCTCAAAATTTTGTTTATGCTAATTAGGAAAAATTTTAAGCTCTACTACAATTTGCTAGCCATTTTTAAAAACAGCGAATTACGGCTAACAGAAAATAGTTCCAAAATCGAATAACTAAGTAAATCCTAATAAAAACTGCTATAATTTTATTTTTATTTTGTAAAAGAATTATTAATCAACACAACTGGAAACGATTCAATACTTTATTTAAAAAAATATATATAATATCATAAGAGCTATATGATATATGACAGAGGCGAATCGTTCGTATAAGCGATTATGCGCAGCTTGCCGTTATATTCCACCATCCATAGTAATCCTTATAGTAAATTTATTTACAGAAAAACGATCAAATAATGTTTTTTTGTTTTAATAAATCATTGCCACCGTTTGTATTTTCCTCCAAATATAAATAAAGATATTAATACAACGCGCCTAGCGCCAGCAGTGAGTAAAAAAATTAGTCGATTACTCCAGCTTATTTCTTCATACAAATAAATATGGTATATTTTAACAATTTAAACTCAGTTGCGGTTATTTCCCCCTAAAGGAAGCTTGCAGAAATAGCCGCGCTGTTTTTGTTTTAATTTATCAAAATGAACTTAAAATATTTTTTTAAAACTAGTTATACGATACGCCTCATATGTACGTCCAAAGCATCCAACACGTGTAGGTAAATCCTCCAAAATATTTAATATTACAGGTGTTCAGGACTGGGTTTTCCTTGGGGCGAGGGATCGGACTTAGAAATTCCATGATGATTTTTCAACTATTTAGTTAGTTGTAATTGTTTTTTTCTTTCTATATTCATGTGCTACATGTTATATTTAAATGATGTTCTTGTTACGCTACAATATTATTGTAGCATATAATTCGTCGTAAGTCCCAATTCAACACCGGACTTAAGTCATATGGAGTTAGGACTTGTATCTCAATAAATGTTAATAAATCAAGTATTTGTAAATAAATACGGAAATATACATATTTTTTATTTATTGAAAAAACTGTTAACAAGTATAAAATTACATTTTTTGTACCATACTTAATGATAACGTTTCTACCTCTCTAATAGTGTGAAAATTCGTGTTTAGAGGGCACATTTTTTTTGTAACTAGCAAAATTGTGCAATAAGTTTTTCTGGGTTATTATGCCGTGTGTCGTTCGTACTGTTAACCGACGTTTCGGATCGCATTACAGCGTCTATCATCAGAGTTGATGTTGACCCAGAAAAACTTCTAAGAAGTTTTATAGTGGTGAAATTCAATATTCTAGTGAATTGCGTTGCTGAATTGTCTGCGGTACGCATTAAATTATTTATTAAAGTTAAAATATTATTAAATATTATAATGTCGCGTGGCGAATGGCGACTGCCGACAATGATTTCGCGGTGCGTATTGCGGTCGGCGGAGAAAGGACACTAAACCGGTTTACATTATATTATGTTTTATACCACTTGACCAACATAATCATATATGTGTATCATAATAAACTATATTCTGATTTTAATTTTAATATCTTCAGACTAGAGCACAACTAGCCATCTGACAAAAACATTTAAATACATGTAAGTACTAAATACCTATACAGGGTGTTCATTAAACCCTGTCACATCCGAAACCACGATGATCAGTATGAGCAAGAAGACATATTGGCACATTAAAATATATTTTTAGAACTAATAAAATTTAAAAAAATAAAATACTCGTATCAAAAAAAGCAAATGGTTGCTTACTTCTGCAGGGGAAAAACGAGGAGGGGGAGGGGGGAATCTGATACTGCGCCGCGATCCCCTCACTTCTCCCCTGCATAAATAAGCAACCATTTGTTTTTTTTTTAATATTTTTTTTTTTAAATTTTCTTTGTTCTAAATATTTTTTTAATATGCTAATATGTCTTCTTGCCCATATCGATCATTGTGGTTTCGGATGTGACAGGGTTTAAAGAACACCCTGTATATACACGAGATTGAAGTGTAGGCAACATTTTTTTACCAAGACCTTATTGCGTCCGTACTTAAAAATGAACGCTTACGTTTGGAATAGTACTTTAGTCTTTAGATTGCAACTAACAGCAAAAAAATTATTGAGAGGCTCAAAATGGTGAAATTTCACAGTGCCCGAGATTCTAATTAATCAATCGAGGCCCGAAGGGCCGTTCAACTGAAGCCCGCAGGGCCGATAAAGCGATGCCCGAAGGTTCGAATTTCCTAGCACGTAACAGTCAGCATGTTGCCTGCTAGTTATTTATTATATTAGCTATAAGCAATGGCATATATGTATTTTTTTATTAAGCTTTAGTAAGTTGTTCCCGCAAAAATGTTGTTACAAATAGAAAATTTTCGAATTCAATCTTACATTTTTCATACTAGCAGTATAGAAAATACATAATTTTGAAAACAGAAACGGCCTCGTGGCGTAATGGTCGGCGCATTTGCCTACCATGCAAGAGGTCTCGGGTACGATTCCCGACATGGTTGATATGAAATATTGATTTAAATGGGTGTTTTTACCCTAGAATATTACATAGTCCCTGGACTGGTACCCGAAGCGTTAGACTGATCATTTTGCCTTCACGTAACAAAAATGATCGATACGCTCTATGCACCATTAGGCGTGGAAAGGCAATGATGATGATGAATTTACATAACTTTAATGATTATTTTTTCGATGGCATTCACAAGTTGATGACTGACAGTAAAGGTCTCTGTGTTTCGTATCAGACCAAGAGCGGCTACTGGTTCTCTCACAATCGCCATACTACCTGTTATGATAACTTGTCATAAACCTGAATGCCTTCATTGTATCTTTTAAATGTACACGTTGTGTCTCTAAATGTTATTTTTCTAACATTTCCACGAAATGAAAAGCGATATTTTACAACAACAATAACCACAACAAACTATCACGCCGTTTCTCCTTAAGGGTAGGCAGAGAGGATAGAACGCCACATCATTATCTTTGCATACATATCTCGCTTCCTATACCTACTCTGATACATCTTCTCACGCACGCGCGCCGATTATTCTGACTTTTAACATGTCCATCTTCAACTATTCGTTGGATTTGGTCATGCCACGTCTTTCTCAGTCTTCCCCTATTTCTGCATCCATCAACATTCGCATTGCGAATATGTTTAGCCGTTCTTTCGCCGTCCATTCGCTCTATACGTCCAAACCAACTTTTCTTTTCGATCTCAACATTTGTGCATCTATCGTACATAGTTTTACCACACGTTCGCCCGAGAGATCGCATTTCGACGGCATTCAGCCGACTTTCACCCATGTTTTTCCAAGTTCATACTTCGCTCCCATACCTCTGGGTCGGAACCAGGGCTCCATTGTGAACTGCCAATTTCGCCTCTTGCGACAAACATTTATTTGCTAAGGTTTATTGGTATTTCGTGTTATTTGATCGCTCTTTATGATGTCTATACATTTATAATATTATGAATCTATATGATATAATATATGCATTATTAATGACTGGTTTTGTCAGTTGTTGATGATTTGTAAAACGATGAAAAACCCAAGTACAAAATTTCTGATGATTTAATTAGTCATTTCCTTTATTTTACAGTGAGTTGGATTCACAGATGCACTCGTACATATGACGCACATACGAGTACCTACATCTGTCAACTCAATTGTGCTTTTCTACTCGACAGTTTTGGTCTGACGTTTGATTAATAAAATACTAACTCTTGATTGTCTGTAAGAAAACGTCGTTTTGATGAACAAACCGGGTTGTGGTCCCGTGGCTAGTGTCGCGGACGCGCGGATTTTATTATAAAGGCCCGAGGTTCGAACCCCACTCTGTCCCAACTCAATACCCATTTTCTTACAGTGAGTTATTTTTAACTCGTTGAAAATGGTCCCCAAAATTGAAATGTTTGGGTAAATCGTAAGAACGCAAATATTTCTTTAAAAAATAGTTTAAAAAACTCTGACGAAAAATACCTGATATATTATTTTCATTATTTATGTTTTCATGGTTATATTTTTTATTTCTTATGTAAATTACGCGCTAATAACATAGATACACGAGGTATGTTAAAAAGTATCGCAAATTTTGAAATTCCGCGGGTTGCGTAAATTCGATTTTTTTGTGGCGTTATGTTGGCATTCCTGTCTCTAACTTATGCCGACAAGTTCGGCCACTTTGAATGTTCAGTTAATTTTTGACAGCTGCTTTGCTTGCACGAGTTTTGGCTCATCTTCGATTTTTGCCTGTTCCAAAAAATGGATCAAAGAATCTGAATCAAATTTTGTGGGAAAAACAAAATTAAGTGCGCGAGCACATTTCGAATGTTGACTGTGGCATATGATGAAGCTTTTTTGAACCGACCGAAGCAACGTTTATCGGTGGTACAAAATGTCCCAGAGGGCCGGGAGGATGTGAACTACGAAGAGCGTGTCGGACGCCCGAGCACGTCAACAACAGACGAAAACATTGATATTGTGAAGAAAATAGTATTGGCCAATCGTCGAATCACCGCTAGAGAAATTGCTGAGGACCTAAACATACCGATTGGCTCGTGCCATTTGATTTTTGCCAATGATTTGGGCATGAGACGGGTCGCCGCAAAATTTGTACCAAAATTGCTCAATTTCGACGAAAAACAACATCGCAAAAACGCTGGACTCTGTCAGCGACAACCCAAATTTGCACCAGAGGGTCATAACGGGTGACAAATAATGGGTTTATGGTTATGACGTGGAAATCGAGGTTCGGTCGAATGTGAAGGTTTTGCTTACCGCAGCTACCACATTTCCCGTATCTGGCGCCCCGTGACTTTTTCTTGCTCCCGAAACTAAAGAGGACCATGAAAGGACGACGCTACGCTCCGATTAAGGAATCAAAGACGGCATCGAAGGAGGAGCTGAACAAGCTTCGAGGATTGGAAAAAACGTTGGCATTTCTCAAGACTCGAAATTACGAGAATCATAAGTCTTGAATGGAAGCCCTACTGTACATTCACGGAGACTGAACCGCCGTGCACGTGCAAACCAAGAGCCCACTACGTGATATCGCTTGATCGGCCCATTTTACACCACGGCAAAAATCTACACGGCATGATAAAATACAATACAGTGGATCGATATTTATTGTTTTACAATTTTTTGTATATTTAATGCTTGGCAAACGCAATAATCAGAACACCATGAGACATACTAATCTCTAGTCAATTTCCTTTCGCAGGATTTTTACCTGAGAGTACTCGCTAAATTTAAATAACGATTTTGATAAAATTATCAGTAAAATCTCTTGTTCAGTTTTACTTTATTATTTGAATCGGGTTGTGGTCCCGTGGCTAGTGTTGCGGACTCACGGATCAGAGGTTCGAACCCTACTCTACCCCAACTTGATTTACATTTTCTAATAGTGAGTTATTTACAACTCGTCAAAAATGAAATTGAAATATTTTGAAATATTTATTATAAATTTATAAGAACGCTAATATTTTATTTTTTTATTTATTAAAAATAAAATATTGACTGAGGCGTTTTTATTAATATTTTTACTAAAATCATTAACTATGGAGATTTATAAATAAAAAAATAAAATAAAAATACGAACATTATAAAATTTGAATAGGCAAAAACGAATCTAATAAATGTCAATCCACTATAATTTTACCGTGCCGTTTAGAATAAGATGACAAGTGTGAAATAGGCTATTCTCCGTCGGATATCACGCAAATAGTTTGTTTGTTTGGAAATTCTTGTAATAATAAACATACTTTAGTCTCATACCTATCAGATTGGAATAAAAAATACAACTCTGTGTGTAAAATTAACTTACACCCTCGACAAGTGTTTTCGAGGACTATTCTCTGGTAAAATTATAGAAAAGTTTAGACACCCCCGTGGTTTATTTATTTTCTCCGCTATATTTCATACCTAAAGCGTAATATCGCCCTTCTGCATTTTATAAAAACCGATTGATGATACGTTGCGATCAGAGTAATTGTTTCTGTATCGTACAGTTGTGTACCATGTTCCGAATATTTATTTTTTTATAACATAATCCACGTTCAATCAATAAATGTTTTTTTTTTGACCTTATACTTAAGTTTCAGGAGCGTCCAGCAGTGTTTAAATCTTCTCGTGTTATTATTTAGATAACAGTTTTTTTAAAGGCTGTTTGTAATGAACTTTTCTCCTACTAGTTATTACCCCAATCGCTCATGGATAAGGAATCCACTCAGCTCAGCTCCATATTCCCCGCTATAAACAAAATCGTAACCCAATTCTATCGCCTTCTATTTTGGTTCATATAAACAAGCCAAACATTGTACGGACATCGTGTATTATTATTTATATGATGAAGGCACTTATCTAGTATCTATGATACATACACATTCGAGAGTAAGTACATTCTACCGACTGCACCAATCACATAAACACCATTGTTTTAGTAAGGCCATGGCCTAGTATACCAATTATTGTGTTTTGTCATCCATATACACATTTATAATTTATGCATCTTATTCTATCTATATTTTATAATACAAACATACGCGAAAATGGCAAAGTTGAGGTAACCCGTGCAAAATGGGCTATAGAAATAAACCATTATCTTATATTTTACTCTATTTTATTTTAAAACTATTCTATATACATATTTATATTAAAAACACACATACATATTTATAGTAAACAAACAGATATAGTGTATAAACTCAGAACTAATAACAGATTCCCACAAAGTATACAAAGTTAGTAAATAAAATATATTACAAATTAAATAAATACATATATTATTATTCTAAAAATGATTGATTGTGTATGTCGTGTACGGGCCTGTTTCACTCGTATCTTGCCAATCTACTCGGTCCGGTAAAATTAGGGTGGGTGGATATTGGCGGATAAAATATATATATAATATATCATGCGGTATAAATAAGGCTCATTTTAATCTGTTATAATTCGTCCGTAAAAGCTTGTGTTAAAATTGTCCGAAACTGCAGGAATACACATGCGTCCTAAATCGTTCTGTAAAGGCGCTGTCTCTCTCAGTATTACATTAATTATTCTACACCGGACTGGTGCGACAGAGATAACGTTTCACAAAGTTGGCATTTTTGTTGATTTCTGCTCAATAATCTTAAATTTCTTCCTTTGTTTTTCTTACTTAACTTCAATAATGACAACATGGAGAGTTCCGGATTCGATTTCCAGTGAGATCACAATAATTTATGTATATTTTTACATTTATCGTAATTTTAAGATTGATGATAAAGTAAAAACTACTAATTTATTTATTTTATTTTATTTGTTAAAAGAAAACAACAGCCATTGTAACAGAAAATACAATATTTACAAATAAACCAAAATATTAGGCCAATTATAGTTGTATAAAAATACATAAAACTAAATACAAGTGAAAAACTTTAAGGGTCAGTTTCAACGAGTTGTAAATAACACACTATTAGAAAAGGGGAATCAGGAATCAGGTTCGAACATCGGACCCCTGATCCGCGAATCCCCGACTCCGGCCGTGGGACCGCAACCCGTAAGCAAGACCGAAAGACCAACTTAGCTCAAAGGCTAAATACCAGAGCCCCGTTACAATGGGAAGTTAACATTTATCTTCAATTTTATCTACAAAGTAAAATTTAGTTTTCTGTATGAAAAGCAGAATATGCATACATTTTTTTCTTCTGAACATATTTATTTATAGAGTACCAATGAAGATACTTTAAATTTTAATGCAAATATACTCATTTTCGTACACAAATATCGTTTTTTTTATATAGATAGTCGAAGATTCTTTTAACTCTGTTAACTTCCCATTGTAATCGGGGCCCTGAGGCCCGAAAGAACTACTAATGCTGGCCCGAAGGGCCAACTAACAGAGGCCCGAAGGGCTATAACTTATCTTATCTGCTAGTTTATATTATTAATAGTATAATTTGTTTGTCTCAAATCCCAACTCTATGGGACTTTTGTCCGTATCGAGAAACAATGATGTTATTAAATATGATGGTAATAAAATACAGATGGAACCACAGATATATTAAATAGAACGAAACAATACGTTAAATTACAAATCAATAAAATTGAAATTAAGAGACTGATTGGAATTATTAATTTAAATTTATATTTATAAAATAATTATTAACTTATAGAATTACAAAAATATTCATAATGTATTTGATTGACGATAGTAAATGTCGTGGGCAGCTGTATTTCCCATTGATTTGTTTATAACAAATTACAACATGGGTGGAGAATATCTTAAAGAAGGGAATATGGAAGTCTAGGGGTTTACAGGGCTTATGACCTGTCATTGGCTGGTTTAAGTGGCTACTTTACACACTGTGTAACATTCACAATTTTGTTTGTGCTTGTGATTTGTTCTTGAAGTGAAAGCTGCAATCGAACGTTCGTACAAAATACTTCATTCATTTGTGTTTTTTTGTACTTCATTTAAGTAAATGAATAATTTCGTAATATTAAAATTAGTGAGTTTCCTTTTATTCCTAATTTTAAATATCCTAGACTTGGAAGAAGAAATCTGGTTCCTACGTTTATCCAGCATAGTATATTATATTTAATGTATTTTACGAATGTTTTTCAAACCATTTACATTTTGACATTACTACGCGCAAAGATTGACCTTGCAGGCATATTGTTTTTGTTAGAATCTTAATTCTGTGTTAATGATTGATTATGTGAAAAATCATGTTAAATATGTTAAAAATCAAAGATTAATTTGATTGGTCCTATCAGAAACACGTCGTGTTTAAATTCCTTCGGTAATTGGTTCAAGTTCTAAGTGTGAGAGACGTTAGGTACGCGAGCTTATTTGTTCAGAGGATTGCAGAGTGAGATCACCGCGGAGGCGGAGGCATTAGCCGGCTATTCTGCGTGGCCGATATGAGGTGTGAGGTATGACTTTCTTTGCGATTTTCGCTTCGAAAATCATTGTGAACGATTTGTTATCATGCTTTATTACTTAGAGTGATATTTTTATTTAAAAATCCTTACGGTTTATTACAATAATTTAACAAAGTAATTTTTCTATTTTATGCAAATTATGATATTGTTTATGATAATATTTTTAACATCTTTTATAAAAGTTGCCTGAATCTTTTATTTAATTCGTTCTGCTAGTTTATTGTAAAAGCAATTTAAGTCTCCGATTTATTAGTGTCGATTGTCCTTGTCTCGTTTTAGAATGTTGTATGTGGTATTTGTTCTGTTATTCTCATATTGTGTGCGTGTCTTTCACTATTTTTTAAAGTTCTAGTTCACTGTCTACAATAACATCAGTATTTATTTTATGAATGAATATTAAAGATTCTAGTGATAATGTTCAGTTCTTTTTTATTTCTTGTTTACTTTTTTAAAGCTGGGCTTTAGTTTGTGTAAGTCAGGTACCCAGGTCTTACTTTAATATTGTGTTTTGCTGCCGTTTGAGTCTACCTATGTCATTTTTGTTTCCCGTTCCCCATAGCGGTTGCATACAAGATTTTACACTGTCTTCATACGTTAGATTTTTTAAATATTAAATTTTACATAGGCTTCATGCATGTTTTTTGACGTTGTTTTTTTTTAACTATCTAAATATTATCTAAATGCTATTTTTCTAATTAAATTAGTGATGTAAATTGTCCATCTAAGTTGTAGATCTATTCGATCTATCTATCTAATTTCGACTAATCGTTTTGTTTATAAATGTATTTACTACTTTTTGTTTTCATAAAATAGTAGTAAGTTTGTGTTTATTTATTTAGTCAACAAGTTAGGTCGTTGTTTATGTATTTGTTAGTTAAAACGTTTATTTAATTTTAGTTTTATTAGCATACAAAAATATTTTTTCTTGTTAAATGGTATGACAAGTCAATAATATATAATATTATTTATAATAGTGGGCCCAATTCTAATATAGACCTTTGTGGTATTTTAAAATTTACTTGTTGATCGCGCTTCTCGCCAAGTAGCAAGTGGTCGCTCGAATTTTGCGTTTTTTGCTGGTTCGCAGATTTGGCGTTGCTATTGTGTGATCTTCAGTTACTTTGCCACCGAACCATAATACGAATCAATGCAATTACCTACCTTGTACTGGGATTCTTGGCACCTTAATGTTCGAACTTCTCTTTCGCGGCGGGCTCTATCAGATCCTGTGGTCAGATCGGCACTTGTCGTAAAACGACACAGTGGATTGGAATGACTTGATAGCTAAAATTACCTGTTAGCGATCGCGCTGAGAATATCGAAATCACATGTACATTCGGTGACCGTTCAGTTGTTATTGGGCCGGAGAGAAAAAGATTGTACCCACAGTAGGATAATTACAACATTCTCGCTAAGGCTATGTATTTGAATATTATCCACTCTTGTATATTGTTTTTATTATATTAGGTATGATTTGTTTTTTTTTCCTTCTTTAACTTTTACCCCGGAATTGCTATATTTAATTGTTCACCTATGGTTTCAATATTTTATTTATTTATTTATTTTATTTGGGAAATCAACAGTTCTACATACATATTTTTAGTAAACAAACAGATATCGTGTATAAACTCAGAACTAATAACAGATTTCCACATAGTATACAAAGTTAGTAAAGAAAATATATTACATATCAAATAAATACATATAAAAATGTTATTTTCATGTACTCAATAATCAAATTTAAAAAAAGTATATTTTAAGAACATTAAGTTACTGTAAATTGGGCGGGATTAGACAAGAATGCTTGAAGAGAGGATAAGGAGGGGAAGGGAGTTGTACATATTTATTATTATAATGTCTACTAAGTTACATAATGCATTTTTAGTGTAAATTTTAAATCTGACAGAGTGATGTTTGTGTAATCTATATTTTTAAATTTACAGTAAAAAAGGTTTTTTAAAGTCTAAGATCACTCCTGTGTTTGGAATATGTACTAATATTCCGTCTGAGGATTTTGTTATATTTTGTTTCGACTTGAATCACGTTCCTTATTGGGTTTGTTTTATATTGCGCACATTGCGGTTGTCATTCATAGTTTGATACGGGTCTTATTCAGATATTATCGCCACAAAAATACACAGCTAATGAGTAACAGCGACACAGCAGCTTCTATTGATACTTGATAACCGCACACGTTCTCCCTGCCCTTAATGTTGATTAAAATAACTTTTTTAGGAAAAAATGTAGTCGACAGATATTTGAAATACTGTATTTCTATAATGAGTTTTAAATAAAATTTTGCACAGATGTAAAACAACAGCAGCGTTAAACCATTATACGTACATAGGTAAAAAAAACTTTAATAAACTTCCGGAAAGCTTAAAATCTATAAAAAATTATCAAACTTTTAAAACTAAAATTAAAAAACATTTAAGACTCACCCCTTCCTAGACTCCATACCAAAGAATGTTAATTTTTTATTTTTTATTTACCTTGTTTATTTTTAATTTTAATTTACTTTGTTTTAATTTACTTTGTTTTAATTTACTTTGTTTATATAAAAAAAAAAAAGTGAAACGAACTCCCTCTCTAAACACAAGTATCTACTTTATTAGAGAGGTAGAAACGTTATATATAAGATGTTCTGTATATTTACCTATTTTGTATTTCAAAAATGTATTTTGTAAAAAAAAATATTCAATAAAAAAAAAAATATAAAAAAAGTCATTTTGCTCACAATTTTCCGTTAAAACCCGTTGACGTTGGCGTAAAGGACAAACAATTCCTTTTTTTTAATAACGCTAGATGTTTTTAAAAAAAAAGTTCAATGTTAATTGTCAACGAAAATTGGTAAATATCAACGAAAATAGGAAATATTATTTTTTCAAACTGAAAACTGAAAAGAAATAAAAGCCTCGACTTTCGCAGATTTATTTTATTTCGTCAAGATAAGTTTTGAACCAGTTAAAGATGTTACAGGTGACTCCCAAAGCTTTTAATTTATGAAGAATTATTTTACGAGAAACTTATTGAATGCCTCGCTAAAGTCTGCATAAATGGTGTCCGTTTAAAAACGCATGTCCATAGCTTCCAAAATACTATGTTATTGCGACATTAAATTTGCAAGAGTGGACCTGACCTGTCAGAAATAAATCCACAATATAAATGGTTGGTAGTTGGTATCAAAATAAATGCACAAGTATTTATTCTTGTACATACTTTATAAAATGTGTTCTTGACGTCAAGGCAAGATAATAATAATAATTGGTTTACACAATATTATATTATCTTCTAAAGTTGTTATCATTCTCTTTTATTTATACAGCGAACGTGTCGATAAACTTTGTATATAAATAAACTGTAATGAAATTTGCTGTCTTTAATTGTTTATCGTTGTGAGTGATGATACCATCGCCCGTCCGTGCTTTAGCGGTAGAAGGCGGTATTTTTCGATACTTAGTGAGATTAGTATGCCATGCTTCATTTCCTTGTTGATGAACTTCCTACCGTGGATTATCCATTAAAGATAGACGAAAAAATGTGACGATTTATATCCTAACAATTAGTTAACATTAGGTTGGTACGCCCGTACGCCGTTTCCTTCGCAGTAGTAGTACAATCGTATAATACTCGTATATTTTATCACTAATTAATTTTAATGTACCGAAAAGGACAACTCGGCAAACCTACCAATACTGTGGCAACAATACTTCGACATCATATGGTAAAAATGCATAGAACGGCCCTTCTCCTGTTTTTCATTGGTAATAGTTCTAGATAACTATTTGTTACTCTTGTTAAAAATTGTTTAAACTGCTTTATTAGTGGTTTTTTTTCTTTTTTCGTTTCTTTTCTTGAATTTATAAGTAATATTTCTCTTCATCATTTTTTTTTACATCATTATATATTTTTATACATAAATATATACTATTTCCCTAAGTATTCGTTTTAAATAATAATGCATTTTTTATTTTTATCATTGATTTTATTCAAAATTGTTTTCATTGTTTTTTTTTTTAGCTGCTTCAAAGTATTTCTATTACCAAATTATCATTTTTTATCGATAATGCTATAATTGGTAATATTTCTTTTTTTTATATACCTATAGTTTATCTTTTTTAGACTTTCTTAATTTGTAAATTAAACATATTGTTTTAAATGCTCTGTATTACTTATAATTATGCTTACATGTACGAGTATGTATATTTAATTGTATTTGTAACTAATATGTAAAAGGTACTAAGTGCCGTTTATTTTAATAAAATAAAATAAAACATCTATTTTTCTATTTGACTATCATGATAAAATCCCTTGATGGGTAATTCCATTATTATTACTTAGGTCGAAAGATTACTACATAACACATTATAAACAGCGTACTATGTTCAAAATCGTAAAATATCGAATAAATTAGATGAATTAACAAATAAATTAAGATTAATGTATTTGTCTCTGTCGGAATCCATAATACGGTATCACTACCTGGGGACATTTTTGTGAAACAAATATGAAATATGTACAAAATGTTTAAAATTCACTTGTCAAATTGATTGCACTAACTCATGTATACAGTCAAAGACAATACTCTATTTATGTAAAGAATGGAATATTTTACCAGTTAAAGGTATTTTATGAAGTAAAACTATTTTCCAACACATGTTTAGCCCAATGAACAAAAATAAATTGAAACACAATTATCTAACAAGATTTATCTGTTAGATAATTGTGTTTCAATGATCTAGTTGTACCAAAATTTTAAAATTGATCAAAATAAAATTTTAAAATTGATCAAATGATGATCTAGTTGTACCAAAATTTTAAAATAAATATGGACACTAAAGATTACATTATATTCCTAAAATATTTGATACGCTGCCGCATGACTTGAAAACATGTCTCAATAGAAATAAAATTATGTTTTTACAACGAAAGTGGTTAGAAGACAGACTGCTTCTGTACTAATTTATTATGTATGACTTTAATTTTTAGAAATGCAATATTTTTATCTTTCGTTTATAAGGCGTTAACATAAATTGCGTTCGTTTTTTTTATTTAATAATGAGCACCAAAATTAAAACAAAATGGTATAAATGTTATACGTTTTTCGAAAGAAACTTTTCTGCTCTACCAATGCTACAAGATAGTGTGTTTACTTTTTTGTTACATATATTATATTATTTGATTACAAGCCTTTAAAATGGAATGTTTAGTAGACGAAAGTGAGCAGTTTTGACACTTCCATCTGTTCGCGTTCAATCGAGAGAATAAAGCTTCCAAGCTGCTTGCCACAGTGGTCTATTCTGGACAATTTTGAGTTAACCAGGTTCAAACATATTTGAATGTTTCTAATTCTGTTTGAATACGCAAATGATTTTAATATTTTTTCTCTAGTTTTAGTTGAAGTTTTTTTTAAAATACTGTGTTTATTTTTAAAGCATCAAAACGATAGTAAATATATTCATTATTTTATGTGTATACATTATTATGTCTGTACTCTTTTTTTGTATTTTAATTAACACTTATGTGTTGGTGGTTAATCGGGACGAATATTGTTTATTTTATGTTTTATTGTGTAAAATAATATTGTCATTAAATGAATATTTTCCTAAATAGAGATTATAAAAATAGGTGTTCAATAATAAAGTGTTTTTTTATATTCCTGTTTTTTTAAATTATTTATATTAATGTTTTCTTGAAAAGAAAAAACAATATTGCCAATCATATTCTGATTTTGCATAACTTCATATTGTGCACCGGCCTTTTTGTGCAGTTCTAGCTGGTTCGAATATAATTCTAGCAAACCGTTGTGTAATTTGTTCTGAGTAACATTTATGGTTAACAAGCCAAGTGAATCATCCAGAAATACAGGGTCATCAATTTCTTCAGTTATGTTTTCAATTGTTGGCACAACACCCTATAAAATTATTTCATTATATTTTTCAGCATTCACTGACCCTTCTATCCTAATTAAATTACCGACACCCAATTTTGTGATGCATCCCCACACCATGATAAGGCGAATGTTTAACTGTGGGTGCAAGCTCTCTAGCTCAGCGGCGAACTGTCTGCAAACCGTCTGGACCAATCAAATCAAATTTTGATTCATCAGAAAATACAACTCTTTCCCAAGTCAGTTTTTTTTTCTTTCGCCCATTCCAAATGTTTTTTTTTTCATTTTCTGATTCAATAGAGGTTTTTTTGCAGGTCTTCTGGCCAGTAATCCAAATTCTAGTAGTCTATGTGTGACTGTGCGTACACTAACACTGACACCGGTGGTTTCCTGTAGTCGTGCTCTTAGTTCTGGAGCTGATACGAACCGATTTCTTAATGATATTTTTTTTAGAACACGATCATCACGTTTTGAAGTGCAGCGTTTTAATCCTGTGCCCGCTTTTCGGTTTAGTGTCCCAGTCGATTCATTGCGCTGTATTTGCCTTGTTATATCACAATTAGAAAAGTATTTTTTAGATAACGCAATAATAACAGATTTTTTTCCTAACGAAAGTTGAAGTCTCGTAGACATTTCGCTTTAATAAAATAAGGACACTCCAAGAAAACGACTAATCATCGCCAAATCAGGTGTATAACTGAAGAAATTAAGGGCTTTCCAGGTTCTAATTGTTATAATACCAGCTATTAATTGTTCCTAGAAGTGATAACCCATGACTCAAACCTGGGTTCAATTACTTTGAACACCTAACGGGAACTTTTGTATTTAATTAGTCATTCGGCTATTTATGTTGCCGAAAGTGTATAGGGTTCATGGAATCATTCTGCAATGGTTTTACGAAGTAGCCACTGGCTAAAACAACTGCAATAATATAATAAAATCCCGATTTCATATGAGCGTTCTTTGAACCATTCAAGCAAACTACATGGTAAAAGTTTTTGATATTGCAATGTATTATTATAATACATTTTTTTGAGCTATATTTGGAGAAGATGTGAAAAGCACTCGTTCCTAATAACCTATTCTGGGGTTGGTGGATAAGATAACCTGAGGGCATCTGTCACATTAGTACTTCAAAGGTCGCATTCACGTCACGAGTTTATTATACAGATTTATATTATTCTTGCAGATAAGGTTCAATGCTAAATAAGCTCCTGACGTCACTGACTTATGTAGATAGATAAGCCTAGGTATTTAAAGAGTCTGACTGTTGAGTGGAGAGCGAGCGTTCTCACATTGATAAATCTCATCCTCCAAGCCCAAGTTCTTGTAGCGTTTATCAGGCAAGGGACGAATGCTCTCACGTCCTCAGGTTTGACCAACGTCCATCCATCGAGGAAACGGCTTCTTTGGCAATATAAAGTATCACATTCGCATAGAATGTGTAAAGGTGTTTCATCATTTGCACTGCAGAACCTACATTTAGAAGTTTCAGAAAGGTTCATTCTAGCAGGACAGATTCTTATCGTAATAACGGAATGTTTGACGAGTTTCCAAAGAATATTACCAGTTATTTTTTTAAAACTTTTTCACTTCGGTAGCTCGATCACAATGTGCGCTACTGTCGGCAATAATTGACACGATAAAAGTTTTCAATGAAACATCGACTTAAATTTATTGATCAAGGATTATTCTTTTTTTTTTTAATATTGACACACTTTAAGGATAAGAAACTTTGTAAAGCAAACGACAAACGGACAAACTGAAACTCGACTCGCGTTGACTTTGACGTTTATCGTTTGTCCACGTTACCACGATATACTAATCTTTCAAATGCGCACGCGCGAGTTCATTATCGCTGTCCACTTCCATTGTGATCAGTTAAATTGCTGAAGGACTTTTAATCGACGACGATAAATATCTGTGATTGAGCTACATGTCCATATTGTTTGATTAGAAAATGTATTGTGCTGTAATGATATAGTTTAGTTTATTTGTTTTAGCACGTGGCCCTCAGCGATGTCTCGCTACCTTCCAACGCGTACGAGGTGACGATTTCCGGCGGGCGGGAACTCGTGCTGGGCGCGTTGAGTTTTAGCAACAAGTCGGACCTCGTGCTCCTCAGCGTGTCCGGCGTGCCGCGCGTGCACGTGGAGCCGCACGCCTTCCTGGAGCTGGGCGGGCCGCACTTGCTCCTCACGATCTCTACCAGCCCCTACGTCACCGTGGACACGGACGCCTTCAAGAACGCCAAAGGTGAGCTTGGCTCTTGTCCTTGCGAGCGAACCCAGCGACGTCTACCGATTGCCGAATATATATGCGTGCGAATGAACGAACACGAATTTTCTGAAAATGCGTATACAAGCTAATGAACAAACATACCCTATCGCCGTCAGAATTGGGAAAATTAGATCGAGGGTGACATACAAATTGACTATAATATATACTGACGTGCACTGACGGTGATTGGGCATTGAAAGTAGTAAATCGAAATTCTAAATAACACAAATCTTTTGTAAACAAAGAATATTAAAAAAAATAAAATTAACCGTTCCATTGAAGCTTAAATGTTGTCTTTGCAATGTAAGACCTCTGATCCGGGTATGTGTGTGGGTGGGGCGGAGCTTTCAATATGCGTATACGATTTAAAAACTAATCTAAACATACCGCTAAATATGGACACAAAAAATATTTAGACATAATCAAAATTAAATGTTACATCAAAACATATGTTTGTACTCTGCGTAATTTGGTTTCTTTGTTATTGCTTTTTAAAATCAAAATAATAAGAATTTTTTACCCTAAATTAAATAAATACTAAGGGTAATCCCTAAAATAAATACTAAGGGTAATCTTGATACTTGCATATTTTTACATTGGCAACTTGCGTGTATTTACTAAGCAACTTGCGCATTTTTTTTCTATTGAAAAAAATCTGTTTTAAGATTTGACAACTTTCAGAATTTTACCCGCCATCGGATTCCGTCGTAACTGGCATGTTCAGCAGTGCGATTCTGAACTCTCTTTGGGGCGCAGAAAGCCTCCGGATCACACTGCAGGACTGGTTATGACGAAACCTGATATTAATGTCTTTGTGTTTTGTCATGTAAATGCGACTGATTTTTTTTCCAATCTTTTAATGTATTTACAGTACTTGCATTATTGGTTTTATAGTTAGATAAAATCATTGCTTCTGGTTCACTAACAAGTTAATTTTACTAGCAAGATAAATCTAATATGTATTAATGTTTATCGTATTTTGCTTCTGACGTCACATCTGAATTATTTTCTTATTTTTATTGCGTTAAAGGAATATGTTGTCTTAAATCAAATATTATTTTCTTATTTTGTTTTGAATTATTTCTGAAGCGTGTTTTGTTTTGTTGTGCATTGAAGGGCCTACCACAGTTAACATATCCAGGTGTGAAAACGTGATCCTCCACAAGAAGGCATTTTTCTGGTTGGTAGAGATTAGCATCAACGATGTCGCCAGCTTGGATCTGAGTAATGGAACATTCGTTTTGGACAAGAAACCGGGGACACGTGGACCAGTTACAAAGGTAAGACATCAGTTGAACGGCAATAATCCATACTAATATTATAAATGCAAAAGTGTATTTGTCTGTTTGTTTGTGTTTCTTTCGACGTGATCTTTTACGTATAGCCGGAGAGCTAACAAGTATCATAAGGTGCTTTTGATCTGGAAAAAATATATCACTCCCTCGGTAAAAATCTAGTGGAAAAATGAATTAATTTTAAAACAGAATAACAATGCTGCGTCGCCATAGACTAACAGATAGTCGTTTTTTACAGGCTGCTTTTAATCCCGAATAATTGGCGGTCTCCGTGGCGTAGTGGTTAAAACGCTTGACTCACTCACGGAAGGTTCCGGGTTCGATTCCCGGCGAGAACAGAAAAATTCAATGTGATTTTTCTCAAGCCTGGGTGTTTTGTAATGTAATTTAACACTGTAATTGGGCCTCATGGCCTGTTGTTGTGCAAAAATAGAATAAAATATAATAATCATCTCAGTTTATTAAGAGAAAAAAAATGTTAAACGACAAAACTAATTAATTAACTTATCACTAATACCACGCGAGTGAAGCCGCGGGTAAAATATAGTTTACTACTACGCTCTCGCGGCCGTAGAAAAAGTTTTATCTCGCGTATTTTGTACGTAAATCATGTAAATGGCCGCGAGAGCGGTTCAGAATAGCAGCGCAGGCCTGTTAATAAACATAACAAACTACACGAGGTTCTGTCCGAGGTAGAATCAGAAAAGATACCCGAGGTTCGAAGCTCGCTCTGCCACAACCAGATTCCTATGTTCTAATGGTGGGTTATTTAGAACTCGTTGAAAATGATCCCCAAATGGAAATATTTGTGTAAATCATAAACGCAAATATTAATATTTAAAAAAACAAAATACTATGGCAAATTAAAAATTAATGTATATATTGAACGGCCAGAATGATGAATATTACTGTTAAACTATTAATATTATAAGCACTTGTAAATGCGTAGAATTCCAAATTTCTTTCTTTATTTGTTTAACAGCTTTGTTTTTTACGTCTAAATCGTGTGTGAAAACTGTGAAATCGTCAAACCGACCAAGTAGCCTATCTTTACGATATTCTGATTCATATCAACCTTTAAACAATTGCCGTTTTAGCTTTGATGTTTAATACAAATACTCTAGTAGCCTGTGTGGCATTCACCGCAGTGATCGCTACCCGACACGGCGCACGGAGAAGAGATCTTTATTAGATTGATACACATTCGAGTCTGGGATGGGACGATTTCGTACATGCTGAATGTCTCGGGAAATCTGTGAAATCGTTTGTCCTTGTGCAAACCGAGTCTTCTTTTGTTACAGATAATCTTCAACAACGTCACTTCCGCAGCCTTGCCCAGTTCCACGTTCGGTACGAGCGTAGCTGAGATCCGATTCCACAGAGCCAACATCGAGACGATTCATCCCAATGCTTTTAACGGGATGCTCTACAACGCTGTCATAGCCATAAATTCCACATTTGGAAAAATCCTCAAGGGTGCTTTCCCGCAGAAGTGCCTCATCAACAAGATTGAATTCTCTGACTGCACTGTACGCTTGTTTGAAAGTGAAGCCTTACTCTCATCGGCACAAGCTTTATACATCAAAAATTGCTTGTAAGTGAATAATACAAACAAATTTCCCTTGTAACTTAAACCGTGAACTACATTTCAAATTGCATATCTGTAAAAATAACACAATTAAATCAATATTTCCCTTAAGTATACATTATTGTTGAAATTGCAATTTATACATTTTAGAACTCTTTTCCATCAAATATATTGCCAGGAAAAAATCTATAATTTGGTCGATAATTCTTGCGATAATAAAACGTTAATTTTGTATTTATATAAACTACTGTGTGTTTATGCAGAGTACCTATTTTTACAATTAAAATGCTGTATTTAGTTTCGATGTTTTAAAAGGTTAAACAATATGTCTTCCTTTTATTTCCTTTTATTGTTTTTATGTACTATTGAAGTTATTTTTACTTCTTAATTTTAGCATCAGGGAAGTAGCCAGGGGAGCCTGCAACTCTAAAGCTGCTACAGTCGTTATAACCGATAACGAATTTGAACTAGTGAGGATGGATGGCTTCGAACTGCAGGAATGGGATGTCATGCGGATAGAGAGAAATTTGTTCAATCGTCTAGAACCGGGAGCCTTTGTCAGTGCGAACTACAACAACAACGGACAGTTCTCGTTCGTCGATAATCTGCTGATGAAAGTCTCCCCTGGAAGCCTTAAATTCATTAGCGACGTACAAGCAGTGCTTCCTGTAGTGGTGTACACGAACAATTATTTCCTGCAGGAATGTAGCTGCTCCATGGACAAGTGGTTATTGCAAGTGTTCGGCCAGAACCTCGCCGCGGTGAAGACGATAATGAACAACAGCTACTGCTCCACTAGCAACCCTCATATCGCGCACTGCCTCAACGTCCTGACTGAAGGAAACATGCAGATGACAAACTACACTCTCGCTCTCTGCGGAAACAACAAATCCATCAACTGTACTTATTCTAACGCAACGAACGTTTCGCTAGTCGATGAAATTAAAAATACTAAATTTCAGAACAGAAGAAACCACGAAGTCGATGATGATGATATGGATAGTAGAGTTAAAATACTACTAATATCTCTCCTGGCCATCGCCCTCACTGCGGCGTTCATTTTTATATTGGCGAAGTTAATCCAGTACGCCAGGCGAAAAGGATACTGCACTGATGTAAAAAATGCAATAATTTCGTCCAACAATTGCTGCGTGTCCTTGTTCGACAGGTGCAACGTATACGGGGTGGATACAGCCCGTTCCATATCTCGCCTGTCCATCAACGAATACACGGAAAGCCATCGGCTGAATGATACGAGAGCCCTCAGCGGCGCTATCGATCTGGAGAACTTCACCGACCACCCCGTCGCTATGTGTGACAAAGCGACCCAAACTCTACCCGAAGAGCTGACCAAGGAACTTCTGGAGAGTCTCAGAGAGAAGTTGGACGACCCGGAGAACTACAGCGAGGCTAGGGAGATGATCGAGCATCTCTACGATCTCATAAAGGTAGAGGAGTGTTGCAACACGAACGTCGCCCCGGCGTTCGAGGACCGCGACAATCTGTACGACGTGATCCAGGCGCCCGTGCGGCACAACAAGGTGATGGTCAGCGTCGGCACGAGGACGCCATCCCTGGAGCGGCTGGCGCCCTTCGGGCCGGCGCTCAGCCCCGAGTACCTGGAGCCGCGGGACCGCGCGCAGCCCGTGTACGCCGAGCTGCCGGGCGAGGCGCGCGCCATGCCCGACCTGCTGGGCCAGGGCTCGCGCCCGCTCAGCTTCCTGCGCGCGATCGGGGAGCGCATCGCGCCGCCGCCGCCGCCCGCGGCCGCGCGCATGGCCAACCGCCCCCTGCCCGAGGCCCCCAAGAGGCCTTGAACACCCGCTTACTGACATACAGACTTACACAAGTGTTCAAACTTTAAGATGCTGGCTGTGTTAATTGTATCTAAATCGTTTGGCCATATTTTCAATACTTTTGCGTAGAAACTTACCGTTTATGGTGGCGACGACAGGTTCACTTAAGATTATCGCTGTTTTTTTTTAAATAATTATTCACGGATGAACACATTTTTCTGTTTTGAATATGATAATAATAATTTAAAAAAAAATTCAATATGTGATTTATACAATCGCAAAACGGAACAAGTCAATCTATATAAAGACAAAACTGTGTTGAACCGATACATTTTTAAGATTGTATATATTTTTGACATATAGGTATTATTATGAAGATATTTTTAAAATATATGTATGTACACTGTTTTAATTATCAAATTTTGAGATCATATGTTCTCAAACTTTTTTACTCTCTGTATTTGGATTTTGACTTTAGAGCCTGTTTAATTATATCCTTGTTAAACAAATTGTATTTATTAGCAAATAATAATCCATAAATTAAATAACAAATGTGAAGTGTACCTATATTCTGTTTAAATAAATATATATACAGCGTATAGTGCGATCTAGTGCATTAATGTTGAGAATCGATCGGGGGTGTCGGTACCATTGCGAAAAATGTTTTTAAAAATAAATAAATTGTTTTACTATTCATAATGTAATATATAATATTTTTTTCACTTAAATAGCCAAAAGCAACCAAATAGGACAAAATATATGCCTTTTTGGTCAGTGCTGGTACACATTTTATTTGGATTATTTGCAATGAACTCAATTGACCCGGAATATTAATGCACTAGGCTGTGTAACATTGAGTATATTTTAATGACTATATAATATTAAAGCTCATGTATATGTTTAGTAAATAATAATATAATTAATCTTGGAATTGGCTGTTTTTTTTCCAAATAAAATATAGTTAAATGAGATATTAGTTTTTATGGTAAGATGAATCCAGCATTTGATTGTTTTTTTATTTGTGTTACTTATTTCATAGAATGTATATTCATTAAACTTAATCAAATATGTTTCCATATGCTTAAATTGTAATGTACGGCGCATCGTGCCTATTCCACTACTTTGGCGTAAATATTTTCTTACGATTTGTTTTGTTAAAAATATAAAACGAGTGTGATCCATTTCCATACAAAATGTATCCTATAACTAACTTTTTTTTCGTTGATAAAAAGTAATGAAAATTTTGATATTTTAAAAACAATTACAATTTGACAGTATTTGTAACCTGCCTATTTTACATTTATAACCTGTAATCGTAATTTTGTATTATTTGCTTAGTGTATTTGTTTAGTAGTGCTGTGGTTACCGTATTTTGCGGACGATAAGACGCACTCTAAAATTTATCTATAAACTTTTAGAAAAAAAAAAATTTTGGACGGTGAGACGCATCGGACCATAAGACGCACCCTATTTTTTGGTTGAATTTTCTGAGTTAGAAAAGTGCGTCTTATGGTCCGAAAAATACGGTAGCATGAAAAATTGATAACAAATAATAAAACTTCTACGCTTATTTTAAACAAATAGTACGATGTCATGAAATGTACTACTTGAAAGTAGTACTCTGATATTGGTTTGATTTTAAGATCGACTATGATGAAATCGGGGATAATTTTAGCCAATAGTAGTTGAATGGACACAAATGTACAGAAATAGAAATTATAGAAGTCGAGAGGTTATAAGACAGCCATTATAAATAATAGTTATTAATACAGTCGTATATTGCAAAGTAAACTTAAACATGCACATACTAAAGGCAATATAGCCAAATTTGCAAGTTAACAATTACTATACAATAGATACTTTGGTTCCACCGAAATGTAAACTCGAGTAATCTTTGTAAAGATCGTATTTATAATTTCATATCCTATCTTCTTCAGCATTAAAAGAAATTCATCGACTATGAGACGGCGCGGCGCACATAAGGGTCCCGGTATGAGCAATCTGGTCAAATGTCGTATTCTAAAATAATAATTTCGTATTATTTACCGATTAGCGGACAAACACATATCCCCCGTTTTCCTCTAATTAACGCGTCGCGAAACTAAGTCAATCGAAAACTACCTATCGCGGAGTTTACACGTCCTTTATTATCGCTCCCGTAAAATCAAGCGATATAATAAGACAAGAGTTTTGATACGACATTGTGAAGAGATCTAGTCAATAGAACATGTAATAGCCGATAGCAGTTTTTAATGAAATATTTCATTGACTTTTTAAATTGCCTGAAAAAGCAGAACGTTACATCTCAGACAAAATTCACATTTTCTCAGCAAATTCTCAAAGCCGCCCGACTACTGAATTTTCTGAAAGTAGTGAGCTGTCGAAGAGGCGCAAATCTAAAACAGTTGGTACTTTGCAATAAAAATGAATACATAATAGTTAAAGCGTCAAAATTGCATTAAAAAAGTAGTTTTACAACGGCAAAAAGAGCAGGAAATCACTTAAAGCGCACGAAAAATGTAAAATACAACGGCTGACGGTTGATGAAGCTCTTTTTGTGATAGTGGAAGCCAAGTTAACGAGACATCAATATAATATTATAAGATCATATAAGGAATGTATATTTCCATCTTACAAAATTGTGCAGAAAGCTAAAAGACGATATTTCGATAAAAGTGCAATCACCATCACTTTTACTTCTGCTGAAGTAAATTGTTAAAAGTTGCTGAAAATCACTCGTAAACAATTGCTGCTTTCTAAGAATGATGTACTAAAAACGTTCAATTAAAAAATATATATACGAAAGTCATTTGATATCTAAATGGGATTGTAAGGGATCGGGATAATGTCAATATAGGCAACGATTTGAGTATTAAAAAGACTCCGATGCATCAAATCTCCACTCAGCGACTTCAACTGTCATTCTTCATCTTTAGAAACATTCTCAAAAACTAATTAATATTCGAATGATTGACAATTTGAATTAAGTATGATTATAATTTTATATGTTCTTGTAATTATATAACTTCTTCACAGAATTAAAAAAAAACATATAACATGTAATTTTAAATTGTTTCTTTTGTTATTAAATAATTATTGTAGCATAATTTACTTTAAAAAAAACATGAATAGACTTTTGGCCAGGTTAAATTGGATCCTGCCCCACTGTGCGGCATTTGATAGTGCGCACGGTAAACCATTTTTCTCGTTTTGCTCAACCCGAATTTAGTAATTAGGAAGTTCAGTGCTACGGGAAATAGGATGTAAAAAATGTTTTCTTGCGCGAGGTAAAAATTAGAGCATTAAATTATATGGCGAAGTTTCTTGAAATGGATGAAAAAAATAATAAAAATGAACTGCTTTGAACGAAATCACTAGTTCTTAATAATAGAGTGCTGTGATAGATTTCCGGTTCACGGTAAGCCAATTTACCAATCAGCAGAACTCACCGAAGAGAACTTGTGACGTATCATAGCGTTGATAATACGATGCAATTTTTTTATGAAATTTTGGCTTAAGTTCGATAGTCTATTAACATTTTTTTTTAATTAAAAAACCGCTACACTCCCTCATTAGTGAATTAAGCAATAAGAAAGCAGCATTAAAAATACTCCGGAGTCAGTCGGACTACCTTCATCCTACTACTACCATCACGCCATTTCCCCGTAGGGGTAGGCAGAGAGAATGGACCGCCACACACGTCTATCCTGGCATACAATCTTAGCCTCTTCCTCATTCATACATCTTGTCATACATGCTGTTCTGGTCTGTCTGCTTTTGACATGACCAGACTTAAGATTTTGGTTTATCTGATCATGCCACGTCTTCCTTGGTCGTCCTCGACTCACGTTGCCGTTCATTTCATCCTAATTATCCAAATCACATTTTGTCAAACGAATAAACATCGTCAACTGGTCATGTAGCATAAGTACTTAAGCATATGCGAAATCGCCTAATCGTTCTATCGTTTTCTTAAATTCTGATCTGTATGAAATTACTTGCGATTGCGTTTGTTTCGTCACAATTTCGTACATATGGGAAGTTAAAGAATCTATTGGCCGATTGCGCACACGGGTTTCGAGTTTCTGGTTAATAGTTTGCAATATCATAGATGGAGCCCTGATATCTTTAATATAATTTTTAACCGCGAACATACTCAATTGTATATTTTATTTGACATATTGATCAAACTTGTATGTGTGTGGCCAGTTTTGCAAAATACGACTTAAATAAAACTATAATACCGTTTTGTACATTTATATTTAAAATGTTGAAAAAGTGAGTGTTGAGATTATTGGACAGTTTTTTGATGCGGTTGAAATAGGTATATCATAAATGATTTTATAACCGAATCTTACCAAATGCTTTTTACTAAATTATCATGTTTTCAATGAAGCGGGTATTCATTTAAATAAAACTGCAAAATATTACTAATGTTTTTTTACTGATGACTGATGATTCGACGAAAAATTATATCATCATAAATCAAGATTATAAAGTACTTACTGAAAATGTTATGCGGTAAATTCACTTATGCTATAAATCCGACTATTTGACAGTATGCATGCAATCGTATGTAGGCATAAACATTTATTGAATACAATGATTAATTATCCATGAATAAAAAAAAACATGAATATTCGCTCAAATTCTGTGGAATTTCACATTTCATCATCCTTCATAATAAGATTTATAAAACCGTAGCTGATGGTCAAGCGCCACTGTGATATAAGCCGCAAGACTATGTTGTTAGAAACAAAGTGTTTCATTTATTAGAAATAGACAAACATTATATTACAAAGTATCCTAGAAAAAATATATAATTCTCGCCTTACGTGTAATGTACAAGGCATTGTTTATTTGACTATTTTTTTAAAAACTTAACTAGGACCTTATCACGAACGAAATCGTCAAATAACCTAATCGGTCAATATTTTCCTTAGTCCCGGATTTGTACACTATGGGGTCATTTCTCTTTATTTAATTATTATTTTTACCCTTTTCTTGGCAATGTATTCTATGGGATAATTTCTCATATATGATCTCATTTTTTCTCACGGACTTATAACACGAGTAAAACAGAATTCAATTAAATGTCGTTTACCACATTTAAAAAATCTTAACCGAATTATCATAAATCATAAATTTTGATTAAAACAAAAAAAAATGTTTGGGATTTTGAAGCCTTTTCAACCAAAAATGTGTAAAAAACCTCATTTTAAAAAACAACAATTCCTTTTAAATCTTTAATAGATTTTTAACGTAATTTCCGATTTGTGAAAATATCTTATTGCGTCTTTCTTGTACCGCATTTTCATGAAAATCGGCGGAAAAAATTGGACGATTTGACGATTTAAGATTTCGTACATGCTAAGTGCTCCGCCATAGTAGGGAAGCGTTTGCGGCGCGGCGCGGGCGCGGTGAACTCAAACATATGGTAAACAAGTGTAGTGTCCATAGTGAGCGCGCGGGCGCGGCAAGGCGCCGCATACCGCGCCCGCACCGCGCCTCAAACGCTCGCCACTATGGCCAAGCACTTAAGGGGCATGTAATCTTTTGGTCTCGCAAAGAAATAATGTCGGATCAACAATGCGAAGTATACTTACGTACGGCATTATTATATCCATGTTTCGAATCATGTAAAGAATGACGGTATGTACGATATTTTTGAAAGTTAAATAAACGTTTTTTGGAAAAAGTAACGTGTTTTAATTCGCTGTCCTTATTTTTGAGTTCGGTTAGATAAATAGCCGTGGTCTTAATATCTAATATAAATGTAGTGTTAACATCTAAAACAATTATACTTGTGGTAAATTACAGTTACAAATTGAATTGAAAATCAGTTTCTCTGAATATGGAGATTAAATAGACGACCTTAACATGCCATTTTGATCTGACCTAATCTGCCCCAAGGAACAATTGAACGTAGTTATACAGAAAGCAGCCAGCCATAGAAAAGCGAAACTGAGATAATAGCACTTTTGTGAAAAGAGTGAATTATGAAATTTATACAACAGTTGGAATGTTTTCGACTTTAACAAACGACAAGCAATGAATAAATAAGTTTTTTTAAATATTACAAACAAGAATCTTATTATGTATTTGACCAGTTAAAAAGATTTTTAAAGTACCATAAGATTTTTCTAGTTTTGTGGGTGTTTTCTGCAAATTTAGAAATATCGTTTTTGTGATTGACACCTTTTTCCAAATGTGATTAATACAGTTTTTTGTATGAAAGCGGTCTGGCTGTTTTTAGCAGAACATAGAATCGACCTTACTGCACCCGATAACATCAATATCTCATTTTTCCAAAACTGTGGACTGGCTGCTTACTGCATAACTAAATTCAATTACCGATTCCATAATGGATTGGACGAGTCAGCAGGCTTATTCCATCACAATTTCGTTTCGTAAGTTCGTTCGTTAGTCATATATCCACCTCATTATAACGCTAACAAAACCATATTTCGCTCTCGTCCCCTCATAACGAGGGAATTTACGAAACGAATTTGTTACAGCATAAGGCCACAGCTCTCCGCTGTAGACGGAAGCTGAGTCTTGTTGATGATAATAATAATATTTTGCCTCTAAAAAAAAAATAGTAAAAAACAAAGACAAAAAATACTAAATGTACTATACATATAAAACAAACACCACATTTTACACACATCACTCCATAGCCATGCTCCTTATTCACAACAATGGAGATACTATCACAAATAGAGACACGTGTTATACATATTCTCGTCACATTTTGTTGTCCTGTTCAGATATTGTCTTATATATTGTATTGTGTACGTAATTGGTGTTGTGTTAAGTTTATGTTTTTTTATAATAATATCATTTTATTATACCAATATAGCACTGTGTGCACAACAATAAACATAAATAAATAAATAGCGCCAGGCATATCACTGTTTTCAGTATTTTTGTTTTTTAAAATCTGATCGTCAAAGATAAGATTTTTTTTTCAAGCTCAAATAATTAAAGGTTTAAAAATTATATTAAGTAACTCAGTATTCATTTTTATGAAAAACAGCTGACTTCTATATTTCTTTTTTTTTCTTCTTGTAGTTGAATTATTATTATTTTTAAGGCATTTTAGATATGAAATTCATGAAATATTACAAACGCTCTGGGGAATGAAATTCAGCCTTGTCTACAAACATTTGACTATAAGCAAAATATTGTTGACTTCTAATTCAAACTAAAAACTAAAATAAAAAAATAACAAATTAAATCACAACCAAAATAATATCTAATCCCAGTCAAATTTTAAGAACTAAAATAAATATAAAACTTGTATGTATGAAAAAAGTATTATAAGTTTGCCTAGTAAGTGAAATAATTCAGCCAGATGAATCTCACCCACGCCAATAAAGGTTTCAGCTCTTTTACTTCATAAAAACCAACAGACGGAAGAGTTGAGAAAATGTGGCTGCTTAAACATAGGCAGAATGGTGAGCGTTACAGGATGCGCAGAGGCCAGCCAATGATAAGTCATAATTTAATAATATTTTTTTTTTGGCATTTCGAAAAATGTATATAATGAAATAATATAATATACAATGTATGCATTAGAAAAGATATATATCTATTATCCATAATAGTACAGTACAATGTACTTTATGAACAATGATTTTCTTTTTTTTTGGTGGAGGGGTGGTAACGGTTCTTGTTCTCCCGATTGGACTTGTTTCTTCCGGTTTATTAACAAGCTAATGAACTAACATACCCTATCACCGTCAGAATTGGGAAAATTTGATAGGGTGACAGACAAATTAACTGTATATACTTGACTCGTTGCTCTGACGGCGATCGAGGTATTGAAAGCAGTAAATGTAAATTCAAAAAAATAAAACATGCGAATCTTTTGAAAACAAAGATTATTTTTGAAAAAATAAATAAATTTACCGTACATTACACCTAAGAAATAAATAAACTGTTTTTGCCATGTGCGGATCTGAAAAGAAGCCACAAGACCTTTAGAACAGACTCGGGTAAGTGAGTGGATGTTTAAAAAAAAAGTACAATGTACTGTGTATATTTTCCAATGTTTGTTTTTTATTGCATCTATCTATGTAGGTAAACCCGTACCAAGATATTAACAACAAGTTGTATGGTATCGCACCCGTAGGCAACACAGCAAGAAGCGACAGCAAGGCGATTCACGATCATGAATACCTTATTTTCTCTCGTTTTATTCCTGTAAGCCTTCCTGTTGCAATAAATTTAAATCTGAATACCCCTAGGCATACTCAAAATCTTGTTGATAAACAATTCACCCTACGAAAGTACAAACCATTGTGTAACTGGCATCGGGGAAATAATTAAACTTGCTATTGTGAAAATCTTGGCACTGTAGTTTCATGAAATCGCGAGCGTACGCTTGGCACCTGCGCTTCGTGATATTTACACTGAAAAATGCTAAAACGAATATGAGGAGTCATCAAATAATGTTTATACAAAATATTGTATAGGCAGCCAATGAAACGGCGCCTTCGGGAGCGGGGTCAGGAGGGTATTAGAGGTGGTGGGGAAAGTTAGAAATAGCTATCTGTTTATTCGCATCTCCCACAACTTGTGCTGAGTGACACATCTAAGGCGTGCTTGTGTTAGTACGCTGCATGTTTCCTCCCCACACGAAGTCGCAGAAACTCCGGTGTGAAAATGTGTCAATAAAATAAAAACTAAAACAAATATTCAAAAGTATTATCTTCGTCAATCGCTTATCCGCGCCTGAAGTGGCATAGGGCACTGCATATGTTAAGTAAATGCAGCAAATCTCGATCGTCCGATGCAGGAAGTTAGGGTGCCGCTTTAGGTGTCCAGGGCCCCGATTACAATGGGAAGTTAACAGAGTTATCTTCAACTGTCTATAAAGAAAAATCGATATTTGTGTACAAAAATATGTATATTTGCATGAACATTTCAAGTATCTTCATCGGTAATCTATAATTGAACATGTTTAAAATATAAAAATGTATGCATATTCTGCTTTTCCTACAGAAAACTTTTTTTTGTAGATAAAATTATAGATAAATGTTAACTTCCCGTTGTAGTCGGGGCCCAGGGACAATCAAATATTGCAGTGTTAAACCATATTTTATTATGGCATCTTAGAATTTGAAAAATTGCGTTTTTTATTTCTGTAATTTCATAGAATTCTACTGTCTCTGAAGCCTATGAAATTGATCGTAATGTTCTATACGTATAACATTTACAAAAATATTTTTCACAAAATAATGTAACCCTCTGAAATCTGAATTAAATCTGGCAGTTGTAAAAAAATATTTGATGTAAGAGAATTATTTTTAAAAAAAAGTTTTTTTTTATAGTTAAGAAATGATTTATTTATGTATTTTTATTTTGAATCTTGGAAGTAGGGCAAACATAAACATATTCTTATGTGTGCTCTAATAACGACAATGTACATATATTTCATTTATAAGTTGTTTCACATACTCGTACATATTTCTAATTCTAATTACTGCTATGTTAGTTCGAACATAGGCACTTTGTTTTTCAAAGTGTGTTTTTTTTTTATCAGCATGGGTACCAGGTGATAAATTCCATTTTATTAAATAAAAAATAACAATTATAATGAAAACATTTATAAAAAATACATAAATATAAACGTTTTAGGTCACAGGCCATGTGTCATTTGACCTAAATAATGCAAATAATAATAAGAGGAATCAAATGCTCTAACGAGAGTCGAATCGTCAAATGTGAATGCCACTTTAGGCGGGATGCCTACCAATCAGACAAAAATAGACGCCATAAAGAAGATTCCTAGAAATTAGAAAACAAAAACAAAAAACCGACATTATTTTCAAACGTAGTGTTAGTTTGAACATACATACGGTCTCAAAGGATTTAGAGCATAAAATATTGCTCTGATATTGTCAAAATTGATCTAGGTAACTTCAATAGACCATTATGGTTAAAACTTTTATAATACACATATAATACGCCTTGCATGTGATTTAATTTTTCTTTTCAAAATTCTCAATAAAATTGTTGATTCGCCGTATCTTTTACAAAATATTGGTTTCCGTTGTCCTCTTCGCTATACTAGATTAAATTCCCCTTTTTATGTACCAACTTGTAGAAACAATTATACCTCGAATTCATTCATTAGACGTACCTGTAGAAATTACAATGGACTCAGTATTGATGTAGACATTTTTAACTGCACGTTGCATTTGTACAGAAAATTTCTTCATGCGGTCGATTATTTGGGATAGTTGCTGAATGTGCATCTTCTTGTAATGTATATGTTTGTGTATGTTTTATATGTGCGTTCATGTGTGTGCGTGGATGGCTCGGAGTGTACATTCGGTATTTTTATTTATTATCTCCATGGAAAACGCAAATTTCAACAATTATTCTTTTGTCACTTGAAATTCTTTTTTATTTTTTTTATCACATTCAATGTTTATATCTTTTTAATACTAATTATGTATGACTGTATGTTTTCTGAATAAAATAAAATAAAAACATTAGGTTCAAAATATTACAATGCAAAAATACATGTTGATGCACTAGTGTTTAATGTATGTCCCAAACTGTCTTTTCCCCATAATATGCAAGAGGATACAATACATGTATAATTAATCAAGACTGACAGATGCATTTGTGGTGAGTAGTCTCTATGAGAAGGGAATATATTTAAAATATCAACATATGAAATAATAAAACGAATTTTACTTTTCATGCGTAGGTGGAATGGTGAGTGGCAAAAGGGTACTTTTATATACTAAAAGTAAACCTTACGTATTATCTAGTGTAAGTATAACTAAAGTATATAAAAAAGAACAGAAAACTACTTTAATATCTAAATTTAGGGTTGTGGTCCCGTGATAGTATCGCAGACTCACGGATTAGAGGTCAGAGGTTCGAACCCGCTCCATCGGAACTTCTCGATTATCTTTTAAGCACAGCACGGAACGGGGTGCCCAACCGACTAAGGTCTAAATAAATAAAATATTTTTTTAAAAAGGAATATGTGAACCTACTGATAAATCAATAATACGGTGCAAATCAGAAACAAAAGAATTTATAATATCTCAGTTAAATATTTTTTATAAATGACCAGAACAACAAATATTTTTTTCCCAGGCTAATTAGGCGAATGGGGGACTTGGAAGAGGAAATAAACATTTTAAGGCAAATAAAATAAAATACAATAAACGAGATCAAAGAAATGAGAAAGTTCAGTGCAGCGGGAAATTGGATACAAAAAATGTTTTCTTTCGCCCGTTAAAAATTTGAGTATTTAAATGTAGCGCGAAGTTTTTCGAAAAAGCAAAAAAAAATATAAAAAATGATTTTAATAAAAATAAACTGCTTTGAACGACGTCATTAGTTCTCCGAAATCAACCAATGAAAGAGTAGTATGATACATTTTCGGTTGTCCGGAAGCCAATACATCAATCAAGTCACAACTCACCGTAGAGAACTTGTGACGTCACAGGCGGAGAAATTTCAAAATCACAAAACTTTGAAAAATCATAGCGCTGATAATACGATACCGTAAAAGCATACAACATGAGACTTGAATGTAATTTGAGACGAAACTTCCGCGGCACATAATAGTAAAAACAAACTGTAGTGATCTATATCAATTTAATAGTACGATCTCGTTAGGCACTTTTCCGTAAACAAGTCAACGCCATGTTTGACACTTTCGACGCAGATTGGTAGAGTGAACTAAAAATTCGCATTTTTTTGGAAGGTAAATTGAGACTATACATTAAATTAGGCGCATAAGTCATGGCGGCCTCCGTGGTGTAGTGGTCAAGACACTTGACTCACACACGAAAGGTTCCGGGTTCGATTCCCGGTGAGAACACAAATATTAACATGTGATTTTTCTCAAGCCTGTGTGTTCTGTGATGTAATTCACCCCTATAATTGGGACTCCTGGCATGTTGTGGTGCTAAAATAAATAAATAAGTATATCTTTTAACGAGAATAATTATTAAGTCTGAAATTGCCTCAAATCTCTACTGATAGTTATGTTTAATAATTAGGAGAAAACTCAATTATTTTATAATTAGGTACGACTACAATAGTTATTTTATCACAGAAAACTACAGACTGCGAAGATAGTGTATGCATTTTAATATTTGTTAATTGTTCTATCATTGTACATGTCTCAAGTTACACACAGTCTCAATTTTGAGTTTTTTTTTTTTTTTTAACAATTTTTGACAGAGGTTTAATTTTGTTCTTGTTTGTATTTTTTTTATTTGATGACGTAAGCGTTTCAAATATATCATGCTTTTTAAAGCATAAAAATTGTTTTATTTAATTTCTCTAATTGTGCATGATATTTTTACAATATTATTCGTGGAGACTGAATTTTTTAATATTTTTTATTGTCTCATGGTTAAAGCAGTAAAATGCTTCATGGGAAACTACGACTTTCTTATTGTGTCTCATGTTTGCAACATTTGCAGTTAATTTAGGACAAAAAAAATATCATTAAGAATAATAATATGTCCACAAATGTGGTAGGCTTCTGTAACCTGAAACATAGATTCAAATATGTGTTAAAATTTGAAAGCGTAATATTAATAATACAGGGTGTTCTTTAAACCCTGTCACATCCGAAACCACGATGATCAGTATAGGCAAGAAGACATATTAGCATATTAAAAAATATATTTAGAACAATGAAATTTTTTTTTAATAAAATATTAAAAAAAAACAAATGGTTGCTTACTTCTGCAGGGGAGAAGCGAGGGGGACGCGGCCGTGCGGTTCAGACTTCCCCCTCCTCGCTTGTCCCCTGCAGCAGTAAGCAACCATTTTTTTTCTATATTTTATTTATTAAGATTTTAGTCGTTCTAAAAAAATATTTTAATGTGCCAATATGTCTTCTTGCTCATACTGATCATCGTGGTTTCGGATGTGACAGGGTTTAAAGAACACCTGTATAAAAATATATAGTCAGTTGAACTTAAAAACTGTCTCAAGTTGAATGCGGTACGTAAAAATATATTGCGAAAAAAATATAGCGTAGTTTAATAGTCGTAATTTTATAAAACCTCCGAACTTCTTCATTATACCTGCAAAAATTTGTTTGAAAATTGTACAAACTTGTAATATTTGGGGAAATTATAAGAACGCTAATATGTTTTATTTATATATATTTTTTTAAATATATGAATAACTTCAACGTGAAAGTCTTGTTCGGTGTTCTGTTCTGTACCACGGTGTAGTATGATTGAATTCGTATGTGTGAGTTACCAACACTCGCGTAATATATTCACCGGTCAGATGCCAAAACATCGTGAATCATTATCCAATACCAATACACGGTAGGAAGGTCTAATCTCCGCGATGATAATATTATCGTCGTCTCATAAAATATGCAATTTTTTATTGGATTTTCCGAAAAACAAACATTTATTAAGTTATGAAAATGTAGCACACATGTACAGATAAAAAAAGGAATGTCAAGTCAAATTTTCCGCATGAAAATTGGAATATTTTTGTAAAAAAATGTCAGTAATATAATATGAAAATACCGATAAAAATATTTGTGCCTCAGAGGCAGACGGCTGCAAATCCAGAATTTGATAAAATGACATTTCGATTTTCGTATCCAATTTCTGATCATGCCCATTGAATTTTAAAGAAATGTCAGTCTTATAATGAATGAACCGATGTATCAAGATACTGAATATACAAATTAATGTTATAAATTATAAAAAATCACTTAAATAAAGTAGATTCGTTAGGCTTGTGTTGAACATTTGACGTTTGGATTTGCATCCGTCTGCCTCTGAGGTACAGTTATATAAAATGGATTTAGACTAATTGATTGTATTTTCAAAATCTATATGGATATTGTGGAGAAATATTTTCATACATAAATGTAAAAAAAAAATATTTTTAAAATTTTTATTTTGATTTTTAAATTTATTTTAACAGAGAGGAAAAACATTTTTAAGAAGGGAATATGGAAGTCTAGGCATTTACAGGGCTTATGACCTGTCATTGGCTGGTTTGAGTGGCCAACAGCCAATGACAATTTTTCCTCTCTGTTGAAATAAATTTAAATATGAACAACTCCCTAGGGAGGAAATCCAGCCAGTCTGCAAGCATTTGGACATATTCAAACATTGTTAATTTTGATTATTTATCATGACTTTTAATTTATTTTTTATTTTTTTATTTTCATTTTTTCTGCTGACAAGCTGGTTTCGCGGTTTAGTGGGTTTCATCATTTTTCCTTTATATTTTCTGTTCATGTTTACCTTCTTAAATAAAATAAAAAATGCGTTGCTAGAAAAACGCAACATGTTTGGCCTTGGTAGTTGTGACGTCAAGATTAATGACAATGTTTTAAACAAATTTGAATGGTTGGGAACAAATAAACATGAATTGTGACGTATGGCATGGCATGGGCATGACCAATGAAATTAATGACCGTTTTTTGGGAATTCAAAATTACAAAATTAAAAATATTTTTTATGCTTCTAATAATTAGCAAAAATATTTTGTTTATTGGATAGTATTTCATAGAACTTTATCACTTTAATTTTTTTTTTTAAATGATGATATTTCCCTATTAGTGAATAGTACTATGTACCAAGTACCGGCGAATTCAGTTTCAAATTACATACGAATCTGTTGAATTATTCAAAACGTCAAGTAAACATGTTGCTTTGAAACTGAATATATATACGTATACTATAACCATTCTATGCCATCTCACTGATTTATAAATGAAGCATCCTCATAAAAGCCCCTCCATTGCAAACAATCATAATATTAAAACAGCAAAATTTTCATATTGGAAAACAATGTTTCCATTGTAACAAAGAGCGCTATAGGTGGAAGGAGGATCAGAGGAGAGAAAGAACCATTAATGTTTACATAATTGTTTTTTAAATATTAACAGAGAACATTTTACTGCTGGTCTTTGCCCAGGGTCATAGAACTGTGTTTTGCTGGGTAATAAATGTATTGTTGACATTCATTTGAGTTCATACTGGGTGGAATGCAGATAACGAGAGCATTGAAAAGATTAATGTAGGTATAATTATTATGCTATAGGTACTGTTCGCTACCTTCTTAGTCATATAGAATACCAGTTTTAATACGCATCATAAAAGGAATTTATTTATACCAGGCTTTTCTCAAAAAATGATCATGAAAACGCCCGCCCCTTTCCCGAAACTGTTCATTATCTGTTCATATCAGGACCTGACTTTGGAGGACACGAGGGCTGGCAGAGGGGCCTGGAGAGATTTCGTGGACTCCATATGCTCCACTCAAGGAGCGAACATGGATTAGGTGAGTATACTCTGAGTGCCGGTTATATTAAAAAAGGTTAAATCAAAGTTACATAGTATAAAACGAAACGAAAGTCGTTTTCAGGAGGAGTGTACAAGTCTGGATTTTGTCTAAGGGAAGAGACCATTGCAGAAGACTGCTGCGAGATATTGCATATATTCATATACTATTAAGCGTGTTGTCCAGATGCCCTATAAAATATATGTATGTTTGTGTAATAATATTTAATATTTATTTTTGCTATTATGTACATGCTTCCACTTTCACAGGGCCCTTGGCCTCATATAGTTTGGGATACATTATTATTGTATTTTTTTATAATATGTATGAATAAATAAAAAAATAATAATTTAAGTTACATTTTTGCATTAAAAAATGCTACAAAAACGTAACCTTCCCTAACATTTTTTATGCTCTAAGGCTCTTTAACGTTTTGTATACATATATATGTGGCGTGAGTCCTTTATTTAATTGTTTTTTTTTATGAAATAAGATAACAGACGAAAAAGTATTATTTGCCGGAATGGTTGTTCCTAAACGGTTTAATCCATATAAGATACCTACCTATATTAAGTACATAATATAATGCACAATTTACATCGAGCCGGATGCAATCTCACTTCTCGCGTTAAGTGATAATTAAAGTAAGGTTAGCTTATCTAAGCCCGCATTCTATTGACAAAGCTCCATAACAATATACTACAACGTTCCTATACTACATAAAGCGCATATTGAGGGGTCTTTTTGTCCTTAGTCCTTAGTCAAACATAACCCGTATTACCATTGTAGAGAAATTTGACGAGGTTTGTCGATCGACTTGAATTTTCCAAATATTTATGTAAATTGTTGTTTTTTAAGCGATCACGATTCTATGATATAATGCCAAAAATATCTATTAAAAAAAACAACGCGCATTGAAAGAATTCAGAACACGAATAAAACAAAAAAATATTATTAAATAATTTTATTGTAAAGTGTAGTTAACAATATTGATATCTCCGCGGACTTGCTAGAGGATGGACTTGTAACGTTCAACTTCTTGTTATTTTTATTTATATAAATTTATGACTATGGAAAAGAATACATAAGTAAGGATAATTGACGTGCGCGCCTAAGAAAATGTAAGAACGTGGAAGAAGCGAAGTCTGAGTGTAAATATAGAGTAGTGTGTACAAAAATATATAAAAAATCCACAGGATGCGTTATGCTTTGACAATATTTTGCTGACAAATTCCGCGTTTACCTCGTGGAGTAACTCTATATTATTACAATGATAAAGTAATAAGTAAAGGATTGCATCGTTTACAATGATTAATGTCGATATTGGTAAATATCTCAAGAGAAATGGATGGATAAATTTTATTTGGATTTTAACGAATTAAAAAGAAAATCAATTAAATAAAAATGTTTTCTTGAAAAGCTTTTTCGGCTCTGTTAATACGTAGTGGTAGGTTTTCGTTTTTTATTTTATTTATTTACAAAGTTTTGTTTTGACCCATAATGACTTACGGAAGCAAGAGCAGATATTATTCAAACGAAACGTCCTGGAACTTCCGAAATGAAAACGCTGCGGCTCATCGTAGGTAGAACCCTCGGAGACAGGATACCGAATGAAGAGATTCGCCGGACGTGCAACATAGAGGACATTGTGAGATGAAGCAGGCAGAGACAACGATTTTGGAGAGACCCAGCGAGAATACCCAAGATCTAGGACATTTATGCACGAGATCCCAGAAGGACGCCGACCACAAAAGAGGTGGAGGGAAAGTTGGACGTCTGCATCGCTGGATCAAGACTAATATCCTGTCAAACAGATCGCAAGATAGACGATATAGTTTGGTCAAATAAGAACTATTTATTCAACCATTTGAATAACACGATATTATTTGTACACTTCCCTGTCGTTTGATTATAATACATTTTATGATATTTAAAATTAAAAATTATTATTATTACGATTGACACATATAAAAACAGAGACTGAGCACGTTTCTGAGATGGGAATATAGAAGTTACAACAAACAAACAAACCATAACGCCATTTCTCCGTAGGTGGAAGTAGTCATAGGATAGAACGTCACACTACTCTGTATTTGTAATATTTGCATCCAGACTTCGCACCCTCAATATTTATTCATATATACTTGTATCATGCACGCACGTTGATTTTTCTGACTTTCAACAAGTATTTGCTGGTTTTGTCATGCCATAAAATTATTATTCTCGGCCTTCGTCTTTTTCCTAATATATCAACGTACGCATTGAAAATCTTTTTAGGCGTTCTTCCGCTGTCCATTCGCTCTACTTTTAGTACTAACAACAATGAATACGGATGTTAGAAAAAATATGTTATGTAAGTATGTATTTTACAATAATTTTATTCATCGATTCTTGTAATAATGTATATGTTTTTTAATGGTTTAAAATTATATATATTAGAAAAAAAAATAGTTACGAGTCCGGTAAATTGACTAACTTCCATATTTCATTCTCTAAAATGTTCTTCATCACTGTTGTAATTTGTTTATAAATAACTTCGTTTATTCGTTATGGAAAAAATATTATTCAGTAATATATATATCTCTATGATTTTAAAATATATTTTCATAACTGTATTTTAAAATATCTTGTCTTTTGCGCTATGTAACTTGGCGTTTCAGCACCATTTGTAAAGAATTTTTCAGCGTTTTAAGAGTTGATAAAATACTGAGAATTTCCTTTTAGTGCGGTGGAGTGAGGTAGCAAGAACCGAAGCCACAGGAAGTACTACGCATTAACTCATCATCCCTCTCCCACACCAATAAACAAATAAATAGCATTAAGTGCACCGCGTTACATTGTCCTAACCAAGTGTGCACACATATTATTACTACCCACGACAGAGGAGAGAAATGTTTAGTTTAATGTGACTGTACAAAAGAGTCAAGTCTCTATTTGATTGTCCAGAAATTGTACAATGGATAAGGTTTTATGGACCACCGAGACGTAAGAAGCAACAAATGTTATTTCTAGAAGAAAACTGCCGAACCAACGTCAAGTATAGTAACGTTATTATATAAAACGAAAATTATCCAAAAATACCTATTTTACCAAAATCTGGTTTACCAGATAAATTTAATTATCGGGGTAATTTTACCTCCTTACAACTCTAGTCGCGGCCCACAGGTTGAAAAACACTGATATATTAGGTAAATTAAGGCAAGTCAAAAATTGTTTTATGCCTACTAGTGAAACCGATAGGAAGATCCTCGGTCTACGGTATTCGAGTGCGTGGAGGGACTGGTTTTACTGTCTGAATCATTTTACCTACTCATTAAAGGTTTCCGCACATTCTTCACAAAAGTCAGCAGATGGAAGAATTTAAGATACATGGATGTTCAAACACAGGCAATATAGTGAATATTACACAGCGTGTAAAGACACTGACTGCGTTAATGGCCTGTATTGGCTTATTTAAGTTATAACCGTACACATCACATGATATTTTAAATAATCCCACTTCGCCTGTTTATCTGAGAGAGCTCATCCAACCTCTTTCACAACACGGACTATCTCTTCGTTCTAGTAACGAGAGAACCCTTTTAATACCCTGTCATCGCTCTAATTTTTTTGCCTCCTCTTTCACAGTAGTAGCCGCTCGATTGTGGAATAATCTACCCACTAATGTTAGAGACGCCCCTTCATTATTTACATTTAAGTCAAGATTGAAATGTCACTATCTAAATATTTAAATTGTTCCTTTATCCTTCTTCTTTCCTTCCCATCCCCTCTCCTCTCTTCATAGTATGGTGTTATTTTTTTTTAATATTTATATTTATTTTTGTTAATCTTTGCTTTTAATTTTTGTATAAAATTGTAAGACTCAATATGTTCATGTATTTATAATTTTCTCAAACTGAACGGTTTGGGTAGGTAGGAAGAAATTGCCTTAAGGCAATATGCCCGCCCTTATATGTATATTTATTGAATATGTATATAAAGTGTCAAATAAATCAAAATAAATGATATTAAGCATTATTTCATCATTGAACGTTCATATAATTTATAAAAAAACATTATTTATTTATTAATTTATTAAAAGAAAACAACAGCCATTGCTACAAAAAAAAAAAATATTTACAAATAAACCAAATTTTAGGCCAATTATAGTTTTCTATACATTACTAATACAATAAAAAAAAATAAGAAAAAAGCATACATTGAAATAGCCACTGCGTATCATTCCATACGTAAAAAATAAATAAAATATTAGTGTAATAAAAAATCAAAAAAAGTTTTTTGTTTAATCGAACTTAAAAATCCTTTCGCCGGCGGATCCATACGGAGTAATACGGAGCTATCAGTCCTCCCTTCTTTCTCTTTTAAACTAGAGAAAATAATTACAATATTAAAGTGCACACAAAAAACAAAATATTAGGTAGGTACAATTAGATTAAATTATAATTACGTTTATAAATGGCATCTTCAGGCGTTTTTAAAATATATTTATTAATATATTTAAATACACGTTAGGATTATATAAACATAACGTATAAGACCAAGTCATTTGATGTCTTGTGAAGTTAATACAATCATCATGTGCATTTTAATGTCGATTTCAAATTTGTCTCCGGTACAATGTTTCATGTAGTCAGGTAAGTCATTGTAGTGAAGTCCATTGTATGATATTTTTTACTATCCTGCGTTTGTCTTTGCTTTTTTAATGTGGCAGCGTTGTTGTTGTCTGGTTACTGGCAAAGAATTATAATAGTCCAGAACCCGCGCACGCGCATCAAACTGAAGCCGACTTAACTACTCATAAATGAGTAGTTTTACGTTTTGGCCATTAGTTAACCACCACAAGGAATATGGTGGGATCACATTTCATGCGTAAGTACCGAATTCACAAATAATATTATTTCAGGATTTGATTATTTTACCTTCTGTCAGATTGTTAAATAAAACAATGCGGACATTTTGTTAATATTGCCAGGGTAGTCGAATTTTTCAACCGGCTTTCTATTAATAAGCCTTAGTATAATATTGATTTATATTCATGTTACTTAACTACAAAATGATTATTTAATGTTTTTTTTTACGTTTGCCTCTTAAAAGCAGCTGTTTTTTTTATATTAAAAAAATACTATTTAAGGAGGTACGTGAAAGGTGAAATTGAGTTTTAAGTTCTTCTTTTTTCCCGGATATTTCTTTCTTACTGTATGTAAATGTTTAATATGAATGTTTATTATGAATTGTTTTAAATTCTTTGTATTATATACTTGCTTGCTATCTTATTTCAGTTTTATGTACATATTATTACTTGTTACCGTATTTTTATTATTACGATACCTTTATATAAATATTATTCTGTCCCAAAATGAGTTTGTTGCAACACCTGGGAGTACAAAAAAAAAATTGTATGATTTAAAAAAAATAAAAATATATATTCGTGTCAGTAAAATATTTTTTGGGGTAAAACATAACATAACACAAACTTTACACACTTATATTTGTGTTATGATAATATATTGTTCGTGGTTTGGCAACATTACGCGGCCACTTCAAGCATGCGCGCAGGTGGGATTTCGTGCAGGGGGGGCGGCATTTGGCAATGTTTGGACACAATGCGATGTATGCAAACTTGATTCTCGCGCTTTCTGTTGTTAATGTCGTCTTAAATGTTTGGCATTGCTATTTTTCGTACATTTTTCATATTCTCAATTTTATTAAGATTTCATCTCTAACTCTTTTTTTTATTACAGGTAGAACAGGGAAATATATCTTTTTACATTTTTAAAGTAATAAAAGGTCTATGAAATATAGTCCAGTAAAAAAAAAAAGTTTTTTGCTAATTATTAGTAGCATAAAAAATACTTTTATATTTGTAATTTTGGATTCCCACAAAAACAGTGATTCCATTAGCCACGCACCTAATACGTCACGATTCATGTTTATTTGTTCCTTGCCATTGAAATTTGTGTAGAACAATATCACGAATCTTGACGTCACAACAAGCAAGGCCAAATACGTCGCGTTTTTCTACGAACGTATTTAAAAAAAAATCTTTTTTACATTTATGTATTAAAACATTTCATTTCTTCATATTTATTTTGAAAATACAATTAATTATTCTAATTCCATTTAATATATTTTTATCGGTATTCGTAGTATGTGATATTTCCCTAGTAGATAATAAAATGAAAATTTTCTTATAAAACGGGTTTTCAATGAATTATACCCTGGGGTAAATTTGATAATTTTATCAGTTTATAAATACGCCTAGATTTCCATATTGCTTTCAAAAGTCTCGGTCTCTCATGGATAACTCTTTATTTTGACAATTATCATATTTGAAAATGAAGCAATAGCGGCAGTAAGTTAACACGCCAGATATTTATATGTATTCTTCCGCCTACGAAGCCCATCAAGGTCTGGGATGGTACATACACATATATATATAGAACATACACATTTGTCTAAATACTACAAGACATTATTTTCCGCTGCCAAAATTATCATGCGAATTGCTAAAAAATCTATTACTTGGGTTTATTTTTAAATTTAGGCCATCCTACAGATAAGTTTCTTACAGATTGATTTGGTTCGATAAAATATTTTAAAGTTAGTATGCAGCGGATGTAGAATACAGTTCTGTGTGTGACTCGAAGAGTACACGCAGGTTAAAATCCCGCAAAAGGAAATCAACTGGAGACAAGTAAGTCCGCCTCGTAGTGTAGTGGTTGGCGAGTTCGTCAACCGTGCTTGTATAATTTTCGAAGCGGTTTGTGGTCCCGTTATAGTATTGTGGACTCACGGGCCAAAGGTCCGAGGTTCAAATCCCACTTGATTTCCACAACTATTATTTATTACACAATTAGTATTTACGACTTTTAGGAAATGGTCTGAAAAATTGAAATATTTGAGTAAATAATAAGAACTCGAGTTTTATACAAATATTTTATTTTTTTTCGAAAATTTTAAAATTAGTTTTGCAAAAACCCATGTATTGTGTACCACTTCGTACTTTGATGCTCGAAATCCCTGACTGTCAAACCAAATCATTTAAAGGGTCGAGAGTTTCAAATAGCTGTGAGTGTTACAGAAAATGGCAGCTATTAAAAAGAACTAGGAGTGCGGCTAGGAGTAGCCGGCGCCACATTCAACAGTAGGAAGGCTTTCTGGAAATCGGATATTTACTCGGTGAAAACCAAATGCCGCTTATATAACGCCTGCATAACACCTATTCTCCTATACGGATGCGAATCGTGGCATCTCACCATGGCCCAAAACAGCAAAATACTGAGTTTTGAGAATAGGTGTCTCGGAAGAATCTTGAATGTACGGTGGTTTGACTTTGTGAAGAATGAAGTAATAAGAAAACGGACGCAGCAAACACCGGTTACAACTGTCACTAAGCAGAGGCGATACGGTTGGCTCAACCACGCTTGCCTACTTTACAAGACATCAGGTTTTCGACGTTCTGGACGACTACTGCTGTCTGTTCGTCGGCACTTTATTTATTTATTTTATTTGGGAAAAAAAACAACAGTTTTATATACATTGTATACAGAAAATAAGAATAAATATAAACGAAAATTGTTGAAACAGTCAATATAAATTTTCCACAGTGGTTTAAGCTATTGATTAAGTAAATTATCGGTATCAAAATAAAAGCAATTTAACAATTGAGAAATTTTAGGCACAGGAAGTCGCAAATAAAATTTTTAAAAAGGTATATATACAGTTATAAAAATGAAGCAAATATAAACAAGATAAATTTAAATTTAAAGAATAAGAAAAGAAAAAGTTATACAAAAATAACGTAAAAGGTACAAAATATAATAATGAACATACGAGTACATACATAATTACTGACATCGTATAACTAAACGGGTGTATTGTCTATAAGGAATCTTCTATATTTCATATAGGAGAGATGAAATATCTGCGTGACCGGAGAGAACGGTATTATAATAATGACACGCTCTAAAGAAAAATACGTTTTTCCTTGAGTTAGTCCTAGGTACTGGCAAATTAAATGTAGTATGGAGTCTTGTTCTGTTATGTCAGAACTACGGACGCGAACGTGACTCGCGATGACGCATAGGAGCTAATAGCCGATAGAGATGCATAGTGCCTCTTTGTGGACGCCATATGCTCCAACTAGGGAGTGGACATGGAATGATGAAGTGTAAAATTTTCGAAAATTAAATCATTCGTTTTTTTAAATCATCTGAGACTAAAACCATCGTTTAAATTTTAACATATCAATGTCATAATTTAACAAAGCATTAAAAATACATATTTGTAAGGACGCAATACCTAGGTAAGTAGTACGAGTACCTACATAAGTTATAGTGAAAAGGATAGTACAGGAAGTGTGTATTTTTTAAATCTATTTTTTTGCGACAGAAAAGGGAAAACATTTTTGAGAAAGGAATATGCAAGTCTAAGGATATTTCTAAGTATATTTCAGTTGAAAGTTGGCAAAACACGATTTACTTCTCTTTTCAAAAAAATATGAAGGGCTTTGATGGGCTCAGAAAAATCTGAATTTTAGTTGACAAGCTTGATTCTAGTATGAATAGATATTGAACATTTGTTAATGTAGGATTTTTTTATGTGTTGACACAAAATGCTGAAAAATCCAGATGTCTAAAAAAAGACATATTATACGTAGTCATCTTTCCACCGATTTTTTTTGACATTGGTTTAAATGACATACCTATTATTTAACATATTTTTTTAAACTAAAATTTTTCTCTTATAAAAAGAAAATTGCAGAACCGTTTCAGCAAAAATACCATTTAGGTACTACTATATGTCGGTAGTAGATACATTGTTTACATAATTTTGGTCTTATTTTATACGTTGATTTTCTTGTGTGAAAATGAATTAAATTAATTTATCTTTTCTAATCCTTTTTTATATTTTTGATTACTTGTGTGTATTTAATTTCAAATTATTTATTTTTGTAATCGTTACGTAATTTTACTATTTTTATTATATTTTTAATTTTTTATGTTTAGTGCATATTGCGTACTTATGTTAGGCATTTCATGTCGTCTATGTTGAAAAATAAAAAAAATAAGTCTGTAATTTTAATGCTGAAAATTTCTCTTTGTGAGACAAATGTAGCAAAAAGGAAATCCCTTTTGCTGTTGCAGATAATGATCTGATGAAATTATTTTTCCATCAATGTAGAAGCTACGTTGCGCCGGAGAACAATGGATTATAATAAATTGTAATTCTAATTAATTATAGCGCTACAGAAAAATGAGTTAATAAGGTGTAATAAGTGTTTTTAATTTCCCGGTGTTTCACGGAAGAGCAGAGGACAAAATAATGAATAGTGTAATTTCAACAAATGAGTTTTTTTTATTATTAAAAAAATCATAAGTGGAAATAACGGTGAGGGTAATATGTATTTGAATGAATAAAAAACTATCGATTAAACCCTCTGTCTTTTTTGTAATAAATCGTCTCAACTTTTAATGAAATTCAAAATTATTCATAATACCAGTACAGATCGAACATATGTTTTAAACGGCCATATTTTTCTTTGATATTATTTTAATTTGGTAAATAAAGACAAAAGATTATTGTTTTGTCAATATTATTCATATCAAACATTGAATAATTTCAAATGACTTTGTTTACACGAATAGTTTATAACTACCGTTTTCGTTACCAACACAGCTTTGTAAAAATTACAGCAGAATTCAAATTGTGCATTAATTTTCCCATTTGTCGTGTAAATATTTTTTTCATAATTTTTTTACAAAAAAAATACATGTGTAGGTATAAAAATAATGCAAAATGTTAAACTACGTTTTGGGTACTCTTTTACTATTTTTTATACTATAGATAGATAGAGAAAGATAGCTTAATAAAGAGAAGCTCAGTTGACAGTTCTGAAATAGGTACGCGGTAACAGTGAAGTTTTATGAACTTGCTCTGACTCACTAGAATATTCATGTTAAGTTGGGCCACTTATAATTCATTTAGAATATACTTTCAGTGGAATATTAAAATCCAAGCAAAATAAAAAAAATGCACATGATATTGTGAATGAAACACATTCATATTCGTACAAAGATATATCATACACTGTGCGTGTTTATAAATAAATTATATGCATGTGGTTATTATAAATTAATAAGGCTCATTATCTTGCGTTTTGTAACAAATTAATGATCAAAACACGCCGCGACTAGTGTTCAAATGCAGTGCCCTATATACCATTAGGGTGAGATAAAGGAATAATGAAGGTGATTTATTATAAAAATAAATCACAAGTCCGCCTAAGGGTTGTCGCGTCCGTCTACTATGATTGAGGTCCTGAACGAGTCGATCCTGCCGGGAACCGAATTCAGGACCTCAGGTAAGGTCGGTAAACGCTCTAACCGGTAACCTTCAGAGCCGACTAATCTCCACTCGATTTATTTTTTTGGGATTTTTACTTGAGAGCCGCCACCAAATCGAAAACACTCTTCCATCGTTTTGGTTTTATTTCATTCGCAGGAGTGTAATCTTCTTTCCGTCTGGACGCGAGAAAAATAATATTGGATTCTACAAAATATTTAGGGCTTCAGACATCCGCGTGCGCACATGGTACGGTTTCTCGGGTGACATTTTTTACTCATTTTCTGTAAAGTTCAAGAGAGCACACTCTTATACCATCTCTTAACATTCCTACGCCATATTTTCATTTCTATCTCCAGTATCCAATGCTAGTCACCGAATCATAATATTATATTTATTATCTAATTCCGTAATATTAGCTAATCCTGTAATTATAAAGTAACTAGTGACTGACCGAAGTTTCGGTTTCGGACAGTTTCGCCCAATAAAACGAGTTTCGGATATTGAAGCCTGCGGTTGGGATGTCTCGGATTACGTTATACTATTATTATTATTATGGATAACTTATATAGGGCCATTTTCGTAATAAAATACCTTAAGGGCGCTTTACATAGTGATTCTATTGTTAAATAAATTTAAATGAAGCTCTTAAATTTGTAATTTAATTAAAACAATTTATTTTGTTGTCACATGCTACGGATTTATTCGAATGATTTAGAGAACAAGTGGGTTTTAAGTTTCTTCCGAAACATCACTTCACTCTCACAGTTTCGGACCTCTGCTGGGAGAGCATTCCATGCCATAGGGCCTGCGACCGCAAATGCGCGTTCACTAAATTTAGTGCGCTGTTTGCGTAGAGGTATAATAACTTTTCCTCTCGACGTAGTCGTAGCTGATCTAAGCATGAGACGCCTGTCAGCTAGTTCATCTGGAATGCATAGTTCCCTTAAATATTCCGGAGCAGAGTTGTGCAGTGACTTATACATAAGCCAACAGAGTTTGTATTCGACCCTCTGTGGAAAACGTAGCCAGTGTAGTTCCCGAAGTAGTAGAGTGATATGACTGAACTTAGAGATTCCGAAAATAAGTCTCGCTGCGCCATTCAATACAGATTGCAGGCGAGTCATTTTGTTCATTGGTAGACCTGCATAGATGCCATTACAATAATCGACTCTAGACACTACAAACGCATGTATTAATTGATGGGCGGCGTCAACCGGCCCATTTTTGCGTATGCATTTAATTTGTCTCAGCTGGTAGAAGCATGAACTTATCGTTCTACTAATTTAAGCGTCAAGAGAAAGGTCAGAATTAAGTACCAGTAGTTTGACGGTGGGTAAAGCGGTACTCCCTACATTGGGTAGGGCCGTATCCTGGATCAAACTCTGTCGTCTGGCTGAAGCCACCCATAGATAAGTTATATGTATAACAAAACAACGAATCAAACAACGCTAAAAATAAACAAATTTACTCATTCGATTTGTGCCTTTTATTTCACATTTAATTTAATGAACTCTTAAGGTTTTTGAGGAACAATAAAAACGCATAATTTTGGGGTTTTGGTGTGACTTTATTTAAATGAGTTTTGGTTTCGGTCGAAATTAGAACAGGAGCTGAAATTCGGTTTCAGTTTCGGATTCTTGTTTTAGCCGGACACTAAAAGTAACATATTTTTTTAACCACCTGAGATTGCTGAAATTATTCATTAAGTTATTGTGTGAAAAAGACATTTATTATTTTTAGCAAGTTGAGAGGAGATAAATGCATTAGTCACTAGCACGAGAATCAAGGACATTGTAACTGATGACTGAAATCTGAGATATTTGTTTGTATCGTAAAGTTATTTAAAAAAACCATTTAAACAGGTTTCGACGGATTTTAGCCATACCAAGGTGGTTTAAATAGTAGGTTACTTTATACTTTTAGGGAGATTCAGGATAATAAAATAGAGTTACAAATGATTTCTTTATAATATGGTTCTTAATTTTAAAACTGGTTATTCCAAATTTATGAATTTTTGTATCACTCATGTTTTATTTCTACAATAAAAAAAATATTTCCCAGAATAAGGGAGGAAAAATCTAAGAAATTAAAATTCAGTTCTGGATAAAATTGATAAATAAATCTGTCACCAACTTAAGTTTTATTATCATTGTTGTGGATAACTTTTAAAGCACCATTTTAACCCATATAACACCTCAAGGGGCTTCACAACAGTCCTTAATTTGATTTGGATTACCCGCTAAGAATTTATTTAAATAATTTATATATGAAGAGGGTTTATGTTTTTTTTTCTAAAACGATTTAATATATTAAACATATTCTAATACATACAATAGTACACTACAGTCTGTACTGAATGCCGCAGCGAGACTTATTTTTGGAATCTCTAAGTTCAGTCATATCACTCCACTACTTCGGGAATTGCACTGGCTACGTTTTACACAGAGGGTGGAATACAAACTCTGTTGGCTTATGTTTAAGTCACTGCACAACTCTGCTCCAGAATATCTAAGGGAACTCTGCATTCCAGATGAACTAGCTGACAGACGTCTTACGCTTAGATCAGCTACATCTACGTCGAAAGGAAAAGTTATTATACATCTACGCAAACAGCGCACTAAATTCGGCGAACGTGCATTTGCGGTCGCAGGCCCTACGGCATGGAATGCTCTCCCAGCAGAGGTCCGAAACTGTGAGAGTGAAGTGATGTTTCGGAAGAAACTTAAAACCCACTTGTTCTCTAAATCATTTGAATAAATTTTTAGCATGTGGTGACAAAGTACATTATTTTTCTTAAATTAAAAAGTGAAAATTAAATTTATGTATTTATATAATCACTTTGTAAAGCGCCTTTGGGGTATTATATTACGAAAATGGCGCTGTATAAGTTATCCATAATAATAATAATTATTATTACAAGTATATGCTATAATATTATTTAAACGAGAGTAATTTTGATGCAAGAAATTAAGATAAATAAGCAGATAATACGCAAGTATTTTATTAAATCATTAGTAGTTTTGAATGTTTTTGTCAATACTCAGATATACGAGATTTATGTGGGTAAGATATACAAGCTCGAAATGTTAATTTTATGCTTTACGAAGCAAAAACTAGCCTAAAAAACGGTCTAGTGTTTACAACATTTGGTTACCAGTTACCACGCATGCGGTCCTGGCTTCGATTCTCGATAATGTCGACGAAAGTATTTATTTTAAAAAGATTTATCGTAACACCCATTAACACATAATAACCATAATACTGATCATCTTAAATTTACGTAAAAAATGATCGAGATAAGTCAAAATTTATGTAAAAATGCTGTTAAAATATAAGAAAAAAAAATTCAACGTCGTATTTACTTTGTGTAAGATAAATTAAATATGCCGACCGGTTTCAGAACATGACAGCCTTAAAAAATAAACTAATACTACTTTAGTTCTAACCAAACACAAAAACACTTAACACATATGTTAACAGTTGATGTATTTTTAGGTGTCTAGGTAGGTACTTGTTATTTGGTAAGAATTAAAATATTTAGTATGTGTTTATTTTTAGGCCGTGAAAAATTAACAGTATTGTTCTGAAATCAGTCGGCATATTAAATTTATTTTAGTAATTTTACACGAAGTAGTTTTATTATAGTATTCAACAAATAAAATCACAAAATTACTGCTTCTAATGATATGACTATTGTATATAAAAAAAATGATAACTATCTAAAATTGTGAAAGATACTCTCACAACTCTCTACCGCATTCCCGTGAAATTTTAATTTATACAAAGTTAGAATACTTTCGTAGATGCATAGTGACATTTTATCGCTTTAGTTCGTTTTTATCCAACAGACAATTTTAACGAGATTGAGTTTAGTATACAAGAGTTCCGAGAAAGCCTTTTTTTGAGGGTATTACTAGCAAACCTGGCAAAATCCAAAATCTAAAAAAAGTGAGATATTAATTGAAACTTATTCAGAATGCAATTTTTTACAACAATTATAACATTGTCAGTTAAAAATACGGCTTTATTTGTAAGTGACTTTTAAATTATCGGGTGTGTTGCAAACATGCCAACCTCTACTTGAGTATTGCAAAGTTATAATGTGTAAAATTAAATTTATTATTTCACTACTGTTTCTTGACATAATCATGCTTATGTCATCACTGCTAACGTATAAAATATTTACCAAGTATAATAAAAAAAATGAAGTTTAAAAAAAAGTGAAGTTAAGTATCGTATCAGTTTTTTGTGATTTGCTCAAAATAAAGAAAGATGGATTTAAATATTTCCCTTATTTATAATTCATACCAAAAAAAGTTGTTTAATGGGTTTTTAAAATATTATTTATGCCTACTTCGTAAAAAAACTTTTAAGATCTATTTCTACAGATTTGTGTTTTGGTCTGTTGGATAAAAACGAACTGAAGGGGATTTAATGGATCTTTTAAGTGCTAATTTTACAATGGATTTGTTTAAAAATTGAAATAACATAAATATATAAAAATTGATATAATACATACAATAACAAATTTAAATAAAAAAACACTCTTTTTTTAATAGTTTAGTCATTCTAGTGCAGAAAAATTATCAGACGTCGGCCATGAAACAGAAAATAAGGATTTCCCGGATTTGAAGTAGATTCCAGCAAAATGCATAAAGTACTGCGGCGACTGGAGCTAAATATACCGAATTCCATCGGGCTCCTTGTCTCCAATGCTCCGTTCCTTGCGCCGAAAGGAGACGTCCTGTCAGTACTCAGTACCTATCTCGGTAGCTAGAATAGCTGTAATTGAAGTAAATGGGAGATGACTGTACTGTTAGGCATTAGGCATTACATATGTATTATACTTACAATTAACTACGCTACACGCTACCTGACTTGAGTTTTGATCTTTGTATATTAAGTCGTTAGCATTGATTGAATGATTTGTTTAAAAAAAATTGTACAATGCACTTGGCGGGTTTTGGTGGATTGCTAGTACGTATAAATAATAAATATACATATTAGCAGGTAAAAAATCTCTCAGTAAAGAGCGGGGGATACGTTCTGGACATGGCCGCGATGAGCGAAATTTTGCGATCAACGTGGGATTTTTTACCGCACACTATCGATATTTTTCAGCTGATTCGCCTATCATTTTAAGGCGATACCAGTTCAATCATTTTTTAAATCAACCTTTGCTTGCTTTTATTCTTAAAAGGCTGTGCTACAAAATTATTTTACACGCGGTGATGTAACATCGTGTTTTTTTTTTATTGAAATTATTTTACATAAGCATTTTTTTAACATTAATTTAATTCCCACCAAACTGCAAAAGCAGTTTTTTTTGCAAGGATTTCTGTCTTTAAATATTTTAGTAACATAAATGCATACATAAAGAAAAAAATCTTAAATGTACCAACACAGTAAAAGTAAAAACATGAAATATAAGTAAATCAAGCCTTTTTTTTACACTAAAATAAAAAATAAACAAACAACACTTTTTTTAACACTGTTTAAACAGTTTTGTTTACTTTTTTTACACACTTAACATAGAATCAAAGAAAAGGATTTTTAAAACAGTTTTGTTTACTTTTTTACACACTTAACATAGAATTAAAGAAAAGGATTTTTAAAACAGTTTTTTTTTTCGTCTCGGAGTCTATTTACCATGGTGGGAGTATATAGGTACGCTCTGGTCCTCTCTCCATACGAATTTAGAGCTCTTTTTTCTGTGAAATCTCCTTTCACTTTTTGGCGCGTTTTTTACTTATGGGATATCAGCGTTTTGTAGAAATCTATAGTACTCTGTTACCAGGCGATAATACATCATATTTTGTACGGTCAAAACTTTACACATCGGGAAAAGATTTTCGTAGTCATTTTGAAAAGTAATCATGTTGATTTTATTTTCTAACATTTTTAGGAATCTAATTTGTATTTTTTTTATCCTCAAGCCATCACTGAATATTCTGAAGTTCAGATATTTAAAAAATAAAACAATAGACATACTGTTAAATAATTCCTTATCCATAATTCATTAAAATTATCATAAATACTACGGTCAAATTACTAGCGCACTCCCGCTTAAGCTAGGGTTTCCTAGGACAGCGGTGCCCGTATTTTAACGGCCGTAGTGAACGGTGATGCAGTGGACAGCCTTCGTAACGTCGACTAGAGAGTGGTTTCCGAGGTAAACGGTGTTAAATGGTGTTGATAATACCGTTTTCCTATGAAACCACACTCTAGTCACCGTTACGACGGCTGTCCACTGCATCACCGTTCACTACGGCCGTTAAACTACGGGCACCGCTGTCCTAGGAAACCCTAGCTTTACTGCCAAGAACCGACTGATTGAATGAATTTCTTCTTTTGTTTTGTGTCTTTCACACAAACACTGGCCACAGAACAGCGTCTCTGTCTTCTTTGTTGTACTTTATATTCTCGAGCTCTTTCTTATACAGTAAAACAGATTTATTGTGGTATTGACATCACTTTCATTTATAAAATTATTCTTCGTCGCGTCGGCCGTAGATTCAGCTAAGCTCGAATTATGTTTCCAAATAAAATACAGAGATGGCACTTTACTTCAAACCAATTTTATTTTATATAAAATAATTAATTAATAATGTTAAGATTGTCAAAAAACCAACGCTAAAACTTGGTTTTTGGTAAACAAGATGTACCTAGCCTTATGTAAATTTAAAGTACCCTCGTTTATTATGGCTTTTATCAGTAAAGTTTTGTCATTTTCTAGAAAAAGCGAATATCACAATTTTAATTAAATTAATTATGGTGTTTAGAGGCACAGGGATTTAAAGGTAGGTATCATTTCATTTCATTAAAATATATTAAAACCTAAGAAAAATGTGGTATTTAGCAGGTAGGTACATAAAGGTATCCTAAAAAAAGATCGGTTTGTGATATTTAGGGTTTTTAAGGCAAGGTCTGTGTTTTTTTAATCTATCCGAAATAAAAATATGACTTGTTAGTTTGTTGTAGAATTGAAGTTTTTTTTAATTTATTTTATTTAGAAATTAAAAATAATAACGTCTTGCATGAAATAGAATAATTCAAATAGTATTTTGGTAAGAATGATAAGTTGATTTACTGTACGAAATAGCGTCAGTGATAAATAGTTTTTTGATTATGTCAAAAGATGGCGTTATTCGGAAGAAGTGAGAGGAATAACTCCGGAAGACTGAAAACAGTTCACTTATTTTCTTTTGCCAAAAATAATAATTAGTTGGAAAAAACTCGTAAAAAGTACCCGTAAAATTCGTAAAGTGTTTTTAGGCGATACCTAGTGGGTGAAATAATTCAACTTCATAATAATCGCCATACATCGAGTTTTTATTATTATTTTTTTTTTTTAATAAAACATATAATACAAAAATTACATATTATACTCCCAGGAGTTATTAGAAACTCATTTGGGACCGTAAATAAGAAAAAAACTTTTTTTTGACTATACATAACATCATACAAATTAATTCATCCGAAATAAAAAGAAAACATTATTGTATAAAAAACATAAAACACCATCTTATGTAAACTACATTAATAATTATCAATATCAAAAAGATTTAAGAAACATTTTTTAATTGCGACACTTCTGGATTTTTTATTGAGTTTTTCGTGTCTTAGCTCATCAGGCAGTTTATTATTAAAGTTTATTTTTTATTATAATTATTTTATTATTAATTGTGAAGTTTAAGATAAATGAATGTTCAAAAAAAGATGCCATGGTGAATGTAATATAATGTTTAAAGCTATCGGTTAAACCTGTCGATACCAATGACTGTCAATTCCCAGACTTTTTATTATCTTCTCGAGAAAATAAGAAACGAAAAATCCCAATGGACTTGAGAAAAAAGCCACTGGCTATATTTACAAAACAGTATTAAATGTATGAGAAATGGGAACACGAAATAATGAGGAAGTTCAGTGGTTTAAAAAAAAACATATTTGTTAATAGAATTTTAAACTAAGCCAAAAAAAAAAACAAAATTTATAAACATCGTATTATCAGCGCTACGATTTTTTAATGTTTTGTATTTCTGAAATAACTCCGCGTGTAACGTCAGGGGTTTATTTCCGCTTATTTTTATTCAGCTCTTCCCATTGGACCAGAAGCGACAAGCAGACCGGAAATCTTCCATAGCTCTAAGATCATAGGTTGATTCACATGAACCAGTGACGTTATTCAAAGTAGTGCGTTTTTATCAAATTATTTTTTTCGTACATTTTCAAGAAACTTTGCGTTACAATTTAATGCTCTAATTTTTACCCCGCGTAAGAAAACATTTTTTGTATCCAATTTACAGTAGGGCTGAAGTTCCTTATTACACAATATTACAGTTTACTAACGTGAAATAAACAAAAATTTATACGAATTTTTAGAGCAGTACTTACCTCCTCTAACTTAACCTAACCTAACCAAACATTATGTCAATTAAGAAAGGGAATGGATGACGGTTAAAAAAATATCAAGTCTCAAATTCTACGTACCTACTCATGTGACAACATAGTCATTAATAACATAAAAGTTTTAAAATGTTACCTGTGTCAATATATCATCTACATAAATTTTAAATGAATAAAATGAAAAATTAAAATAGTTTAATATAGGTTTAAAAATAATTTTCTTTCCTCAAAAAAATTACATTTCGTCTTTTACAGCATTTAAATTTCCGCCGACAGTTATAAGTACAGATTTGTATTGTACAATGTTTGTACTAGCTTATCAACAAGAACAACTTTTTTTCTCTTACGTATTTTGAACAATTTACACTGTTCTTACAGCATTTCAAATTTCCGCCGACGATATTAACCTATTATTTTTCGCAAAATTGAAGCACGTACTTAAAAAAGGTCACTTCTGTTCCAGTGAAAATTACTGAAAATGTTAGAGCGTTTATTTGAATTATTTTTGTAAATATCATTTGAGTAATGTTTTTAACGTAGACACTTAAAAATAAATACGGGAGGAATATTTTTAGAAAACTCTCCCTAATTTCAAATGTCCCGCTTTAAAAAGGTTATCGGTAAACCAGCAGACCTTAATTCTAAATCTATGCTTTATATTCCATACAAAACATATTCGGAGTTTATCATTATCATTATGCTCATATCCGGACCCAGTGATGCATAGGGCACTTCATTGCACATAGCACATCATTTTTCAGCAATTCCTATTCTGTTAAAGTGCTAGACTTTGGAATGAGCTACCTCTTCATGTACAAAATACATCTTCTCTGGCACCTTCAAAAAACGCCCGGAACATTAGTATACAGGGTGTTCTTTAAACCCTGTCACATCCGAAACCAGGATGATCAGTATGGGCAAGAAGACATATTGGCATATTTTTAAAAATATTTCGAACGAAGAAAATTTGTAAAAATAAAATATTAAAAAAAATAAATGGTTGCCTACTTCTGCAGGGGAGAAGCGAGGGGGGCGCGGCCGCGTGGTTAAAGGCGTGTCAGACTCCCCCCTCCTCGTTTCTCTTCTGCAGAAGTTAGCAACTATTTGTTTTTTTAAATATTTTATTTTTTAAAAATTTATTCGTTCTAAAAATATATTTTAATTTGCCGATATGTCTTCTTGCTCATACTGATCATCGTGGTTTCGGATGTGACAGGGTTTAAAGAACACCTTGTATATTTTTAGAACCCTGACCTAGAATTTTATACATTACTTGAGGGTACTATTTGCAAACCCGGCAAAATCCATCTTTCTTTATTTTGAGCAAATCGCAATAAACTAATACTATACTTCACTTCAACTTCTTTAAACTTCAATTTTTTACTATAACCAGTAAATAGTTTACGCGTAAGCAGTGACGACATAAGCATTATGTCAAGACACAGTAGTGAAATAATAAATTTAAATTATGCATTCCAACTTTACAATACTCAAGTAGAGGTTGCCATGTTTGCAACAAACCCGACAATTTAAAAGTCAAGTTCTTACAAATAAAGCCGTATTTTTAACTGACAATGTTGTAATGAGGAAGTTAAGTGTCTTTTTTATTTTTTTTTATTTGTTAATAGAATATTAAACTGGAACGGCGTGATGGTTTGTTAGTTTTATATTATTGTTGTTTTTTTCAAGGAATACCGTTATTTTTGTAATAATTATTATTATTTTTGTTTACTTTTGTTTTATTTTTGTTTAAGACGTTCGCTACAGTATAACGGGATTTAAATTCAATTGTGTTGAGAGTTGATAAATATGTCATACTTCAGCTTGTCATGAAGTGGACGATCGAGGGACGTAGAGGGGTCGGAAAAAAACAGCTTTCCTGGCTTCGAAACATTCGAGCATGGACCGGGATTAGAACTGTGGAGGAGCTGTTTCGCACTGCTCAGGATAGGGAAGCTTTCTCCTAAGTGATCGTCAACGTCGGGGGGACCCGACATGACACGTGAAGAAGAAGATATATCGTATTATCAGCGCTATGATTTTTTAAAGTTTTGTATTTCTGAAATAACTCCGCGAGTGACGTCAGAGGTTGTTCTGTGACAGTTATTCCGATTGGTTCGTTTACGGTGACCAAACCGGATATCTTTCAAAGCTCTCATATCATTAGATAGTTCATATGAACCAGTCACGTCATTCAAAGTAGTGCGTTTATATTGAAATATTTATTATTATTTTTATCGTACATTTTTAAGAAATTTTACATTACAATTTAATGCTCTAATTTTTACCGCGCACAAGAAAACATTTTTGTATTTAATTTCCCGTAGGGCTCAAGTTTCTCATTATTGTAAAAAAATGTATTCTGAATAAGTTTCAATTAATATCTCACTTTTTTTGATTTTGGATTTTGCCGGGTTTACAAGTCTAGTAGTACCCTCACTTATGTAATATACATATTTCATATGAGTAACGTATCCCCAACTCAATGAGTTAAAAACCGTTTGATAAAATGGGACAAGAAACAAACAAAAGTTGAAGCATATTAATTTAATAATACTTACAAAAATAAAAATTACATTTTACGTGTTGCAAAAGAACAGTTAAATAAAAAAAAAACGAAATGACAGTGAGTGGGAGGGAAGTCTACATAGCGACAAGTAAAATAATTATTAGTGAGCGAGCTGATGGCTGACCTAACCTATACTTCTTGACCCGAATGACTAAAGCTAATGTATTTCCTAGTTAATAAAGGATTCCCTTCCAACACCGACTTGATCATTGGCCCACAGGACAGGCGTGATGAGGACCAAAATCATATGTATCTCCGTAAATTTTTACCTGAGAGAAGAAGCTAATTAAAAAATAAAATAATGTCAATCCACCTTAACTCTTGTGTGGCTGTGATGTCACACTAGTCGACATAGGACACAAGACTTAATATATCTCTCTTATTTTTTAAAATTATGAATTTGTATTTTTTGTAATCTTCAAATGGACATTTTCACACCCGATTTGTAAAGTAAAATTTGTATAACTATGCTAAATGTCAATACAAAAAATATTTATCCTTGCTATGCGAAGAATGAATGTCCGCTAATTTAACAAAACATCTATACAGATGCCTTATACAAGAGAGCACGAATATAAAAGTCATAACAAGGAAGACAGAGATGCTGTTCTGCGGCGGGAGTCGTCTAAAACAGATTTAGTCTTCAGTCGGTTGATGGCAATGCTGGGGGACGCACGCGCGTAGCATGAGCGGTGTATTTGTGATTTTTAATTTAATTTGATATAACAGAGCCAAATTATATGTTTATTCGCATACATTGTGGAAAAGGAATTATAAAACAGTATGTCTCTATGTTTTTTTTTTTTTTCAAATGTCTGAACTTTAGAATAATCCGTCTTTTACTAGTGGTAACACGATGTTACATCACCGCGCGCAAAGGGAGTATTTACCACAGTCTTTTAAGAGTTAATTAAACCGTGTAGTGTGGATTTGGACGATACGTGTGAAATGGGCTTAAGCATTCTGTCACAATTTCGTTTCGTAAATAATCCATCTCACTCTAACGCAACCAAAATCGTATTTCGCTCTCGTTCCCGCTGATATGATACGAATGAACTTACGAAACGAATTAGTTACAAGGGGTGTAATCGCTTCGCGTACGTTTCTACTATTTATTTTTTGTATGAGAGATATTCCTATACTTTGGCAACACTGCTCGTCTATTGACTATTAAGCGGAAGCGCGGTAATTTTTTTCTTATACAAACGAATTCCTGTATTTTCTCCCTGGATTTTACACTTGTGTTAGCCCTGAAATCCGCGTATGTAATTTTTTTGTCAAAATTTAAATAAATTCACATTCATATTATTTTGCGCCTTAAAACTGGTGAATCTTTGTTCATTTAGTTGAAAGTAAGCCGGGAAAATTAAAATAAAAAATTAGTTTTAGTTCTTATAATTTACACTAATATTTCAATTTTGGAACCATTTTCAGTATGTCGTAAATAACTAATATTGGAAATGATAAAGAAAATGTGGTAGAGCAGGGTTCAAAAAGAAAATTGAGCGGAGACAAATATCCACCTCGTTCCTCGTAGTCTATATTTGCCTACGATACTTGAGACTTGAGGTCCTGGGTTCGGTTTCCGGGAAAGGGGGGACATTAAATATTAATTTAAAAGGTAGTTTTATATTTAATTATTTATTATTTATATTGCAATATTTTACTGTCCCGGGACCGGCTCCTTAAGCGTAAGACCGATCGCCTTACGTTCATATAAATATACGCTGCCTTTGGTGTACCTATCATGTCCTTACATAGTAAATATTGTATTTAGTTAGCTGGTGGTAGAAATTACGTACTCCACAGGATGTAACATACCTAGAGAGAAATTCTTATACTTTGGAAACACTGCTCGACTATTAAGAGGAAACGCAGTCAATTTTTTATTCTGCAAATGTATTACCGTATTTTCTTCCTGGACTTCATTCAGTATATATTCACCATTGGCGTGTCTCTACTTATTAAAAAAAAAATGTAACAAAGACTGTCTAAAAACCCACAAAAGCGCCTAGTTTTATTTGCTGTCTTCGGACGTTTAGTATACAACAGACAGAAAATTTCGTTCGGATACTTTCCCAAAAAAAAAAACAAAATCGGTTTAGTTTTGGGGTACGAAAAACGAGACAAAGAAACGTCTATTTTGTTGATTTTGGTCAGGCATAATCAGTTCGACCTGCAGTAGTATTATTCTCACAGTGCAAGGAAAGGCATTTGCGAGATAGTGACAGAAAGTAATGTTCAAATACGTGTTCATCAAAATTGTCTGGTACCGCATATTATCCTCCTAATGAGCTCATTATTCCTCGCACTCTCGTCACAGGATGAACCCGTTAATGTTATGGTAGTGATGATGCGTGTACATTGATACAGATCCCTGAACTAACAAACCATATTCGAATCGGGTTATGGTCCCGTGGCTAGTATTGCGGACTCACGGATCTGAGGTCCGAGGTTCGAATCCCACTCTACCCCTACTTGATATCCATTTTCTAATAGTAAGTTATTTATAACTCGTTGTAAATGGCCACTTAATTGAAATATTTGGGTAAAATTAAAAGAACGCAAATATTTATTTAAAAAAATATATTTTAAAAATAATTTTTAAAAACCAGTTAAATCAGCCATTGTTGGGTCATACGCCCTGTAAATGCCCTTCTCTAAAATGTTCTCCATCCCCATTGTAAAATAGGCAAGCGTGGTTAAGGCTCTCAGGATGCCCGGTTGATGCATTGCCCCTTTTTCAGCTTTCAAAGACATGCAGAAGTCCGGGTGAAAATCTTTGCGACATCCCATCGGTGATGGGTAATAAAGAACTCACACGAGAGGTAGTATCATACATGATAAATATTGTGCAGGCAATTGGTAAACTAAACCAAAGTAGGGAACAAATGCCGAACACTCCTCTAGTGGAACGGAAGGCCTGTTGACTGCCGCCAACAGGCCGGCTTCTCCTGAAAAGTTTTGAGTGGTTTCCTCTCCACATGAGCAAATGCTGAGAAGTTCCTGATTGGCCCACATTAGTATATCCCTCCTGATCCCAACAGTTTAGATAAATTTAAAGAAATTTAACTGCAGAAAAATCCACTTTTGAAATATAAACCTTGTATATTATAAGCAAGGTAAATAATAAAGCATCTCCTATATAAAAAAAGAGGCTCTCAGGAGGCATCGGCAGTACATGGCCCAGCCAATCGTGTCGCTTCCGCTTGATAACAGTTGTCACCGGAGTTTTCTGCGTCCGTTCTTTTATTACTTCATCCTTAACAAAGTCTAACCAGCGCACACCCAAGATTCTTCCGAGACATATATTTTCGAAACGCAGAATTTTGCTGTTTTGGACTCTGGTGAAAAGGTGTTATACAGGCGTTATATAGGCGGCATTTGGTTTTCACTGACTAAGTATCCGATCTCCAGACAGACTTCATACTGTCGAATGTGGCGCCAGCTATTCCTAGCCACACTCCCAATTGTTTTTGAAAGCTGCCATTTTCTGTAACATATACTCCCAGGTATTTGTAATTCTCGACCTTTTTGATGACTTGCTTTGATAGTCAGGAAATTCAATAAGTTAGAATTAAAAAAAAAAAAAAAAAAACGGAAACGTTTTATTTAATCATTATACGTCCTATTTTTATTTTTATTTTTTTAAATTTGGTAGGGTTATATAAGTATAATATTTATTTATTTATAATATATTATAAGGTGAAGTCATTTTATGCCTCGTGAGGTTTATTCTGATTCCTAGAGTTGGGAGTGCTATGCAAGCTTCTGACGTCACTGCGATCCCAGAAGATCTATTGTGACGGATCCCCGTGAATAGTTCTCTCCCTTCAAGCCCAGTAGTTCAATCACAAATAACTATCGACGTGCTTAAAAATATGCTAAGCATTTGAGCGATCACAATGAACAATAATGAATACGCTTAAGTTATAGCAGTCAGAAGTACAGTAAAAAAATAAAGAAAAAAATCACTAACATTATAAAAGTTAGTTGCTCCAATAATTAGATTAGGCAATGTATGATAGAAACAAAGAAAAACGGCGTGTACCACCATACACAAAGCCTAATATTTATACATATATTTTCGGTTCATATCATATATTATTTTATTTTATTTTATTTTATTTCATTTAATTTTATTTTACTTTATTTTAATTTATTTTATTTTATTTTATTTTATTTTATTTTATTTTATTTTATTTTATTTTATTTTATTTTATTTTATTTTATTTTATTTTATTTTATTTTATTTTATTTTATTTTATTTTATTTTATTTTATTTTATTTTATTTTATTTTATTTTATTTTATTTTATTTTATTTTATTTTATTTTATTTTATTTTATTTTATTTTATTTTATTTTATTTTATTTTATTTTATTTTATTTTATTTTATTTTATTTTATTTTATTTTATTTTATTTTATTTTATTTTATTTTATTTTATTTTATTTTATTTTATTTTATTTTATTTTATTTTATTTTATTTTATTTTATTTTATTCAGAAAACATACAGTCATACAAAATAAGTATTAAAAACAACAATTTTTTAACATAAAAAGAACAATTAAGTTTTCATAAATTAAAAAGATATAAGCATTAAATGGAACAAAAAATAAATAAGAATTTTAAGTGAGAAAAGAATAATTGTTGACATTTGCGTTTTCCATGGAGGTAATAAATAAAAATACCGAATGAACACTCCGAGCCATCCACGCACACACATGAACGCACATATAAAACATACACAAACATATACATTACATGCGGCACATATACATACATAAACCACTCAAGATGCACATTCAGCAACTATCCCAAATAATCGACACCATGAAGAAATTTTCTGTACAAATGCAACGTGCAGTTAAAAATGTCTACATCAATACTGAGTCTATTATAATTTCTACAGGTACGTTTAATGAATGAATTCGAGAAATAATTGTTTTTATAAGTTGGTACATAAAAAAAGGGAATTTAATCTAGTATAGCGAAGAGGACAACGGAAACCAATATTTTGTAAAAGATATATTAACAACTATATTATTGAGAATTTTGAAAAGAAAAATTAAATCATATGTAAGGCGCCTTTTTTGTAGTGATTCTATATTAAAATTGATCAAAGATGCGCCGTAATCATTTTCAATGTTGCCAAAACGATATTCCAGGCTCCTTATAAATTTCTATTGAATGTTTTCAATTTGATTAATATATACATTATATTGAGGGGACCATACTAATGAAGCGAATTCGAGTTGACTTCGCACATAAGTATAGTAAAGAAGTTTGAATGTATTTGGTGATGAGAATGGCTTGGAGATTCGTAAGATAAACCCTAGAAGTCTGTACGCCTTATCTACTATTGTATTTATGTGATCTCTAAATAAAAGCTTATTATCCATCAGTACACCCAAATCTCTCTCTTGTATGTATTTGATTCTTTGTCTACATAACTATTGACAAATAATATTACGTTCACCAATTTAAATATTCCTTGAATGAAGAAGTTCAGTGTCTTTTTACATTTTTTTATTTGTTAATTATTAAACTAAGCCAAATCATTTTATTTTTTTCTATATATTTGGATAATTTATATGGCGCCTTTTTTGTGAAAATCACCTCAAGGACGTTGCACAATAAATAAATATCCAAGCACGTCTCGCAGCTACAGAGCGCATGGACGGTTGGGATTCTAATTCCTCGTCTCCAAGAATGGTATATTACAATTATAATGTAATATAGGAGTCAGATTAAAGCACGTCTTGTAAGAAATCTAGCCCCTATTTCCAAAAAAACATATTTCTATATCGTATTTTCAGCGCTATGAATTTTTGAAGTTTTGTATTTCTGAAATAACTCCGCATACGACGTCAGAGGTTCTTCTCTGTCAGTTCTTCAGATTGGTTCGTTTACGGTAAGCAAACCGGATATTCTTCGAAGCTCTCATATCATTAGTTGGTTCATATGAACCAGTGACGTCGTTCAAAGTAGTGTGTTTTTATTAAAATATTTTTTATTGTTTTTTCGTACATTTTCAAGAAACTTTGCCGTACAATTTAATGCTCTAATTTTTACCGCGCGCATGAAAACAGTTTTTGTATCCAATTTCCCGTAGGGCTGAAGTTCCTCATTGTTACACAAGTATACATGTGAGACTCATCCGAATTATTTAGCTTAATAGGCGACTGAAAATTAATAAAAAAATCACACATACTTCTAAACCAGCCAACGACAGGTATATAATTAGCCCTGTACATTTTATATTATTCCCTTCTCTAATATGTTCTCCATCTCTGTTGAAATATGTTGATTTATATAAATTAAAATATATGAATAAGATTTTTTCTAACTAAAATAATTTGCGTACTTTTGGGAAACGGAATGACATGATTAACAAATTACAAAAGAGATGGAGAATATTTAAGAGAGGAGATTATGGAAGACTAGGCATTTACAGGGCTTATGACCTGTCATTGGCAGCTCTGTAAATGTCTAGACTTCCATATTACCTTCTTTAAAATGTTCTCCATCTCTGTTGTAATTTGTTAATCTTAATGACTCCCTAGGGGGTGAAATCCATTATTTTGTCTACAAACTTGAAATATTGGAATACAACCAACTGATCCAAGAAGAAGTTTAAAAATTGGTCAATTTTTTTAGGCGTTGTCCAGTATGTGAAATAATTCGATCAGATGAATCTCTTCACAACAATAAAGTTTTTAGCTTTTTAACTTCACTAGTCACAAGTTCACAAGTCAACAGATGGAAGAATTGAAGAAATATGTATGTCCAAACATAGGCAAAATGGTTAATGTTACACAGTGTGTAAAGTGGCCACTTAATCCAGCCAATGACAGGTCATAAGCCCTGTAATGCCTAGAATTCCAAATTATCTCATCTGAAATGTTCTCCATCTCTGTTGTAATTTGTTAAACTCCTTAGGGGGTGAAATCCAATCTTTTGTCTACAAACATTTGACAAATTAAAAATATTGCAATAACATTAATTTTTATTAGCAAATAATAATGTCAAATATGTACATAGTACATAATCTACCAATAAATCGGATAAAAATATATTCTCTAAAATAAAGTACGAGACAAAAGTATTATTTTAGAATGAACTGTTTGGCTTGACTTATCCTATTGTTCTACGTTTCCTACTAAAAATATCTTAAGTTTATTAATGTTTCTTGTTGTTATCAAAGTTGATTTATTTTATTCGTAAGTCAGCACAAAAAAACATATGGTCACACACGTGTTAGCTCTGAAACCAGCGTATGTTATTTTTTTGTCAAAATTATATTAATTTCACATTCATATTATGTTGTGACTTAAAATTGGTGAATATTTTTGTTCAATTAGTTAAATATAAGCCGGGAAAATAAATTTAAAAAAAAATAGTTCTTGTGATTTGCACTAATATTTCAATTTTGGAACCATCTTCAGTATGTCGTAAATAACTAATATTAGAAATGATAAAGAAAATGTGGTAGAACAGGGTTCAAAAAGAAAATTGAGCGGAGACAAATATCCACCTCGTTCCTCGTAGTCTATATTCGCCTACCATACTTGAGGTCCGGAGTTCGATTCCCGGGAAGGTGGACATGAAATATTGATTTAAAAGGTGGTTTTATATTGCAATATTTCACTGTCCCTGGACTGGCTCCTTAAGCGTAAGACTGATCGGCTTACGTTCATATCAATTACGCTGCCTTTTACATGTATTTATTTATTTATTGGACATTGTCCATTTCTACAATTTATAGGGTTTTACATTTAAAAAAAAAATTGCATTGACAAACGTAAGGGACATCAAGACAAGATCTGGACTGGACTATTTATTTAGTGCTCGTTTAAATTGTAAACTTAAATCAAAAAAGTCCAGATCTCGAGTTAACAATACTATAAAGACGGGTCGGGTCATTGGAGGATTGAGGGGATAGTTTGTTATATGCTGATCGATGAACAGTACTCTATTGTTACTCAACCTACGAGTCGGAATGTGGAATTTTACCTCTTCCTGGGGTGCTATTCTGAACCGCTCTCGTTAACGAGAAAACAGTTTTTCGCGTGTATTTTGTATGTAAACACACGAGACAATACGGCCACGACCACATCTTAACTTATTAAATTCTAGTATAATTATTGAAAATATCATCGAATAGGGAAATATCAGGTTTTTTTCCCACAATTTTAAAGTAATAGGGGTCTATGAAATCATCATCATCATTACCTAATGGTGCATAGAGCACTGCATTGGTAATTGCTACACTAATCGCAGCGTATCTTGATCATTTTTTGTTACATGAAGGTAAGCTGATCACTCTCACGCTTCTGGTACAAGTCGAGGCACTATGAAATATTCCAGCGTAAAAACACCCTTTTAAATAAATATTTCATATCAACCGTGTTGGGAATCGAACCCAAGACCTCTCGAATGGTAGGCAAACACACTAACCGCTACGCCATAATATGAAATACTTTTCTCGGGAAGAGTTTTAAGTGGTTTCCTCTCCACATGAGCAAATGTTGAGAAGTTCCCGATTGGTCCACATAAGTATATCCCTCCTGATCCTAACAGTTTAGATAAATTAAAAGAAATTTAATTGCTGAAAATCCACCTTTTTATACATAAACCTTGAATATTATAAGCAAGGTAAATAATAAAGCAACTCCAATATAAAAAAATATTTAAAAAAAAAAAGTAATACTCTCGAGTAAAAAATATTTTTTACTCTAAAGTATTTTACTTGTTAGTAGCGTATATATTTTATTAAAATTTTGAATTTTGAATTCCCGCGAAAACGATCATTGCATTGGCCACGCCCCTAATACGTCACGATTCATGTTTATTTTGAACTTTTTTGAAACCGTTAATTTTTTTATAGAACATCGTCACGAATCTTGACGTCATCATTGATGCCAAGTATGTCGTATTTTTCTAGTGACATATTTATAAAAAAAAAAAAATTTAATTTATGTATGAAAACATTTCTCCGCAATATGAACACTGAGTTGTCTAAATTCACTTTAAATATGTTTATCGGTTTTCGTAGTATGTGATATTTCCCGATTATTCCTAACATAATATATTATGCTAAAGCACTAACTTGTTATCAGTTATCAGCTGTTATCTTGCGCGGGATTGCAAACGAAACGCGATTCCGAGAAACGAAGATAATAAAAATGTATCGGTACTCGTATACCCATACCTATGTTACCTATGGTATCTACGTTTCGTGTTATCTTTTGTTTGGATATACTTTCGGTAATTCAGTTTCAATTTTTACCTACATACTACACAGTACATAGTTAATGTTTTGTAATGAGGAAGTTCAGTGGTTTTTTTGTTGTTTTAATTAAACTAAGCCAACAATTTAATTTTAAAATTTTATACAGGATGTTCTTTGAACCCTGTCACATCCGAAACCACGATGATCACTATGAGCAAGAAGAAATATTGGCACATTAAAATAATTTTTTAAAACGACTAAAATCTTAAAAAATAAAAGATAAATAAAAAACAAACAATTGCTTACTCTTGCAGGGGAGAAATGAGGAGGGGTGAGGGAGGAGCCTGATACAATGTCAACCGCACGGCCGCGCCCCCCTCGCTTCTCCCCTGCAGAAGTAAGCAACCATTTGTTGTTTTTTTATATTTTATTTAAAAAAAATTTCTTCGTTCTATTTTTTTTTTTAATATGCTAATATGTCTTCTTGTCCATACTGATCATCGTGGATTCGGATGAGGCAGGGTTTAAGGAACACGCTGTATATCTTATCAGCGGGTTCAATTTTTTAAAGTTTTGTATGTCTGAAAGAACTCGGTGTGTGACGTCAGAGATTCTTTTCCGCTTATTCTCATTCAGTTTTTCCCATTGGTCCATCCATGGCAAGCAAACCGGAAATCTTCCAAAGCTCATATCATAGATTGACCGACTCCATTTTTTTACTGCATGTTTTGTTTTTTTACGATAAAAAAGGTTTTTATTGAAAAAAAAATATGAACCAGTGACTTCATTCAAAAAAGTCCATTTTTATTAAAATGTTTTTGATTATTTTTTCCGTACTTCAGGAAACTTCGCTGCACAATTTAATGCTCTTATTTTTACCGCGCGCAAGAAAACATTTACTGTATCCAATTTCCTGTATGGCTGAAGTTCCTCATTGCATAGAATGGGTAGATAGTTGTATGGAAATTGTCGTCTAATGAAGCGAGTGCATTATATTATTTCCAGTAGAGAGAAATTGGAGGAATTAAATTTGAACACAGACACAGATAATCAGTTAAATGCGGAGTTGGGACGTTGGGAGAAATACGTTTTAGAGTTATATGCGCGGGCGAGAATACGTAGACGTAATACATCATACATTATTATTTTCTCAATCCAATCCAATAGTGATGTAGTGATGGGAAGTAAAAAGTAACACAATAATTTGCGACGTGCGGTATGCACTATGCACCACAAAACGAAGCTTACAAAGAAGTGTGAATTTGACACTCTAATTCAATACTTCAGAAAAGCGCCCTCAAGGTGGTATTTACGCTATATAAGTTATCAATACATAATAATAAAACTGGGAAATGGTGTATTGCATATAATTTAACGTAGTTATGCAGAAAGCCGCCAGTTCATAATTTTGAAAAAATTAGATATTGGTGTTATCGGGTGCAGTAAGGTCAATGAGGAACTTTAGCCCTACTGAAAATTGGATACAATAAATGTTTTCTTGCGCGCGGTAAAAATTGGAACATCAAATTGTAGTGCAAAATTTCCCGAAATGTACGAAAAAACATTTAAATAAAAACGTTCTACATTGAATGACGTCACTGGTTCATATGAATTACCCTACCATATGAGAGCTATGGAAGATTTCCGGTTAGCTTGCCATGGATGGACCAATGGGGTGAATTGTATGAGAATAAGCGGAAACGAACCGCTGAAGTCACACGTGGAGTTATTTCAGAAATGAAAAACTTTAAAAAATCGTAGCGCTGATAATACGATATATGAAAATTGAAAAAGAAAATATTTAGCTAAGTTTGATAGTCTTTTAAAAAATAAAAAAACAAAAAAACCACTGAACTTCCTCATTATATGTTCTGGTAAAAACAGCCGACCCGTTTTCATACATAAAAATCACCTTCTGAAAATAAATTTAATAAAATTACATTTCTTAATTTGCAGAAAACACCCACAGCACTAGATAAACATTACAGAACTTAAAAAATCATTTAAACTGGTCCAATACATAATTAGATTCTTGTTTGTAATAAAAAAAAACTAATGCATTTTTATCATTTGTCAAAGTCAAAAACATTCCAACTGTCGTGATGATTTGATAATTGACTCTTTTCATAAAAGTGCTATTATCTCAGTTTAACTTTTCTATGGCTAGCTGCTTTCTGCATAACTATTTTCAATTTGTTGTGAATTGAATCTATCTCAATACATTCAATAATCGACAGACTTCATTAAATCTGAATTTAAACACTAACTTAATCTTAATATATCGTGGGGTAATAACTACAGTTAGATAACTTAAAAATCAGCATTTTGCTTTACCCACTAAAAACACATACATATTTGTATCTTCCTCTATGAATGCTACAAATAGCCAAGTCGTGATTCATTAAAATCACATTGTGATGATTTGAATGCTCACAAATGCTGATTTTGAAGTTACTTATTTGTGGTAATTACCTCGCAATATTACAACAGAGGTGAAAACATCTAATCTCTTTATTCGAACGAAATGAAAACACAAAAAAAAAATCATTTTCATTTGAATTACTACAATGAAATAAACCAAATTTTTTTTATTTTTATATTCGGCGAATTAGGCATTTAAAATTGGTAAATAATTTACAAATAATGGCAAAAGTTAAATATGTAATGCTATAAGAACAACCTACATGAATGTTTTTAAACAATATTTTATTTTAATAATAGTTTTTTTCTTCCGATTTCTTCTAACCCGATTCTAATAATTTATTTAACAAATCAATTCAAATTGATGTTGAAAATGCCCTTTAACGCCAAACAGCTATAAGAAACAGTTATTTAAATATGACAAACAAGTGTTATTTTATCGATTAAGTAATATTTTTATACAACTACCTACAACGAATTTAACAGATTTGTTTTTGCAATAATATTATAGATATGGATTTAAAAAACTTTACGCGGAATATTTTTATAATTTTCGTGTAATGTTTTTGTGTGTAGCATGTACCGCACACCAGCTTTATGTTTTCCATGCACTAAAAAAAGGCACAGCGTGGCGCGGCACTAGTTTTTATTCTCACATTCGTAATTCGTCTCGGGCGCTGATAACCGCTGCGCCGCTAAGTTTCACAACTGCGCTGATAGCGGACGGTGGCGGTGCGAGTGGCGAGTGATTAGTGATAGTGACAGTGATACTGATAGTGACAATGATAGTGAGAGTGATAGTAGTAAATAGTTACGAAAATAATAATTATTAGAAATCGTTCCAAAATCAATTACGTTTTAGCAATTGCTACTGCTAAAGGTGAATTTTAATAGTTGACAAAATATATAACGATATAATTAATTCTTAGAACCTCAAATAAGATCGCAAAGAGTCAAATTGTGATCCCGCGGTAGAGTCACGAATTCCAGTTCAGTGAATCGAGGTTCGCTCTAACGCAGCTCTACACAGTTATTAATTAGTTGGAATTAACAAATTACAACAGGGATGGAGAATACCTTAAATAAGGGAATATGGAAGTCTAGGCATTTACAGGGCTTATGACCTGTCATTGGCTGGTTTAAGTGGCCACTTTACACACTGTGTAACATTTACCATTTTGCCTATGTTTGAACATCCAAATTTCTTCAATTCTTCCATGTATTTATTTTGGTGAAGTTAAAGAGCTGAAACCTTTCTTGTTGTTAAGAGATTCATCTGGCTGAATTATTTCACATACTAGGCAACGCCTGAAAACAATTTTTCAATTTTTATACTTCTTCTTGGACCAGTTGGTTTCATTACAATATTTGAGCTTGTTCAAATGTTCATAGACAAAAGACTGAATTTCACCCCCCCGGGAGTCATTAAGATTAACAAATTACAACAGGGATGGAGAATACCTAGTAAATGCCTAGACTTCCATATTCCCTTATTTAAGGTATTCTCCATCCCTGTTGTTATTTGTTAATCTTAATGACTCCCGGGGGGGTGAAATCCAGTCTTTTGTCTACGAACATTTGGACAAGCTCAAATATTGTAATTAGTTGGAAGTTGTCGATTAATGTAAACATCTCTCAAACAGGGCGAAAAAAATTTATTATTTTATTAAAAGAGAAAAACCACATGAAGAGAAAATAAAATTAAAAACGTTTACGTAAATTTTAGCAAATATTTTTACTTTTTCAGATAAACAATTTTGAAAGTTCGTAACATTAATAGAAACTTGCGATAATTATCAAATATCAGCAGCGGCAGGTGAAAAGTTCATTGGTGCATCTGGTAAAATATGATACAAATTTTCTTATTTATTCAGAAATAATAAAACAACTCAAGGTTCAATATCTGATAAAATTGAAGTGAAATATTTGTAAAGTAACAACAGCATTGTTTACGCTTAACGAACTATAAATAGTTTTTTAAATTCATAAAATAAAGTGAATGTTGCGATAACAAATCGTCACCGGAGTGGCAAGTGATCGGTGAATAGTGCTTCTCATGCAGGTGTGATGGAGGTGTGGGTGAGGCTGACGGTGCTGGCGGGATGCCTCGCCCTCGGGGGGGCAGAGTACCGGGGGTCCTCCGCCACGTGGTGCGTTACGCCCCCCTGTCGCTGTGACGGCTACGGAAGGGTTATATGCGAATGCACGACGCCTGACGAGGTCTGGCTAAACTTTGCACATAAATAATCCATTTTTATTATTTTTCACATTTTTTAATTAAACAATATCCCAATGTCCAGAAAATTTCGTGGTTTCAGTTCTGAGTAATACAATATTTTTTATTTAAATATTTATTTATTAATTTTACAGTACTTTTATAAATATTATACTGTCGCAATACGCTCCATAATACGGTTTTGTGTATTTGAGCGCGACATTATTTCTTTTGTCCGAGGGTTCCCAATTTAGTGTCCCCTCTTTCCTCTCCCCCGCTGCACATTTCTCACCCAAATCTCTTTTTTTATTTATTCAAATACATTACATGTATTCCCCTTGAGTTACAATAACTCCTTTTGACCCTTAAGATAATTACATTTATTATAATATACATTCACGACAGGACCCACAGTTATTATAAACACAAAAATATTATGACAAGCAAAATAAAGATCAAAATACAAATACACAAATATATTCATTATTAACACTTTCCGCATACTGCCTGAGGTAACACAGCTTAGGCTGTTAGCCACATTATTAGAGCCTCGAATACCCTCAGGGGTGCTATTTTGAACCACTCTCGCTGCACGAGAAAACAGTTTTTCTCGTGTATTTTGTTTGTAAATAGACGAGATAATACGGATACGAGAGCGTTTGGAATACCAGCCCCGGAAACCTGTTATATTCCCTAGAAGCCAGGTACAGCAGAGACTTTAGACCAAATTTTGTAGTACGAGTATCAGGTGGATGTAGATTGTGTCTATGTCTTTGTCAATATAAAAAAAATTAGTCAATCCTCAACTCCGTGGCATTGTTATGGATCAACCACGTACACAGGGGACATTTTGTATTTAGTAAGCTGGTGGTAGAAATAACTTTCTCCACAGGATGAAATATACCCAAAGTTTTGATGCATTGGGCACTTAACCATTTGGTAAAGCCCTTGAGACTAATATTAACATCTTACGGAATGCAAAAATCATGTATTTCTATTGAAAAGGGTCGTTTATCGTATGCACTTGAAAACCATATGCTTCAACGCGGTAATCTCAGGATGTAGCGTGGGAAGAATAAATGTACATATTTTTTGTATCAAACTCCTCCAAAAGACCAAAACTTGTATTATTATTATGGATAACTTATATAGCGCCATTTTCGTAATATAATACCTCAAGGACGTTGTTAAATAAATTTAATTTAAGCTTTTAAATGTGTAATTTAATTAAAACAATTTATTTTATTGTCACATGTTACGGATTTATTTATTTATGTATTTATTTATTTATTTATTTATTTAATGAATTATTTATTCATTTAAATACGGCATTTCTGCCATTTACATATATGTGGTATAAAGAGTGCTTAAAAATAAAAATATTAAAAAAAAAATCGAGTATGAAATATTAATATAATATATTTATACAAATGATTTAGAGAACAAGTGGGTTTTAAGTTTTTTTCCGAAACATCACTTCACTTTCACAGCCTCGCACCTCTGCTGGGAGAGCATTCCATGCCATAGGGCCTGCGACCGCAAATGCGCGTTCACTAAATTTAGTGCGCTGTTTGCGTAGAGGTATAATAACTTTTCCTCTCGCCGTAGACGTAGCTGATATAAGCGTGAGACGCCTATCAGCTAGTTCATCTGGAATGCATAGTTCCCTTAGATATTCTCAGTCAATTTATACTCAGTCCTTTGGAGGATGAATTAGAAATCTAATCTCCCGTGGTTACTTCGTCCCTCTGACGAAAAACTTAGTTTTAATATACACGGTAGCTTTCAAATGTAACAGTATAATGGCTTTTTGTAATGTTTTTAAATAATAAATTAATGTACATCTTCGTGTCTTCTCAATTGATCTGTTGGACTTCGAATATTTATTATCTGTGTGCTGCACTACATTGGCACATAACAGCATTAATACCGACGTGTTAAGCTGGGACGCAACTGTTATAGTACAGAAATAAAAAATTACCTACATAATAATAATGTTTTTCCAATTTTTATACTTCTTTTTTTACCAGGTAGTTATTCAACAATGTTTGAGTATGTTCAAATGCTTGCAGACTGGCTGGATTTCCTCCCTAGGGAGTTGTTCATTTTTATTTATTTTTTTAAATTGTAAAATAGTTTTCAGGCGTTGCCTAGTAGGTGATTTGGTTCAGCCGGATGAATCTCACCCACGTGATAAAGGTTTCAGCTCTTTTACTTCACGAAAGTCAACAGATGGAAGAGTTGAGGAAATGTGGATGTTCAACATGGGCAGAATGGTGAATGTTACACAGTATGTAAAATGGCCACTTAAACCAGCCAATGACAGGTCATAAGCCTTGTAAATGCCTAGACTTTTATATTCCCTTCTCAAAAATGTTTTCCCTCTCTGTTGAAATAAATTTAAATATAAACAACTCCCTAGGGAGGAAATCCAGCCATTCTGCAAGCATTTAGACATACTCAAACATTGTTGAAGTATAAATCCACTTAATTTTACCGTGTCGCGTGTATTTGGATGATACGTAATTACGTATAAGATGGGCCTTAGTTAAACGTAGGTACCTATATGACATTGATGACACTTTAAGTATGGTACCTCGCAATGCTAATACATTATGTAAATAAATATTTGTAATAATTACAATTATCTATTAGGCAAGCTACCGTTTTTGATTAAAGCAGTAACCTGTTGAAATGTACTCTATTTCAGAATGGTAATGCGATTACTGAAATAAGTCATTGACAGGTCGTAGCTTCTTTTCCAGGTATGTATATTTTGCACAATATTCATTTTTCACGGGTCTGAATCAATTCCTTCATATTTTTTTTTCATTTTTGTAACTATGGCCTTTAGAAAGTCAGTGTATTTTTCGGCAGTGGCTTCATTTTGTATTACTTCCTCTGGGTTCTCAAAAATTTGGCCGTATTGTGCGCACATTTGTCTGCAGTTTAACCTTTCGGCGTCGAACATAGGACAATCGTGTAATATATTTTATGGAGGACGTCCTGAGAACTGAGTCCATCGTAAGGGCAGCGATCGTTATCTCTTTTTTTAAATCTATAAAGATATTTTCGAAAAGCACTATGACCTGAAAGCATTTGAGTTAGCTCGTAAGTCCGCCCAAAAGTATCCAATATCTCGGCATCATTTAAATGTAAATGCTTACTATAACACAATAAAAGTAAATCCATCCTATGTAATTTTATATCGTGCCGTGTGAATTTAATGTTTTAACCGTAGGTAGTATAAAATGGTCTTAAGGCATAATATTATAACCTCAGAGTGATAATTCTCATATAACACGTTGCGCGGTGCTCGCATTTATTTATTTGTATTGAAAAGTCTTAGACCAAATCACCTGTGTATATTTACTTGTTTCAAACAATGGGTACGTTTCTTCACGCACATTTAAATCGACATAACATATGGCTGTTGTGTTTAAATTTTGCGAAAAAATAAACTTGCGAGTTTTAAGGGTGAAGGTACATAATATGAAATTTTACTTGTTACATTGGGGTATATTTTTGTGTCCATGCGGATGAATAATACAGTTATGTGCATGAAATAGGACCATAGCTGGTATTCTGAACGAAATTGTGCGCGAAGAGATCGCTCTGTTAACGTTTATTTAGTACCTACGTAAATACGCGTTAAAAATGCGTTTAATATTTTCTACGCGTGTTTTTGCGTTCAGAACACCACCCCAGGGCTTGGATGACAATGGGAAGTTAACGGAGTTTTATCTTCACAAGATAAATATCACATATTACGAATTCCGATAAAAATATGTGAAATGGATTTAGAAAAATTAATTATATTTTCAAAATCAATATGGGTATTGCGGAAAAAAAATACGGTTTACCCGTTTGTTCTTTTACGTAAAAGTTTTTTTTAATACTGATCTACAATAACTTGATTCCCGTTTTCTAGCGTAGCTATATGTGACAACGAAATTTAAAATGTAATATTTGTGTTAAATATAATAATTCAAACTTTTGATTTGCTAAAAAATATAAATACACAATTATGTTACTAAGAAATTTTCGCACTAAATAGTAAAAAAAATCTGGAAATTAATATTAGATTAGATTATTTCTAATTTTTTAAAATCTTATTTGTAGTGGAAAATTCTAGTAGACCGATAGTATTAAGAAAAAAAAATGTTTCTTTGTAAAAGCGATAAATACACAATTTTTCCAATGTAAACAGTCGTAAGTTACAAATCGAGGCTATACTGACATAATGCATTAAGTAAACAGTCTTTATATTTTTGGAATATTTTTTAATATAGGTGCAAGATTTTGATTTAAAATTGTATGTTTTGCCTAGGACAAAGATTAATCTTTCAATATTAAAAAAATAATAAGATAAAGGAAAATATTTGGAGAAATAATGCGTTGAAAGAATAAAAAATCTTTACATGCGAAGAACTCGAAACTTGTTTATGACTTAATGCATTCTGCCAGTAAAGCGTCGAAATATATTTGACGTTTCTGTAAATATCTTGTTTATAGATGCGAATTTAAAAAAAATATTTTTTTGATATTGCTCGAAATTTTTTTTAAGTTCCACATAAAATTGTTTGCCCTTGAATTATTAATTTGTTAAATTGCGTATCATGCGGTTTTGCCGATTTTAAATGACTATTATTGCTTGGCGATGTACACATGACTTATTTGAAAATTTCAATAAAACATGCGTTTATCAAAAACACTGTTATTATTTCACCCTTTTTAAGATTAATACTCAAATTTTATTACCACGTTACTATTTGCATCGAATGCTTCATGTTTCATATTTGATTCCTACGACACGACATTAAATTAGATTAGATAATAGTATAAAGTTAAAAACCTTTTTTTATTCAGTTAGGTACAAAAATACATGCAAATAATCTACTAGTAAATAAGACTAGTCATAGAATGAATAGGGAAATTTCATATTTTTTCAAACATTTTTAAAGTAATAAAGGTGTATAAATACTGTCCATTAAAAAAATAATTTTAATCAAAAATATTTTTTTGCTTATTAGTAGCATAAAAAATATTTTTAAATTTGTAATTTTGAATTCCCGCAAAAACGGTCATTCCATTGGCCACGCCCCTAATATGCCATGATTCATGTTTATTTGTTCCTGCACATTCAAATTTGTTTAGAACATTGTCACGAATCTTAACGCCAAAACTGCCAAGGCAAAACATGTTGCGTTTTTCTAGCGACGTATTTTTATTAAATTTCTTTTTTTAATTTATGTTTGAAAACATTTCTCCACAATATACATATCGATTTCGAAAATGAAAAAGAATCGCAATGAATTATTCTAAATCCATTATATTTTTATCGGTATTTGTGGCATATGATATTTCCCTATTGTTAAAATAATATAAATAATTTTATCATAATGGAATAATGTATTGAAATGATTAAAATTTTATAATTTTTTTTATAATCAATATCATCCTCCTTTTCGCAGTCAATAAAGTATAGGGCACTGCATTGGTAAACCAAATGCATAATAGTTTGATCATCTATTACATGATGGTAAGTCACAGAGTCTTACGCTTCAGGTGCCAGGCCAGGAACAATGAAATATTGCAATTCAAGTAACCTTTTAAATCAATATTTTACGTCCATACTGATTTTTTTTCAACAGTATTTATATAATAAAATGAGTATCTACATTTATCTCAAAATCAAGCGATGCATGATAATTTCTTTATTATTGATTCATAGCGATGCGATGCTTGATGGTTCAATGATTTAAAAAAAAAATGAATATTCATACAAATCAAGAAAGGAAAACCACTATGAAAATATGAATAAATTTGTAAGTAATTATCATTTCAAATATTAATTATTTTTGGCTAGAATTAATAAAACAATACAAAAAGGCATATGTATTTATTTTATTCACAGTGTCATAGCGATTATTCTTTTGATTAGCGTTGAATTTTTCTTTCCGTGATCCCTTCACTGAAATGTAAATTAATTGCATTATTTGTACACATTTGCGGTAAATATTTTTTATTTGACTTTATTTGTTTGTAAGTTTTTCATTTTGTTTATCTTCTCCTTCAAACACTTTATTTTTTTTAAAGTGTAAATACTGCTGAGACTAAAAGGGAATACGGTGGGATCACATTAAATGTGCACGTAGCGAACTCACCAATAATATTATTTAAGAATTCGATTATTTTACCATTATTTTACCGTAAGTCAGATTGTTAAATAAAACAAGGCAGACATTTTATTAGTATTGCTGGGGTAGTCGAATTTTTTACCCGGCTTTCTAGTAATAAGTCTTAGTATAAACCGTATTAATTTTACTTAACTACTAAATGATTTTTTAATGTTATTTTTGACGTTTGCCTAATAAAAGCACCTGTTTTTTTGTCCAGTACGCAAAGTATTTTTTGTGGTAAAACATAATATAAAACAAAATTATTTTATATTTGTGTTATGATAATATATTGTTCACACCACTTCGCGCATGCGCACAGTTGAGATGTCATGCAGGGGGGGAGAGCATTTGGTATTTTTCGGACACAGTGCGATGCATGCAAACTTGATTCTACGCTCATTCTGGTATATTTAATTTTTATGATTGTGGTTATTCATTATACTTTATTATGAAAATAAAATACAATAAACTTTGTCTCTAACAATATGAATATGGTGCTTACTTCTCCATAAGTATTCGATTTAGTATTTAATAGACACCAATATGATTATGAGAAGTTTAGTGCTACGGGAAATTGGATTTGAAAAATGTTTTCTTATGCGTGATAAAAATTCGAGCATTTAATTTTAGAACGAAGTTTCTCTAAAATGCATGAAAAAAATAATAAAAAACTACCCGCTTTAAATGACGTCGCAAGTTCTTCTAAATCAACCAATGATAGAGAGTTGAGATAGATTTCCGGTTTCCGGGAAGCCAACCCCCAATCAGCACAACTCACTGAAGAGAGCTAGTGATGTCACGCGCGAACTGATTAAAAATTTAAAAAAAAACATATTTATGTTAAAACGATACACAAAATTAAAATTTTAGCTTAGTGTGATAGTTTATAACCACTGAACTTCTTCATTTGATAAATATTTAGTGAGATTAAAAATAAATTGTTTTTTTTTTCAATTCTAGTAGATTTCAGAAATGTCGCGTGATGAGCGGAATATGTCGTGTTTTTGCAATGAATATAATTTCAGATTGTTTGACAAGCTGTAATGCGCGCGTTAGTGAGAATTTTAGTTTTAAAAAGACGGTGACATCAGTATGTAAGTAAACAAGGCGACTGTGTGTACAATTCACGTTCCCACTTAAATATCATAATTCAATACGGCAGGCGCCGTAACGCAGTTAGTTAGACGGCTATCTGTGAAAATGGCGTCGCGGGTTCGATTCCCGCCAGTTGCGAGAAAAAAATCCAAGAAAGATTTTTTTCTCAATTGGTCTGGGTGTTGTGGTGTATTTTTCATTACCTCCTTCCATATCCCCTCTATCCCACCTGCTGACAAGCCTCGAAATAGAGGCTTAGCGGGTTATTCATTAAAAATAAAAAAAAAGTAGATTCTTATCTGTTAACGAAAAGGCGGACTGTAAATGAAAATCGAATTTCATTCAAATTTGTTATTGGGAAATATTTGAGAAAGGATAGGAATACCTTTAATATGATCTGAATGTTCTTCAATTTCTAGTACTGGATGACAAAATGAACTATAAAATGAGACAATGTTTTCCACGACGCGCGACGATTCCAACTACTTTTTATCCGATTTTATGTCAAGTCAAAAATGTTGTTTGGTTTTTGTTCTACATCCGAATCTTGTAATTTTGAATATCCTCTATCTTGATGTTAGGTAGGTACCATAAGGATGGGAACGAAAGGTAATCGGCCAGGAATAGTATCGATAAATGCTGTTATTTACTTAACATATCAAAATAGAGGCTGATCGGGTTATTCCTTAAAAAAAAAAAGTAGATACTTATCTACTTATAGTAAATCTCTGGCGATAGCGAATGGATGGAGGATAGGGTTATCAACAACAGATATAACCGTTTGTTGAAGAAGTTTACATTTTTTCTCGAAGGATAAAACAATGAATGCTGCGATTTGATTATCTTTAGGAAAATAATATAATATTGGGTGAACTTACAGACAAGGAATTAAATATGACAAAAACAGTAATAGACATCCACATAAAACAAGATCGCCTTGAATGTACTAGATACAATGTTCAAAAACAAGGACTTACTTCTTCTTCTTCTGGTGCCTTGCCGGGTCCCCCCGACGTTGGCAACCACCACAGCGAAAGCATATGTATCTGTCCTGCGCTACTTTTACATTTCGCAGCCAGGACGACTGCTTATTGATGTACTCGCCGTAGTGATTCCTGGGAAAAGATGACCAGAGGGGTTTCCCGTTGCCTTCTCTGGTGGATTTTTCTATCGGGGTTACCTTCCCTTAGCTGGTTGGTTTTGGTTATGAGGCGCCAAAAACTCACCTTTCTTCCTTTCGTTATCTGTTGTGATCACATCGTTATGAGTGTGATTCCATTGCCCGGGGTTCGCGACGTGGATGCTAACGAGTTGGACTGGTCAGTAGTGTTGCCGGTGGAATGCAACTGGGCGTTTGCAGCATTTTATACAATCGCATCCTCCAGCAAGATATGACTCACTGTGACCCTACTGACAGTTCGAACCCGAAGGACTTACTATACAACGCTTTAACCAGAGAAAATAAAAAATCAAGAAAATTACGTATTTTAATAAATACGTATTTAATATAGATATTAAATAAATACATGTAATTAACGATCGAATAATAATTGTTATAATATAATTTCCCTAAGATTTTTTTGGATAATTTATTTAAAATAATAAAGAAAAACGCAGTACATTGTACTAAAATAATTGAAAAATATTAACAGGATTTCAAAACAAGATTTACCATGTATTTTTTAAATACATACATTTGATATTTTTTAATTTGATTCCCTTTTAATGGAGCAAGCGGTAGTTCGTGTTTCAATTTATATCGCAGATTCTTTTTGTAATATTTATAATTTTGAAAACATCAAAAAAATATCTGTATGCGAAAGGTAAACCACAATATCTCCAAAAGCCCAACTTTTCAGGAGAGACAAATTAGTGATTTGTCGTACTTGAAATATATTGTATTTTTCAATGAGAGGTTTTAAAGTAAATTTGTTTTCTAAAATATATTAATCATCGTCATCATTCCATGTCCGCTCCCTAGTTGGAGCATATGGTGTCCACGAAGATCCTCCAGGGTCCTCTGTTGGCTGCCAGCTCCTGCGCATCCTCCCAAGTCAGGTTTGCTTCCCGTAATTCTGACATAAACTGCCGACGAACAGTCAGCAGTGGACGTCCAGGACGTCGAGACTCTGATGCCTCGTAAAGTAGGCAAGCGTGGTTAAGGCTCTCGGGAGGCATATGCAGCACGCGACCAAGCCAACCGTATCGCCTCCGCTTGATGACAGTACAGAACATGTATTGATACCATTACAAAAATACACATTTTAATAATCTTTGGGAGTGCAGTATGTTTTCTTAGTGTCCTTAACCTGACATCGTTTGGAGTCGAGTTATAATAACAAATAAATCCACAATCTTTGTTTTAAAAGAAATTAGGAGTCAATGCTATTAACCATGTAAAATAGGAATTTCGGCATAGTAATTACTCAATTTCATAAAATTTGTAGTTACCGTAGTTTACCTCTGGCACGCAGATATATATATTTTTAATCGATGAAAACGCCATCTAAACATGAATAATTTGGATATAACGAGCTTACTAAGTGTTTCAAATACAAAATATGTATCTAAGTTTATCCTGGACTGAACTATGCGTATTTCCATGCTATATTAATTTATAGCTAACGATTAGTATTATAATGTGATCGTATTTTTTTTTAAGACTTAGGTTTTTAGAACCACAGCGCACCGCTTCTATCTATACTTATGACGTCACTTTTCTCTTTTAGTTGTTCTACGAGAAACATTGTTTTTTTATATTAATGTCAAATGTGTTTGCTAGCAAAATAATTTGCAAATTACAGCATGCATGGGTCCATGTATTTGAAATATTGAATTCAATTTTTAATCATTCTTTTTAGGAAATTATTTCATACATTTTAGAGAAATTTAACGAAATGTTTGTAACATTTACACGTCCAAGAACAAATATTCTGGTTTCATTGAACTCCTGATTTAAGCGCGCACATGAATATATACATATGTCCAGAAGACATCCAGATTCCGGAATATTATGATAGAATGAAACCAGACTTCAATACACAGCCAGATTGCCCCGATTCCACAAATAAATATGAACCACGGTCTAGCGTAACACAAAATATCTCGTTATATCGAATTACATAATAATATTTTGAGGCACATAAAAACAGCATCGATCCAACTCCACAAAGGCCTGCTTAATTATATATTAAAAATGTATATCTTTTCTACACATTGGCGTGCTTCGGATGCATCTAATCCGAGTTGCCTATTCTTCACACCTGCGGAGTCCTGGAAGACCGTCGATGATAGTATTCCTTGAATATATCTGAATCTTGAATATCTCAAATCCTTGAATATTTTTTAATTTTATATATGAAACCCCTAAATATCTCTAAATATTAAATACCTCAGAATCCTGAATAACTAAAATCCTCGAATATCCCTTAATCTGAAATATCTTAAATCCTTTATTATCTTCTAATCTTGAATATCTCTGATGCTTGAATATCTCAAACTACTGAATATCTCTAAATATTGTATATCTCCGAATCTTGAACATCTCAAATCCGTGAATATCCCAATATCTTAAAAGTTCGAATATCTCTGATGCTTAAATATCTCAAACCCTATTATATCCTAAACCCTAAAATATCTCTAAAGATTTAAAACTTCCGAATCTTATATAATATTACAAAGGTTTCAACTCTTTAACTTGAACAGATGGAAGAAATGAGTTCATGAAATGAAATTAGTAAAATTTCATTTAAGAGCCACCGCCCTTTACCTGAAGTGAATGGATAAAGGAACATACGAATAAAAACTAAATTATTAATCTTAGAAAAACTGTTAGTTATTGAAAGATACCAGGAGGCCGGATATCCGGCTATCTGGCTAAGGGGCTCGCTGATTATCCGGTATCCGGCCAAACTACTATCTGTTCATCACTAGTATTTACCATACTTGTAAGCACGAATCTTCTCATTTTTATCTGATATAAGAAGGAACCATAGAACACAAGACTTAATATTTTTTAAATCATCATCATTTACTTTCCGCACCTAATGGTGCATAGGCCACTGCATAAGTACCACCAACCGCAGCGTATCTTAATAGTTTTTGTTATTTGAAGGTAAAATAATCAGTCTTACGCATCAGGTACCATCCAGGGACAATAAAATATTCTAGCGTGAAAACTACCTTTTAAATAAATATTTCATGTTAACCATGTCGTAAATAGAACCCGAGACCTCTTGCATGCTAGGCAAACGCACTGACAACCGCAACGCGAGGTCGCGTATTTATAACTGCTTTATAATCTATTTTTTTATAAATGATCATATAATTAAGGCGTGTTATTGCAAAATTTGACTTCATTGTTTTAAAAAAATAAGGAAAATATGTCAAGTGTTTTATTTTATGAAATAGTCACAAAAAGAAGCATTTTTTTTCAGCCTGACACGTAATATCAACTAACCAAAAAAGTGAAACGGTACACAATGATTATGTTTAACTTACTAAGCACCATTTCCGTAATATAATACTTCAAAGGTGCCGATTTATACGTATACAGAAATATATGGTAATGCAACTAGTTGCTTGCCAGACTAGTAAAGTGTTACATGAAAGTTGTAAAAATAATTATAATGTTTATGTATTTGCAACTTACTCATCATAAGAAGATTTAAATATAAATAGAAAACCTTGGCTAACAGAGTGACTTGAGGAGGACGGGAACATTTGTAACATGAGCGCCTTGAAAAATGATTGTACTCGCATAATAAAGTACTTGATTGTTCTAAATTTATTGCAACAGGGATGGAAAACATTTTCAAAAAGGGAAAAGGGATTGGCTGGCCAAGTGGTCACTTTTAACACAAACCAGCCAATGACAGGTCATCAGTCCTAAAAAGGCTTGACTTCCACATTCTCTTCTCAAAAATGTTTTCGTTCTCTGTTGCAAACAAAAGTAAAATCCAGCATGTGTACAAACATTTGGACATACTCAACACATTACTGTTTTGTAATCGCAATAAAAAAAAATTCATGTTTTTATCTTCATTTTTAAATATGGATTTTTTTTAATGGATTTTTTTTTAATAAAAAAGGAACAGATCGTTGGTATCCGAATGGTGGGAATGACGTGTTGGCCTTGTTTATACACCCCCTCCCTCTTGATTTAGCTGCTTTCTCATATTTATTAAGAATAATTTAGTTAAATTTATCTTCTCAACGACTGCGGGGTATTTATCTTTAAAATCCAAAAGTCGAACAAGTTTGCATCAGTTGATTCGAATTTTTTTTAGGGAGGTAAATTCTTAACATCGATCAAATTCTCACACTCAGTTTGGCCTGGTTTGCGAATGGATTCTGAACCCAGTCGACGTCCTGTAACTTCTCCGGGAAATATTTTTTCAAGGATTGTTTGAGGTTCAATAAATGCCTAAATATGGTTTTCTCTCACTGGGGTGTGACCCTTCCGCGAAAACCCAGGGTTCCGCGGAACACTTTTAGAAACCGCTGGTATAGAGGTTTACAACATTATTATTTTTGCTACACCTAGCCCCGCTGTCCTTTGCATACGCATAGAACTTTAATGAGTAATATTAGTAATTATAATTAGTCCGCAAGATTAGCATTATTCTATAATGTATCATTGACTAATTAACTATTATTAATAAATTAACAACGAAGAAATTAAATGGCCCATTATAAAAAAATGTCCTTTCAACTCTTACGCAATATTATTGAAAAAAAAACTTACCAAATAATTAATAAAATTACATTTAAATGTCTGAATCCACGGCCTTGTTTCTTTTCTAACGTTTATTCAATTCAAAATACAGCTTATACTTTTTTATAATTTAATAACGTAAAATTGCTGTAATTTATTTACTTAATATTTACAGACATAATATTTACTACAGGTATGAAAATCTGAATAGGTAGGAACTAAACTTAATGAAAATTAAGAAGATCTTTATTTTTTAAATTATTATTTCAGCGGCCGTGTCATGGTAAACTGGTAAATCTGTCACTTTTTTTTCCAAAACAGACATTTTTACATAAAACATGCTAAAATCTGGTGCTCTTTCTTACAGCAGAGTAATAATACGCCACTCGCTTACAGAGCCGCTCTTACGGACAAAAAACATTCTACGAGTATCAATCACGAAGTTATCTACAGTTTACAGCGATACAATGGGCCTTAGATACCCGTGTCAAGAATTTCAAGCGCAAACCGAAACCGTCCGTTACACGTTTGCTGTTAAAAAAAAAACAAACTAAAAATGTTAAACGCTTTTGGTCTATGCAATAGATCTCTTATAGAACTCTTATTTAGAAATGGTCTTTTCAAAACATGGAGTTCATCTGTTCTGTTCACACTTTTAAGCCATGTGACAGAAGGAATAATTATTAAATTTGCTTGTCCTGTACAGTTTAGAAAATGGCTTTTGCCATCCCACTAGCAAGAAAATATTTTGTTTTTTACAAGACAAAATATAAAATCATCGCGTTATTTTCACGCCACTGTGATTTTTTAATGATTCACATAATTTTAAATTTCTCGTCCATTTTACTAATGACGTCAGTGCTAGCTCCTAATTGCTGTCTTATTTGGTTGTTTTTTTTCCAACGGGCGTTTACGATTGGCGAACTAATTATATATTTTTTTTATTAAATTTTAGAGAAGTTTCGCTGTATGATTGAAAGTTTGTATAATTATAATGTCCAGAAGCACTAAACTTATTTTAGAACTTAATTTGTTTTACTCGCATTGAAAAATGACTGATCCTTACTAAAGCATGAGATTTGAACACGTTTACAATAATTCGATGTGCAAGTACGTGAAGATACGCAATCATTTTTTGAGCGATCAGTTAAAGAAATGAGTTCGTGTTCAGGGTCGTTTTGTGGTTTCATGAAATCGATACTATAATAATAAAATAATAACAATATTCGAATAGAATCATTATTTAAGTATGCACTATTATCGTTTGCCCAAATTTTGATTTAAAAAATGTACCATTTCTGGAGATTATTCAAATTTGAAAAGGTTTTACTTTACACAATAATCGATTATAAAATTAAAATAAATCATAAATTCTTTGGTTTGGATCTAATAGGGCCAATGCAAGGTTTAATTTTTTCAACCAACATTTTTTGGAGGGTCGATGACAATTAAAAAACATATATATTAAACTATTTTATACACATGTCGATGGCTCAGTTACATGCAGAGATGAGTAATGGCTTACCAAAGTTTTGATGGACCTAATTTGATTCAAAACAAATAAGGTGAAGTACGTATTTATGTAAAATACATACACAACGGTTACTAGTCATAGGATTAAAGTTATTTAAATTATCACAACGTTTTAAATCGTTTTGGAACTGAGAGATTGTAAAGTTTCTTTATTTCCATATAAAAAAAACGAGAAAACCAATTGTTTTTAACAGTAACCTTTATAAAATAAAAAAAGACAGTTTTTTTTTAATAAAATGAACCGGGTTGTGGTAGTATTGTGGACTCTCGGACCAAAGGTCTCAGGTTCAAGTCCCCCTCTACCACAACTCGATTTCCTTTTTTCCAGCTTAAGTTACTTACGACTTTTAGGAAATGATCTGAAAATTTAAATATTTGGGTAAATAATCAGAACTCTAGAAAAAGATTACTTAAAAAAAAATATTTTTTTTAAAACTCAAAACTTATTTTTTTAAATTATCTAGTTTTTAGAAAATTTAAATATTTGAGTAAATAATAAAAACTCTTGAAAAAGATTACCTAAAAAAAAAAATTTTTTTAAAAACTCAAAACATATTATTTTTAGTTATCCCTATTTGGAAGTGAGCCATCGATATACATAATGCAATGTTTTTCTATTAATATTCGTTACGCCACAAAATGGCTGAAAAAATAATCTCCTGTGTTATTGCGATTAACGACATTAGCCCTTATAGACCCAAGCCTGGGTATGCCGATTGGAAGAGCAGTCAGGCAGCTGAACATGATCACTTTGGAGATCGCCATCTTCCACATCAGTGAAACTATGTTTAAGAGGCAGATACTCTTGCTATTGGAGATTATTATACCTTAATAATGTCGAAACAATGCTGGTTTGATATTTTGTCCCAATATAACGCCTTAAATATTTTGTTTGTAATGTTATTTTGGGAAAATTAGTTTGAATTTGAAAGCCATCGAATTGAGATGTTCTACTGACATTTCTTGGTGGAACTGCATTTTAATTGTAATGATATATAACTAGCCTGACGATGTCGGTATCTGGCGAATATTATAAATAAACGGGAAATTAAATTACTTTATTTATAAAAAAATTACTACTTGAGAAAGTACGTGGAAGCTGAAATTTAGTTTTAAGTTCTTCTTTTTCCTCGGATATTTCTTTCTTACTGTATCTTAAGGTTTAATATTAATTTTTATTATGATTTGTTTTAATTTCTTTGTATTATATACTTAACTTGCTATCTTATTTCAGTTTTATGTACATATTATTACTTGTTACTATATTACTATATTATTATCATATCTTTATGTGAATATTTTTCTGTCCCAAAATGAGTTTGTTGTAACTCCTGGGAGTACAATAAAACTTTTGTATGATTTAATAAAAATAAACTGAATACGTATTTTTATTATTATAATGAAATAAATCGTATCAAATTAAAGATGCATGGTTTTATAATACTATAGGGAGATACTTTTAAAAGAGAACTTAGTAAATATTTAAACGCGGATTTTTACGATTGCTATGAAGTGGGTCATAGGGCACCGAACACCAATTCTTATGCTTCAGTTGAAAGCAACAATGAAACATTGCAGTGTAAAACCAACTAAAAATTAATATTTCATGCCCATCCTGTCAGGAATCAAACCTAGGACCTCAAGTACGGTAAGCGCCAATCGCTACAATACGAGGCAGACTTATCTCTACTCGATTTCCCTTTTCAGGATGTTTACTTTTGAGTTACCATCGAGTCAAAAGCTCATCCAGGGTTGTTTTTTTAAAAAAATTTAAAATTATTTTTTTATTTCAAATTTATTAATTAACCCTTACGGATTATTACAGATTATTATATTTCACACTTAGTACTTTATTCTTCATCCATATATTAAAAAAAACATGTTTTCATTCATAATTCTCGGTTTTAAAAACGCGCGCATATATAAATCGGCTTGTCGTTAGCCGAATGGATGGTGACGTCATGCGTCAGCCGCGTCGAGTGCGCTCCTAATAGGTCGTGGGTACAAGCGTGCATACTATTAAATGTCAACATACGTTTTGTCCGTTTTTTAACAAAAAAAAATTATGAGCTTCAATATTTAAACAAAATGATAAAGGTTATACCTCACTCGAAAGAAAATTTTCTGCACTAAAAATTGTATTGTATTGTGTTTATTTTATTTTTTTACTTTTTAACTTTTTTTCCATTAATAATTTAATAATAAACATAATGTGACCTCACTGGGGTTACCCGTGCCGAGGACACTTAACAATATACTTTATAAAAATATTTTTACATATTAGAATATACAAAGAAGACTTAATATACAGATATAATAAATAAAATGTTCAGACAGTTTTAAACATTACGTATTTATGTTTGGTTTTACGTTAGATATATGATTTTATTTGGTCAAAAACAATGGATGTCAAGTGGACGAAAGTAAGCACTATCGACACTTCCTTCTGTTCGCGTTCAATCGTAGAAATAAAGGAGAAAACAAATAAGAAGAATACATTATTGATTAATTTGTTACAAAATAATGCAGGAAAATCACGGATTTGTAATTAAATAGAAATGATGCTTTAAAGAACAATATTTTAAACTTAAGTTCCGAAAAATGAGCGTTGTCGCGTTAACATTGCCATACAAAACACGTAGTAGAGTAAAAAAGGCTAACTGTTTACGGCAGTTTACTGTGAATTCGAAGCTGTATGTCGCGCCTTTTTACGCTGCTTCACGTTTACTGACTCTACGAGTTATTAGATTCCGGAACTTAGGTCGAATGGAACACAAGACGGGTTCTTAGTTCTGTATTTAGTGTATACATATATCAACGAGGAGAATACAACTGCAACGCAACTGGTAGTGCAGCTAGGAGTAGTAGGCGCCATATTCAACAGTATGGAGGCTGTCTGAAGATCGGATATTTTTTATTGGTGAAAACCAAACGCCGCTTAAATAACGCCTGAATAACACCTATTCTCCTCTACGGATGCGAATCGTGGCACCTCCAATAGCATTAACTGAAACCAGCCAATAGGTCATAAACCCAGTCAATGCCTAGATTACAATATTCTGTTCTCTTAAGTGTTCTCCATCTCTGTTGTGATGTGTATATCTCCATTAAGTTGATGTTGATTTAATTTCAGTTCTGTATGGCAATTTGCCAAAATGACGTATTTTTATGATATTTTTGAAGAATTACAATATTTATGATTATTTTCCCCGTGTTAAAAGTAAAAAAAAGTTTTAAAAAGTTCTCGTTTTTCTTTCAAAATTTTAGGCCTTTGCGCTATAATTTGAGTAATGTGAGATTTTTTCAGTATTTTCCCATTAATAAGCATGCCAATTCGCAAGTTTTGAGGCCTGTTTTGATAATAGAAAAATCGCTGTTTTTTACCCGCCCTAATGTAGAGAAAGGTGGGGCGTGTTGTGACGGGGCAGGTTGTGACAACAAATTTAAAATTTGCGTTACTTGACTTCGCAACACCCGCATAGCTTCATTTCGTGTAAACTGCTCACTGTCAGTTGCTGTCAAAAAAAAGTTAGACGATAAAATGCGATTTAGAGATGTTAAAATAACCTTTCCTTCAAATATTCGAAGTATTTTTCTGTCCTGTCAGAACAAGATTAGATATTATATATTTTATTATTGAGATGGTATATCTTTTGTCTGTATTATTGGCAATAAATAAACTACTTCCTTCAGATAAATTCACTTGCATGGCCATTTTAATTGGAAATAGTCATTGGAGCGAGTTGTGACACTGAATACATATCAGATTTTATTTGTGACTTTTGTTTGACTAGTGGAGAATGATTTTAATCGGAAACAGGAATTGTTTTCACCAAACAGAAAACATTTGAATTATACAATATGTAATGATCGTGAATCATACTTTACATTAACTACGAATATTTAAATAATTTGTTCTTATTTTCACAAAATTATTTCTTAAATACTAAATTATATTGTTCGTCACAACTTGCCCCACCCTTGTCCCAACGAATCCCCGGGTGGGGCGGATTATGACAGTTTCCATATTTTGTAAAACTTCATTTTATCGCTTGGTCCTTTGGGTGATGAGGGTAATAATTAATAATACCAACATATAATAGGTTGATGACTATTTATTTTCTTATTAAAATTATGACTTAGATTTTATAAAAGGATTTTCTACAATAACCTCTTATGTGATTTAGTCATGACACGCCCCACCTTCCCTTACGTGTACATATCGTGCATATTTGGTGTTTAACTGGGTAAGGAGTATAACACGTATTTTGTAGAATTCATAATAAATGACTGACTTATTCCTTCATAGTTTTCATATTTATTGGTCTCGTCTTAATAACCTGATTTATTAAACGTTTTTTGAATAGTGTTCGTACATATTGGCATAGTAGGGAAATATCACATAAAAATATATAAAATGGATTTAAAATAATTAATTGTATTTTCAAAATCAATATGGATATTGCCGAGAAACGTTTTCATATTTAACTTCAAAAAAGGAAATATTAAAAAATATGTCACTAGAAAGTCGCGACGTTGGCCTTGGCTGTTGGGACGTCAAGATTCGTGATATTGTTCTACACAAATTTCAATAGCAGGAACAAATATACATGAATCGTGACGTATTAGGGGCGTGGCCAATGGAATCACCGTTTTTGCGGGACTTTAAAATTACAAATTTAAGTTTTTTTTATGCTACTAATAATTGTAAAAAAAAAAGATTTTTTTACTGGACAGTATTTCATAAACCTTTATTACTTTAAAAATGTACAAAAAAACTTAATATTTCCCTAATATATTACGTATAAAAATAGCACAATACTTATATTAATGAACTAAAAATAATAAATACTACTGAAAACTTTTAAAAGCGTGCCTGTTAGAAAGTGACCGGCCGAAACAAGATTTTAGCTAAAACTGAATTTAAATAAGTTAAAAGTCATTTCAAAACGCCCAAAATTAGGCTTTTTTATCGTTAAACCTTACGAATTCAATATACCTAAGGGAAAAATTGAGTCGAATTGCAGTGACTCCGGAGAACGTAATTCATATGTATTATACTTTAAATAAGATAATTTATAAATAAATATTAACAATACTAAAAAAAATAAAAGGCATACATTTTGAGCAAATTTAATTATTATTAGCGCTTTTTGGTTCGTTGTTATGTTGTACATATAACATATATATATGTAACAGTTCTTCAATGTACGCCATAGGAACTTTAACCTATTGACTGTAAGGGAAATACAAATATATAATGTATATATGATAGATCTTAGAACTCATAATAATAGATTAAAAAATCACAAAATCAGTTTAGTTTTTTTTTTGTTTGTTAGACAATGGGAATACAATAACTAATTATTTGAATGGACATCAATCCAATACCTCTAATTGCTACCTGCTATTTTCCTTCCACCCGAGTACAGCCGAACGTCATCCGTCACATCCCGACTGTAGATTTCGGTTGAGCCGAAGTCTCGATTAATTTTTGGCCGAAACTAAAACTGCGGTCGAAACTTGTTTTACTGGCCAAAACCTAAACTTCGGTCTATTACTAGTACCTATTATGTCCTAACGCTCCTATATACCTGCGTGAAAAATTTCAACGCTTATTAGTTCATGGTTAACCTCTTCGTTATAATTCTCAAGGCACTCTCTTAATCCACAATTCCCTTTTCTTCTCTAACTCATATAGTGTCCATGCGGCTCAACTGTGGAATCATCTCCCATCCACCATCAAAGATGTTACTACATTATCTCTGTTTAAATCACGTCTGAAGAAACATCTCCTTTATCTTCCTTAATCTCTCCTCCTTTCCTCTTTCCTCTTTTTTCCTTTTTCCCATTGAGTTTTAGCTTTTTAATATTTTTTTCTATTTAATATGTTCTGTAACTTGAATTATAAAAATAAAACTTTTATTTTATTGGTTAGTTGGAATAAATTGCTATTTGGCAATAAGCCCGCCAATGTGCAAATAACAGTATGTACAAAAAGTTAAATAAATAAATAAATGAAAAATTATAAATGCAATGTATGCATCAGAGTACACACACGCAGCCACACATGTCGTCGCTTCAGTTCGTTTTTGTCCAATAGACCAAAACACAAATCAGCAGAAATAGAGCTTTAAAGTTTTTTTTACGAAATAGGCATACATAATGTCCACAACCATCGACGAAATTCGTTTAAAAAACCCCCTAAACATTTTTTAAAAATAAATCTTTCAATTTTATAAATAAAGGCTTTTATAGAACTCCTGTACACTTTGAATTTCGTTAAAAATGGTCTGTTGGACGAAAACGAACTAAAGCGACGACGTGTTGTTTAAGTATGACGCCGGTGACATCACTCGCCTTATTTGTCTCTGGGCGGATTTACACGCCGCGCCGGCTAATACGTCTGCCAATACGCTGGCGCGCGTACTAGCAATGAAATCGCTAAAACTGCCCACACGTTGGCGTGCGGACGCCACGTGACCAATGTGCGGACGTCAAAAGCGCACAAAATATTACGTGCGCCCTCTCCGGTATTTGTAGCGTATTTAAGGTGATTCTAAACGAAAATATGAGACTTATTGTTCATAGATGGCGCTTTTATAATGTTTTATTACAAAATACCATTTTTACGTTTAATCCCAATGGAAATTTTACAAAACTTGGTTTGCGGAAATTTTTCAATAAATTGATTGTAACAAATAGCATAACAATATAATTTACGTCCTTTTCTCAAAATGGTGTACAAAACAAAAAATATCTTATCTTGTTATAAATATTTTAAATGATAAAAGCGCCATCTATGAATGATTAGTGTCATATTTTCGTTTAGAATCACTTTAAAGCTGGTCGCTGGCGCTGGACTAACGTGTGGACGCGTTCACCACCGTTCCGATCTGTGTTGAAAAACCGACAATAGGCGGATCGCGCGCCGGCGCACATGCCAGCGCCTGTGCCAGCTCTGCCAGCCACAAATACCCCCTTCTACACGTTTACCAATACGTATTTGCCAGTGTGCTGGCAAACTATTGGCCAGCGGGTAGATCCGCCTTTATTTTTATCCTAACGAGGAAGTTCAGCGGTTTAAAAAAAAAAATGTTTATTGACTATCAATTAAACCAGACAAAAAATATAAAATATTTGTATGCGTCGTATTACCAGCGCTACGATTTTTTTAAATTTGTAATTTTGAAATTACTCCTCGCGTGACGTCAAGTTCTCTTCAGTGAGTTCTGCTGATTGGTGAACTGACTTCCCGTAAACTGAAAATCTCTCACAACACTCTATCATCGGATAATTCTAAAGAGATAGTGACATCGTTCAAAGGAGTTCGTTTTTATTAAAACCATTTTATAATTTTTTTCATAAATTTTTAAGAATTTTTACCGCTTAAGGCAACATTTTTTATTTCTAATTTCCCATAGTATTAAACTTCCTCATTCTTCTGTATCAGATGTTTTGTGAGCAAACAGGAAAAAAGTCGTACAAAATAGTCGTCAAAACGCACGATGAAAAATATATCGTATGGTAAAAATGCAGTCATCAATAGACTTCACAGTCTAGGCAATGAGTACCAGGACGTTGGTGACTCATTTCACATGAAATTTAGTACATATAAAACGGCTCTTCTCCTGCATTTCATTGGTAATAGTTCTAGATAACTATTTGTTACTATTGCTAAAAATTGTCTTCTTTATTAGTGTTTTTTTTTCTTTTTTCGTTTCTTTTCTTGAACAGAAAGTAAGTACAAAATATTACTCTTCATCATTTTTTTTTTACATCATTATATATTTTTATATACAAATATATACTATTTACCTTAGTATTAGTTCTAAATAATATGATATATAATTTTATTTTTTATCATTTAATGTTATTCAAAATTGTTTTCATATTTTTTTTTAACTAGTTTAAAATATTTCTAATACCAAATTATTTTTTTTTATCGATAATTGGTAATATTTCATTTTTATATATCCCTATAGTTTATCTTTTTTAGACTTTCTTAATTTGTTAATTAATAATATTGTTTTGAATGCTCTGTATTACTTATAATTATGCTTACATGTATGAATATTTAATTGTAATTGTAACTAATATGTAAAAGGCACTAAGTGCCGTTTATTTCAATAAAATAAAAATAAATACTTATTCTGGATAAAAAAATAAAATTTAGGTAGATACAAGAAGTATTCTCCGTTCGAAATATTATGGGCCTTGCTCATATACTTGGCATAAAGATACGCCTAAGTATGGTGGTATAGTTCGGATGGGAACAAGATCCTTATTCTACCGAATTCCCATCCGAATTATACCACTATACTTAGGCGTAACTTTATGCCAAGTTTATGAGTAAAGCCCTATGATTTTATTGATGCAATTATTTAGAATGTAGTAGGCCCTAAATTTAATAATGTTCTATCTCATCACGTATTGATTACAATAAGAAGTTAACAGAGTTATCTTCAATTGTCTTAAAGTGAAATCGAATTTTTATTTATTTATTTATTTTCACTTGGGAAAAAAACAACAGTTTTTACATATATTGTATACAGAAAATAAGAATACGTCTAAACGAAAATTGTGAAAACCGTCAATATATTTTTTTCCATAGTGGTGTAAGTTATTGATTAAGTACACTATCGGTATCAAAATAAAAGCAATTTAACAATTAAGAAATGTTAGGCACTTAGAATAAAATTTAAAAAAATGTAATATTTATAAACAGTAATAAAAATAAAGTAAACAGAAACGAGATAAATTTACATTTAAAGAATAAGAATAGAAAAAAGTTATACAAATATAATGTAAAAGGTACAAAATATAATAATGTACATACGACTACATACATAATTACTGACATCGTATAATTAAGCGGGTGTACTGTCTATAAGGAATCTTCTATATTTCATATTTTCTGTACGAAAATGTGTATATTTGTACAAAAATGTGAAGCATTATTGTCGGAAACCTGCAATAAAAAGTGTCCAAAAATACATTTTATACGAATATTATATTTTTCATACAGAAAATTCCATTTACTTTATAGACAATTGAAGATAACCGTTAACTATCCATTGCAGTCAGGGCCGGTACGCCCGGTACATGGTTTGTCATCCATCATGCGTGATCACAATGACGTAATCGTTTACCTTCCGTGCACTCGTTTAAAATTCGTCTTGAGGTCATCACTTTTAATTGCCTTTTCTAGTACAATCTTTTGCTACGGATATATTATACAGTACGTTGTAATATTGTGTATATGCGTTATTTTCTTGTGACGGACGGAACTAGCGTTGCGGGTGCAATGCCTGCCAGTTGTTCAGGCTGTTATGCTGTATTTTCCATAACTTCCTCCCACATTCTCTCTGTCCCCTGACAAGCCTCTAAAATAGAGGCTTAGCGGGTAGTTCCCTTTAAAAACTAATTATATAACATGCCGTGGACGAACGGTATTACAATATTGACAACTTTAATAAACTATTATACCTACTTATTATTTTATTTTATTTATTTCAAATACAAACAGATGCACAGGTTAAAATAATATTTTTTTTAAAAACTATATAAAATGTATTACATAGTAGGGCCTGCCATCCAATTATGTGTATTCACTAAATAATACTGTAATAAAGCGACGACGGCTTGAAGTTAAAACTATATAAATAAAAAATAAACTATATATTAAAATAAGATAAATATGGACAAAACAAGGAGATAGAGATTATTACTTAAAGCTCAAGACCAACTAGAAACTAGACTGATATTTTCTATATTCCTAACATTAAACCTAAATCATCGGAAACATTCTACCGTCAATTGTATATGTGAAACATTTAACAAGAATTTGAATAGTCTAGAATGTCTAGATATATTTAACACTCCATATAATAGGTACAGAAGAGAACTAACTGGCTTCATTCATAGTATAGACGTTTTGTCTCTTCTTCTATTTATTTATCGTCATCAAATCAAATGCAATTTTCCACTTCTACTTTCCTTTATTCGTCCTTCACCACTCATCAATTTCCACATTTTTCTTTCCCACTATTTCCTTGTTTTGTACCTATTTAATTAATTATAATGTATAATTATTTATCATTTTATTACAATGATTGAGTTTGTCCAAATGTTTGTAGACAAAATACTGGATTTAAACCCCCTCGGGAGTCATTGAGATTAACAAATTACAACAGGGATGGAGAATACCTTAGAAAAGGGACAACATAGGCAAAATGGGGAATGTTACACAGTGTGTAAAGTGGTCGCATAAACCAGCCAATGACAGGTCTTATGCCCTGTATATGCCTAGACTTCCATATTCCCTTTTCTAAGGTATTCTCCATCCCTGTTGTAATTTGTTTATCACTAATGAAATTAGTTTGACCTCTGTCATTCTAATCAAGCTATATTTTAAGGACTATAGTAATATTTATGCTGAATTTACAACGTGCTTAATTTTTTTTTTCGCAGGTAGTAATTTTTGGAACTGAAGGGGCGCTGGCCACCGCTACCCAGATCGAGGTGAGCAACTGCGCTCAGGTGTCCTTCCTGACGGGGGCGCTGGAAGGGCTGCGCGAGCTGCGCGGCGTGCACGTGCGCGACGCGGGGCTCCTGACTCTGGCGGCAGGCGCCTGGCGCTGGCGGCCCCCCGGGCCCGCGCCCTCCTGGCCTTCCTGGCCCGGCCTGCGCCTCGCCGTGGTCGCCTCCCGGGTGGACGAGCTGCCCTCGCAGGCCGTCGCGGGCCGCGTAGACGAGATCACCGTCACGTCCTCTCACTTCCGAAGCGTCAGGCCGTACGCCTTCTCCAACTTCGTGGGGCTGAGATCCATCGAGATATCGAACAGCACATTCGAGAGCATCGAGACACAGTGCTTCAAGAAATTCTCGCTAGATCAACTCGTCATAAGAGACTCAAAGTTTCGATCGATTCCGAGTCGGTTTGCGTCAGATATCCAGGTACGGAATTTAAAGCTAGATAATGTCACAGTGGACGAAGTGAGAAGTAGCGCATTCCTCATCACCGGCGCCGAGACTGTTCAACTTGAAAACAGCAACTTCGGTACCGTCGAGGGGGACGCATTCAGGATAACATCGTCCGGCACTGTCTTTGTGAAGAATAACAACTTTGAAAAAATAAATTCTGGCGCTTTCGCCGGATTTTCAGTTCCTAGGGAAGTGACGGAGGTGGACGGCAGGGTTCAAATGCGCTTTGATAACAACACAGTTACGAGTTTCGAGCGAGGGGCGCTGAGGGTCGACGAAGAGGCGTACGAGCTGATGCTGAGTGACCTCAAGTTCAATTCTCTCTGTTCTTGCTCGGGAGAGACCTGGAAAGTCGCCGTTTCCAGTCACGACAGCGGCGTGATGTGCGCGGTGGAAACTCCGTTCGGGAATAGCCGCGCGGAGTTCAAGTACGTGCGCGCGTACGAGGAGGAGAAGTGCGGCAAGTCGGGGGTGCGGTGGGCGGTGGTGGGGGCCGCCGGCGCGGGGCTGGCGGCGGCGCTGGCGCTGCTGGGCGCGGCGGTGCTGTGCCTGGCGCGCAGGGTGGGCCACAGCGGCTTCACGTGGATCAGCAAGCGCGGGAGCAAGGTGCCCGTCATCGTGCCGGACGGGAGGACTTACAGAGAAACGGAGCTGCACGTCATCGTGGAGAAAGCCGAGCTGCTAACCACCGACTTGTAGTCGACTGCACGGCGCTCGTATTACATTAGAACGTAGTTATTCAGAAAGCAGCCAGCCGTGGAAAAGTGAAACTGAGATAATAGCATCTTTGTGAACCGAGTGAATAATCAAATCTACACAACAGTTGGAATGTTTTGACTTTGAAAAATGATGAACAATGAATAGGTAATTTTTATTTTACATACGACTTGACCAGTTTTAATGATTTTTACAGTTCCGTCAGATTTTTCTAGAGCTATGAGTGGTTTTTGCAAACTGAGAAATGCCGCTTTTGTGATCGACACTATTTTCAGAAAGTGATTATTACAGTTTTTTGTATAAAGGTATGGAAATTCGGTTTGTAAGTTCCCCCTACATACAATACGAACGAACTAACGACAGAATAGGACTCTAGATAGTGATCTTTTTACACGGGGGATACATTCCACGCAGCACCGAGTAAAAAAGTATACAAAAAAAGAACAATGGTGGATAGGCTTATTTTCATTAAAATCATTTCGGGATTTAAAATAAAGAAATTGTTTACTGTTTATTGTACCTTAATTTTATTTAAAATATAAACTACGTAACAAAGATTATTCACTATCATTATAATAAAACACGCCCAGTAAATGAAAAGCGATGAATAGGATTAAAAAACGAATAGTTTAATAATTATATTAGCATTATGCATTGTAAATTTTTGTACCATGTTATTTCGAAACCATGTAAAAAGAGGTTCCGGTGTATGTATATTCCTCAAATGACAATTATTGTGTCAAGTATTTCAGATAAACAAGGACATAGGTAAATAAATTGTTTTTCTGTGACACCAGTGAATCCACAAAGATTCTTTATGCTGTATGAATTTTTTCAACCAAGTTTACCTACTTCCTGTTCGAGGAATTGAGAACCTTGCATGAAGAGGGGGGCAGATCCAATTTTTTATCACTACACTTTTTTTCACCTATTTTTTTGTAAAAAATGAACAGTGTTTTCCACGAGAGAGTCAATTCCGTTGAAAAGCAAGCGAGCTATTGCGAATTTTGAATCTGCTACCATGGACAGTGTAATACATTACAGTGCAGTATATTTTCTGCGATACGGAAGCAAATCAGCCTTTTGGCAAAAAAATATGAAAGTAGAGTGAACATATTATGATTTTTTAAACAACAAAAATTGTGATTATTGTGAGTGTCGTTAACTATAATCCTTAAAACGGTAGTCAAATTTTTACGTTTGGTGCAAAGGGGGGCAGATTCAAAATTGACACCCACAACAAAGTTTTAAATAAGCAATAATTACTCTAAAAACTGTATTATAGTATAAATATATTAATGTTGTGTATAATAAGTAATCTCAGATATGTCCTTTATTTTTTAAAACATTTTTTTTTAATTTACCAATTTTTTTAAAACTGGACTCGCCTCCCTCTTTATGCAAGGTCCTTAATTATAAAAAAAAAATACAAAGTATTTGGGGTTTGTAGCAAAGTCAAAATTTAAGAAAAAAATTAGGTGATTTTAATTTATGTTTATTTTACACAGTATGGTAAAAAAATACTTTTATTTTTATTATTTGAAATACTTATTTTTTTAGTCATTATCGTATAAGTGAAAACTGGCGACATTGAAATACTAGTTTTAGAAATATTTATAGACATTATTTGTTTAAAAAAATATTAGTTTTAGAGATAAGGAAAAAATGTTCAGAAAAATGTATTTTTCAAAAACATGAGCTTTTAAAATGTGATTATTATTTTGATAAGCAACCAATGAATTCCGAAAAATATCGACTAATAAAAGTACCCAAAGTTAATTTTAATAATTTTAAACCGTTTAAAGGTACTTTAAATTTAAAAAAAACTATATAAAATTTTGTTTAATTATAAATTACTTTTTAAACCAAAGAAATGTGTCAAAACGGTTAGCAATTTATAGATCCTTATTAGCAAACAACATGTGTTTGCACATGCGCGACAGTGACTAGTGACTACCCAAAATCTACAAAAGCTACCCTTCGGATATTTTTATCTGTTATGTTATCCATAGTGTTGAAATGGTGCTTTATCTGTTTAGTTTTTCATTGTTTACTTTTTAGCACGAACACTTTACAAATTTACTACTATGCTTAATTTCTTTTTAAAGTTTCCAGAATTTCACTCGTCCATGAAATTTGTAGCTGCAAGACGATTAGTAATCTAGCTTCAATAGGTAAATGTTATCAAATATCCAAATTTAGTAAATGAGGTCTAGAATTCCAACTGGCCATGCGCTCCGTAGCTGCAAGACTTGTTGTAATCTAACTTCTATTTTTATAATTTTGTTTTTTATTTAATTTTTTTAAATATCACTAAATCTCTTAACTTAATTGTCAAATAAAAATATGAAAAAATATAAATAGGGGCTAGATTTTTTATTGTCTATGCGCTCTGTAGCTGCAAGACGTGCTGTAATCTAGCTCCTATATATCATAATTGGAGACGAGGAACAAGAATCCCTACCGTCCATGCGCTCTGTAGCTGCAAGATGTGGTGGGATATTTATTTATTGTACAGCGCCCTTGAGGTGATTTTCATAAAAACGGCGCTGTATAAATTTCCAAGTTCCAGTTCCAAATATATATATATAACTATAGTACCTACGGGGTTGTAGTCCTGTGGTATTGCAAACTCGCGGATCAGAAAACCGAGGTGCGAATACTCTCTATCACAACTAGATTTCCATTTACTAATAGTGATTTACAATGCATTGAAATATTTGTAAAAATCAGAGTAATTAAGTAAATGACGAGAACGCCAACATTTAGTTTATGCATAAAAAATAATAGCTCCTTGAAAAACCCTTTCTAATGTAATTAAGGGGGATATTTTACATGATATGAATAAAACCTACGATACCTTATGCACCATAATGTGCTCAGGAAAGGAAGAACGTAACACCCAATTCAGTGGTCAGTATATTGTGGTCAAAAATATTGTGAATAAAAATTGACATTTTTTATTTCGCTATTCATTTACATACATAAGTTTCTTGCACATTATTTGAGACCGAGGTCCCAACTCCATGGGACTAAAAGTCACCACAAATATAAGATCAAAAACGAAAAACAAAATTTAGAAAACTCATAAATATATGGCACATCAATATGGTTAACAGTTAACTAAAACATTCGGAAAATCAACAAGGAGTATATATTTAATGCAAGAAAATCACAATAATTAGCAATAAAAATAAATAAAAGAAATTACAATTTGACTAGGGCCACAATAAAAAAAGTCATTTTTATTTTTAATATAGTCCATCAAACATTCGAACGCACTGTACCAATTTGAAATATTTAAAAACTATTAGGAATTTTTACAATTTTATGATAAAAATATAAGTTGCCATGGAAATGTGCACCCCATTTTAGCGATAAATTATTTAAAAAATATTTCCGTTCTAATAATTCACCCAAATATTTAAATTTTGGGGGCCATTTCCAATGAGTTGTAAATAACTCACTGTTAGAACATCGGAATCGATTTGGGGTACAGAGGGGTTCGAACCTCGGACCTCTGATCCTCAGGAATCCTTTGGACTCACGTCCGTAATGCTAGCCACGGGACCACAACTGGATTAATCCTTTCAAATATTTTATGCTTCAATCAGAGAGACGTCTAGTAGTATTTATTGGAACAGCAATGTTAATTGTAAGGTTTTTTTTATACTTATTTTTGTTTTATTTATGAATTTTATTTAATTATTGTGTAATGAGAATTGGGTGTTTACATAAGCTGTGTCCGTTTTTTACCAAATGAAAAAGAGAACACGACAAAAAAAAATTAGATAAATTAGTCAAAAATGTATTCTCCTTCATTATTCTACAGCAAATTAGTCAAGAATTCATATCATCTTCACCGTTCACTGCGCAAATATCGCGTGCAGCTTTTGGAGCTGTGTTCCCACGATTGAACGCGAACAGAAGGAGGTGTCGAAAATACTCAAAGTAATCTATTTGACATTCTATTTTGTAGCGTTGTAATCAAATAAAACACTATATGTAACGTAAAAGCAAACACAATATCTTGTAGAGCAGAAATTTTTTATTCGAATATTTACCTTTACCACTTTGTTTAATTTTGGTACTCATTTTTTTTATTTGAACTTACGTTATGTTATATATGAACATAATAATATATGTTTTAATGTATATACTACTGAAACTATTATGTATTACACTTTTGAAATGTGTAAAAATTTATCGAAATTTGTATTATTAGAGGGATTGCTGTATATCATAATACGGCTGTGATAAGCGTCCTATTTTTATATTCTTATTAATAGTTGTTTTTGAAACCAATGTAAGAATTCTTAGGCAGCTCTAGATTCCAATTTACTTCGAATCATTCTAATTATGAAATAATATTATGTCAAATATTATGAATTATAAGCCAAGCAAAGGCAGCTTTAAATGGAAGCATAATACGTTCAGAGGACACAATTGTATAAATTTATTATAGGTATCACAAAAATCCATAACCATGATGAATTTTTTGAAACCATTTAATTTTTGTTTTGGTTTTTTATTCCACAATAGCCAGTTGTTTTTTAAATAAGAACAAACTGTGTTCATAACAACTAACATAAATATTAAAAATAAACATAACTTGATTAAATATCAGTATTTTTATATGAAATATTACTATTTTCATTGCAATCAAATTGAACACCAAAAAAACTAATGTGAAAATGTTTTTTTAAATCCATGAAACCATAAAAACATGTATGTACACGGTTTTTCAGGGCCAGACCGCGAAACTTCAGAGGAACATTCCTCACAGTAAGCTTTAAAAAAATCTCAATAAATTTTATCCAAAAAGTCATATTATAAAAAAAAAAACTTCGTAATCTCAAAATGGAGTAAATCTTTCATTTCTCAAACTAGCATACCTCCCGCAAACTTCTACCCCTCTCCAACAAAAAAAATGAGATAAAAACGTATTGGATCAACGAAGCGATACGCACCAGACGCGGACAAGGAAAGCGGCTGGGTAGGAGAGGGGCAGCGGTTTGTGGAGGGACTGCTTGTCCGAGAAATTAAGGATTTACTACGTTTTGAGATTACAATTTATTTATTTTATTTTTTTAATGACTTTTTGGAAAAAAAAGTAGGATTTTTTTTAAAGCTTACCATGAGGAATGTTCGTCTGACGAATCGCGGTCGGGCCTGAAAAACCGTGTATATGTCACAGCCAGATTGTCATTTGAGTTGGAATACATAAAAGCATAAAGCATATTATTACTGTAAATTAGAATTTTTAGAGAGTGCGTTAGGGTGGCCAATATTATAACAGATATTATGTACTTTAAAAAATAGAAAACACCTTTGTTTTATTATTAATAATCAGTTAGGTTAGGTTATGAGAATTGTAAATCGATAGAATAATTGATAGGTACCAATACCTCTAACCTAACCTAAACTATCATAACCTAACCTAACTTCACATAACACATAAAAATATTGTTATGTATTGGTTTTCGGGTGTTTTCTTTTTTTAATTGGCTACATTAATTTACTTCCAGTAGTATTGAGTGAATGTCCGTTATTCACAATTTTTCCGTACATAATAAACATTATTTCTGAGTGTTCGGTTAGCCGGAATGAATAAAAAAACATATTATTTATCTGTGACCGTGGTTATTCAGCTAAAATGCAATACAGCTAATCGTCAATTCGATTTTTTACAATACGGAGCCGTTTTGTAATTTGGGTAGCCATATGTATTGTATTCGGGCATAAATGACAATACGGCTGCGACATATATATTTTGCCTTAAGATTTTACTAGAATCCTCTGTAGATGTAAGTTGTATTTTGTATGTTCTTGCCAGTGCCGGTTCAATGTGTCTAAAATAATTATCTACAGGTAACCATCTATAACATGGTCTTCAACAATACGGTTTTGCTCTAACACTATTAACACTTTGTATCCCGGAGCCGTGTAAACACGTGATTACGTAACCACGCGTTGTGTCCCGGTTTCGTGTTTTCACGTGATTTACTAGTTGTTCAAAAAAGTGCATTTTATTGACATCTAGTGACTTTTATTAGTACTTTTTCGCTGCTGGTGAACAACGTGATAACACGGGACCGGGACACAACGCGTGGTTATTATAATGACGTGTTTACACGGCTCCGGGTCACGGTCTTATATAACACAGTTTTACATATATGTATTATTAAAATCGTAATTGTTTCATGTTTGTATCCGAATTAAAAATATATCATGGTTCTCAACTTTAATTTTGTTTATCAATCATTTTTCCCCTTAAATTTTGAACTGCCCAAAAAACCCAAGGACATAAAAAATATTTTGGATATCATAAGCATACAGAGAGAGTTATATATTTATGCAGTCTTGTGTGCTTAGTCCATGAGTCAACCGAATGTTTGTTTGCACGTAGCTGCAACAATTTATTACAATATATCTATATATTGTAATAAATTGTTAAAACTATATAAAAGACAATGCTTGTATGTGTGTCGTCGATGAACTAAATAACTACTGGACCAAATTACGTGCTGTTTTTTGGGACATGACAAGTTTTAGTCTGAGCATGTTTGTAGCTCTTCAAATCTGTAATTTGTTAAGTAGGGAAAAAGTTAGGAGCGTAAATGTTTTATTCATTGTTGACTGGGGCCTGCATTCGACGAGAATACGTATCCAAAAAAAATTGAAGGATGTTATTTTTTTGTGTATGAGAATAGTTTGTTTTTAAATGTTTACAAACAACATTTTTTTTATGGCTCCCAATCAGATAATTTCCTTAAATTCCTTATGATTTCAACAAATTTATTTCTTTTTACTGGATTATTTGTATTGCTAAAATAATATTAACTGACATCAAATACATTTTTTAAATAAGCAATCCTACATAAAGTGCACCCCTGTTGGTAAAAGAGCAGAGTTTGACATTTCCAAAAAGAATTCCATGTTTTGAAATGAGTTATTTGAAGTTTTGGAATTCAATCATAAACATATACATAGGTTCCTACTTACCAATGAAAAGATACATAATCTTTTTTGGGTTTATTCGGACGGTTTTTACACGCTATCAAGACACAATTAGGCATTTTGGTTTTTAATAAAATGTTAAGCTCACATCAAAACTCAGTTGGCAGTTAATGAACGACTAAATACGTGTTGGGCATGTCTGATCGTTTGGACATGAGTCAAGTGTCATAATTTTAGAGGGCTTAAGGTGCATTCGGTATATTAATAGGTCAATGGTTTTATTGAAGAACACCAAACCTGTTTCTATGGTTACGTTAAAGCATGATGAAACAAAGCTTTGATAGGATACTTAATAATGTTTTATCTTAAGAAGAAACGCAGTCTGACTGTTCTTCATACAAACGAATTCACGTATTTTCTCCATAGACTATGGCACAAGACCATTGATTTTTTTTACATAGATACTTTCCATTGACATGTCCCTATTGTTTTTTTTTTCATAAATTGTTTATTATGGGAACTAGAACCATTCAAAAACCCATAAAAGTGCCTAGTTTTATCTGCTATATTCGGGCGCACGGTACATAAATATGATGACTGTTTTTGAAAAATGCAAAAAGAAACGTAGAAGAAAATTTCATTGTAATATTCGGCTAAACAAATACCAAAATCGGTTCAGTTTTGAGGTGCGGAAAACGAGATAGGGAAACGTCGATATTGTCTATTTTAGTTAGGCATAAAAGGCACGACATGCAGTGACATAAAAACAATGTTCAAATACGTATTAATCAAAATTCTTTGTCACCGCATATCGTCAAAATTTATGAAATCTGAAACCCAAAATAAAAAATGTATCGACATATCAAATTTGAACTTAATACAATAATTGATCTCAAACTTTTTATCGTGTTTCTTTAAATCTAGCAATAGCAAAGCATTGTACGGTTCAGCTTGTTGCTTATAAAAAATACTTAGTTTAAATAAGTAAGGGTAGTTTAAAAAAAAAGGATTATAAATTCCCGCTGTTGTCTATCTTGGAAAATCAATTCAATCTAAATATTTTACGTCAATAAAAAATTATCCCTTTTTAACTCGAATGCGAATGTTTATCCAAAACCAAGCATATATACATAGAATCGTAAAAAAACCAGACGTTTTCCGGTTGCTGTGTATTATTAATGAAGTAAAAATATATGCTTATTCTTCATCATTCACAGAGCTATGCTACGGTATATGATTGATGCGTTTGTACTTTTTTGTACATATAATATAGTGATGACTAATATAAATGCTGGATACTTGACGATGGACGAAACGTTTTATTCAAACCAAAAACACAACATACAAAAATGGCAATACATTGATTCTGTATTTTAAAAGTGACAAATCACATTGGTACAATGTAGAAATGTATAGAAAGCTCATAAATACATTTAGCAATATTGTAGAAACATGGAAGGCATGAAGACTGAAGACGTTTTCTGACATGAAGATGTTTGAATAAATTTATAATATTTTCTAGCACTCACCGATAGCTGATATTTCCACTCAGAGCTTCTTCCACATTTGGAAGTTGTGAGAGAGCCAGCCCCCGAGCCAGAATTTCTCCCGTTGGAACTTGCATTTCTATATCCTCTCCATCTTCTATAGCACTGTTAGATTCCGCTGTAAAGAAAAACTCTGCATCAGTTAAACTTGTTATTCAAGCCAGATGATTTTATTTATTGAGAGATTTAATAATAAATAAAAAAAAACATTTTAAAAGAGAATATGGAAGTCTAGACATTTACATGGCTTATGACCTGTTATTGGATTATTTTTTGAATTTTTATTTTATTTTTAAAACAAATTCCTTCAGGAATCTATCTACTTCGATTTCTATCTACGAGGGTCATCCACAAAATTAGGTTACAGAGGCTCCTGAGGCCGCGGGAAATTTTTCGTTCCAAAGTTGGCGCAGCTGACGTGTAAGGGGATCCTAACGGTCAGTTTATTTAATTACGCGTGTTTGTCGGCAATTTTGTTTACTCGCAGTATTTTTTTCCGATGGAGAGCACATCACGCGCTCCCGCCACCTCCCGTCCGTGTGAGATCCGCGCGGTCATCTGTTTTTTTAAACAATACTGCCGCGCGCGAATATCCATGGAAGCTCATGGAAGTTTATGGTAATGATGTGATGAGTTCAGAAGTTGTTCAGAGGAGGCCATACTGATACTCACGACGAGGCACGGAGTGGGAGACCATCAGTGATTTCTGACAAACTCGTGCAACAAGATGAAGAACAAGTGCGAAAGGACCGCCGTGTGACGCTTGACGACCATCACGAAAACTTTTCTGGCATTTCACGATGTCTCATTTGGTGAAATTGAGTCGAAAAACTTGTTTACAAGAAGTTGTGTGTGAGGTGGTTGCCCAAAATGCTCACACTGGAGCACCGTCAAAATTGCGTGACCACCGCGCGTGAATTTTAAAACAGGAGCTGTTGACAAAGTTTAGGTGGGATATCATCCCCTATTTACCTGACTTGGTGCCTTCGAGAAAAAAATAGTTTTTAGATGGGAAACATTTTTCCAACGATCAGGAGGTCGAAGAAGCAATGAAAAAGCACCTGAAACAGCTGGCGGTAGATTTCTATGACACTGCCATACAAAAACTGGTACCCCGACAACAGAAATGTCTCGATCTTGACGGCGATTCGGCCGAAAAATAGTTGAGTATATTTATGAATTGTTCTGTGAATTTCAATAAAATACAAGCATTGTTCGATCCTACATAAATGTTGTAACCTTATTTTGTGGATGACCTTCGTATATATTTTATATGAAATATTTCATATCTGAAGTAAAATAAATACGATGATAAACTTTACTTAATCCATGAGAGAATGCAGATATTAAATCACTTAAAATAAGTATACATAAAGAAGAATTTCTTCAGCAACAACATTACCCAAACTCTCAAACGGAGAATATTAATGTGTGCTTCCAGTATTCATACGGAGCAGAAATACTTTCACTCAACAAATTAATTATAAAGAAGATCCGTGTTGCACAGAGAAAAAATGGACGAGCCATGCTACATTTCAAACTCAGACTGGATAAGAAGCATTGAGATGCGTAAAAGGTTCGGAGTAACGGACGTTGTCGAAAGGGCTAAGATTATATGGTCATTTGCGGGACATGTTGCCTAAAAGACTAAAAGGCCAAAAATGGACTAGAAGGGTAGCTGAATGAAGATCTCGACAAATGCAGTAGTGGGAGACCCCCCCCCCACCAGGGACAAATGATATAAAGAGAAATGCAGATGATTGGATGATGCACAAAACGCAAGGCAGAAATGCATTGAGGAACGCAGGGGGTCTTATGTTTAGCACTGGACGGAAATGGCTGTATGATGATGACATAAAGCAAGTATTTCTTGCGTAATTAATTTTAAGAAATATTTTTGATCTGGAAAAAAAATTCACCTATTTTAGTAATGCAGTTGTCTACTTGAGGATTGATTAACGCAGCGGCACACTTTCCTGCTGCATAGGCGATCTCAATTTCCAGTTGTGCAAACATGCTCTCGTTGTTTACCAGGTAAGGCGAGTCCTCGTATCCCATCACAAGACACTTGAATCCGTACCTGCAGACAGGAATTCAAGAATGTAAGAATGATAATAAGTATAAACCGAGTAGTTTATTTACATAATGGAATTATATTTCTTTTTATCGACGGTATGTACTGTTTTGTTGCAAAAGATTTAGACCTAGTAAATTATTTGGCAAGCCTGATTTATGTATTTGTTTATACAGAGCCGGACCGGACCTATAACAGTTTGGTTGGCACTAAGAACTAGACAATGAGGAAGTTCAGTGCTACAGAGAATTGGATATAAAAAATGACTTATTATACGTGGTAAAAATTATAGCATTCAATTTTATGGTGAAGTTTCTCAAAAACGTATGAACAAATTAATAAAAATGAACTGCTTTGTTACAAGTTCTTTCGAATTAAAACGATTCAACAACCAGGAATAATAGAGTGTTGAGTTCGATTTCTGGTTTCCGGGAAGCCAACTCACCAATCAACAGAACTTACCGACGAGAAATTGTGACGTCACGGGCGCAGTGATTTAAAAAATACACATCTTTAAAAATCATAGCGCTGATAATACGATACGTAAAAATATTTTTGGCTTAGTTTGATAAAAAAATTAAATAAAAACACTGAACTTTCTCATTGCTTACAAGGGAGGGGGAAAATTTTATGCTCATATTAATTTGTAAACGCGTATATTCCCATCCCTTTGCAGTAAGCGACAGGGGGCTGCATCCCGTTAGATCCGGCGCTGTATATACATGCATAGTGTATTTGAATCTAGAAAACAAAGAATTTGAAGTTTATCAGTTTTGACAAAATACATGTAAAAAAACCTGTTTTTTGTATGATCTGACGTTTTGGTATATTGTATTACTGTTACAAAAATGTATGATGTCAAATGATTACCGATTAGCATGTTCATCCTTGATGTAATCTGTCGCAGTCTCCATAGAAAATAGCAGGGTGTTTCCAGGAGCAATTAGAGCGTTCTGAGGCCACTCTGATTTTCTGCAAAGATAGGAGTAGGTATTCAATAATATAAATTAGTAACACAATTTTATCAAATAGTATTACGTACTGTCTATATTGGTTTTTGAATAGACCTGAAAGGCTTTAAAAATTATACTGCTTCCTATAATTTTACCTTAAAAATGGAATTATCTGGAAAATGCTAGAAAATCTATATAAAATTATTTCCGCGATGGGATTATGTGTTTATTCTGGATAGCCGAAAATAAAATCTTTACCTGGTTTTAATTTTTAGTGTCCCTTTGAAATTGGGCCCCTATTTTATTAGGACCCAATATAATTGAATCGGTTATTTGAGAAATCCCATGACACCTGTCTGATGGTAAAACGATGCATCTATAGATGCATTCTTTTTCCGTATTACGGCTCAAAATATTTTAGTCTCTGAGATCTATCATATGATATTTGACATTATTTTATATTAGCCAGTTGGCAACTGGTTGCAACTATAGAAGTGTTCTGATTTTAATGCCATAAAACATTTTAAAGCTGATTATCTCAGTTGGAGCTTTTTTGAGATACATTTTTGAGACAAGTCTGTCATTCTAAACTTTTCAGAAATCACAAAAATAATGTTTGTTATAAAAATTTAAATGAAATGTAAAAAATCTGACTGATGGGGTCTCTCAAATGACTGATACAATTGTTTGTAGTCTTGCAAGTTGATTTCAAAAATATTTGGAAAAAAATATAAATTCGATACTTGGGTACAGATATATGATTTATTGTTTTTTTTTTTAAATTTATTTAAAATGCAATATTTCATTGTTCCTGACTGGCACCTAAAGTGTAAGACTGACCACCTTATCCTCATGTAACAGATGATCGAATACGCTGCATTAGGTACCCTATGGACCAGTAGGTGAGGCAGGACGTATGATGAATGACGAATTATTATTACTTAATCTGTAATTTTTATCAACTCAAAAATGTACACTTGACGACGGATAGGCTTAACCATTCGAAACTAGTGTTTGTTTTATAAACTTGTGCGTGGCGAAAAGAAAAGGTTGATTTTGATTTTAATACTTACATATTTGATAGTCGATGATAAAAAGGCACAAAAGTGGGTCCGCTAGTTGAAATCACACAGCCCTCATCGGTAAATACAGTCTCAGAACTACGTTCGTGGTACAAGCTGGTTACTTTGTAGTTGTGAAAGTTGAGAAACTGTTCCTGGCCTGGAGTTGTGGGAATATAGTCATTTTCGGCCTTGATAAAGATTGTCAGCGAGTCTTCAGGCTGCACAGTTCCACTACGAGGATCCATCTCCAGAACCATCCATGACACTGATGAAGGAAAGCTCACACTGGAAGAGAAAATGAGGTAAACAGATGGAAATAAAAAGTAAAATGGATGAATAACATAATATTACATTTAATTAGAGATGGAGTTTACTTTTAAAGAAGTGAATATGGAATTCTAGGTATTTACAAGGCTTATCATCTGTTATTGGCTGGTTTAAAAGGCTACTTTACACATTGCGCAACATTTACCATTCTGCTTTTGTTTGAATATCCATCTGTTGGTTTTTATTTATATTTATAATACAATTTCTGAACAGGGCAACAAAATGTGACGGGATAACACGTGACTATATTTTGTTGGTATCTCCATTGTTGTGAATATGGAGTGTGGTGTTTGTTTGATATAAATAGTAGATATAGATTTTTTTGCCTAGGTTTTATACCTTTATTTTTAATTATTCTTTTTTTTTTCTTTCTTCTTTTTGAGAAGTTTAAGAGATAAACCTTTATAGATGCGGGGGAGATTCATTTGACAAAATGATTTTACCCACTAGGCAACGGCTGAAAAACATTATACTACTTCTTGGACCAGTTAGTCTAATGAACAATGGCAGAATGGTAAATGTTGTATATTGTGTAAAGCCATTTAAACCTGCCAATGACAGTTCATAAGCCTTGCAAACGTTTTAACTTCCATATTGTCTTCTATAAAAATGAACTACATCTCTGTTTCAATGTTTTTATATTCATTTTAATAAATTTAGGGGGTGAAATCCAATCTTTGTCTACAAATATTTGGACAAACTCAAAACACTGTTGAAATGAATGTTGATTGTCTCTGTCATCAAAAGAGCCGATAGTTAAGTATTAGTTAAGAGTTAGTGATATGCACCATAATAGATTGCCCAAAAGTACTGTCCCTGATAAACTTTCGTGTACTCACAAGGAGCACAAGACTCCAACACATGTTCCAGTGAGAGTACAAAAGGACTAACTTTACCCACCATTTTCCCCTGGCACGCAATTATAGAACAGCTAATAATTATTATGAGTTGTTGGACTTGCTCCACACCACTCCTGCTGCTTTTAAATTAGCTATCCTTTCCATTAAATGGCCATCCCCTCGATTCTCCTCTTTTTGATTTCTATCCATCTTTACATAGTTTCTTTTTCTTTTCTTTTTTATAATTAACATATTAGTGAAATGATTCTTATTACATTTTGTGTCAATTACTATAATACTTTATGTACTTCTTAACCAAATATTGTTAGAGCCCTCTGGGCGTTTATTAAATAAATAAATATGGTACGGAAAATGGCAGCTTTCGAAAAGAGCTGAAGGTGTGGATAGAAATAGCAGGAACTGCATTCATGAAGGCTTATACTCAGTGAAAACCGATTCCTCCCCCAGATCTCTACCCTATTGTGGTGAGGAAGCTTGAGTATTTCAATAATTCACCAAGCTATGCTGGCGGTAGTAACTACCAAAAGGGCGCCTCATGCCAGACAGGTTGGTGTTGAGAAATCAGACGAAAAGAGATTGAAAGGTAACCCATGCCTGAGTGGGTATGTTGAGCCGCCCTTAGGGTTACAAAGCATTTGGGCACAGACCTCAGGCCTCGGGAGCGTAGGGTTAGCCACCTACCTTCCAAAAAGTTAATATTCTTCTTAAAAATACGGAACGCGAACCTGACCTCGGTAGAATGCACAGGAGCTGGCAGCCAACAGAGAGGCCTGAAGGTGATGATGATGGAAATCACAAATATTAGGCACATTCTTTTATAATTCCTTTATCTCAGTTGGGATATCGGTCTCTTTAGAATTACTATGTCTTTGTTATGCCCTCTGGATATATATTTAATAAAATAACGTTGGTCATCAATACCAATGTAAACTGACTTGCAGAAACGGGATTGTTTAGGTGAATTAATAAGTCAAATAATAGAAACGTGAGTAGAATCATTACTTACCGTTGATTTATAACTTCCGCGTGCCTGTATGGGTGCTCACTTTCCACTTTTACATAGTGCGGAGTCGTGGTGTTCCAGTTTGGTTGGCTTAGTAATTCAGTACTTTTTTTCTCCAATGCATTTATTGCAGACACGTTTGGAATTATATCAGACAATAGCTGAAGAGTTCTTACGCAGCTCTGAAAAAGGAAAAAAAAACAGAAGGTATTATTTCTGACTTAACTTAATCTTAACATATTACAACAGAGATGAAGAACATTTAAGAGAAGGTAATATATAAGTCCAGGCATCTACAGGGCTTATGACCTGTCAATGGCTGGTTTGAGTGGCCACTTTACACACTGTGTAACATTCACCATTCTGCCCATTCTTGAACATCTATATTCCTTCAATTCTTTCATCTGTTGTTTGTGTTTGTGAAGTTAAAGAGCAGAAACCTGTATTTATGCGGGTGAGATTCGTCTAATTGAATTATTTCATCTACATACTAGACAACGCCTGAAAATGATTTTTTTTCAATTTCTATACTTCTTCATGGACCAGGTAGATTTATCAACAATATTTTAAGTTTGCCCAAATTTTTAAATAATAAATAAAATAAATAAAATAAGTAAAATAAATAAAATAAATAAAATAAATAAAATAAATAAAATAAATAAAATAAATAAAATAAATAAAATAAATAAAATAAATAAAATAAATAAAATAAATAAAATAAATAAAATAAATAAAATAAATAAAATAAATAAAATAAATAAAATAAATAAAATAAATAAAATAAATAAAATAAATAAAATAAATAAAATAAATAAAATAAATAAAATAAATAAAATAAATAAAATAAATAAAATAAATAAAATAAATAAAATAAATAAAATAAATAAAATAAATAAAATAAATAAAATAAATAAAATAAATAAAATATATAAATAAAATTGATAAAAATAAATATCCTTAAATGTGGCAGGTGAATTTTTTTAACACTTGTGCAGAAGGCAATAAGGAACACTTTTCCTTAAAAAAATGCAATTCGTCAAAAATGTCGCTTACATTGTTCTGCCAATTATGGCTCGATATTTACACATTTTTTTATCGTTGCTGTATATTTATTTATTTTTTGTAAAATCACCGTTAAACGTGTAATTTATTGAAATAAACTGTAAATTAAACTATGATTGAAAGGAAGGGGGTCTAAATATAAATTAATAATATGGAAGAGAGGTCTAAAAACATAAATTACAAAAGACATTACTACGTGGGTCCTGAACATATTAATATTTTTTTGTTGTGCTGGTCGCGACTATGACCGTTTTTAATATTTACTCGCTCACTGTAACCTCTGTATGTATTTACTGTATACATCTATTTTTATTTTTTTGGTTTTATTTCACAGATCTTTTCTCTGCAAGGAAAAATTTGATATAATAAATGTTATTATTGTAAATGCATCTATTAATTATTTATTGTTAGATTACGCAATGTCGATGCCGGTCAAGATTACTTAACAATGTATCAAATTGAAAATAAAACAATTAATTTTTTAGTGTTTCTTATATTGTTTCATAACCAATGACGTAATAGGACAACACAATTTTTAATTTAGAGTTTTATTTTTTGTTAATAGATTTTATCATGTATTTTTTTGTACACTTTGCCCAGCTAACAAGGGTACATACCCCGTTCCAAGCTAGGCAATTACATTTTAATACATAATAATAATTTATAAGTTAATAGAAAGTACTGACAAAAAAATATGAACTTACTAGAATACACATATTATACACATACATATGTACCTATGCGCACACACATACATACATATACCCATGCGCATACACATACATAAAAGATACACAATTTAATTTATATATATGCGAAAGTTCATGATGATTGATTGCAATTTGTTTTTTTTTAAGGATTAGAGTTATTTACTTGTTAAAATGGCCTTAAAAATTGAAATGTTTAAAGGCTCCGAGTTCGATTCCTGGTGAGAATAAGAAAAATAAATGTGATTTTCTCTCAAGCCTGGGTGTTCTGTAATTGGGCCTTTTGGCCTGCTGTGGTGTAAAAAACATTTATTTATTATTATTTTATTCGTCACAACCAAGCACATAAATAGTAACACTGACATCCAGTGTAATATCTATGATTACAAGTTACACAGAAATATATTATAACCAAAGGAATATGTATATTTCTTTCTCACAAGAATGTTTGCGATTTATATGCATTGTGATTTCCTAAATCTTTATTTTGAATTGTTGAAAAATAAAACACAATATTTGAAAAAAATATTTTATGTGGTGGAGTTAGTAAGGGGATAAAGTGTGGATTTATTATATTACAGTGTTCATAATATTTGAGATATCTTTTGATATGAAAAAAAATAATCGTCTTACTAATCCACGATAGTAAATTAATAAGCCATAATTCAATTTAAATGAATTCAGTACTGGCGGAGAGATATTGTGTAATATTAAATCAGTGCTTGATTTATTTGAAAAACTGAATTCAATGAAAGAGTAAACATACCTCTGGATCATTCAGCTGAGATAGATTTACAAGAGTGATTGGAATTAGAGTGCTGAAACAAGCCATGTGCTGAATGCCCCTAAACTGTTTCCCAGGCAACATAATATCTTTGATTTTCTGCATCAAGACGGAGGACCTCTGCAAGATCTGGCTGGACACTTTCAGGGCATCGCGGTGAGTAACTTTTACGTCCTCATCATTACTTGAAACCGATGAGTAGTTATCTTGGCACCTATAATAAAATAAAAATTAATAATATTTTGAGTAATACCAAATCCTATTAGATTTACGCTGGAAAATCAATCCACTTTGTTTTATATTTTTTCTAAATAGACTGATTATCATTTATAGACATCTCAACAGAGATGAAAAGATTTGTGAATATGTACATTTACAGAGTTAATGGCCTGTCATTGACTTGTTTAAGTAATTATTTTACACACCGTGTAATATTTACCATTCTGACCAATATTTGTGCCTTCCGCAACTTCTGAAGAGGTATTTAGTAGTGACCGACCGAAACAAGATTTTCAGCTGAATCCGGAACCGAGTTTCGGCTTCTGTTCTAGTTTTGGCCGAAACCTAAACTTATTTAAATAAGTTAAAATTCACCTCAAACCGCGCAAAATTAAGTGTTTTATTGTTTAACCTTACGAGTTCCTTAAAATATGTGTTAAATAAAATACACAATGAAATAAAAGGTATAAATTTATGAGTAAATTGTTTCTTTGTAGAGCTTCTTGGTTCGTTGTTATGTTTTACATATACATAATTTATATGTAACAGTTCTTTGGTGTACGCTATTGGAACTAAAACTTATTAACTATAAAGGAATTACACAAATATAAATAAGCTAAATAACTTAGCCATACGATGCACTCGAGTACAGCTGAACGTAATTTGACACATCCCGACTGCAGGTTTCTGACTGAAGTTTCGGTCAATTGTTGGCAGAAACCAAAACCACGGCCGAAACTCGTTTTATTGGCCGAAACCAAACTGAAACCTGGCACCGGTCACGAGTATTTAGGTGAAGGTGAGGTTTGTTGAGCTTGGTAGAGATATCTATCAATGATAATTCTATTGTCTCTGTTATGATATCAATATATTAATTAAAAATTAGCAACAAATATAATAAATGAGGAAGTTCAGTGGTTTTTTGATTTTTTTATTATTTGTTAATAGACTGTTAAACTAAGTAAAAAAAATATTTTTTTAAATTTTTATATACCGTATTATCAGCGCTACGATTTTTTAAAGTTTTGTATTTCTGAAATAACTCCGCGTGTACCGTCAGAGGTTCATTTCCGCTTATTCTCATTAAGTTCTTCCCATTGGTCCAGAAGCGACAAGCAGACCGGAAATCTTCCATAGCTCTCAGATCATAGGTTGATTCATATGAACCAGTGACGTCATTCAAAGTAGTGCGTTTTTATCAAAATATTTTTGATTATTTTTTCTGTACATTTTCAAGAAACTTTGCAGTACAATTTAATGCTCTAATGTTTACTCCACGTAAGAAAACATTTTTGTATCCAATTTCCCGTAGGGCTGAAGTTCCTCATTTTGATCACTTTACAAATGACATTTAAGTAAAGTTGAGCCTGAGAATATAATATATAGTGAAGTTTTTGCTGAATTTTGAAACCTAGTTTTGCCAATGTTTTCATGATTATTTTCTAGTAAAGAGAACACTTACTTTGCGTAGATTAATGAAGGGATTTGACCGTGCGCTACGGATGTCCCGTTCAGGCTTAAAGTGCTCCTGTAGAAAGTGAACTGCGTGCCATCTGGGCCTTTGACACTGGAAACTCCTTGTTCCCCATTCTTAGTTGGCGCGCTGTGATTCCACAGGCGAATCACATATTTCAAGTGAGTCTAAAATAACCAGAATTTGTAATGTATTTTAAGACATGTTTGACCTTGATGACTAGGACATTCAAAATAACATAAAATAATGAACTATCAACCTGTAGTTTTACTTAACTTACCTTCAAATACACAGGTCGATCAAACTTTATGTCAACAGTGTCAGTCAAAAATGCATTAGCGGTGCCTTTTGTAAACTCTAGGCTAGTCCACTGTGGAAATGTGCTTCCGGGATTAGAATCCTGAAATAAATAAAATAAATAACACCAAAATTGAAACTAAATCTTAAGGGTACATAAAATATATGCATATGATGTAGATGAATTGAACGTAGTTATGCAGAAAGCATCCAGTCCACAATTTGGAAAAAATATATATTGGTGTTATCGGGTGCAGTAAGGTCAATTCTATGTTCTGCTTAAAATAGCCAGACCGCTTTTATACAAAAAAACTGGAATAATCACCTTCTGAAAATGGTGTCGATCACAAAAACGGCATTTCTCAATTTGCAAAAAAACCCACAGCACTAGAAAAATCTGACAATACTTTAAAAATCATTAAAATTGGTCAAATACATAATTAGATTCTTGTTTGCAGTAAAAAAAATGTATTCATTTTTTATCATTTTTCAAAGTCAAAAACATTGAAACTGTTGTGTAGATTTGATAATTCGCTCGTTTCTCAGTTTTACATTTCTATGGCTGGCTGCTTTCTCATCATGATATCAAAGATTCTATCTAATTACGAATTAGATAGAGACCACTTTTTAAAAAAGTATACATGTTTTTTTTACTACCCATTTTTATTATTAAATGAATCCCTATCACGGTTGGTTGAAAGAACAGGAATTAATCTTTCAAAATACAATATTGGTTCAGTAAACTGTTAAACGTTCAGCGTCGAAAAAATCGGCGTTTCTATTGCATGCATAGTATTATTATGATCTGTTTGCAAAACTGTAAAGAAGGTAAAACACATACAAATAATAAAAATTAAAATATAAGCAAACATATAAGGCGCCGTCTATTCTCACTAGGTATAGTTAATAGTATAGTTAATAGTTAATAGTATAGTTAATAGTATATCAAAATACGTAAGTCATCTTAAGGAGCCTAAAAGTATTGTTTATAATGTGTAAGGTAACCTATCTAAGTATTTTGTTTACTTACATCACACAGAATTTCCAATTCATATTCCAGGATTTCTAAGCCACCATAGACCACCACTCCAAATATTAGGACTTCCGGAACATCTACGGTGAATGATATAGCATCCGGGTACCCCTTAGTTGTGTCCCATCCACACATATAGTTGAACAACATAAAGCGAGAAGGGGTAACCAAAGTTATCATATTACAGGCTGGTGTCATTTCCTACGTAAAATGTTCATATATTATTGCCCACTCTGTTTGCACAACTTAAATTCACATTAAAGTGGTTTTAACAAAGTTATCAAATAATAATAAAATTAGTGTACAATGCCATATTATTCGGTAATCAGATGGCAGAAGGGACCATTTGTATTTTTTTCTGTTTTTTAGTTTTCAAAAGTTTTAATAAATATTTCAATAAATACACAAAAAAAAACACCATAATTAAGAACGGTTATTTATTATTGAAAAGCAACACTAAAATATATTAGTTTGGGGATTGAAGTCTTGAAATTGAGTTGTATTTCAGCTCTCCTGAACATTTTTGTAAATTACAGATGGTCCCTTCTGCCATCTGACTACCGAATTATAATACCAAAAAGGTCAATTTGAATTACTATTAGAAAAGTGTATTTATTTACTGTATGAAAAAATGTGCCATAATTTTTTTTAAATACTCATGAAACAATGGACATAGTCATGGTACGACCGTGATTTAAGAATATCTGTAATAGATTTGCATAATTGCACCATTTGAGTTATTACATTAAAATGTCCATAGATGTCGCTATAAATGCGTCAGATAGGCGCTTGTCTGACGAAAGGAGCTAACCCTTTTTCTAAGTTAAGCGCCTTTATCTTCTACGCGATCCAATGGAACGCTGGGGTTGGCGCATACGTGGTCAACCTGAGCAGCGTCGGCGTCGGTGCGCAGATAACGAGACTAAATGAAAACCTATTCTACCAAAGGGCAGGAAGAGATCAAATAGGGAGAAAAGGGCGCATAAAAACACTAATTGGCTCCTTCCGTCAGACACGCACCTGTCTGACATGTTCGTAGCAACATCCATGGGCATTTTAATGTAATAACTCGAACGGCGCAATTATATGAATCTATTCTAGATATTTATGAATCATGGTCGTACCATGACAACATTTAAAATAAACGTGTAAAAAATATTTTTATTTTATTTGGGATTATTACAGCTATTACATAAAAAAATAAGTAGAAATATATTAACAATACTAGAGAATAATACATAATATACAGGTGTTATTTAAACCCTGTCACATCCGAAACCACGAAGATCAGTATGTGCAAGAAGACATATTAGCATATTAAAAAAAATATTAAGAACGAAGAAAATTTTTAAAAATAAAATATTAAAAAAAAAACAAATGGTTGCTTACTTCTGCAGGAGAGAAGCGAGGGGGGCGCGGCCGTCCTGTTGACTGTGTATCAGACTCCCCCCTCCTCGTTTCACTCCTTCAGAAGTAAGCAACCATTTGTTTTTTTTCTGTATATTTTTTAAAGATTTTAGTCGTTCTAAAATTTTTTTTTGATGTACCAATATGTCTTTTTGCTCATACTGATCATCGTGGTTTCAGATGTGACAGGGTTTAAAGAACACCCTGTATAAGAAAAGAGTTTACTTAATTGTATGTGTGAACGTTTGTATTCATGTGTGTGTATGTGAATGTGTGTATGCGTGAATGAATGAGGGAGAGAGTACATGTGTATGGGAATGAATGAGGGAGAGGGTGCGTGTGTGTGGGTGCGTAAGTAAATTTAAAAAAAAAAAAAAAAACTTGCAATTATATTGAAATAAAAAAAAAATTCGCATTAAAATATTTATCACTTTAAAAAAATGTAAAGTTGATACTTTACTATTTTTTCATTTTATGTTTTATTAAACCTATTTTATCAACTTATTTTTGTTACAATATTTCAATTTTATTAAAAAAAGTGTAAATTAGCATGTTTCGATTTATAGGATATAATAGTACAACATGAAGATATTACATCACTGCTAATGATCCTGAAGGTCAGTTCAGCAAGTAACTGATTCAGCAGGGCGCAGGAGAGTTGAACCACCCTGTTTCTTGTCGAACTAGTATAAGGGTATCTATTTAGTTCCAAATACATCTTGGCAGGTTTAGTGGCAATGTCAATTAATAAATCTAGAGTTTCCTTCAATTCAAATTCGGCTGTTACGCTGATTTCATCATTCTAAAACAAAATTAATTAGTTTATTCCCTTTTACTCTTCGACATTACAAAATCTGATTGATATTGATAGTTGACAGTTGAGATTATATACGGCGAAGGGTGTAATATAGCTCCCCGACAATATTTATGATGGTTAAAAAACATGAAAAACTTCCAGCAAATTTGTACTTGTAAATCTTATTTAATATGTATTATACATAAAATATAAATGATCTAACTAACAGTTCATATAAAAAACATTGAAAATAAGTTCATAGTTAGTTAAACATTTTAGACAGTTTTTATTGAGAAAAAAAAATTCGTCAGGCGCCGGGCTTTAAGAGTTAAGTGATTTTTCTTTTTTAAAAGTATTTTTAATTTATCATTAAGATTACACTACTTTGTTTCAACGAAACATACTTAATATGTTTTCAAATTAAATTCTGTATTTTTTTTTGTTATCAATAAAAAAATATGTAAAATAAAGTCCATCGTCAAACGATAGTGTTTTATTAATCTCCTTAACAATTTTTACAATGTAACTTATCAGTTACCGGCACAACGACGAAATGATAAAAAAGTTTTTGATTGTGTATTCAATAATTGTTATGGAGATTTGTGTTATCAAAACTGCAATTATGATAAATAAAAATCACACACAGGTCAGTTTAGTAACATTGAGTTTTTAATTTTTTGGTCAAGGAGTGATGTTGTATTTACCATGCACTTTTGAGTAAAGTAACAATACCAATCTTACTTTTGAAAGAGTCTGCATCTTGTCTGCAAGGAGAGGGTATGTCTTGATGAATACAGAGCTCTGTTGCTCAAAACGACGAACAAACGGAAAAACGTGTTTAAGGTGAGGATGATTCTCAAGACTTGCCAGAACTGCACTAAGTAATAGTTCTCTATCTCTGCAGATTCCGTCCTGATAAACAAATCAAAATTATAATGTACGAAAATATATATTTTTTCTATATTACAAGTTAAAAATGTGACTTGATCTCATTGGTTGTTTTCAATATTTACCAAATGTTGTTTGGGTATATTTTTGCACATATAAAGACAATATTTCACAATTTTTTCATTTATAAATGCTATTTTCCTTGTAAATATGAGAGCATTGGAAGCAAAGATAGCAACTGCCAAAAAATATATTTTGTTTTATTTTTTTTTGTTTTTTTACTATATACATAAAAAGTAAAACAGAGTATTAAAAAAATAAAGTATGAATTCATAGCAATGAAATATATATTAATAGTAAAAATAGGAAACAAAAAATCCCACAAAGGGTATACACGAAAATATTAATGAATTTTTGCTCCTATAATAAATAGACAGTTATAATATTTTTGTGTAACATAAGAAAGAGAAAATAAAATATTCTGGAAAAGATTTTAAGGTACTTGTTTATTTTATAGTAATTAAAAAACGAAATAAAAGATATGAAAAAAAAACAAAAAAATATTCCTTATATTATACAAGGGCAACAAAATATATAATACAAAAAATAGTTTTTTTTTTCGGTTATGATGTTATTCTGTAGTTTATCAACTTTATTTTTATAAAAATCATAAGTTGAGTTGCAAATGTAGTTTGAAATCATACTTCTGATGGTTCTAAAATACTGTTTGGAAGCATAGCAATATCCATCAGCCATTTTATTTGACCAATGACAGCCTTGAGATTTAAATTTTCAAAATGGCCGTGCCATACAAATATTAAGAAAGCTTTTTAATTTCGTGTTTCTATTAAAGCTAATTTATAAGTATCTTACAGTTTACGTTCAGTGAAAATAACATTTCTAACATGAAGACTCTCTTTGGCATTAGTGTAGCAGTTTTTGTTATTTTTCTCAAAAACACCAAAACGGGAGTTTGCTATCTTTGCTTCCAATGCCCTCGTATTATTGAATAACTACCTATTTCTAATTATATTATACATAATTTAAAAAAACAGAAACGGTATGTCAGTTACCTTCACATTGGAAAGTAATGAACAGAGTATTTTCCATTTCATTAAGGAAGTTGGGAACAATATGTGAAATAGCCTTTCGAAGGTTATGTGAACTTCATCCAAAATCCTATTGAAAAAGGTTTGAGCAACAGCTGCATGTTTTTCACCGATATACAGGGCATTGAATGGAATTTGGTTCTCTTCCAAGATCCCTATTAAAAGACATTTGATATCGTATATCCCCATTATCAGTTCTTCAGACTCAGGCAGGGGATTTTTCTTGACTCTAAGTGGATAGTAGAATACCAAATACTCTCGGGTCAACCTGAGAGAGTATAAACAAATGAGTGTATTTTTTTCCATATTTTTTTCAATAAACATTTTGCCTCTAGAACTTTTCGTGGACAACATGGCGCAATTTGATCGGAATTCGTTCCAACTCCACAGTAAAAGATTTCGTAGTTGGTTTAATCCCTCCCTTGTTATTTCCGTGCCGAAGTTGCGTGACAAGACATGGATGGGTTCGGTGTCTAAATTCAATTTGGAACTGTTCGGGCTCCCGGAAACTCTCTTGAAGAGGAGGTGAGGAATCTGCCCTGTGACTACATCGGTTCCATTAGTAGATTTCTTGGAACTTTTGAAATTGAATGTATAACCGCACGCTTGCTGGCGACGTCCTCCGGTGATCCCGCTGTCAGATGTAGGTCCGCTGATCAGCGCCCAAGCGACGTACCATCGATTCGCCTATCAAGAATTTAAAACATTCATTATTTTAAAAACTTTATATTTTTATTAACAAGATAAATTTCCAAGTTGAGAACGTGAAAAAGAACTAGAACTAAAGATGACTGTATTCAACTCGATGGTGACTCTAAGGTAAAAATCCTAAAAAAAACAAGTGGAGATTAGTCAGTCAAGCGGTGTACTGGTAAGTGGCTAGTGCATTTGCCTACGGGTTCGTTTGATGTGAAATATTTCAAATGGGTGGTTTTTCCCTGCGATATCGCATAGTCCATGAACCGACACTTGAGGTGAGGGGCGAACCGTGTATAGAAGCGATTATGCGCAGCTTACCATTATATTTGACTAACCATAATAATGTTTTATTGTAACTTTATTTACAGAAAAACAAATAAATAATTAACATTTGATTTAAATCATTTCCACCGTTTGTATTTTTATTCTATTATATAAATATAAATTTTAATAAAACGCGCCCAGCGCCTGCGGTGAGCCAAGAAACTAGCCGATTATTACAGCTTATTTTTTCATACAAATAAGTTTACGGTTGTTTAAGTTGTGCGGGCTTTTTCTCCTAGATTAAACTTACAGATTACACACATTTTTGATTATTGATTTGGAAAACAGTATTTCAAACATTATTTCTTAAGGAATATTTTTCTTTGAGATGGTACTTTTGACATAAGACCATAATTACTTTCATGCGTCATAATATTGTAGGACATATAGCGCTCTAAGCGAGCATTTTTAGCACTATTAATTACTATAACATTCGGCCAGTTGACATTTCAACTGAATGCCTAATATTGACTGAATTCATAGTGGTATTTTTTTATTTTTTTTTATCTATATAATATAATATATCACGAAGTTACATCGTTTGAGTTGATTTCATGGATGAGAGTTGTTGTATCGCACAGAACCACAGAAAAATATCATTTTATAGTATTTATTACTTTCATTATATTATGAACCTTTTATGTAGGTACAAATATATGATATTTTTTATAGCTTACCTGTAAATAAAATCACCATTCGCCACTGCTTGAGGTATGAGGCTAATCATCTCGCGTGACACAAAATATTCTATTTTATCTTTATTTTTAGTCAATCAAATAAGAAATTTTCTCAAAAATACTTACCCTTAATTTCAACGCCGTGTCAAAGTAAACTTTATAAACACTTTTTGATGGGCACTGGAAGGTTATTTCTTCGCTCTCAGCCATCAGTTCTCCGTCACCCTCTATATCCCCCCCTTCGAAGCCAATATCAAATATTTTTACTTTGGCAGTATACTCTCCCCGCCCCCCGTACAGCCCCAGTCCTCCTATGAACAATTAAATCAAAAATATTTATACTACGTCCTAATCTTTGAAGACAAGTACAGGATTTTATCTCTGAGTTTATCAATATCAAAAAATACTTCACCAGTGAAGGGAATATCTATCTATCCATTTAGCTTGTGACCTGTTATTGGCTGGTTTAAGTGATTCAGTGATCACGTCAAACACTATGTAGCCTAGACTTCCATATTCTCTCCGTAAAAATGTTCCCCATCTTCGTTTCTATATCTATCAAAAAAACTTTTTTTTTCGTATTTAGATAAGTTTAGCATCGCGACAGCCATTTTTTAAATTTTAAAGTGTGAAATTCATTTGAAAGTTTTATGTAATTTTACTCACAGATCCTTATTTAAAGAATGAAATCAGGGCCTCGATTACAATGAGAAGGTAACAGAACTACCTGCAATTGTCTTTAAAATAAAAACAGTTTTCAGTACGGAAATGTGTATATTTGTAGAAAAAATTTCAGTACCTACGTCGATGACGTGTAATCAAACATTTTTTTTTTAAATAAATTTATTTGAATATTAAATCTTTCATACAGAAAATTCAATTTTATTTTATGTAGAATGGCCCAGATAAAGATAGGGCACTTAATTACCTAAAATGATGTCTCCGTCCACCATGAATCGAATAGCCTCGGCATTATTAGGGTTGTATCCCCAGCTACCTCCGTTACCCGCCGAATCTGCGAAGCGATCCACAAAGTGATACTCATCACCTCGCCCAAATTTTGTATCCAAGGAATCCTGACATGGATCTTCAGATATAGTAAATCTAAAAGAAGTAAAATTTTCATTAACATTAATAATTTTACATTGAAAAATGACGTATTTTCATATAACAGCTCGAGACAGTGATTGATTTACTGGCCTACTGAACTATATATTTTTTTGTAACATGTAGGTTTTAGGTCAATCAAATCAGTAGTAAAAAAAAACTCTCATAATAACATTAATTTATTTATCGTATAATATATAATTACGCTTTTAAAAGTTCTAAAAGTTGTTTTTACTGTATACCTAGGGTAAATAACTCCGCTCTAAGACAAGACAGTCAAAATATAAAAACAATATCTATCTTTCATTTTTACTATTCTGTTTTCCATCTCTCAGCATATTTTAAATTACATTTTTACATATTTATTTAAAAATTATTTATTTGTAAATACGCATAAATATATTACACATATGTATAATTATAACATATTTTTTTAATATTCAATATATAACACAGTACACATAATATGTACGAAAGAATTTCTACATTACTTGTTCAAAACACACACAATATTATTCTTGTGTTGTACAATCTCTGTATTATTAATTCAAGTTTTTTCTGTTGCTAAGTCACATAATATCTTTAAAAAAATAGTTAATTAACATGATTTAGTTTTCCAAAACAATTTGATTTAAGATTGCATACGATAATCAAAGAAATTAACAAATTTTTATAAAATATGCAAAATCATAAAAATTATATATTTTCACATTGACATAAGTATTAAGGGCATAGTAATGACCGGCAAATATTTGATCGAATATATTTGTACTTAGAGGATAAATACCGGGAGTCCACTTTTCGCTCTTTTGAAATAAAAAATGCGGAAATTATTGCAATAAGCTATTTTATACATGATTAAAACATCGAAGTCCACTTTCGTTATAAAATACGCTTTTCAGTTGAAATAAAAATCTGTAGTCCACTTTATTTTTATGCAAAAAACATCAGTAGTTCCAGACACGATATTTTAATATGTTCTATTATTATCAAAATAATAATTATTTAACATTGAAAGTTCTTTATAAATTGAAATTATCTCATTTGGTTCAAAAGTTATAATGTTTTGGAAATAGCACAATCACAACCTTTTGTTTTTTTTAAACTTTGATTTCACTACATTTTTTAATATGTTATTACTTAATTTTTTCTATGTTTTTACTACATTTTTGACTATGTGTTTACTTCATTTTTTAATATGTTTTTACCACATTTTTCCTATGTTTTTACTACATTTTTTACTATGTTTTTACTCCATTTTTTACTATGTTTTTCACTTTGTCCACTACCTTTATAATTGTTTCTATAAATTGATAACTGTTTTTTACATATTTTTTTACTATTTTACATATTTTAACGGGGTTAATAACCCTAGTTAGAAAGTCAAAGCAACTTTGTATAAATTGTAATTTTGTCTACGTAATATAATATGATAATAAATAAATAAAAATACAACTATTTCCATAGAATTATTATTTATTGTTTTTATTAAATTATACATACATAATAAAGTTTTAAAATATTCCTATTTTATTACGAAACTAGGACTTATAAATAGATGTAGTCAAATAAATATTTTTTCTTACTTGAGTTTATCGGCGACGAAAATTTGTTCCAAACAAGCCAGCATATTGAGGGCAGCATGGTCTTGGGGTCCACTATTTCGTTCAACCTTAGAAAGGGCAAGTTCCTCATTCATTATATTGATTTTCTTCATCTCCGATCTGACTACAGGATTATCAGGGTGAAAGTTTACAGAGGGAAACTCCATACAACTGTGGTTGTAGAACACCGAACTGGAGATCAGAAGATTGTGGCAGATAATGCTTTTCGCTTCCGGATCGTACTGCCAAATCACATCGTAGGCGGGATCAGAGCACAACAGGCTTTTGCCAAAGCTTATATTAACATTAGAGTTAAATACCGACAGCTTGCCGTCTCCTTTATTCACCAGAAGCTGTTTAAATGAGTTATGTTCTCTTTTAGGTTGGATAACTGAAATTATAAATAAACCATAGAAATGTGCCTTTATGTTATTCTAAAATATTTATTCATTGATCTAGTACATTATATTTCTGTAAAAATATAATTTAAAGGACAGCTCGTCGATGTTTTGTTGTTTTAAGATAGTAGGACGATTTAAGATGGCGGTATACAGTCATGCGGCAACAATTCATCTGCTCACCCGATTCTACGCTAGTTTGAAGGGAATCTTCATGCATAATATGCTTAAAGCAGTCCTCATCAAAGTCGACTGGTCGTCCGGAATGCTCCATGTCTTTTAAGTCGAAATTACTATCTTACAAACTCGAAAACCGCCAAGGAGCTGTCCTTTCATTCATAGCATCATCCGACGTGGTGAGCTTTATATGCTTCTGAAGAAGTTCAGATCAAAAGGTCAGTTTTAAATTCTTAAATATTTTTATTTCATTTTACTTGTTGAACATTGGTAGCAATACTTACATAATGAGTGCTGATCCCCAGTTATGTGGGCAGACTGCAGAGTCTGTGTGTTAATGACAATCTCATCCAGCTTAACAAATGTCTCATCACCAGAAGCACCAATCCACTTGGCCTTACACCCCCTGGAAGGCCCGAAGTGAGCTATTGGGCTAGGTGTTAAGTTGTCACCTCTTCTCCCGAGTTGTCCTTTCTGGAATAATTTTAAATGCTAATTAATATAGGTGATTTGTTACTGCAGCATTTCATGGTCCCCAAACTGGCACTTGGGCTGCTATTCTAAACGTTCTGGCGGCCGTAGATAATGCTTTACATGCTAAATATGCGCTATAAAGGTGTTCTACACGGCCGTGAGAGCGTTCAGAATAGCAGCCCTGAAGTGCAAGAATGATCAGTTTACGTTTATGTAACAAATTGTCTAGGTATGATAACTAATTGTCTAGATATTATAACATATTGTCTAGATAATATTTTAATCCTACTCTTGAAAACATTGAAAGCAAAATTACTATGAAATTTTTTTTCCAAATTTTCTAAAACAAATTGGTTTGTAAATTCAGTTTCGTTGTAAAAAATGGATGTATTTATTTACAAGTATTCAAAACTAAAAAAAAATCAAACTTAATTTAGAGAGGTACCTCGACGACGGATACATTTTTTAAATATATAAATCTAGCCACCTGCAGGGCCTATTATCAGTCATTGATCTGATCATTGATTGGTAAACACTTTTCAAAATTCGTAAAAAAAAGAAATACATAAACATTAAATCATTATTAAAAATATGTGCCAATTATATTTTTTTTAAATTGCTTATCATACATTGTGTAAAGTCAAACTAGCTAATGACAGATCATTTTTTTGAATGTCTAGGCTTTCATATCCAATTCCCAAAACCGTTGCCTCTGTTGAGATTTATAGAGATGTTTAACCAAGCTTCCCGCCAAGGTAAAGAACTATACCAGTTTCGAGCAAAGAAGCAAACGGTTAAAGGACTTCCTCATTAAAAAACAGAACTTCAAAGTGTAAAGATGTGTTTAGCTTTATTTCTCCTTTTTTATTAATCACAGCGTTATTTTTTAAATTCTTAGTACTCATAGTTTTATTTTTGTGTTAATTTGATTTTTATGATAACTCGTGTTATTTTAATGTGTATTGCCACCTGAAACAGTCTTGTGCTACTCTGTAGGCATTAATTTGTCCCCGATAGTTTTGGTAATTCAGCGACTAAGCTCTTTATATTCTCGGTTGACGTCCACGCGACCTTGTCCCTTCGACACTTCCCAGGAGGATTTTTTCCAAACTATCAGAGTTTCCTCTGGAATATATCCAAAGAACTTCAGGATCCTTTTCTGGCACATGGGTCTTTATCTTATGTCTTGTTCCTGGAGTATAGATATCATTCGCCGCAAACACCATATTTTGAAAGCTTTGATTGTTTTCTTTTCACATTCTCTGTGTCCAACATTCTACACCATAAATGAACCCGAGCAAACCAAGACCTTCACTAGTCTCTTTTAGGTTATGCTGCGATTCTTTCAAATCTTCGCCAGCTGACTCACAGCACTTTTGGTAACTTTGGCATTTCGTAAATTAGTTTACACTGAAGATGGCTCCTGCAATGGTAGCCGAAATGAATTCAACGTACACGGGATAAGACGGTAAATATTGATAACAGTGAAGGTGATAATATACACACTTATTCCATAACCCCTTCTCAAAAATACTTTCCCTCTCTGTTATACAAACTTTTGATTATTTGAATACTTCTAAATAGTATTAAATTGAACTAACATTTTCTGCCTAGTGGTTTTATGGTTAGCATGTTTGCCTTCCATACATAAAGTTTAATCTCCCGATAAGGCTAACATGAAATACTTATTGAAAAGGTCTTTTTACACTGCAATATTTCATAGTCCATCAACTGGCACCTGAAGCATAATTTTGCGTTCATGTATTCACACCAATGACCGAGATACACTGCGATTGGTGTGCCATGCAAGGAGGGCCCTACGCTCTATTATTGGTAATGAATAAGAGAAAGGGGACGAACTTACGTTATTGTTACCGACTGTGTAGATTTCTCCGGAGTGTGTCAGTATGACGGAATGATTGGATCCAGCAGCTATTTGAATGGCTAGAGGCACCTTTATCCTCACTAAGGACGTTCTTATGTTGAGATCTCCCACACCCAGTTGTCCGTATTGGTTAGAACCAAAGCTATACACCTCCCCAGAAAGGGCAAGGAGTAAAGTGTGATGCAGGCCACAGGATATTTGGGCTATCCGCATTCCTCCGAGGTCTATTTGAGCCGGAGGAAGACAAGCAGCTCTCTGGGGTGAACCATCGTTGTCAGAAGATTCATCCGGGCCATCAGTCAGTAGTTGTTTACACTGTGAAGTATGACTCTTTCGTGATGCTTTGCTTGCAATTTCCTCTACAACAAGTGGAGGATGGCCTGGAAAATACAATTATACGAAATAGTTTCATAAAAACACTTATTTATGTAGCGCCACTTTTGAGAAAAAAAAACCTCAAGGGAGGTTTATCAAAGTTCAAATTTATTTATTTCTATTTATACAAAACACAATACGTTTTCTTGTGATTAATTTTCTTTAATGGGCGGACATCAGAGTATAATTGCATTTTTGTTCATTTTGCAAATTATATTAGAAAATTAATGTTCGTTGTGTCTACTTGCATCAATGGTATTAACCACTGTATTAACGGTACACGTTTACGACTACTCAAAACATAAATAAACAACTTTGTATTTTTAATTGAATCGGCATTCACTTCGTAACACTTCATTATAAATTATTATGATTTTTGGTTTAGATTCGATGACATTGTGAACGATATTCTGTGTTTATTATATTAGTTTTATATCACCCGTCGATGGGAGGAGTGCTCTCCCGAAACTATAGTTGTGTTCTTGTAAAATAATAAAATTGTGTAACACTGATAACAAAGTTTTATTTTCATAATAATTTAAACAACTTTGTGCCTATTAAACTTTGATTTTAATAAAATAAGTACGGCCTTTACAGTTTACAGTTTGTTTCATATTTTCAGTAGCTCAAATAGTAAAAGATGGTCCCAGTAATATAAGTAGACGCATTTAGTATAAATAGACTTATTTCTGTTTCATCTTTAATGGTTCAAGTAGTTTATCCGGAATATTTCTGTTATTTGTACAAATTACTCAAATGTGGTTACACAGATGAAATGCTCTGTAATTAATAACCCATTTGGCAAAATATAAGTTCCGAAGCTAAATAATTGAGTTCAAAATGATGTTTTTTTGCTCTCGTAAGTCTGTTGGTTCCTATAAGGCGGTCGCCCAGTACTGAATTCGCATGCGCAAATTAAGATCTTCAGCTTTGTGGAAGCAATTCTAACAAACCAATACATGTTTATTTTTCGTAAATTGTAAGTGTTGTATAACAAATTTAGCACTTAAATCGGTTGACATGATGGTATTATAATATATAAGAAATTATAGCAAAAAATAGCTTTTCAGTTTATTTCAAAGAACTGAATATTGCTTACTGTGTTATCAAGTAATTGATTCCTTAATCAAATACCTCATCGCACGCCCCTGTTGACTACGTGCAAAGTATCTGAGTAGCAAATTGTAACCTGCAACGGTTTAGTTACAAAGGCCACTGTACTCTGCAAAATGTTGTTCAGTACTAAAATGCTAAACAATGCATCAGCACACAAGGCGTTAAACACACAAAGTGTCAATGGCTGCTACCCCTCCCCCCCATATTCACCTGATCTAGCCTCCAGTGACTGCCGACTATTACCGAAACTCAAGGAGCTGCGAGGAAATAAATTATTGGACAACAACGATGACATGTGCTGTGTAGATGAATGGTTGGCAGGAGTCAGACAAATGTTCTACTAGGAAGCTATTGAAATGTTGGAGCATTGCTGAAAGAAGTGCATATAAGTCCAGTCCAGTGCAATAAAAAACAATTTATTTTTTCTTGCCCATTTTGAAATAGGTGGGTGGAGCATACAATCAACCCTCGTACTGTGATGATGGTTAAGGTGACGGTGTATTTTTTATTTACTTGTAAATATTTATAGTGACTGTTCTCACGAATAGCAGTTAGACATTACGAAGTTATGCACTAATATTTAACATTATTTGAAATGTTCGACCACAAAGTTAATGCTTTAAATATAAATAATAATACTTTATTAATTTAATATAATTCGAATATGGGCTTTAGATAAGGAAGAGAACAAGATTTTTTTTTTTAATTGTTGCAATTTTAGCGTATTACTTACTGCGGCTGTCCTTGGAGGTGGAAGGAGTAGGCGGCTGGTTTTCAGCACAAGTTCGACAAGCGCCGCACACTTCACACCCGCTGTCTCCCTCTCCACACCCACATACCCTAAAATCAAACACTGCCATTGTAAAATCCTGCTGTAAAATATTTTTCACCTTTACAAGGCATATTTGATAAAATGTATACATCATCATTATACTGAGAGTATTTTAATTTTATTGCGGAACAAACTGACTCATGACCGCTAAATACAAGTTATTTTATCTTAGAAAAAAATTGTATTGTAATTAAACAGTTTAGTGGTATTCATCTATTTTTGTTTTCTGTCAAACTAAGCTAAAAAAAATAAAAATTACTTTCATGTATCGTATTATCATCGCTACTATTTTGCACGATACATGAAAGTGTCGATAGATTTTATGAGGAACTAATCCATCGATACAAAGCAATGGATGTCATTCTTGGTGTTGTGCAGCCTAAAACTTTGTTTACGTCAACAGAAGAAGAACTTCGTGGTACAGTTCTAAATTTGTCAAACATCTATGATGAATTTTCTGATGAAGACATTATTTTGGAGATCGTCCCACGGCGGCGCGACTTGGAAGCCATCAGCATTTCTTGCCAAATGGCAGTCTAGTAGACTACCCTGCAGGTTCTGAGATTCATTGTAAAATGGGACTATTGAAAGTAGCTTTTCAAAATTAAAGTAATTAAATCGTATTTAAGATCAACTATGAGCCAAGCGCGAGTATCCAATTTCTCTATTTTGTCAATTGAAAGGGAAAGAAAAGTAAACTTTGACATGTTATTGAATATTTTAGTAAAATAAAATCGCGTAAGCACGTTTAGTAAGTATTTGTTGTTTTATTTTGGGGGGTGCTCATTTGAAAACCGCCTCGGGTGCCAACCCACGCTACGCCGCCACTGGGTTGATGAGTTCTGCTGACATTTAAAAGTAGATCCCCGTAGCGAAAAATACACTAAATGTTGAAAAAAATGGCTACCGATAGCCGTAAATCTATCACAACACATAAAAACCTTGTAATTGATTGGTTGATTATATAGATCTTGTGACGTAATTCAAAGTAGTTATTATTATTAAATGTTATTAAATATTTCTATATAACCACTTACCGACTTTTCTATGTCTACCAGTTTCGAGACGCACCCGTCTCTTCGTCAGGACACCAACTAATCCAACAAGCAAACCATCATGCACAACCCACTATACACCTTCACCGTAGTTGTTGCACAAAAATATAAAACCAACACGACGTGCATTTTAATAAGCACTTGCACTGATTAGGACAAACATGCACTGATTAAATTATGAAAATATTATCTTGTTTGAGAAATAATAAAAAAAGTAGAGGGGATGGAGGGAGGGCATAAGCTTAACAGGTTTTATAAGGTGACCATTACAGTGGAACATCGTATAAAGGACTATATTGGAAGTTTGTTTGATTATTTATCAAAGGAACATTATTTTTCAAAGCTTTCCTAATGTGAAATATTTCCTAATCCTAAAATAATAAAAATAATAATAATTCCCCAAAATTGTCCTAATCAGTGCATGTGCTTATTAAAATGCATGTCGTGTTGGTTTTATATTTTTATGCAACAACTATAATGAAGGTGTATAGCGGGTTTTGCATGTTGGTTTGGATGTTGGTTTGATTGATGTCCTGACGAAGAGACGGGTACGTCTCGAAACCGGTAGACATAGAAAAGGCGGTAAGTGGTTATATACAAATACTTAATAACATTTAGTAAAATGTTTGACCACAAAATTAATGCTTTAAATTTTAATAATATATTATTATAGTTATTGTTTTTATAAATTTTCATACATTTTTGAGAAACTTCGACGCACAATGAAATGCTCTAATTTTTACCGCGTGTAAGAAAACATTTTCCGATGAACGATAAATGAACATCCCTCATTCAAGCACTTTCTCATCTCGCACACCAGCATTTTTCTGTGTAGCATCATAACCGATCTAGACAAAAGTCCACTAGGGAATTAAGACAGGGAAGGCAAATCTACAAATTGAAATGCTACTTACATTTTAGTCATTGATAAAATCAAACAGATACTTATCAAGTACCAGAAGAAAAATAAAATCAGCAATACTTACTCTCCCGGTTCTCTAAAATTATTTTTTTTCGTGCACTTGGACAAGAATTCAGTGCAGCGTAGGCAGTGAGTACAGATCATGCATAGATCTTGCTTCCATTTGTGGGTTCCAGGAGGACAAATTTTGAGTTCTGTAATAAAATTGATTTATATTTAAATAAATCATTTCTATATTATAATAACTTGGGCAATATTTGATTTTGGTTGAGAGAGTGAGAGGAATTAGCTTGAAAAGAAATCCAGCCTCTTTTAAAACAATGCTATGCATGTAAATATGTGTCCTAATAATCTATGGATTGAGTCAATTTTTTGTCTTCATTATTTTACAACAAATTAGTCAATAATATATTTTCCTTATTTGTTTTCTCCTTTTTCCCCGTGCTGCACCGCAAACATTTCGTCACCATGGCTAAGCATATTATACTTTATGAATTAATTCTATAAATTAATTGAAAATCCCCACTACCCATATTTTTTATTAACCTTTCTTAATATGTCAAATTTACAATAGAGAATTTTGTCAAATTTATAATTGAGAATTTCCGCATATCAAAAATATTAATAGTGCATTTTTAAGATTAAAATATATAATCAATCCATAAAAAACAAGATTTCATTTGTAATTTTTAGGTTAAAAAACAAGCACATTCAAAACGGCTCACGAAAGTGATTACCTGAAAAGGTAATTCAAAATATTATTTAATGACTTAGTGTGTATTTTGTAGAAACTCCATATTATTATTTTAATATTCAACAAAATGTCATTCGTTTTATTTTTAAACACAATACCAAAAAATTTAAACTTCGGACAATTGTTTCGCCTTATTAGGGCATTTAAAAACTAATGTGGTTTAAATTATTTCACAATACATGTTAATAAATACTTACGTTAGTTTTTTTATATCATATTTTTTTCCAAAACAAAAATATAAGTATTATTATTATTATTGTTTGAAAATGCCCTAATAAGGCGAAACGATTGTCCGAATTTTTCGTTCTTGTGTTTAAAGATAAAATAAACTATTTAAAGTAGATTCAAATCAGTGTTTAAAAATCAAACTATGTGTAATTTAAACCACTTGAAAATTGATTCGACTTCGCAGGGAAAAAAATATTATAACAGTACCAGTGTAATTTTTGTCTTATTAAAAATAATTATAACAAACAAATGTGATACACTCCATTGGAATTTCAATGTATACATACTTATAAGCCAGTGTTCATCAAATACTCAACACAGGACTTTTAGTCCCATGGAGTTGGGACTTATATCTCAAACAATGTACAATAAACTTAGGTATGGAAATAAATAAATACGGAATTTACTCACTCGACTGAGTAGAAAATCGTCCGCATTGGCCCTTATTATTTATTCCAAATGTGTAAATCATTCCTTCACGAGACAACACAACAGCATGAGCCTTGCCCAAAGCAACCTATAAAAAAATTTGATCATAGCTGAGACTATTATTTCCTTTCTAAAATCTCTCATTCATGTACACAGTTTTTACAATTATAAATTATTGATTTTTTTCATCAAACGATATTTTTATATATTAGGTTTTAAGATAAAAAATATATTAAAAATGGTAAAAGTCATACATCTTCGAAAGGAAATTTTCTGCTTTACGAGATTTTGTATTCGCTTTTACGTTACAAATATGATTTAATTTGATTAGAAGCATTATTTATACCGTTTTCAGTTTGCGCTCAATCGAGGGACGGTAGGATGATTAAGGATGGCGATATACAGTCATGTCACTATAATTCTACAACCATTGCAGTTCTCAAAAGAAGAATCCTCGAGAAGAATAGTTGTGAATGGCTCTGCGAGAGAAAACAACCATCGGCGTCGTCTTTACAATAGGGAGCCATATGAAATTTACAGAGCGCCCGATTTAATCAACTCCATCAAGGTGGGGCTGGCTATATAATTAGAATGGACGGTAAAAACTCAATCAAACGCCTAACTATCTCTGTGCCACAAGGACGACGAAGACCAGGAAGGCCGAAAATGTGACGGAGGACGGCATCAGTGCGGATATGACATTGTCGAAAGTGACAAACTGGAGAGGAAGGACAGCAGACCGACAAGAGTGGAGGATACTCCTGGATTTAGCCAAGGCCTACCAAGGACTGTCGAGCTTATGATGATGATGGTGAATATAATTCATATGCTTAGCCAATTGTTTTGAAGAAGATCTTCATAATTAATATGGTTTTAGCGGTCCTCATTAAAGTCCACTGATCGTCTGGAATGCTCCATGTCTTTCAGGTTGAAATTGCCATCTTTGAAATGCAAAAACCATCGACAAGCTTTCCTTTCATTCATAGCATCCTGACTGTACACTGAAATATTTCGAGCAGCTGTGGCAGTTTTATTTCCTCGATTGAACGCGATAAAGCCGTGTAAAAAATGTTCACTTTGCATTGCAGTAAATTGTTTTTGTACTTTTGGTGCTCATTTTTAAATTTGGTAGAAACACCAGCTCAACTTATGTTTACACCTAAAATCTATACGAGAGGCAGACGGATGCAAACCCAGAATTTGATGAAATGACATTTCGATTTTAGTATCCAGTTTATGATCATGTCCATTGATTTTGAAGAAATGTAAGCCTTATAATGAAAGAACCAATGTATTAAAATACTGAAAATACAAATTAATGTTCTGAATTATTAGAAATCAGTCAAGTAGATTCTTTAGGCCATTGTTTAAAATTTGACGTTTGGAGATTCATCCGTCTGCCTCTGGGGTACAGATATTATGATTATAAAAATGTGTAATAGTCGTAATAAAAAATATGTTTATTAAATAGTAAATAAATTAAAATACCTTGTAGGCGTTAACATTTTGTAATCCAGTCACCGATCCATTGGGAGAGCAATGATGCGTGTCCTTCCCAAACATATATAAGGTTCCTCTCTTAGTGACGAAAGCGGAGGTACCATAGTTGCAGGCAATCGCAATAACCACGTCGTGTTCCATCTATAAGAGTAAAACAGCTTATTTACACATAATCTACAAACATTAAAAGAGTTAAACATATTTAATGTAAATTTTTTATCAAAACTGTTTTTGAAATCATCTATTGTTTTTTACTAACGTCGAGCAAATATAAAACAAATGGCAAAACATTTTTTATATTCCATTTCCCATAGCACTGTACTTCCTCATTGAAATAGTCAAAGTGAAATATTACAAGTTAAAGTAGGAGTAATGCATAAGAGGAGGATGAAGTATACAATATGTGTGTGTGAAATAGAACCAGAACCGTGGATGAGATTTTTCACTCAATAGCTACTGGTGGTTTAACTTAAGCTTGCGCGTTCAAAAAACTCACACTAACGCATTAAAAATCAACCGCATGTTGATTTAAAAAAAAACTTTTAATTAAATTTTAGATATTGATGTTATCGGGTGCAGTAAGGTCAATTCTATGTCCTGCTAAAAACAGCCAGACCGCTTTCATACAAAAAAATGTTTCAATCACCTTCTGAAAATGGTGTCCATCACAAAACGGTATTTCTCAATTTGCAGAAAACACCTACAGCACTAAAACAATCTTAACGAATTTTAAAAATCATTAAAACTGGTCAAATACTTAATATTTTTTTACTCAATAGTTTTTAATGTATAAAAAAACTAATAAATTCCATGTTTATCATTTGTTAAAGTCAAAAACATTTTAACTGTTGTGTAGATTTGGTTATTAACTCTTTTCAAATTTCATGCACCACTGGGTGCGGATAGGGGAATGTATGTTAAAATTACAAAATTAAAACAGTATGACATTGAAAAAGAAAACCATATAAAAGCAACTATAGTTACCTTTCCAAATAATTTATTCCGTATTTGTTTTGGTTGACGCCTTATCTTGGGAGTGTCCCCATCTTCGCCCCTCCTTGCGAGACCACTGAACATCACATGTCCATCCTCAGTCATCATGAGAGCATGTTGACCTTCATGTCCGACAGCCACCATGGTCACTTTCTGTCCTTTGCCCATCATCAGCTGCTTCCATCGGCAGATATGCTTCCAATTTGTTTTAAATGCATTTGATAATGCCCTTCCGTTATAAAACAGCTAAAAAATAGAGATGTCATATAATGTGCTGTAATATGCTCTGAATATATTGATGTATGGTTAGCTGGTACAAATCTGCTATTTTAAGATATTGGTGTTTCATATTTGAAACTGCTATTTTTTAATATTATACTAAACTAGCATTAAAACATAGTTTAGTAAATATACATATATGTTGATTGAAAAATTTAACTACTTACCAAGTTTATATTTAAAAACACAAAGTTTTCTTTGAGAAATGTCTCAAGTCTTGTAGATAATTATAATTGACATTATAAAACTGTTTAAAAAACGGAAAAAACAAATGCGATTTGGTCAATTCAACTGTAATGCTTCATAATAACGAGGTCATAATAACGATCTAAGTGAAAATCATCAAACACTTAGCCTCGCCCTTAACCATTGGTTTTCCCCTAAATTATGATTAATGTACATGCTATAGTTTATAAGATTATTTTTATTTTCTACTTAAGTACCTTGAATTATATAACAATATAAGGACATTCAACCCATCTAATCTTCACATTCGTTGGAAAATGCCCTAAAAAGGCAAAACAATTGTCACGAAATTTTTGTTTTTATATTTGTAAAAATACAATAAAGTGTTCAGTAGACTCAAATCAGTGTTTGATTTCTAATATTATAACTGTAAATACGGAGTTCTACAAAATACACACCAAATCAAATCAATCAATCAAAAAAATCATCATGATCGGTTTTTACGTTGATACAGGATGAAATCTGATCCGTAATTCCGCCATATTATGGAGGGACACTTACGGCCCTGCTTCGACAATGAGGCAGAGTGTAGTGTATTAGTGACTAAACTAGTTATGTGACGTGGGAGTGGGCGGAGCTACGAGGAACGTGGCGACCGGAAAAGTGCCGAGGGTAAATGACTCAGATTCAGCTCTTCTCAGGTATAGGACTTTTTTTTATATATATAAAACTCTCTACAATAACCATTTTCTTTTTGGCCGCTATAAAATTATTTCATCCATATTGTCAAACTTCAATTTCTTCCAACCAATCAATAAAAATTGTATTAAGTTATTTTTCAGTTCAACCTGGGCCCCTCGCGATGACTAACCAAACTAGTCCGAGAAGACCTGTTGCCTTCTGTGAATTGACCGGAGTCCTCACGTGCCGCCACACGCCGTTGCCTTGTACAATTATACAATTCTTTAAACGTGCTGACTGTATTTCATTGGGTGCCGTCCTCTTCTTTAAATTGATCCCGTATAAATGTGTTTGTTCTTTATTTTACGTAATTCGATGTTTAATAATCTGTGTGAAAATATTTTAATTTATTTTTTTATATTTCTTTTATAAAAATTTTAAATAGTATTTTTATGTTCGTAAATTGTTTATAACCTCTGTACAAGTTAAAGCCCTTTGAATAAATATATGAAGCAAAGTTACGTCGCATGCAAAAAATAAAAATCCACAAATGAACTACTCTTTACCCCCGCGAGAAGATTCAGAATAGAACCTCTGCTTTCACTTCAGCATAAGAAACCCGATCACTGGTGAAAATTATAATAAAAGTGGAATAAAACTAAAAACAGTATTTTAAATATTGTAATTGTTTGATGTGCGTTATCACATTTCTTTTTTTTTCTTTAATTGTCAACACCTTTGCCTTCTAACATGACAGATATGTATCTCATAGTTCATTTGTGAACTGTCAACTTGACATCTTGGACTAAAGATCATGATAAAGTAGGCAAATGTGGTTCTCAAGTGGCATCACCTGTCTGGTGACATTTATCAGCAAAGGTTGCTGCGAATTTACAAATCATCAAAGAATAAAGGGATTTTAGCTTACTTTTCCTGATGCCATGAGAACAAGTTTGAAGTCTTGTCCCGCAGTCATGTACATGGGTTCGTCATCCTGCCCCGCAGCAGTCAGCTCTACCGGAGTCTGAATACCATCAGCTCCCCCGAGAGTATACAATACACGGCGCCATAAGTTGAGGATTACCTTCCGAGTCACCACCACTTCTCGACTCTCACCAGTTCCTTGTAACTCGCACAACTTCAGAATTAAGCCCTCCTGGATAGAATAAATTTATTAAATGAGTTAAACATCTCAACAGAGGTAAATAACTTCTCAAAGAATACGGTAGTCTAGGCATACAACCAAAGTAAATAATCATGGATGTTTAGAATGTAAATAAATTTATTTATTTATTCATATTTTTTCACTTACAAAACATAATTAATGATAAAAATAATGTGACCTCACTGGGGTTAACCGTGCCGAGGACACTTAACAATATACTTTTTTTTTAAAAATATTTTTACATTTGAGAATAAACAAAGAAGACTAACTTAATACACAGAGATAATTAATAAAATGTTAAGACAGTTTGAAACACTACGTTTTTCTGTTTATAATTAATTTATGTACATCGTTATTATTTATATTACAAAACGCACAATGAAAGAACAAAAACCTAACACCGACAGGCGCAGTTGGTTAGACGGCTATCTGTGAAACTGGCGTCGCGGGTTCGATTCCCGCCAGTTGCAAGAAAAAAATCAAGAAAGATTTTTTTCTCAATTGGTCTGGGTGTTGTGGTGTATTTTTCATTACCTTCTTCCATATCCCCTCTATCCCACCTGCTGACAAGCCTCAAAATAGAGGCTTAGCGAGTTATTCCTTTAAAAAAAAAAAAAAACACAAGCTTTACACTTGTGGAGCAGTTGATTAAATATTGGTTTTGGCGAATGAAACAATCCATTTTACTTCTACCTAGCTCCACCATCTATTTTTTTATGACCTTTTTGAACATTTTCTCGTTACTAATTGTTTTAATAGATAGTGGACGTAGGTTATAGATTTTAATTGAATAATACTCAAAATATGTTCTTAAACTCAAAATGATTGTAAGAAAATGAACTATTGTGAGGTGATTGCCAATACTTTCTTTAAGACTTTGACAAAAATGGATATTATACATTGCATTTCAGATTTATGTTGAAAACAAATGGAAAGAACTCAAGGTGAGTTTTTCTAGGTTATTATACTGTGTGTCATTTACAGTCTTTTCCGATGTTTCAGATCACATTATAGCATCCATCATCAGGGTTGATCTCATCGACCCTCATCATGGACGCTTGATGAAAACTGATTATACACTTTAACATATATATCAATACAATACCTCTAGTGTTGAGCATATCACACAGATGTGAATATTATCCGCAAATGTATTTATCTGTCTTTCGTCCACTCCATTCCAATTCACCTGTACGGTATCAGTAGTCAGGTTATTTTTATCAACAATAAACCAAAACGATTGGCTTATTATTCTTGCGTACAGGGATTTCTGTAAAACACACTCAAATGTAATAATGTAAGCAGCATTGTTCAGTTTTGTGTCAGCACATTTCGAGTGAATAAATAAAATAATACGTATATCAACATAGATGGTAAAATATTTTTGCTAAGGCGATTTGGAGGTCTAAGCATTTAAATATTAAAGGGGAACTTGAGGAGGTTACATATTTCTGTCTCTATTGAGATCTTGCTGTAATCTACGTTGTACTAATTTAAAATACAGTTAATAACATGATTTGTTACCTTATGGTGCAAAAGTCTCACGAGAGGATTGCCACCAAATGCGTCTGGGTTATGAACGTAAACATAGGCCTTGATAGTACCACCAAACCCGGAGCCAATCTTCATTAAGCCAATATTTGTATAGAGAAACAAGAAAATTCCGTCTGATAGCAGACAGTAAACCACTATTCCAGGCTTCTCGCTTTTGTTCACGGGCTGGGGTAAGTCAAAGCTAAATACTTTGTGTTGAATTGTAATTCCGCTATTTAGCCAGTAGCAGAATGTGGCAGATCCCATAATGTAGTTTTGAACCAATCTTTGGAATGTGATGATGTTTTTAGGGACCTGTAAAAATATATGATCAGGCCTTGCTTTCTCATTTCTTACTGAAAATATCGTCAATATTTTGCCGCAATTTATTTTTAAAATTCTAAAGGTGAAACAGCACTTAGAAAAGTTAGACTTAGAAACACTCAGAAACAGCTATTTGTAGAAACAAACATTACAATATACTTCAAATATTGTTAAGTAATCAACTGGTCAAAAAAGGGAAAAAAAATTTGCAGGCGTTGCCTTGTAGGTTAAATAATTTTGATGAGTTGTTTTACTTCACAAATATTGATAGGAGAATTGAAGCAATATGGATGTTCAAACATAGACGGATTGGTGAATGTTGGTTGATCGGTGAAGGCATTAAAATCTCACTTAATACTAACGGTTTCATATTTTTATTATGTCTTTTATATCTTTTACATATTCAATTCACAATAAAATAGTATTTTTCGTGATTTTTTAATTGCATTATGTTGGCATTATTTTTTTAATCATGCTCAGTACAGATAATTAATAAAATGCTAATTTACAATATTTCAAAAGAAAATTAGGCTTATATGAGAAGCACTCTGCATGAAATCACTTTTTGCATAATTATTTTGAAATCAATAGAAGCTTTTTATATTCTCACTGGAACCTGTACCTATATGGAAAGACAAGTAGTACCTCAAATAAGCACAGAATTAACGGAAATTCGAAAGGTGGACGATGAATGACTTTGTCTCAAGTTTTACACCATGTGAAAATTAACATAATAATGTTATATGCATTTACCATGATGTTGGATTCTTCATGGGCGTTAGGTGACATAATACAGCGACTGATGGCTGTAAGGAGCTGAGTGGTATTGCCACGAGATACCGACAAAGCCAATAGGCAAGAACTCGCTATGGCAGGAAGGCTGGTTCCATCAGAGATTGCGGGTGGATCATTGGGCATACGTTCACAACTTAACTGCAGCAACATCTCAAATAGTTTATCCAAAACCTGTTAATACATAAACTTTTATATAATTTTTTGCTACTCAATGCTTTTAGCAACCAGCAATTTTATTACTAACATTGGGACATATATTATTTAAATTAGCGATTTAAAAAAAATCATTTGACACTGTCAATAAATACCGGGGAACGGCGTGGCTTCAGACATGGCAGGGGAAGTCGGACAGTGGTACATCGTTTCGCTTCAAGGTAATCTGTAGGGAGGGGGTAACGCGAATCACAGTCCTCTTGCGTCAGTATGCTCGCAACGGCATGTCGCTACGCGGGTTGTTTTATTATAATAATAGCGGCACTACCGTGTCTCTGCCAATTTTGAATTTTTGTTAAGTGTTCAACAAACCAGTACAATATAATTGTATTTATTTTGATTAATTGGTTTGATCTATAGAGTTCTATTCGTTAAATGAATATAAAATAAATATAAAAATGTCGTATTTTGCGAGGTGAAGTAAACATGCCGCGAATATACAAACGGAAGGTTGGAGGACGACCATATCAGCAATATGATTCACAAAATATTGAAAAAGCTATTTTGGAAGTACGGGACAAAAACTTATCTGTTTGAGATGCAGCTGCCAAGTTTTCAGTGCCCAAAGTATTTAGATTACTACATTTAAATGGTTTTAATTACTGTTTTAATCAAATATACAAGTGCCTATTTAAAAAAAATAAATTATTTCTCACTTTTTTCAACCCCTCGTGTGTTACACACAACATCATTTAAACAAAAAACTAATATTTTGGTCACTTAGTGTATGTTGTCCTCGGAACTTTAATTTAATTGAATACAGAGAGAATTTTATAGTCGTCCGAAGTCACCACGCTTGTAGTGGCGACTCCGGACACTTTTCGGAAACCAGAAAATACAAAAATAACACATATCTGATAGTGGTAATGTGCTTCACATGTACTTAACAGATTGACTTGATTATTTTATTTTTTAAAAAATTATTTTGTCGACGCGAATCTTCATAAACTTAAAATATATACGAAAAAGTGCCCGGAGCCACCAGGTTCCCCAGTACTGTTTATGGGTCGTTCAATAAAAAATATTGACATATTTAATGTGTGGATATCATGGATCAAAATATTATAAAAAATGTCAGGAAAATCTTCAATAGTGTACATACAGCAAAGTTTTTATAATCTTTTAAAGCTGTATTTGTACTTACCTCAGAAGCTTCTTTTGCCAGTTCTTCTGGTTTGTAACCTTCCAAAACTTCCAAGAGTGAAAATAAAGTTCTTTTACAAATATCAGGATTTGTTGTACCAACTTCAAATATCAGAGAAAATAATGATACAAGACCAATATTAACTACCTGGAAATTAAAATGAAAAATCATAATAAGCCGTAAACGTGATATTAATAAATATGTTATAATATATTATATACTATTTACAAAAAACACAGCTCATGAAGTTATACTAGTGTTTAGGTGATTATTGATTTATCTATTATTTTATATAAATACTACAATAAGAAATATTGTGTAATATCTGTTTTTAACATAATGTATTTTTTTTTTCTATTATTTTCTTTATTCAATTATGGATTCCTTAGGGTTATTTTGCTTATTCGATACATTCCTTTAATAAAAATTACTTGGGACTGTAATTCAAGTAAGTTTAAAACTACATATTGGTCACTATAAGATGCGTGGTAAGAGTAGTAAGGGTAGAGTAACCAGACTGTCAACATAAAAACCCGAGTGATTAAGATTTTAATGGGTATAAACAATGAACAATAATGCTATCAGAATAATAAACGTAAACGGTATTTTTCCCACTGAACCCCGTTTAAGTTTCGGTCGCATAAATATTTTTTAATTTTTTAATTATGATCTTTATTTTTTTATTATGTTTATCCCTCCATTTTTCTGATATATAAAGAGGATTTAGAAGATATGTTATTTCTAAGGTGAGAATGTGAAATGTGAAATGAGAATCGCGATTCAGTAGCGTCAATATTCCCTCCTGTTTCTGAGTTACTGGATGATATTTTTTCTTCTTCATTCCCTTTCCGCACATAATGGTTCATAGGGCACTGTATTGGTACACCAATCGCAGCGTATCTTGATCAATTTTCTTACATAGTGGAAAGATGATCAATCTTACGCTTCAGGTCCCAGTCCAGGGACTATGAAATATTCTGGTGTTATAATGCCGTTTTAAATAAATATTTCACATCAACCATATCGGGACTGAAACCTCTTGCATGGCAGGCAAACGCGCTGACCGCTATCATTAAAATGATAGTTTTTGGTATATGAGAAAGAATTAGCTATTAAAGAGTATTGTACCGGTGGTAAGGTTTCAATATTATGAACTGGAGGAATGTGTTCTTCTGCTTCAATTTCGTCCCCGGTGGTCATAAGTGTATGGAAGTGTGAATTCCATGAGTCCAAAACTGCTAGGCGAACTGATGAGAAAACACTAAAGTGTGAAGGGTTTCTAGAAATATTAGGAGGATCCTCCAATAAGTTCCTGGTTTCATCGTTCTGCCTTCTGTTCCTCCTGGAAAATGTTTATAGTTTATTAATAAAAAAAACAACAATACAAATAAACAATATTAATAAAAAGATATTGCTTTAATCAAACCGTTCCTTGACAAGTCAGATGCAGACTTATGCAAAAATATTTTTAGTCAATAGTTGAATTGCTTACAGCGGGTACAGCCCTCATAGGCAAAAAGGCAGCTTTTTGACAAAATAAGTTAAATGTAAATGAAACTACAAGAAATTTAGAACCATTTGTTACAAAACAAAAAGCAGTAAAAAAATATTTCAGTACAAAAACGAAATAATGTTTCTGAAAGTTTCCAGTTTATAAGCAAAAACACAGTGTAGATACGATACAAACTGGTTGTCTGCTTAGGAACAGCATTTCAAATATCCGCAACAATATATTATTATTTTGATACTCAGAGTAATAATTTACTAGAGAAACCTTTTAGCTCTATTGTATAAAACAAACGCATTCCAAATTTTTGGTTTAGAGTTAGTTTAACAACAAATGTGTAACGGACGGTTTCGGTTTGCACTTGCAATTCTCGACCTAAATACCTTCGGTCCGTTATATTGCTGTAAACTGTAGCTTACTTCGTGGTTGATAATCATAGAATAGTTTTTGCCTGTATGGGCCACTGTATTACCTAGTAGCGTATTATTACTCTAAGTGTTGATAAAAAAACAATCGTACGCTAAAAACAATAACTTTTTAAGGGAGCTGATTAAGGAAGTTACTTTAATTTGTCATAATTTTTAAGTTGTTTACTAAAATTGTTGAAAAAATTATGTTTTAAATATACTGTAGTTTATGTATTTGCCATAAATATATTTCAGCAGAGCTTGGGCAGAATTGTTCGGTGTACTGTGGCAACTATAATGTATTATTTCAATATTACCTGTCAGTTATTACGGTGAGTAGAGCATTGTGAAAAAGCTTTTTATAGTTCTTTCTCTCCGGATACTCGGTATAAAACACAAGTTCGTGAGCCATATTTAGATGCTATGGATCCATTCAAAATGTACGATCTCTGTAAAAATAACACAAAAAATTCTTATGAAGACGCATCTTTGACCAATGTACGAATTCTTTAATTTATTATGCACTAGAACTCCAACTATCCGAACTCCGACTATCCAAATCGCTGATTATCCGAATCACTTTCGGAATTTCAGAAAAAAAAAATTAACACGAAAACGTACTGCGATTAGCAAAATAATGATTAAGTGGTGGTTTTTGCAGCAACGTTCCATGGGAAACTCAATCTCAGGTCCTATTCTTAGTGAAAAAGCTAAGATTTTAACTCAGAAGCTTGGTTGTTCACCATTTAAAGCGAGTAACTGCTGGCTAAATTTTAAGTCGAGACACGGGGTCCGTTAAATTTTAAAAAATAGTTTTTTTTTCCCATTTTTAACATACAGTAATTTATTAAAATAGACCCTTTTTCGGAAAAAAATCCAACTATCTGAATGGGGTCCGGTCCCAATTTATTCGGATAATTGGAGTTCTACTACACTTCCAGTAAAAAAAAAGCACTTTGGCGCGCTTATTGCTAAATGCAACATCTTCCAGCCAATCAAATATCGAAACAAAAATTGGTCAAAGTTTTTACTTATGTTTTTTTAACTATATAAATACAGATATGTGTTTTCAAATTACAGCTGTTTTTTAGTGTGCAGACAGAACTTGAACATCGCACCCTAAGTGTAAAACAGTAGTATTTTCAAATACCAGATATGGGAGTTTGAAAATCACACATTGCTTGGAAAAATTTGTTTTTTAAATGTGTTTTACCTTTTTTATGGGTTATTGAATTAAAAGTTACTTCCTTTTTGCACTTTAAAGTTTGTGACCAATGCAATTGTTTTGTATTTAAATCTCGAAAATAAGAAATTTGCGCTTATTTCATTTTTACACTCACAGTGCGACATTTAAACTTAATATAAATATTCATATTATGTGATGAGGAATGTGGAACCAGTTTGGGAGGAGACGAGGTGCTGGATAATGTGGTATTGTCGAGGAATGGGAAGTGATAGACCATGATCAAAAAGGTAAATGAAATTCTCAGCAAGATATTTTGTTAAAGATCCTACAATATCGTCGGGTTTCTGGCACAAGTTGGTAGCTACATTTTACTAGTTGTGAGATATTGCACTTTTATATTTAAAAGCTCACCCCAAGTCAATAATTTAAATAAAACTGCAAGCTGAATATTATTTTTAAAAAATGTATTTATAAAATACGAAATATTATTATTTTCTTTTTAAATAAAGATTATTTGATGCCGTTTATGAAGACATCTCATTTTTCGAAAATTTGTAGTCACCAACTTGTGCCAGAAACTTGACGATATAGAGCACTGTTTTTCGACCTGCGGGTCGCGACCCGCTTAATCTAACCTTAATGTTTATTTAACTTTTGCATTGCTCGTGACTGCGTTGGAGGGGGCGGGGGGGGGGAGTCGCGTATTAAAAAAAACTGAAAAACACTGGTATAGAGATACCTATACAGTGTGTGCATAAAACCCTGTCATAAAAAATAAAAATAAAAAATATCAATAAATCAAATGATTGCTTACTTCTGCAGGGCAGAAACGAGAAGGGGGAGGGAGGAGTCTGATACTGCGCCGCACTCCCCTCACTTCTCTCCTGCAGAAGTAAGCAACCATTTGTTTTTTTTAATATTTTATTTTTTCAAAAATCTTTGTCTATTTTATTAAATATGCTAATATGTCTTCTTGTCCATACTGATCATTGTGGTTTCGGATGACAGGGTTTAAATAACACCTGTATATGATTTTTAGCTAATACACAATATTATCATGTTTACATATATTGTTACAGGGTAATATCAGAGATTAATTAATTAAATTTGTGGATAACTTGAAAACTACAAATTACGAAATTAAAACACAGATCAATAATATTTAGTGTAGATATGTTAATTACTGGATTTCACCTCCATGGACTTTATTAAAATTAAAATAATTATAACAGATATGGGGAACATTTTTTTGAATGTTACACAGGGTGAAAAGTGGTCACTTAAACCAGAATTTGACAGGTCACATGCCATGTAATACCTATGATTCCGTATGCTATTCTCAAAAGTTTCTCCATCTCGGTTGCAATTTTATGATGGCAGTAACAAAATATTGTTTGATTGTTGAAAAAAAATTTTTTTTATGTTGATGTATTTTTATTTAATAATATCTATTTACTATGGGATATTAATCTGTTTGAAAATTAAATTTAACAATTGAACATTCAAAATATTTTCCTATATTATGATATCATAGCTAACATAATGTTTCCAAATTAATTATATTATATTATATATTTCCAAATAAAATAGTCAGAGTAGGATATGATGTGTGCGTGTAATGGTGTTCAAAATCTCTTTATTTCGCAAAGTACAGTAGAACTCCGTTTATCCGAACTCCAGTCATCCGGATTACCAAATATCAGGAAATAAGAAAATAAATAAGCTGTTATAACAAATAAAAAAGGGCGCTGGCGGCCGGCCCGTTTCTTCAGCCATTAACATCGCTGGACATGTTTAAGTATTTTTTTATGTTAAAACCTCTGGCGCTCACTAATCCGGATAATTGGAGTTGGCTGTAGTAAAAATGCAGTATACATCAGTATCATCATCGCCTTATCGGAACCCAATGGTGCATAGGGCCATGAATTGGTGCGCCAAATGCAGAGTATCTTGACCATTTTTTACATGTTACATTAAGGTAAAATGATCAGTCTCACTGTGAAATATTTTTAAAATATATTACATGTCGACCTTGCCGGGAATCAGACCCTGGACATCAAGCATTATTAGCATATGCGCTGACCAAAACACCACGAGGCGTCCAAGAAAATCAAGATATAATAATAACAACAATATTTATTTTAATCAACAAAGATACATGTACTTGAAAACATACAATTTGTGCATATACAATCTTCAAATAGATGGAATAATTGATGGAAAGGGGATGCCGGGACAAAGTGCTTAAGAAGGACGTCTTTTGGTCATTCAAAGAACACGAAAACAATAAAATACATGTGTTCTTTAAACCCTGTCACATCCGAAACCACGATGATCAGTATGGGCAAGAAGACATAATAGCATATTTAAAAAAATATTTAGAGCAAAGATTTTTTTAAAAAATAAAATAGTAAAAAACACAAATGGTTGCTTACTTCTGCAGGGGAAAAGTGAGGGGAGCGCGGCGCAGTGTCAGACTCCCCCCTTCCACCTCCTCGTTTCACCCCTGCAGAAGTAAGCAACCATTTGCTTTTTTAGATGTTTTATTTTTTTAAATGTTATTCTTTCTAAAAAAATGTTTTAATTTGCCAATATGTCTTCTTGCTCATACTGATCATCGTGGTTTCGGATGTGACAGGGTTTAAAGAACACCCTGTATACATATATAATATATGTATGGAATAGAATGGTTATGGTTATTTTGTAAAAATTAACGAATACATCTGCAAATAATTCACAACTACCGTCGGTATACTGGTAAAACCCTATAAATGTTAAAATTTGATAAAAACAATTGCAAAATGTAGTTATATATCATATTTCGAGCATTATCAAATGATAAAATCCTTCTAGGTTTAGTTTCAAAGTTATCAGGTATAAATAAAACCTTATTATTAAAAAAAAAATATATTCCTTAATGTTTTCCGGTAAAAAGCATTAAATTTATCTACCATATATTTTAATTAATCTCTTCCATTAAAACTATTAAAAGGAATTAATATGGTTTCATGAGTGTCCTAAAAATGTTGAAAATACTTTTGTTGAGTCAAACACTGGAATAGATTTTTCTCAGTGTTGTCAATTGGCATTTAGAGGGTTTTACCAGTATACCGACGATATGTAGGTATCCTAAGAAAAATAAAATACGCGAATGAACATTTGATATTAAAAGTTTTTAAGTTAACAAACGCAATATTGAATGCAATAAGTTAACAAAGGCAATATTTAATGTAAGAAAATCATGAATTTGAAAAATCAGCGTGTGTGACCTCGATAGACTAAATAACTACTAGACCGATTTACGTGCTGTTTTTTGGGAGATGAAGAACTTAGGCTTGAGCATATTTACAGATCTTAAAATCTTCAATTCTTTAAGTTAAAAAAAAGTTAGGAGCTTAAATGTTTTATTTATCGACCCTCGGGGCTGCATTCGGTGAGAATGCATATACTAAAAAAAATATATATATTAATATTAAAAAAATATATATATTTGAATGTTTACAAACAACATTAGTTTTTTGTGGATCCCAATCGGATTATTTCATTAAAGTCCTTTTAATTTCTACAACTGTTCTTATTTTTACTGGATATTTGGTAATAATAATACAATATTAACTGACATTCAATACATTTTTGAAAATCGTATTCCAACATCAAGTGCACCCCTGTTGGCAAATAGAGCAGAGTTTGACCTTATAAAAACAGTTCTAAATTAGAATATTTATTATTTTAAATTGTGGAATTTAATTATAAACAAGTACCCAGGTAACTTACAAACGAAAAGTTACATCATCTTTTTTGCGTTAATTCCAACGGTTTTTACCCGCTTTCAAGACACAATCGCGCATTTTGGTTTCGAATTAAATCTCAAGTTCACGTCAAAACCCGGCTGGCGGTTAAAGAACGAATAAACACGCGTTAAGCATGACTGATTGTTTGGGCATGAGTTAAGGTATCATAATTTTGGAGGGCTCAAGCTGCATAATGTGTATTAATAGGTCAATGGTTTTATTTAAAAAAAAACTGAACGTGTTTCTATGGTTACTTTTGTAAATATACTTAATAATATTTCATTTTAAGAGGAAACGCAGTCTGACTTTTCTTCAGACAAACGAATTCCCGTATTTTCTTCCTGGATTATGGCACAAGAGCATTGATTTTTTACAGTATAGATATTTACCATTGGCGAGTTACTATTGTTTTGTTTTTTTATTTATAAATTGTTTATTATAAGAACTAGAAACATCCAAAAACCCATAAAAGCGCCCAGTTTTATCTGCTGTCTTCGGACGCACAGTCTACACATGTGATAACTATTTTTGAAGAACGCAAAATAGGACAAAAAAGATAATTTCATTCTGATACTTTGTATAAATAAATAACAAAATCGGTTCAATTTTGAAGTGTGGAAAACGTGACAACGAAACGTCGATTTTGTCTATTTTAGTTAGGCACTTTTTAAGGTACGACATGCAGTTGTATTTTTCGCACAGTATTGGAGGGGGAATCTGCTAGACAGTGACAGAAAAACAATGTTCAAATATCTATTTATCAAAATTCACTGTCACAGCATATCCTCATAATTTATGTAATCCGAAATACAAAAATAATAATGTGTACACACATAACTAATTTGATCTAAATATAATAGTTGATATCAAACATTTGAGAGTGTTAATTTATTATATATACGAGTATTTACTTAAATCTAGCAATAGCAAAGCATTGCCGGGTTCAGCTCGTTTTACATAAAAAGCGTAATTTATTTATTTTGTTTGGGAACATTATTGGCAAATGTCAGTAAATCAGCCACTGTAACCGCTAATAATTTTTCTTTCTTTACTTTCGTACAACACTTCGTTATATAAATATTTTTTCAAATCTGGCATTCTTTTTGCAAACGTCAAACGCCGGTCGTCTCACCAACAAAGGGAAGTACTTATGTAGGAATACGATTGTTAAAATGTATTGAATTTAATATTATTTTGCTGTCACCAAAAATCCAATAAAAATAAATAAATAGGTACAAATTATAAGAAATTTAAGGAAATAATCTGATTGAGATCCACAAAAAACAAATGTCATTCGTAAACATTCAAAAACAAACTTTTTTTATACGCAAAAAAATAACATTTTTCAATTTTTTTGCAATTGCATTCTCCTCGAACGCAACTCTAGTAGATCGATAAATAAAACATTTATGCTCCTAACTTATTTTTTACATATTAGATTGAAAATTTTGATATCTACGAACATGCACAGCGCAAATATTTGTATTTCTCTGAAAACCGCACGTAAATCGGCTGAGGAGTACGGTGACATCACACGTACAGAGGAATTATATATATATATATATTAAGATAGAAATGTAATCATAACATAACAACGAACCGAAAAGCGCTAAAAATATACAAATTTACTCTCTAAAATTATGCCTTTTATTTCATTGTGTATTTTTATTTAACATTTGTTTTAATAAACTCGTAAGGTTAAACAAGAAAAACGCCTAGTTTTAGACGTTTTGAAGCGACTTTTAACTTATTTAAATCCGGTTTTGATTTTAGCCGAAACTAGAACAGAAGCCGAAATTCGGTTTCGCTTGTCTCTGGTTTTGGACGGTCACTAAACTCTGCTTTTTGTGTGATTATTACTTTCAGAATACATTGGAAAACATAATACTTAAAAAAATGAACTAAATGGTAAAATAATAATAACAATATTGGCTAGACAGTGAAAAAAATTCAACGAAAATTTTCCGCGCGCCGGCGCCGGCGCCGACACCTGCTGATTTTCTCTGCTCCCAATTTTTTTATCTGAAAAACTTCGCTGGTACAAAATAACACAGTTAATTTTTTTATCTGCATGCAATTAATCCATCAAAAAGAACAAAAATATTGATTTGGCGATTCGCCGCTAAACAACATCAAACGTGAGGGTTAAAAATCGATCGCAAATGCGCCAGGCACCAGTATGGAAAATATGTGCATCGCGTCAAAACATGTAGCAACGAAGGACAATATTGTTATTTGAGTTGTGTAGTTTCGTGACTCACAGGCCGGTGTGTTTTCTCGAATCGTTCTCAAAAGATCCAGTAAAATGCTTCCGTACTTACTAGAATTGGTGGAAAAAACAGTCTGGGCCGTGGCGGCGAACCGTCGGGGAACACAATAAGAAACGACTGAAAAACGGGTGGAACACAAAATCCTAGTAGAATGGGGTCGCGCAGGCGCACTGGACACGGCTCACCACGGCACGCGGCACCCTATCCTGGGGGGCGCGTCCCAGGGGCGGCCAATGATTACAATATTATTATTTCCGATTCAATATACGTTTAATCGAAATTCAAAATAAATGAAGTTTTTCTTAAGATTATAAACTTAAACCTTCCTTTTGTCACAAAGCGCAACTTTATTTCTAAAATGTATTAATTTGAAAGCGTAATAAACATCTTGATGTTCATTTTCATAATTTTATTACTGAAATTAAGATTCAAATCCGAATTCATTAGGTATTGAATATCTCGGAGCATTTTTATCTCGCGTATTTACATACAAAATACGCGAGATAAAAAAGTTTTCTACGGCCGCAAGAGCGGTTTTGAATAGCTTCGCAGGGATACCCGATCGCTATCATGCATTTTTTTGCCACAGCTCTTAATGGTACAAGAATCATTACAAATACAAGCGTTAAATACATAAAAAAATCTGCAACTCGAAACAATAGGCAAGTAAGCAAACTTGGTTATTCTGCTTGACTTCCAACGAACTTTGACAGAAGCGATGAGAAAAATTGGCGGGAACAAAACACAAAGTTACTCAGTGGCGCGCTCAGGCCCACCCCGGGCCGCAAATGACATGAATTTATCCATTCTACCGTCTGCGTCTGTTCATTATTACAAGAATTTCCAAATAAACAAACCAGCCGCGTGATACCCGACGGAGAATAGCCTATTTCACACAGATCATCTTAATCTAAACGGCACGGTAAAATTATAGTGGATTGACATTTATTAGATTCGTTAGTACCTATTTCAATTTGATAATATTTATATTTTTCCTTTTTTTATTTATAAAACTCTGTTAATGACTTTAGTTAAAATATCAATAAAAACGTCTCGGTTAATATATTATTTTAAAAAAAAGAAACATCAGCGATCTTATAATTTACCCAAATATTTCAATTTTGGTGATCGTTTTCAACGAGTTGTAAATAACTCACTATTAGAAAATAGAAATATGGTCAGGGTAGAGTAAGGTTCAAACCTCGGACCTCTGATCCGTGAGTTCACAACACTAGCCACGGGACCACAACCCGATTAAAATAATATAGTAAAACTTAACAAAAGAGATTTCAATGATAATATTATCAAAATCGTTATTGAAGTTTAATAAAAAATAGCTCTAAAGTAAAAATCCTGCAAAAGGAAATCGACTGGAAATTAATCGGTCTCATGGCGTAGGTACTAGTCATTGCGTTAGCCAAATAAGTCAATAATTGTAAAACAACAAATGAGGGTACTTCTTGCAAACCCGGTAAAATCCATCTTTTTTTTATTTTGAGCAAGTCACAAAAAACTAATACAATACTCAAGTTATTTTTTTATTATAATCAGTAAATATTTTATACGAAAGCAGTGATGACATAAGTATGATTATCTCAAGAAACAGTAGTGAAATAATAAATTTAATTTTATACCTTACCAACTTTGCAATACTCGAGTAGAGGTTGTCATTTTTGCAGCTAAGCCGATAATTTAAAAGTCAAGTCTTACAAATTAAGCCGTATTTTTAACTGAAAATGTTAAAATTATGGTAAAAAATTGTATTCTGAATAAGTTTTAATTAATATCTCACTTTTTTTTAATTTTGGATTTTGCGGGATTTGCAAGTAGTACGCTCAAATATCGATTTTCCGTATTGTATTTTATCATGCCGTGTAGATTTTTGCCGTATGTGAAATGGGCCAATCATGCGATATCACGCAGTGGGCTCGTGGTTTGCACGTGCACAGCGGTCCAGTCTCCGTGAATGTACTTAAGAGATGACACATTTCGTAAGGTTTTACTTGCGTAACAAATGTTCGTAGTTACCTACCCGCCGCCGCCGTCCGCGGGGGTATCGGAACTTCCTATACAATGATTATTTTTGTAAAGCCTTGTAAAGCCTTAAAGTACCTTGTCCAGGAAAATGTACAAAAAACAGCAAATGGGAAAGATCACTCATAAAGTTTTAAAACATTGTGAAAACACTCGTATGAGGCGTGTTTTACGCAGAGCTGTTAATTTTTTGGGGAAAACTAGTTTTACAAATATATTTTTCGTTAATTTCTACATAAAATAGGACGTATGTACACGTGTTTTAAGCGGGACGAACCATTTTCGAGATATTGGAGTTGAAAGAAAATTAAAAATTCATTAGCGTAAATATGAGTTTGGCCTAGTTTGCAACATCGTTTTATATATATATATATATATGTATTTATTTCTCCTGTTTCTCCCTATTCACATACGCTTACTTTCACTGCGTATATCGGGGATTTGAATACGTTTTCGAGGTTTTTTTCTGTAAAATATATGTTTTATTTTTCAAAAATAGCACAGAACATGTCATTGAAACTATTATACATCGCAAACAATTATTTTCTACCATCTTTCTGGCAGCGTGCGAATACCATCTCGAAATAATGACTCATATTTTGAAGTTACCACGTTTCGAGCTATTTTTTTGGCATCTTATTTATTTATTTAAACACATTTTATAAATATACAGTTTACCTACACATGCATAAGGGCATTCAATTCGAGGAAATCGGTGGTAAATTAACATATTGTTGGTTTATTAATAATTTCAATATACAACAAAATATTGATAAACATATATATTTTTTAAGAAGTAAAAATTGACTAAATATCTACACTATACTAGGAAAAGAGAAGGGGGTCAAGAGGGAAGGAAAGAGGGAGGAAAACGAAAAAACTTAAATATTCAGGAAGTGAAATTTTATACGTGATTTGAATGTAAATAAAGAAGGGGCATCTCTGACATTAGTGGGTAAATTATTCCATAATCGAGCAGCTACTACTGTGAAAGAGGAGGCAAAATAATTAGATCGGTGAATGTGTATTGAAAGGGTTTTCTCGTTACTAGAACGAAGAGTTAGCCCATGCTATGATAGAGATTGGGAAAGCTCTCTCAGATAAACAGGTGAAGTGGGATTATTTTAAATATTGTGAAGAAGATATAGAATGTGAATGTTTCTTCTATGCCTGATACTGATCCAGTGTAGTTGCGTGCGATATTCGGTTATGTAAATGTCATCTTCATGAGAATGTAAGTGCTTTTTTTTTTTTTTTTGTAGTTGCAAATTATTTGTACCTTGCTTTTGTTATGTGCAAGGTTTTATCGAATACATTTATCTTTAAATTGTATTTCGTTGACTTCAACATTTTTCACCGTAGACTTACAATAATAAAAATAAAGCAGAATCAGAATAAACAAAATAATTCTAGAAATATTACATTAACAAATAATAAAAAATCGTAAAAGTTGGACACAAAAAACAAAAGGAGCTAGATACCACCATTGAATAACTTAGCCTGCTTGATCGTCCCTGTAATGAATCGAACAGTCTCTCTTCGTGTATCATTACAGTTCAGAAGCTCAGCTAGGTTATTAGTCGCAGCAATCAGAGTGTTTATTTTGCATTCAAGCTCCCACCTCGGCCTATCAAACATTGGACAGTATACAAGAAGATGTTCCACAGTCTGCTCAGTGATGCCATCACATGGACAGCAACTATCGTCTCGCAGCCCAAAGCGATGCAGATATTCCCTCATGCATCCATGTCCCGAGAGAGCCTGAGTTAATTCATATGTAGGCGTTTCATGCTTCCAAAATGTAAGTGCTGCTCAGCCAGGCCATGAGTCATGGATCGGAACAAGTGGTGATCGAAAGGGGTGTTGACCGGTGAATACGGCGGGTGGGGTAGGACTTCCCATTTGAGCATTTCCAAGTATGTTTTGACTGGCCTTGCAACATTTAGCCGAGCGTTGTCAGGCTGCAAAATTGCCTTTTCGTGTCTCTCTGCTTATCCTTCAATGCTCGGCTCAAAAACATAAATTGTAGTCAATAGTGATTTCCCGTGATGGTTTCATCGGGTTTAAGGAGCTCAAATTACACTACACCCAGCTGATTATAGTGCAGAATGGAGATGATGATGATGATGATGTTCCAACGAAGCATGGTCAACGTAAGTCTCCACAAGAATTCTATGAGCTTTAGCTGTAAGTGAACCAGAACCCTGGACGAGATGAATCCACTGTTAATTGTGGCTCTCACTCCACGAGATTGTTAAGAACGCTGTTGTCAAAATTAACAGAACGTCCAGAACAGGGCAGATCTGGCGATTTCGATTATCGATATTAATTTTCTACGGGTACTTATTTTCATCCGATGTTCACGAAAGTTGAGGGTAGACCGACTAATATGCACTGGCAACCGATGACAAGGTTTGACAAGTTTGAAAACCTATTGTTCTACGTAGTGAGTCATAGGTTATCTCATATACGCTATAAATGCGCACAAACTTATGGCCTGACCTGATGCATTCTAAAATGTTTGTTTTAACAAAAAGCGGACTGTAGCAAAAAAACTAATTTCATTCAGTTTTGTAAAAGGTTAGAAGTATTTGAAAAAAGGAAAGAAACACGGATATGGACCTACCTTTGATATGATCTGGATGTTCTTCAATTTTGGGCACTGAATGACGAAATTCACTGTGAATTATGTAACGATTTATGATAACTTTTACGACGCGCGATGAATCCAATAATTTGTATACAATGTTTTGTGTAATGTCAAAATGTTGTTTTGTTCCAAATCAAAATGTTCTATTTCAGTATTTCTTCTATCTATATGTATGGAAGGTACCATAATAAGGATGGGTCAAGGAAAGGATGGGAAAGAAAGGTAATAGGCCAGGAATAATATTAATAAATGCTGTTATTTACTAAACAGTATGTGTATATTGCAATAAAGAATTTTTGAATAAGCAGTGTTTTGAAATAAGGAAATTGTATGAAAAGTTGTGCGTTTGACCAGACAACCGTCTTAACAGGCATAATGAAAATCCTCCCATTGATTTATATCATCGACTTTCATATCCTACTTCAAATTGGTTCTCCAAGTCTGTTGGAATATTTGTCATAGATAAACACACGTTTTTCAAGTAAAAACATTTTTGTTTTGCGTAAAGAAAATAAAAGACAAAACTAAATGTTAAACTTTATTCAAATTACTACCACATTACTGTGAGTATAAAAGACTTACAAGTACAATGTTTTACATTACTAAATATAAATAAGGTTACATAATGTTTTCTTAATCTAAATCAATAATGTAGATTCAAATACTAAACAAAACTAAACATTAAAAATATTATAATGGTATAAAAACATTATTTTAACAAATCTTCTAGGAAAATGAATGTTCATCCGAGAAAACTTTTATTTGTAGAGCTAGCTGGTCATGCATAGCGTCAGTAAAAGTTTCCCAGGATATTTGTGACATATTCACATTGGAAAAAAGCACTGTTTTATAATTTAGTGGGTATTCTATATTGATCTCCAATGCAAAACTAATTATGTCAGTTCTAGGGTTATATGCAAATCAATTTTGATAGTAATATTGACAAATTTATACAGAATTTTTCGTCCTAAAATAAGAACAATAAATCATTTTCAATGAATATTTTTAACAAAAAGGTGAATTCTCAAATGAAATATTCATAATACAACAACATAAATATTTACTTTGTGTATAATCACCTATATTTAATTTGCAGATCGGTTTCAGAACATAACTGTTCCTCTGTCAGAGCGTTAAAATGAACTTTGAAACCGATCGGCAAATTAAATGGTGTAGCGATTTTACAGAAAGTAAATATTTAGTTATATTATTTAACATGGAAAAAGACGAAGTTAGTTCTTAAAATATTAATTTTGAACATTCATAACCTAGAAGATTACAGCCGTGGGTGCAGAGTAAATATTCCCAATACAAATTCTTAGTTATCAGGGCATTTAACTTTATTTTATTGTGGTTCACATGTGGTGTGCACATTAAATTTAGAAGTTTCAACAACTAAAAAAAACAACATTTAATAGGACCTCAAAAATTCATAAAGGTTTCCAAGGATATAGAAAAAAGGTTTAAAATGGGTTTGAAATACAAAGTGTCCAATACATCAGTGAAACCCTATCATGAAGCAAGTAAAACCCATATTATACAGATCAGAAAAGTGGTAAAAAAAACCGATCAGAAAACATTGTTGGCATTTGGTCAAAGGTGCAAGAATTGTTTCTCTGCTAAATTGTTGAATATGCTTCTCCAGAGTATTGACAGATAAAAAATATTTTGAAAAAAGAAGTGAAAATCTGACTGAAGCATGTTAGCATAGAACTATTTTAAAAAATTGAGTGACATGTGAACAATAAAAATTAAATTTGGAACACTGTACAGTCCTTTGAACAGGTTATCCTAGTAAGAGGACTATTAAATCAATATTTGGTCATCTTTTCTCATACAGTATAATAATAATAATTGACACCGCCAGAAATACACTGTCTTAAGCCTAAATTTGGCTGTTTTGAGTTGAGAATCCAGTTTAATGTCATTTTTTTTCGTTTCTTAGGAGAACACTAACATATTTCTATGATTTTTTTTAATGAGATACAACAAACTTACGCATTCTTTGAAATCAATTGAGTAAACTATTGAGGAGAACTCTGCAGTAATTATGATGCTACAGTATTCTTCTCATATTTTAACAGTCAATGAGAAAATACCACAAAAATTACCAGGCATTAAATTGTGAGCACTAATAAACTTTTAACTATTTGTTTTTGCTCTCCTGCAAAACAGATTTATAAAAACTACAGTGTACTTCTGGGGGTGCGAATTGTAAAATCTTGTGAATGCAAAGTTTTAGTACATACGCTAATTTTATCTGATTTTGCATTACAATTCGAATGCTTGTACGAACATAATGTAAGAAAAAAAAATTGCCACCACGAGGCAAAATGATAGTTTTTGAGGCGACAGCTTCATTTAATTTCTGACCCAAAAATAAATTTGTTTTCTGATTCAGAATCCGTGGAAGCATACTGTGAGCATAATGCATATCCGAATGCCCTCAGACTAATTTCAAAACAGAAGGTTGTACCACCAAGTGAATATCTGTAAATTAGCTGCAAGTTCAGTTGTCTGATCCGTGTAATACGGGCTTCAGAGTAAGTAACAAGTAAAAAGCGCATTATAGTATAGAAAATACACCCTTCTAAAATTTTACAGGTTTACAATAATTGTAGGTACATGGCAATGACACAAAATAGTAAGAGTCTTACGCCCGTGGGAACTGCTCTGTACTGTTTAATAAGGAACTGTTTATTACTAATATTAAATTGATTTTAGAATGTGTTAAATATTTTTGAGAAATATTATTTTTCAATGATGAGTATAATTTATTTTTCCTCGTATGTAAAAAGTCCTACATATATAAAAAAATTGAATTACATTTTTTATATTTTACCCCCCTCCCGTTACGATAACAAGGACGCGTGGAAGAAAGGTCAAAATTGATTTAAGTTTTTATGTCAACATGTTCATTCAATAAACTTCAAGTGTAAATAATTATTTGAATGAAGATGTATTATGTGACCAGAAATGAGTGTTTTATAAATTCCTCCACATTATAAATTAATTTAAAATTAAGTACATAAAAGTGATCAGTTGACAGGGAAATGTGTACTTTATACTGGGAATAAATGACAGTAAAATACATATAAAAAGGGAGATATAAATCTTATCTTTTCTTAGACACATAAACTGGTGTATAGGGCATTATATTGGTGTACCAATCACAGCGAATATTAATTATTGTTAATTACATAAAGGTGTGATGATGGTATCTTACGCTTCAGGTGACATATAACTTATTGAATTATCAAATATTTTTGTTTTTTAAAACTAGAAAGACAAAAGCAGTCATTTTGACAGCTTTGCAATGTAAAATGACGATTAAAAAAAGAAGCTTTGTACAGATTTTATATTTTGCAATTTTTCCTTAATTGTGATCCTACACATATATTTAAAAATTGGTGTTATTTATTTTTTTAAATATGATAAATTATACCTAGAAAAACCGGAACAATTAATCTGAGGATTAGCCACTATGCTGAGATAATTTACAATATTACCTCTCCTTTGTTTTATATAGTCTCTATTTTATAAACATATACGTATTTTCTAAGAATCATTTAATCGGCCATTATACATTACCTTTATACTTCATGCTAGTCTGTATGGTCGTATTAAAAGAAGAGATTATTTTATATTTTTGTTGAAAAGATAAAAGACAATAGTAGTTCTAAACATGTAAGAATAACATGAGAACTCCATTGAGCAGAGTCGGAAATAAGAAAAAAAACTGACAAGATTTAAAAAAATAGCAGATTGGAAATTAGTATTCAACTAAATAAAATAAAAAGAACTAGAGATTGATTTCTCAAAAACTCCGTTGTCAGTCATGGACAGAAAAAAATAAATATGTAGATACAACTTGCTTATCACATACTGCACACCGCATCTGAGGATATGACATGAGATGAGGAAAAATTGCTTATTGCCAAATGAGAAAAGCTTCCCGAAGAAGCTCTGTGTAATCTGGTAGCCTTAGCATCGTTGTACTAAAATAAGGTAATCCAGAAGTACATGATATGCACTTCATTGGATTGAGAAAAAGGGGGAAGTGAATTTTTCACTGACTGGGATTAAATTGATCGGACATGATCAATTCGCCGAAATGATTTCAAAACTTTTTAAAAGCCTTGAATTTCTTTTTGGAAGCCACCAGATCTGTATATCCGATAGGACTTATAACAGGGCCACGGATAGTAGCGAGAAGCCACGGCCACGGATTTAGTCTACAAATCGCTATGACTTGGATGTCTACTCCCAGATATCTGAAACTCATGACCTATTCCACTGGCTTACTGTCGATAGTCAGCTTACACCTTAAAGGTTGTCTGGATATTGTTAGACTTTTTATTTTTCTGACTGATATTGTCATGTTCAGCCTTTGTGATACTAGGTGGATATTATACAGCATTCTTTGTAGGTCATCCTCAGATTTGGCTATTAAAGCTGTATCATCTGCATAGCATATCATATTAATAGTTTTATTGCCTATTTTGTAGCACAGTCCTAAGCCAATCGCCTCTTCTATAATTTTATCCACGAAAAGCCATCTTTCCTTAGCTTTCTTAACATGAGAAATATAAGACAAATTTCTTTCAAGAATAACATCAAGGTTTAAAACCGAATTTCAAGCTCGAATACATATACACATATTGTAAATGTATTTAAACTATGTACACCATTAGTTCAAACTGTACGCTGACTAAAATATAATATTTATTTAATGAACACACTACCCAAATTACTGTAGAAATTTTCAATATTTATCATTATACACAATCAACTGCCGAAATGATGGTTGCGGTCTTTCTATGAATGCAATTGTCTGGTATTTCTAGTGTTAAGGGAAAAACAAGAGCAATAAATTAAACAAAACAATGTTTACTATATTCAGATTAATAAAAGTCATTCTAAAATTTACAAAAATAATCCAATTTCAATGAAGAGGGTTAGTGTCATTTTTTTATTTGTCAAGAGACTATTAAACTAAGCCAAAAAATTCTATTTATTTTTTATATTATCAGCGCTATGATTTTTTAAAGTTTTGTATTTTTGAAATATCTCCGCGTGTGACGTCAGAGGTCCTTCCGATTGGTTTGTTTACGGTAACCAACCGGATATCCTTCAGAGCTTTCATACCATTGGTTGGTTCATATGAACTAGTGACGTAGTTCAAAGTAGTGCGTTTTTATAAAAATATTTTTTTTCGTATATTTTAAAGAAACTTTGCCGTCCAATTTAATGCTCTAATTTTTACCGCGCGAGAGAACACATTCTTTATATCCAATTCCCCGTAGGGCTGAAGTTCCTCATTGGTAAAATTGTACTTTGTAGATGAGATATGAAGTTTAATTCACAAGGTAAATTTTTGTAAAATATTTTGGCAGACGAGGACAATTTTTTCAAACTATAAATCTTTAGTCCAATTTGTTCATTAAAATTTCAGTTTTAAAATGGTAAAAAAACTGGATAGACACCGCACTCTTTTCCCTAGAAAGAATGATATTACTGTCATGAGATATTCAAACGGGTAATAGGGTACAGTTTTGAAAACCAGTTCTTCAGAGCAAGAAGAGAAAGTATGCAAGTACAAAGATAGAACTTAGCTTCAACCTTCTCAAAAATTTATTTGTATCGTTTAGATATTTTTACTTTTTTTTAAAGTATCAACTATTAAATTTAATATTTATTTAGTATGTTTACATGAGGAATTCTTGAATCCATCTATAAACAAAGTTTAAAGTGTGTCTTGGTTATTGTTTTGGTTTCATAGTAAATCAGCATTCATAAAGTTTGTTTACGAAATAGTATATATAAATGTGGTGTTAATATGATCCTAAAACCTTACTTTTTTCTTTTTAATATTATAAATCAAATCCACACCACGATTCAAAGGAATTAGATATGTACGATGATAATATTATTTTGTTCTGGTTAGAAACAAAAATGTTGGTAGAGTATTGAAAATGATGGCAACTATATCATAAGTAATATGTAAAGAAATGAATCATACGAGAAAGAGAATGTGTATAAGTAGTTTAGTATGGTGACTTTTAGCTGTTTTCCTTTTTTTTAAATGTACATTAAAGCTTTGGCCCCCTCATTCGTAATAGTTAGCGTGATTGCCTGCCATACTTGAGGTCCTGGTTTAGATTTTCGACAAGGTTGACATGAAATATTTAGTGATAATTGCTATTTACAAACTAATTGCTATTTACTTAAACCTATTTTTTACTGCAATATTTCGTAGTCCCTTCATTGGCACATGAAGCGTAAGACTGACCATCTTACCACCAAGTGTCATTTTTTTTGTAAAAAAAGTTTACAATAAAAAAAAATTATTGTGAAAAAAAAACTTATTTCAGTAAATGCAAAATACTAAGTTTATCAACCCAATAAATCGCTATTTACTGAAAGCTATTTTTTCACTGCAATATTTCGTAGTCCCTTCATCGGCACATGGAGCGTAAGGCTGATCATCTTACCACCAAGTGTCAATTTTTTTGTAAAAAAAGTTTACAATAAAAAAAAATTAGTGTGAAAAAAAAACTTATTTCAGTAAATGCAAAATACTAAGTTTTTCAACCCAATAAATCGCAATTTAATGAAAGCTATTTTTTCACTGCAATATTTCGTAGTCCCTTGATCGGCACATGGAGCGTAAGGCTGATCATCTTACCACCAAGTGTCAATTTTTTTGTAAAAAAGTTTACAATAAAAAAAAAATTAGTGTGAAAAAAAAACTTATTTCAGTAAATGCAAAATACTAAGTTTTTTAACCCAATAAATCACTATTTACTGAAAGCTATTTTTTTACTGCAATATTTCGTAGTCCCTTCATCGGCACATGGAGCGTAAGGCTGATCATCTTACCACCAAGTGTCAATTTTTTTGTAAAAAAAGTTTACAATAAAAAAAAAATTAGTGTGAAAAAAAAACTTATTTCAGTAAATGCAAAATACTAAGTTTTTTAACCCAATAAATCGCTATTTACTGAAAGCTATTTTTTCACTGCAATATTTCGTAGTCCCTTCATCGGCACATGGAGCGTAAGGCTGATCATCTTACCACCAAGTGTCAATTTTTTTGTAAAAAAAGTTTACAATAAAAAAAAATTAGTGTGAAAAAAAAAATATTTCAGTAAATGCAAAATACTAAGTTTTTCAACCCAATAAATCGCAATTTAATGAAAGCTATTTTTTCACTGCAATATTTCGTAGTCCCTTGATCGGCACATGGAGCGTAAGGCTGATCATCTTACCACCAAGTGTCAATTTTTTTGTAAAAAAGTTTACAATAAAAAAAAAATTAGTGTGAAAAAAAAACTTATTTTAGTAAATGCAAAATACTAAGTTTTTTAACCCAATAAATCGCTATTTACTGAAAGTTATTTTTTCACTGCAATATTTCGTAGTCCCTTCATCGGCACATGGAGCGTAAGGCTGATCATCTTACCACCAAGTGTCATTTTTTTTGTAAAAAAAGTTAACAATTAAAAAAAAATTAATGTGAAAAAAAAACTTATTTCAGTAAATGCAAAATACTAAGTTTTTCATCCCAATAAATTGCTATTTACTTAAACCTATTTTTTACTGCAATATTTCGTAGTCCCTTCACTGGCATATGAAGCGTAAGACTGATCATCTTACCACCAAGTGTCAATTTTTTTTGTAAAAAAGTGTACAATAAAAAAATCAAAGAATGTGAAAAAAACTTAGTCCACTAAATGTAAAATACTAAGTTTTTCGTCCCAATAAATTGCTATTTACTTAAAAGCTATTTTTTCAATCCAATATTTCATAGTCCCTTCATTGGCACCTGTGGCGAGACTGAACATCTTACTAGCCCATGTAAATTTTTTTGTAATAAAAGTTCGCGATTAAAAAATGTGTAAAAAAAAAAGGTTAAATGGTTTACTTAAACAGTAATAAATGTTTATATTTTGAAAGAGAGCTGAAGATATACCTATAGTCAGCTGGGCCACATTTGCCGAATCAACAGAAAATAAATTTAACATAAATCAAACATGTTAAAAAATAACCCAATATTTTTCATATTCTAAAACATAAAGAGATATTCATTTTCTAAAAAATTCTTTCAACACAATACAACACAGGGTTGTAATGAATTTAAGTTGAGAGTTGAAGACCACATTTATACATAAAAGTATTAATTTTACAAAAAAAACTGTTACTTTTTTCCAACAATTTATTTGAGAGACTTTATATTATATTTTTTTTTAGATAAGACTGCATCTTGATAAAGGTAGTCAAAGTTATCATTACTGTAAAAGATCACATATATTTTATTTAGTGTTTGTTCTTTAGACTGATATAAAACATTTGTAAATGTATAGAAGCATAAATGTGTCCACTTTGGGCAGTATTTAGTAAAACTAAGTTTTTCTCCAAAATTACTTCCTGTAATTTAATTGCTAAGTTATAAATTTTTTGGGTAAAACAAAGTGTGTATTTATAGAATGTTTTTCCTAAGAACAGTTGCCAGACGTTTGGGTGTATTGTATTAATTATTGAATCACAATTGAAGCGGTTTTTTACAAAAACTGTATAGCTGAGATTTGTTTTTTTTTTTCTTTAACTGCAAAAATCATTCTGTATTAAACATTAACTAAATATTCGGATTGTTTTGAATACAATATTGTAAAACACGGAAGACATGTTTTGCAACACTGTTTTCAAAAATTTCCAAATGTTTCAATACTTTATAATACATAAAGTTTTTTGCAGTTAATGAGAAAAGATTCCAATTTCAGTCATGTAATTTTTGTAAAAAAAAACCTTCAATTCAGAACTAATCCGATTATCTATTGCTGTACCACTTATTTTTTTTTTTCCATCAATCGAAGTATGGTTGGGTATGATATAATGGAAGAATAATTTAGCATTAGTGTAAAATCAGGATACTGACACATAGACACGCGGTACAAGTCACATAGAAACATCCATCTGGAAGATAATGTTATACAGAGAAAGGCAGACGAAACTGTCAGACTCTGAATGTATCCATCGATACACATACGTAAGTTTATATTCTAACAAATACATATTAATATATGGAACTAACATCTAGCCATGGGGAATGAAGTTTAGAACAGATTACACATGTTTGCTCAGATCAATCATACTTGAAATAGTTGTATTGATTTTATCTATTTCATATTTTAGACACAGTTAAGAATAAAAACACTTGAAAATTTATTACTTTAAGATACAATAGAATGCTTATATTATATTATGTGTAGGTACTATCAAAATGGTACATAAAATATATCTTTCACAGCCTTTTCTAAATTATGAAACAAAATGATTTTGAATTATGTATCAAGTGACGATGACTTTTTTGAGAAATAATGTTAAATTTACACCCAAACTCTTAATCTCTTGAAATAATTTGCTAAGCAGTATTTAATTATTACTATTCCCCACTTATATAAGATAAGAGAGCAGTTACTACATATTATGTATGCACGTAGTATCATCAATTTGTGATTGACCAGGCCACATCTAACCAAATCAATAGTATAATAATATATATTTGTTCAAATACAATATGCAAGATTTAAAAGGAAGCTTCAGTGGTTATCAGTGTAAATTTACTTATAAAAATTAGGGTTGTAACCAATATACCTACTAATAAAAGGCTTTTCATATTGCATTTATAACATAAGTACTTATTGTATCAACAGTAAAAAGGCTAAGAGTCGATTAAAGATTTAAAAAATGAAAAATGAGCATTTTTTTATTATTAAGAATCAATTTCAAAATAATGTTGGTAAGACAGGTATTATGAAAAACCACATATATTATGGCAATGTAGAATAAATATCAAAAGCAGATTTAAATGTAATTCTTAAAAATAAGTCCAATTTTGTATGATGTAATTTGTACTAGAGGGTTTTTGATGTAAACTACAATACAACTTAAAATTCTGAGAAAAGTGACACATATCTCAATTTCGGATATAGTGGCACATTACTTAGCCTTTTTACTGTATATATTATAAGTAGAATGACATATATTATATAATAACGTGCATACTTAAAATCTTTTTTATATGGATACAACTTTTTTGACATTTAAAAATCTAAATGTAAAGGCATAGTTAGAACACTAAAAAATAAATCTATCGTTAACTTGTGTAAAGATGACACACATTATGTTTAAATATGTATTATGTAATTTTTTCTCAGTTTGGATAATGTAAAACATGTATCGTTTTAAGACACTTACTGTGTTCAAATACAAGAAAGCCATAAAAAGGGGCCCATGGTATAGTGGCTAAGACACTCGCCTAATGAACAGAGGTTCTGGGTTTGATACCCAGTGAGATCACTATAATAAAAACGAGTTTTTTTTTAAAACGGAGAGATGTAATTGGTCCTCTTGATCTGTTATGGTCCAAACAAAACAAAAACAGTATGTCAGAATATTAACGTATTTATAATACGTAAATATGAAACAATATTCAAAATAATAATAAGTTTACAAATTACCAAAAAAATTGTTCAGAAAATTGAGTACAAAGATATAAATTTGAAAACATTTCGGAGATCTATATTACATTTGAATAAAGAATTTTAGCAAAAACAAAATGTATGTACATATAAAACATTATGTTTTATATTATTATCTCCATCAGTTGTTAGAAAAATTACATACACTTACAACAAATTTAAGCCAGCCACTCAATGCTAGAATTTCCGAAAAATATTTATTTTATAGTTCATGCTGATAAATATTAATAGGTAGATTTTATATCTTTAATTCTGTTAAATAATCTTTATATTTAACAAGCTTTATTGCAGTTTTTATTGACAGCTTTTAACATTTTATCATGTATTTGTAAATATATACATACAATATTTTATGAATTCTGAGGTGTTTTGACTTTCTTCAAAATACATATTAACACCAAGAAAATAACATTAATCAAGGTACTCAGAGTGGTAAAATTATTGCACATCTTATAATTAGATTTTTGAATACATTTTTTGCAGGTAAGTTCGTAAATACATTTCATCATTCATGTACATAATAATTTAAAAATAAAACACCTAACGTCAAAAATAAAATTTTCGGAGAAAAGACAGGAAAGACTTTTTAGAAAAAATAATAAAAACGACAAAAATGTTTTCATTTTAAATATCTCCATTGAATCATTTAGACAATAAGTTTAATAAATAAAATTTTAAAACACAATGTACATACAATATTTTTTTTAAATATATGATTGGGCAATTTATTATGGATTATAAAATGTATCCCAAAGTACAGGATAGTAGGACGTTTCGAATAATAATAAAAAATTGAACAATGTCATTCTATTTAGTACGCATCTTTTTGATTCACAATAAAACTTTGTAAATGTCTTGTTTATAAAAATAAGAATGACAATTTGAAGCGTTATTAAATGATTAATGCTTGATTTCACAGCAACTTTTTGAAGCAAATAACTGTGTACACCAATAAGGTACAAACATTTTGATTAGCATGTAAATATTAAGTAAAATAATTTGTCAAATTTACATTCACAACTTGTGAATATTAAAAATCAACAAAGGGAAAGCTCTCGCGAGTATGCATTCCTTTGCTAATAGAGATAATGTGACATAAACAGTGTAAAAATATTAGTAAAATAAAGAAATGTTAAATAAAAAAAATTGCATTGTTATGTAAAGGAAAAAAAAATACAATGTGACATAAACAGTATAAAAATATTAGTTAAATGAAGAAATATTATGTAAATTTTTTTTTGCATTGTAATGTAATTTATTTTTATTAAAATACACTACAAATAAAACTGAGTGGCAATATAGCTGCACTTGGAAAGAAGTTATTTTGCTTTGTCAATAAAAGAAGCCTACACAGTAGACATAAAATAATCAATAATGATTTTTCAAACAATCTTAATTGAAAATCTCGCAACCAAAGATGCAAATACTAAAATTTATCAGTCAGGCAAAGCGGATAGTCAAATTTGTCAATAAAAGTTTAAAAAATATAATGAAATTTAACAAGTGAATGTATATTATTATACTCAGTTGTCCTTGATCTTGGATCATAATTTGTAAACACACTTTTAAGACTAGTGCTCGTAAATATATTTCAATAACAATCGTAAAACTTAACCAAATTTATATAGTAAATTAATGTTCACTAAAGCCTATTATGTTTCTGAGCTTTCCCTTGCTTAAACTTAAATCTATTGGTACATATATTATTTTAATAAGTTATAGAATTAAATCTTGGGAGGTAACATATTTCACATCTTGATGTGTTCTTCTGCACCAATGGCTGCGAGTGTCTTCTTGATCCTGAGAGCTGTTAGTCTTGCTGCCGGGTTATGGTACCAACACTCCTTCATTACTTTTGACATGGCTTGTAACACCTGAAAATCCATTTTTTATTTTTATTACGTAATACAGACCGATCTTCTCCTATCAGACTACTTGTTCAAAAAACATTAACTGAAACTACCTTTCTTTTTTTTTACATTATTTTTCTTTGAGTTTTTTTCTATAAGTTTTACTTTTTTTTTTATTTTTAAATTTATTCGTACAAAAACATATAAATTACAAAAAAATAATAATAACATATCCCAAACTCTATGAGGCCAAGAGCCCTGTATTGAGTTGGGATACAACATAATGGAAAGTGGAACCACGTACCTAATTAAATAATAGCAAAAATTAAAAGTGATTACATAAACATTTCAATAAACATCTGGACAACACGCTTAATAGTATATGCAATATCTCGCAGCAGTCTCCTGCAAATGAAGGCGGCCTCCGTGGTGTTGTGGTCAAGACGCTTGACTCACACACAGAAGGTTCCCGGTTCGATTCCCGGTGAGAACACAAAAATTTAATGTGATTTTTCTCAAGCCTGGGTGTTCTGTGATGTAATTCACCACTGTAATTGGGCCTCCTGGCCTGTTGTGGTGCAAAAAAAAAAAAAAAAATAAAGTATTACGAATGAATATTAAAAACTAGCAAAATTTGGCTGCCTGTCTTGGTTGTAGGAAATAAATATGGGGTCACAGCCGGCAAAAAACTGTTTAAATGCGACGTTGCTGCAACAACCTAGTTTTTGCCAGTTCAAGAAAGTTTTCAAAGAAAATCAAAGTGACAGTTTTGTTCATTTTTCTGTGATTGAATGGAAAAGACATATTAATTTAATTGAAAATTCATTTTATTAAATAAATGAACTGATTGTCCCACAAATACAGCCTTTATTTTTCGTTTTGCTCTCAATGACCCAGTTTTTGCTGTATACCCTCAAATGTAACATTCATATTAAAAAACAAAGGGGTTATACAAGTCTGCTTCAAGGTGCAGTGAAAACGGCGTTTGGATACACTGTTTGATGTTTTGCAATGTTTTATAGTAACTTGATTGTTTCAGTGCGAGGGCAGCTGATACTAATGCACATTACCTGGTCAGCCTGCCAGCGGTTGGGGATGCTGGGGCGGCGCTGCTCGCAGCACACAACGCGCCGCATGTCGTCCAGTGTGGGATCGGGCGGCACGCAGTCGTGGTAGGGCGGCTGGTACTCGTCGTGCATGCCTCCCAGGCTGCAGCGTCGCGCCATCTCCCACAGAACCAGCCCCAGCGCGTACACGTCTGAGCGCTTAAACGGGTCTAGCTGGCGGTTGTCAATTGACTCATCCAGAACCTATTCAGACCACAAGTATATACATTATATTGTTTACATCATTCTTTATCCATTCTTATCATTCTTAAATCTGTTGAAAAATGCAGAGAACATTTCTGCATCTAGGATTTTTTTTCACAAAAGCATGTTTACACAAAATGCTAAAAAGTTGCTGAAGAATCTGGTGATATATCTATTCTTATTCTTAGTGGTAGGGGTCAGCGCTATGAAAGCTCCTGACATCACTGCGACCTGTGAAGATCTATTGTGACGGGTCCCCGTGAATACTTCTACCCATCCAAGCCCAGGTCTATAAAGAGCCTGGATACTGTGTGGAAGGCGAAAGTTTACATTTAGCTAAATCTCCCCCTCTAAGTCCAGATCCATAAAGTATCAGGCTATTAGGTAGGGGGCGAGCTCTTTAACATCTTCAGGTTTAATCAGTGGTCCCCTGAAGATGAGGCTAAAAAATCACATTCAGATAGAATGTGTATAGGTGTTTCCTCATCTGCACTGCCGAACCTGCATCTAGAAGTTTTGTAAAAGTTCATTCTAGCAAGGTGTTTGTTTAATCTGCAGTGCCCGTTAAGGGCTCTTTTGATAACCCTCACTTGATTTCTGCTGAGCTTTATTAGGTTAAAAGAAAAACTTTGCGAGTACCCTTTTGTCAGTTCCTTTTGTCAGTGCATGGTGCTGACCAGGTACTTTTTGCCAGAGCATTAAACTCTGCTTCCTGGCCCATGACCTAAGCTCATTATGAGGAGCACATTTAGGCAACCCGCAGTAGGGTTCAGGGCCTATTGGGGCTGTCTCAGCTCCCAGCCTTGTCAATTAATCAGCTGCCTAGTTACCGTCGATGTTTGAAGGTCCAGGTACCCAAACTAATATGACACTGTTACACTCGCCGACACAATTAAGCACCCGTAGGCACTCAAAGGTTAATTTAGAATTTATCTCGACAGAGTTAAGTGCTTTTAGAGCCGCCTGACTGTCTGAGAGAATATAAATTCTTTTGTTTTTGTATTGTCTGCACAAATTTGTATGAGTGCAGGCATAGAGTTCCATTTGGAAGACAGTGGGATAAAACCCTAGGCTAATGGAGAACCTTTTTGGCGGGTCTAACTCCGTGTATCCCAGAACCTGCTTATCCATCTTTCTTGGAGCCATCCGTGTATCACACAATGTCTCCTTCCCTGTAGGGTAGGGGGCTGTCGGGCAGCCATTGTTCCCTATCAGGTATAAGCACCGTAAAATGCTTTTGGAAATTGAATTCTATAATCATTATATCCGATGGCATAGCTTACATCGGATTATCGATGAGGTATTCTTGCAAATTCCTCATAATTTTAGATTTACAGTTGTCATTGCTCATAACATAACTAGCTAGCCATAACATCGCTTCCATTGCCATAGATGGAGTAGAGCACATTGCTCCAGTGGCAATGCTACACAGGCCATTCTTTGTAGGCTGCATAATGCACCGCTGCATACCTTTTACTGGGCATTTTTGTGCCAAGCTATAGATTCATAGGTGACCACAGATCTAACCATGGCTGTATGTATCTTTAGTGCAGCCTTTGGTTTTAGGCCCCATTTTTTCCCACCATGTGGCAGCCAGTGCTCAGTATGACTATCTGATCAAATGTTGCAGGTGTAAATTCTAAGTTAATCTTTGATCCAAGATTATTCTCAGATATTTTACATGCTTGGAAAAGTTTGTATTTTTATCAGAAAGAGTAGGAGGCTTAAGAGCAGCTAACTTCCTCCTGTTGGTGAAAGGGACTATAATTGTTTTGCTGGCATTGAAAGAAAGTTTTGTCTTTTTACACTAGCCCTCCATCTTTTTTAAAGCCATCTGCATGAGACTCGATATGGTACTCGGGCATTTACCCACAATCGAGACCACCAAGTCATCTGCATATCCCTGAGTCATAAACAGTGCATCATCGAGCTCACACAATAGATCGTCAACCACAATGGACCATTAAGTGGCAATAGAACACCTCCTTGAGGACAGCCCTTTGTTAGTGATACCTCTATGGTGGCATCAAGAAGTGTCGTTCTGACCGTTCTGTTCGATAGCATAGACTTAATCCATTTTAAAGTGATAGAATCAACGCTACATTTCGTCATTCTATTAGTAATGACTTCAGTTGAGGTGTTATCAAAAGCTCCCTCAATGTCCAGAAAGGCACAAGGGGCAATTTCTTCGAATAGAACCCAAGACCTCAAGAATGATACACAAATGTGCCAACTACTACACAACGAGGCGGACTTCTCCTTTCGATTTCCTTTTTCAGGATTTTTACCAAAGTGTAGCCACCAACTCGAAAACACTTGTCTAGGGTTCTGGTTCTATTTCACATACAAAAATGTATTTTTCATCCACCCGGACAGAGCAGAGTTAATGAATATGTACTTTTATATCCCAACTCAACACAGGGATCTTGGGCTAATAGAGTTAGGGATATGTGTTGTTTTTTGTAATATGCATCCGTTATATGAATAAAAATATAAATAAAAAATAATGGACATTATTAATATTACTCTTTCATGACATCACTAACTAGCGACCTGCACATGTATGTGTAAATATTTTTAGCTAACAGTTTGATAGCATCTTTATGTGCCCTCAGTATAGGTCTTGTGTGACGAGGCATTTGTAAGTGTCATTTAAAAAAAGAGCTAAAAATATGCACTTACTTCGGGAGCCATGTATCTCTTAGTGCCGACCCGGGTAGTAGAAGGAATATCAACTGTGTCGTGAGTGACGTCATGTCGCACTGCAAGACCAAGGTCGCCAATAACACAGGACAAATTGGATTTCACCAATATGTTCTTGGACTTGAGATCTCTGTGAGCAATGGCCGGTTTTCCTGCATCAGACATATTTAAAAAAAAAGTTATTTTTGTTATTTATTTTTTTACCCAGTGGGCATTTTAGAAATTATAAATATATATACAGATAGCATTAAGGAAAAGAGGGAAGAAAATTGGACTAGGTAGAAATTGGAATGGTGAGTGGTAAAAAGGTGGAGATTATTATTATGATGATGTGTATTGATAGTTTTAAGTTATTTATATCATTACTGTTCAGCTGTCATCACAAAAAATCCAACAGATGATGGTAGGAACTCACATTTTCCTTTTCGCAGTCACATAACTAAAAAAAAAAAAACTGAACATATATTGTAAGCATACAATGAAAACTGTCTTGTTTGTTGGCAAATCAAGATTGAAGTTTTTACATAGTCACTGATGCTATTTAGTACACTTTTGATTTATAAGTTTCTTTTGCTTTACATAGACAAAGCATTAGTATTATGTTAATAAGGAAGTGTTTTGATTTTTTCAATATATTCTGTAGCAAATGTTCATTGACTAACTTGACCAATATACAAATGCCACAAATATCTGATTACCATACATTCTCCTTACTAAGGGAAATACAGAAACACACGTCTAGGGAATGTTACGAGTATTTTATTTCAGTTGCAGAAGATAAGATTAATTAAGACCCTAATTTCTTCTGGTCATTTGTTAAATCCAAACATACTGGAAGTCAATTGCCCCATCAAATGTTTTTTAAAAATAAGTTAGCCGATGAAGGTCAAAAAAATATTTAATTCCATTGCTGAATATTTTAATTCCGAGTTTTTGGATATTCATCGTGTAATACATAAAGTGGTAATTTTCTACTCTCCACAGAAGATGGCATGGTAGATCTTAATTCTATAGATATAAATATTTATTTGGTGGCTAAATACCTAAACAAACTAAACATTAACAAGGGAGTTGGTTCAGATGGCATACATCCATTATTTATTTCAAAATGTGCCAAGCAGATTGCATATCCTCTGACATATCTTTTCTTATCCGCCATGAGGGTCTCCTGCATGCCATAATAGAGGGAGCGGCTGAGGGAACAAATTACAGAAGGCGCCCCCGACGAGAGTATTTGGGGAAAGTGTGCGAGGATTTGAACTGTGCCTCATATGTCCAGCTGAAGAGGGCTGCAGAGAATAAAAACCAATGGAGGATGAGTTGTAGGACTTTGCTGAAAACCAATCCCCAGGATTGAGACTGCGACGAAAGATATTTTTTAATTATTATGATTATTGTATTGAGAGTGAAGGCACATTACCAGCATCTGGAAAAAAGCCACCATTACGTCTATACGTAAAAAAGGAAACAAGAGCTTAATTAAAAATTATAGCTCAAAATCATTGCTTTCTATATTTAGTAATATCATGGAGAAAATAGTCACTCATCAGTTGTTAAAAGTGATAAAACCTCACATTACCGTCAATCAACATGGATTCTATTAGAAATGATCTGCCTAATCAAAGCTTTGTGAGTTTTCCGATGTTGTTCTGAATGCCATGGACACTGGACATGGGTTGATGTTTTGTACACGGATTATTCCAAGGCTTTTGATAAAATAAACCATTCTATACTACTTCTCAAGCTTTGGAGGGTTGGTAAATGGGGAAATTTGTTTCCCTGGATAACTTCATACATTATAAACCACCGTCAGTCTGTTTCAGTAGAAGGATTCAATTCTTTATTTACAGCAGTTCCAAATTAGGAAAAGGGACTTGTCAAAACTACGAAATGATGAATATGATGTCAGGACGATCAAGTACAACCGATCTTTTACTATATCAAGATTATATATGTCGAGCCTTTGAATCTTATGCACAAGTTGATTCAATATATACTGACTTCTCAAAAGCTTTTGACAAAGTTAATCATAAAATGTTATCTGCAAAATTAATATCTCCTTTAATCGATCCAGAAAACCTGTTGTTCAATGGCTACATTAATAATACAATATTTTGACACAAGTCCATTCTATTAAAGACCTAGGTGTTACTTTTGATACTAAGTTAAATTTCTCACATCACTATGAAATTATCTCCAATAATTCTATGCAAATGTTAGGTTTTGTTATTCGTAACACTCAGCATTTTCAAAATATTGAAACAATCCTAATTTTATTTTGTTCTATTGTAAGATCACAGCTAGAGTATGCATCTGCAGTTTGGAGTCCTGTTTATTACTGCAACTCATATGATCTTGAACGAGCACAGAGAAAGTTTTTAAGATATATTCTAAATAAATTAGGTCTACCTGTGCTAGAAATAAATTATAAATCCCTTATGACTGATTTAAATTTACCATTACTGTCAAACGGGAGGACAGTAAATGACCTCTAGTTTATTTATAAATAATTAAATAATAAAATAGATTGCCCTGAACTGATAACTTTAATAAACTTCCGTATTCCACATGGACCAATAAGACTTAATTTTTTGTTTTACAGTCATCATCATGGCACTAATTATTCATTGAATTCATCAATTATTCGCATGCAGCAACTTGCAAATCAATACAGCGATGATTTAAATTTATTTTATATCACACCTCTGATGATCAAGTCCTGTGTTTTGAAAAAGAATTAACAATTAAAAATTTGAATAATGATTAGTTCTTCACTTATATTTTAACTCTTTACTTTTGCATGTATAATTATTGTTTGTATTTATTGTTGTTTAATATTAATATTTATATAAATCATGTAGTAAACTTTTTAACTTTCCTTTTAAAGAACTTTCTTCTTTTTTAAAAACTGATATTATCTTTTATTTACCTTTCTTTTATAAAGGTAAATATTTATATTTGTTACAGATGTGATATTTCTTTTCTTATAAATAAAAACTGTTTCCCATTGTATACTTTTCTCAATGTTTTTGTTTTTTTTTTAATATTATGCTATGTTTTATTGCATTTTTTTTCACTGGTTTTATTGTAATTATGTAAAAGGTTCATGGAACCGTAAAGAAATAAATGAACTATGGCTGTAAGGATGCTGCCATACAGATACAGTGTAAAAAGGGTAAAACAACAATATACTATGAATGTACATATCTACTCGTTATATCAAAGAAATGATGATAAAGAAAGCAATTTAAAGAGTTCTGTTTTGCTCAGTACACAGCATAGCTTTATATTTAATTATAATTGAGTTATTTACAGTTTAATCTTCAGATTAAAAGGTTTATTTATGTTTGTTGCAATAATTCTTGAGATTTCAGCAATATTTATCTTATTAAATGTAACCTTACCAGATAGGTCTAAGTTTAAAGGTTAGTTCAGGTTGTCTTGGAGATAAAAATAATAATAAAATACACATCTAGTAATAAAGCGTGGAAGAAATCATATTAATAACTTTCGATTTGCAATTATTTTGTATTACTTTGTATCTTTCAAATATAGGTACTTAATACTTACAATAAAGATATAAGAATAAAAATAGAGCTTGTTTGAAAAATGTATAATATATAATAAAAATTGGTGTGAAAAATTAAAATATACAAGAAGCTATTGTGGTTTTCATTCTGTGCAATATAATATTTAAGTTGTTTTGTGACTAGTGTTGCGGACTCATAGATCAGAGGTCCGAGGTTCAAACCCCACTCTACCATAACTTAATTGCCATTTTCTAATGATGAGTTATTTACAACTCGTTGAAAATGGCCCCAAAATTGAAATATTTGGGTTAATTATAAGAAGGCAAATAATTCATTTTTGTCAATACAAAAATTTAAAAAAAGTATTTTTAGTATATGAACACAGGTAAAACTATGGAACTTTTGATTGGAAATAATATTTTATCGATTTGCTGTCATTCTGATTTAAAACAAAATTATAAAATCAGTCTAGTGAAAACATTTTTATTAAATTTATTTTATTTATTAGGGATATCAACAGTAATACAGGTAAAACAATATAAAATCAAAGACATATACAGAGAATAAGACAGATATCCACAGAAATACATGAAATATACATAAATCAGTTTCTTTGTGTGTGTAAATATGTTTTAGAGATTAGTTGTGGGAGTGAGTGGATGTTATAATTATTGCACAAGTGCCAAAAGATATGGTTATACCACAATTCTTATTACGTGTTCTGAATAATGTCTGGAGTCCATATAGAGAGAAACAATAACTTTTTTCCATGTTTTGTGTTTTTTTTGTCTATTCTTGGATCTGCGGTTAAGTCTAAGGTCATTTTTTCCATTTCCGTTGAATTGTTTACCCTGTACTAGTCACTACAGAAGGGTTTATGCGTCGATAAAGTGTCCATTTTTCCATGTGGTAGCATTGTTTGATTCCGAACATATTTCTGGGCAAAACGTGTATGAGGGTCCTCGTGGATCCTAGAATTTACTATCTGGTGACACTAATTGGGTTGATGTCAAACACGGTTTTTCGCAATCAGCACAGTAGCATTGGGGCCGAGGTTGCAACTCGCGCTGAATCTTCCTCGTAGACAACATCCTCGAAGGACCTCCAGGACAGGAAGAGAAAGAGGATGCCAAAAAAGGTCTGCTTCAGGACTTCTAAGAGCCCAGTACAACAGTTAAGTAGCATCAGGTTTATCCCATTGCCAAAATCAACATAGTCCAGTACTTTTACAGTGAAAACTGGACTGGGGTGAGATATTCAGAAGTGAAGAAAAAGATTCTTGCTGAACCATCATTCATCGAGCTGGGAGTGAGATGAGCTTCGACGGTGCGACTTTAGTACTCATCTGCAAGCTTCCATGGAGAGAACTTTCGCCGCTCTGTGGCACATTCTTTTCATTCAAAAGGAGGAGTTCCAGTCCGGGTTTTAGTTGCCGGTAAATTGGGCCGCGACAGCAACATAGTGCTTAGTCCGTGTTTGAAAGAGTCAAAACCCTCTCTGTTTATGACTCCCCATACCGAAGGGTCTTTAAAGGCATTCATTCGTATGTGGGCGGCGAACAGAGGCAGTTAGGGGGGGGGGGGGGGGGGGGGAGGAACACGTCAGAGGGTCTCAATAAGATTCTGCCAAGCTCTGAACACTTGTTCAATAAAGAGAACCAGACGTCATTCCTCTCTAGAGCGGGCACTACGGACAATCTGTTAGTAAAAACCCACAAGTCCTCAACCCGGTACCTCAAGGCCTTATGTTTCTGCCTTAAAAATAATGGATCCGTTTTTGCAAGGGCAGTGAAGACATCTCGCAGAGAAAAATCGAGGAAAACGAGAAAAATCAATTTGAGGGATGGTGCTTAAAGTCCTTCCAATCAGCATGGTTGTTATTGGGACATCAAAATTCATGCTGAAAATGATCGAGGGAGTGAGGATACTATTCTTATTAAAACTCCCTCCCATAATGCCACACAGAAAGATTCTGGATCTTTTTCCAATAGAATCTTCTATCGAGCTGGACTTACAAATAAAGGAACTGATAGAAACTGGTATCTAGGAAGCTGTGGACCATTTCCGTAGCTTCCTTTTAAAAATGTTCCTGACACTGAAATCGGAGGGGTCTAAGAGATTGATCTTCAACCTGAAAACAATACGTTTCTAGATCCAGTCCCTTTCAGACTTTCAAGTCATCAAATAGTGCCATTATTTCTGCAACACTTGGCTGGCAAAGTCCTATCGCAAGCTTACTACCACTTCCTGATTGCACCAAGGCATCGGAGGTTCATGCGGATGATTTATCAAGGACTTATGTTACATTACTTGAACAGATTACTTGATACAGATGACAATTCTGCCCTTTGGCCTTTCATTTGCTTCTAAAATGTTCGCAACCCTCACAAACTGGGTTGCAGAACTACTGTAGCACATTTATTCGGACAATCGTCTACCGACAACTTCCTCCTAGAGAACTAATCCAAGGAGGATCTATGTCAAACACGTTTAGCGGCAGAGATTCTACAATCTCTGGGGTGGAATGTAAATCTCCAAAATTCACCCGTTCATCAGGAGATAACAGACATATCTCTCAGTATGGACTCCAGACATTCAAAACACGTAAAATTGGAGTTTTACCTACCATTAAAACTCCTATTATGTTTCTATAGATGTCCGGAGTCCAGGTAAGGTCTGGGACATTACCAGCTTTATGAAGAAAAAAAACCCTTCTATGGTGACCAGGACAGCGTAGACATACGCGACAGAAATGGAAAAAGTGACCACAGAGTTAACCAGACTCAGGAATAGCAACAAAACCATGAAACGTGGAAAATAAAAGAGTGTTTCTTTCAATATGGACTTCAGACATCTATAGAAACATGATAAGAGTTTTAATGGCAGGTAAAACTTCAATATTTTGAATGTTTGGTGATGATTAACTACAACATACAAAATACAGATTGGGTTTGATCTCTTTTTAAAGTCAGATAGAAATCACATTGGCTTAAATTTTTTGTAGGCAAAATTTTAAACCACATCTTGTTTAACGTCCATGCTTAGAACTTATTCTGAATAAACTGATTAAAAAATTACCAGCAGAATGGTGTGTTAGTCCTTTGGTGCCCACTATGTCCATGTGTAAATGAGCCAGTCCAGTAGCAATGGAAAGAGCCATTCGGATCAGTGTTACAGGATCTACTGTTCGGGCAGTCAAGAAATCAAACAATGAACCATTTTCATGATAGTCTGTTATAAGCCACAGCTGGGTCCAAGTCCCATTATCTAGAAAAAAACATTATTTAAATTATAATTTTATTTTCTGATTCTGAACTGCAAAAAAAATTGTCTTTCTTGGGATATCTATCAATATTGCTTAAGTGAATTTACCCTTGTTGTCAGCTGCAATAAATCCAAGGATGTTTTCATGACGCAACATAACAGTCTGGTAGATCTCAGCCTCACGAAACCAGGAACATTCCTCACGAGAAGAGAAGATCTTCACAGCTACATTCTCTCCTCTCCAGCGACCTCTCCACACTTCTCCGAATCTTCCCTTCCCGATGATATCCAATAGTTGGATCTGCCGAGCGATGGAACGCTGAACCAGCAAAGGCAAACCAGCTGCAATAACGCAATCGGAAGATTAATTAGGTTAGTTATTCTCATATATAAGAAATAAATTATAAAAAAAACATTTTCAGCAGTCATTTTGACTAATAATTCCCTTCCCTTTCCGCACCTAATGGTGCATAGGGCACTGCATTGGTACACCAATCGCAGTGTATCTTGATCATTTTTGTTACACAAAGGTAAGATGATCAGTCTTATACCTGTATGCAGAGACAAAACTTAAGGTGAGGAAAGTACATTCTAATTTTAAATGCAGAGAATAACCCGAAGGTGAATACAATAGAATGTACTTTCCTCACCTTAAGGTTTGTCTCTGCATACGGGTATTATACTTCAGGTACCATTCCAGGTACTATGAAATATTCCAATGTAAAAACACCCTTTTAAATAAATATTTCATGTCAACCCTGTCGGAAATCAAACCCGAGACCTTTTGCATAGTAGGCAAACGCGCTGACCACTACACCACGAGGCGGACTAATAATTAGTGTAACTATAACCCCCATTGTCGACAGCATCTGATTGGAACCATTCATGTGGCGGATTATTTGCAATCATAGATTCAGTTAATGCTCAGAAATTAAGACTCACCAGACCCTGACCCGGAGGTGGTCAACTCAATCATGTCTCGGATGGTAGCAGCTCCCATGATGGGGTTCTGAGGCTCACAGAGTGAATCTTCTCCAGGCAAGAAGGCCCCCCTTAATCGTTTGTTATCCTGTTCTGGAAATTTCCAAAACCAACAGACTGCTACGATGATGCAAATTAGTAGCACAGGGACGAATATCAAGGTCGCTACTTCCATGACGCTGTAATGGTGCTTCCCACTCATTCCTAGCGCACAAAAGACAATTATTAAAAATACATCAAACATCGTATTAAAGAGAAAAAACAGACAATGGTGTCAGTCCACAATGAATAAGTGTAGCTTTCAATCCCAAAGAATACGAATAACCTTTTGGGCACAAATGATTTACTATAAAAATAAGAGTACGCACTTTACAAAAACATTAAATTTTAAGAGAAAACATCTATTGATATGACTATAACAAATTAAATGAACCGCTTGTATAATTACTATGCTGAAATGGTAAAACCAATGTAATTGAAAAACAAATATTGGATTATGTAAAACACACAGGTTTATTAGAGTATCTAAAATGTAGGGTGTGCTCGTATAAAAAAAATGTTTTTAATGAAGACAAAATTAAAGAATTATTTTACCACATTCCAAAGTAATAAAATGATTAATTTTTAATATGGGGTGAGTTATTTAGAGCTTTGAGTTGAGATGTGTGAATTTCTTGAACAGTACGCAATGTATGGTGTATAGATATGTGCAATTGACTTCCAGTAAACGTTTTTCTTTTGATTGTAATGGCGATGAAACACTCAGGCTTAAAGCATTAAAAACGAACGGCTCTTTCATTTATTGCGGGAGTTCTGTAAGGAGTTTGTCCAATCTCTCGCTATCCCTTGGAATAAAAATCACCAGAAACGAGTCACAATCATCATTGATCTGACTAATTATGAATGCTTCACACACTATTGTTATTTTCTTCTTCATCCTCGTTTATTTGGTGAACAGTGTAATAGTGTTGGTTTGTGAATTCAAATTCTATTTTAATGTTTAAGATGATTTCGATAGTTCCGTTATTTGGCCTACCAATCTTGTAAATCACATTGAACCATATTTTCTCAACATTTTATATTATAACATAAAACTTTCAAAGTATGTGTTTATTTTTACTTCACCACTAGCAACTTTTTTCTGTGTTTATATAGCATTGGAAGAATCTCATTTGACTCTTTTGGTGTGTAGTGATGACAATGATATTGAATCTACAGCTTTGATGATAATACTGTATTCTATTAAATAGTTAAGCTTCCAAAACTCTTCGGACACTGTTCAAACCAATGGCCTAAACAATATTTTTGTACTAGTAGAACTCTACGGAAGCCTACATGTTTAGAGTTTTTCCTCACCTCTCTTGGGCACTTATCTGATTCTATTGTCAACGCAAAACTACCTGGTAAGAAGATCTTCTGTCTATTAAATATTTTTTCAATGTAGCGGCTGCAAATGAAACATGACTTTCAGAATTCATATTAATTTATTTACATATACAAAATTTTACCCAAAATAGACCATGTTATTAATTAGATTAAATAATTAAAAAACACAAATATCTAAATTAGATAGATACGTTCACTGACATATAGTAAATAGACACATTATTAATTTACTAGCCACATCTCACATTTATCAAATATTCCAATGCCCTCGAAAATTAAAAATAAACAGATAGTGAATCACGATACAAACATTTGTGTGAAAAGAGATACACATATTTTCTTAGTTCATATTTTTGCTTAACTCATTTTCATAGCTATGACACTGTCTGTCGGTGTTATTACTTACAGGCTTTAAAATTGTGAAAAATGCATAATCTTTTTTAAATTAATTATCTACTATTTATTCATTTTTCTTTTAAATCTTGCAATAGGGCACATAAAAATATTCTTGTATGTGCTCTAATAATAACATTTCATTTATAAGTTGTTTAACACATCTTCATAAATCTATTACCTTTTCTTATTTTTACAAACAGAACTATATATCTGTTCAATTATTTAGAGTTGCAGTGTAATCAATGCATTTTCTCATCACACACAGAGGTTTTTCTGCGTTGTTTCACATCTGATCTAGCGAAACTCCTTTAGAGAATGAAGACAATTACCCACGAACTGAAGTGCTATCGACTTTAGGCTAGTAACGTGTCTATTTAATTATACATCATTGTTTGTAAATACTATTTTTATTTAAACTAATTCACGATTAACTCGTTGCTTAGTAACTGATAAATAATAAAATATGATTATAATTTATTTATTTACATACATAAGTTTATTGTACATTATTTGAGACATAAGTCCCAACTCCGTGGGACTTAAAAGTCCTGTGTTGAGATGGGACTAGCAATTAGTTGACACAGACACATGAGTATATCACCACAAATATAGGATCAGAAACATAAAAAATAATTTTAAAAAAATACATATATATACATACATGGCACATCAATATGGTAAACAGTAAAATCAAACATTCGGAAAATCATCAAGGAGTTTCCTACTCGAATCCCTCAAATACTAGAAAAATATAATCCCATGTTAATTGAGAAATTATTACAACACTTCTGTGTAATACTACCACCGTCTACTACTAGAGTCTGACACATTACGGAAGAATCATGGCGGTATACACTATCTTCATACAAAATATGTTCTACTCTACAACTAACATACAAATTCTCCGTAGGGGTAGAAGAGTATAGAAGGAACACTACACCGGTATAATATCTTTCATACAGCTTGTCATCTTGTACTTTGATTAAGCATTTAGAGTTTTTTAAGCAAGTTGTTCATTTACCTAAATTTTAACTTGGTAAACATACAAATACAGTACTTTCTCACTAATCTGCCACCCCAAAAATTAGGCAAGTGTCTAATTAGTGAAAAATTAGGATTATTGTACAAACATACAAAACATGATAAAATTTTCAAACAGATATTTCGTAAAAAAAAAAAATTGTTGATGAATTTATACTTGCGTCTTACGCACGGTTAAATTAATTAAAATTATTTATAAAATTACAAAATATTTGTTTAGCGTCATTTGTTTGCGGCAGACTACTGAATTCGACATTGAATACCGGCGAATTATAGAGCCTAATTTTTTGCTACCAATTAGTAAAAATAACGGCGGAATATAGCAGTCGGATTACTGAGAGAGCGCTGTATCACAAATTATAAGTGAAACCGATTTGACATAAACTCCAGTACTATTTTAAATACCTATAAAATCTATGTAAATGTGCTTTGTTTTTACGTGCAAATAAATAAAAATCAGATCATACCAAAGTCTTCTTTGCCTATTTTTACCATCTATTCATTTTGTCATTTTAGTGCCATTTCATATTTTCAAGTAAACTTATGTTTTATAGTATAATTGTGCATTTTTTACCATTTAATCATTCGTAACCCTATCATACATCGACTTTCCATCAACGAATGTTAGTGAATATTATTATATAACAACTTACCGACTTTTCAATGTCTACGGGTTTCGAGATGACATTATCTCTCTGTTAGGACAATTACAATATTAACATGTTAAACATTATCACTTATTAATAATCAAATGCAATCAGTGCATGGTTAGATACTACGGTTGTCACATCTGTGCAGCTGCGTGCATAGAGTTTTTAACTAGGGTAGGCAGTAGAAAAAAAAGTAAGTTTTATATAAGTAATAAATCTTACCAAATAGTTTCCTTCACTCGTCACATTAGTTTGAATCACTATGCTGTAGTTAATATTGAAAGTACTTAAGCCACATCAAATATCCAAATAAATGGTAAATTTATATAATATATTGCTATGAAATCCTTTTTTTATTTTTATATATTTTTATTTATTACAGTTGCTACACTCGAAATTAAATCATTTTGGACTCTATTTGACATTCCCGTAAATGAACTGCTAGATAATTGCAAGTGATTTTCCAAGATATCGTCATATTTAGCTATCAAATCAATAAGTTTAAAAAAATTACCTTTATTAATTTTTATTAACAAAATAAACGCGGAACATAAACATTCTCGATTGTGTAAAAGAAACCAATTTCGGGTTATTTATTTGACACGACTGTCTTTTATTAAATAATAATCGATAAAAACGCTAGATGTCAGAAACGTATTAATTTTTACTTTCTAAAACAATGTACCTACCAACGTTCGAAAAACACTGCCTACTAACTTTTACCCATATACGTTTTGATCATATGAACGAAATAAGCATTTGTAGTTTGTGCCTCTGCCGACCCAGGCTGATAGCGGCGCGCCGATTGGTACAATAAACTACTTAAACAAATTATCTCTGGCGCATTTTTCAAATTTTAAAATAGTTACTTCTATTTTTTTATATTGTTTTTTGTTATTGTTTCAATGAAATTCTAGTAGGGTAGGCACTGCTTATGTTTATTATTATTATTTGACACTTTATATACATATACAATATATACATATAAGGGCAATATATGCCTTAAGGCAATTTCTTCCTACCTACCCAAACCGTTTGAGAAAATTATAAATACATGGACATAGAGAATCTTACAATTTTATACTTATATGGAACGAACGCCACTGCATCAGTGCATGTTTTCGTGAATACGACGTGACGGTGTATTCAATATTAAAATGTTAATGCAGTCATTGTCCTAACAAAGAGACGGGTATGTCTCGAAACTGTTAGACATTGAAAAGTCTGTTATGCTTAAATATAAATAAAAAAACATCATCAGTTTGTCCAAGGTTCGCATTTAAACCATATTTTCTCTGCTTTCATCCTCAGTGGACTATACTAACTATATTATTAGCCAAATATAATAAAACAACATGGCGTGTGATAAAAACTAAAAGAGTGGATACATAATAATAAATACTGGTAAATACTGTTAAATAGCAGGTAGATATTTTTGGAATTAGTAGGTAGGTATCATATTTAAGTTATATATACTTTTTCGGCTTAGTTATCAAAGTGCATATTTACATTTTAAAAACACGGTGAAGGAGAAAGACAACTATGTAGGTTAATTTTTTAAAAATATTTTAAAGCTCTACAAAAAGGTTATAAGAAAATTATGAGAAACATATTTTTGGGAAGAAACTAAGTTAGCCAAGCCGATAATATTTAATAAAATATATATTTATTAGGTAACCATGCACCATTCATGTAGATTTATATAAAAGTCTTGATAGATTTATAACATAAATTTAATTTTATTACATATTTGAAAATTATTTGGAAATTCCTGTGGTGATCTGTAAGAAGGTGACATACTGATAATGTACAGCGATGCTTTTAAACCACATTATTTATACATTTATTGCATAAATAAGTACATATTTAATACCAGGGAATCTATATAAAAGTAGTGAATGACAAAACGAATAAAAATGAATGAATTAATTAAATATATATTTTGTAAAAAATTATGGATAAAAAAGCAGATTAAAATAACTTATTTATTTAATCATAGCATATACATATTATCATTTTATTTACGACTTGATTTTGTGTTTAAGTGATAGTGTATTTTGTATGTGTAACATTTATCGGAAAAAGCAAAAAAATATATGTATGTATGTTAAAATTTAGGTTCGTATGTTATTCAGAAGTTCCACGGAAACGGAACATTCTATGCATATAATTTGTCATAGTTAACAAGTACTGAATGACAGTTCTGCACAGTGCTGCCATTTTATCAATTTTAGCCAAAGTTACAATTTTATTTCCTTATATTCTACAGCAGTCACACAGCAACGCAAATAAAGATATTTGATTAAGCAATGTGTTTTCTCGGTAAATGTATAGTTGCTAGACTATTTTTATTTACTCCCTTAATAATTAATATCAGACAAAGCCAGAGCAAAGCGTGTCCGGGTTCAGCTAATATATAATAAATAAATAAAATTTTAAAATGTAGATATCATAATAAGTCACATTAATACATTTTATTTAATGGAGTTTAAAAGCATGGTGTTTGATACATAATATATGTCGAACACGTATTTTGACATCGTTGATTATTAATATAATTTAAAAATCATGTTTCTAGAAAAACTAAATCCAAGAATAGGAAATAGGCACAGCTATAATATTTCGAAACACCTATGTCATTTAATTTATCACTGTAATACGTTTTAACTGATGTTAGTGAAAATGGTATAAATTAGTTATTCAAAGATGAATGGTGAGTAAGAGTTAAAGACACAACTCGGACCAACTCCATATACCTACATTGCTCCAAATAAAACTCTACCCATCTATTCCCGTCCCACTTCCCATTTTTTCTAACGTAGCTCCACGCAACAATAAAAGCGCGTGTGAGCGCCCAACTAACATTGACCAAGTTCAGTGCTCCAAACAAACATTATCTACAACCAAGCCGTGTCAGCGTCCAACTAGACCACCGACCCCAGACACAAGCTGTGCCAGCGTCAATGACCGCTAGCTTCGGGTTAACGAAGTTGGGCAACCTTCCCTTGAAATACAGTCACTCTCTAAATTTTCCTCCCTCGGGACAAGGTATTTATGCTCACCTCGTCCAACCCTCAACAGGCACAATTTTAGATTTGATTACCAAGGTAAGATTTTTAACTGACTTTAGCAGCATAAGTGGTTCAAAAATGCTACCATTTGTCATTATACATAAGTCACATACGATTTTAAAGATGAATGAGTCCAGCATAAAGTCGTATAAACAATAATGAAATATTGATTGTCATGTTTTTCAATATTTCATTTGTAAATACACAACTTTTTATAAAAATGTTATTCCAAGCACCAGATAGTTTAGATCAACAGGCTTCTATTGAAAATTGTTTGAATTTTATATTATATATTTGTTTATACACACTCTGAGAATACCAAATCTAAGGGAAGCAAAATAAATTAGCACAAAGCCGCGCATAAATTTAAAATAAAATCATCATTACACCAAAAAAAATAGTATGTTTCAGGTTCTGGGTTCAATCTCGGCCAGATCAGCATTGTGGTTTTTCAAATCTAAGCATTTTTTTATATTTTTTATTCAAGGGAAGATAAGATTAATCATGTACCTCAAGAAAAATGCAAGACTCCAAAAAGCATATACGGGTATTGATGCAGTAATCCTGTGCACCATTACGTGTAGATAAGGTGTTAAATTAGAAATAAAAAGAATTGTTTACGAAATTTGACACAAAAAAGTTAACTATAATAAATACTACTAAACCAACATAATCCCATGCACAAGAAGCAAAAATATTATGGAAATTGAACTTGAAAGTAAATCAATATAAAAGCACATAATACATATTTAAAATATGTTTAGATTAAAGTGAACATTAGTAAATTTTATAATACGACATAATATAAACAAAAGGAATATTATACTTAACATAATATGTAAGATAGAGATTTATGATTTTATGTGTAAATGATTGTAAAAATTATTTAAAATATGCATCTAACAGTTTAAACAAAAAAAAAACCTTTAAAAAAACAAAATACCTAATGATGTTAAAATTAAAAGGACATCAAGTGTCTTATTTCTTGATCATATTGACTTTAAAATCTCTGACGTAACTATCATATAATCAGGCCAATGCCGAAGTCGCATATCTGAAATTCACGAAAGTTGTAATCAGAGTATACGGTACACTATGGTGAATATGAAATTGTGTGTTGAAACCAGATAACGATAATTTTATGAAGCTAGTTTAGTTCAACTTAAATGAATTTAAACCAATTTTAAACTTGAAACCCAAATATTTCAAAGTTATATTTTTGTAGACACGTGAATTTGGCAATTACCAGATGGTATATTTTTGCTGTGAATATATGGCATTTGATAAACAGACAACAAGTCTTGTATGAAATTCAGAATTGATTGAAGAAAAACTATATAGTTCATCAGATGATATGGACACTAAATTTTAAATGGTTTTAAGTTCTTACCGAGTGCATAAGTGAGTTAAAATTATATAAAAAAATAATACTCGAAACAACCATGTTTTTCACATTAATTATTTAATCTTATTACCTAAGACAGCGTCAGCATAAATTGTTTCATATTCCGATATACAGGAACAATTTGCCTATGGTTATGCCTGTTGGAAGGGCTACCGCTATGCTGAACAACATCGCTCTGGATGTTGATCTGTTCCATGTATCCAAAGGGGTTTTCTGGAGCCTCTACTACTTTGACATGAGTCTCTTTCGTGTATTTTTTTCTTTGTTATAATATGTACATATTGAATATATGTTTGTAATGTATATGTTATATTTAAATAAATGAATTGAATTGAATCTATATTATTTATAAAAAGATCTGTTTAATAAGATTTCGTACAAACAAAAATAAAAAGTTGATCTCAAATTCAATTTAGTGCAGGACCTAAGAGACATTACATATGCATCCTTCAATTTTCCATTTTATATCATATTTTTTTAGTATCTTGTTTATGTTACATTTAGATAATTGTGGTGCTTTCACGCTGATATTATAAGATAGTCTAAGCTTAACCGAGTTGCACAGTTTATATTATTAAATTATCTGCCAAGATGTGATGATGAATGTTATAAAATTAATAAATTAAATATACACCCCAATAATTAAAACAGATACACAATTTTTAAAAATATTAAAAAAAACATTTATAATAAGAGCTATTGCTTCAAAATGAATATTTAGGAAAAAAACAGTTTTTAATTGAACTTTAATACCCGTATGCAGAGACAAAACTTAAGGTGAGGAAAGTACATTCTAATTTTAAATGCAGAGAATAACCCGAAGGTGAAGACAATAGAATGTACTTTCCTCACCTTAAGGTTTGCTCTGCATACGGGTATAAGCCTTTTATAAATATTTTCAGTTTCTTTTGTCAAACTATTTCCCAGTTAAACCTTATCAAACATTAGAGTACACAAATTAGAATATCCTGTGTGAGACAAGTGCTACAATCTAATTTATTAAGTTAAGTACTCTAGTGTAGAGAACGAGCAGATACATGCAATGGACCCACGATTAATGAAAAACGCCTTTTAAAGACTATACAATATTGTATTTAATGAAATATTTTGCATTAAAAAAAATGTGAACTTTGAGATACATTTATTTACATTTAAACATTATTAAACACGGATACAACAAAGACTGACCACAATGAACAAGAAAACTAAAGTCAGATTTGATTAATTTAAAATTCTTCAGTTTTTTTATACTTAGATATTAAAAAGAAAACTTTTTTACTATCTACAATAATATATTTAATGAATTGAGTTGAATGAATATTAGTTCAAAGAAGAGTATTGCAGGTATAGTCTTTCACAAACATGAACAGTCGCATCCCCAGACTTAGTGACGGACAAGATGCAGTGATGAATAGACGAAGTAACAGGACATCACAACAAGCGGCCCCCTTGATGGAATGCAATAGAGCCCTCTCCATACCTTCACGCGGGGGAAGTTGAGGCTCAGAACGCTTGTTACAGAAGTCCGAGTCTTGGCAGCAGTTGGTGGCGCTTAGTGGCTCCTCCACCTGTTCTCGACACCACACGGGATAGCCTCGTGGTGGGAATGCGGCCTCTTTGTTAAAACATCTAGCAACAGCCATAGGTTAGAATCACTCTGGCGCATGCTACATCTACACAATGGTAGGTCTGTGTGCGGTAATGCTCGCCCACAACACATCCAAAACGGCAAGCAAGTCGTAGTATCAAATTATAGTACTCACATTGGCTCCAACTGACATATACTATTATTCAAGATCATTTTTGTTTTGTGTACAATATAGACAAAATACCTATTTGACGTTTCACCTAATCTACAAATTTAAAGTTGTATTCTTATGTTACCCAAATATTTCGATTTTGGGGCCATTTTCAACAACTAGGAAATAACTGTGTTCAAAAATGTCGTAGAATGGGATTTGAACCTCAAACCTCTGATCCGCTGTGAGTCCATGACACAACCAAGGGACCACAACTCGGTTCATATTAATTATAATCCCAGTGTAATGCATAATATATTTCGTAATTAACGGTAGACTTACTTTAGTGGTCATTACTTTTAACATTACTTCATTCGATGAAAATAAAAAATATATTTAACCATAACAAAAGTATACATAATATTCTTATCTTCAAATATTATTATTAGTTGAATAATTTTTGTAGTGCCATTTTTGTGAAAATCACTTCAAAGGGCGTTGAAATACTAAACTATAAGCAATGCTTAAAGGCAAAAATACTTACATATCAATAAATTTGTATTTCACAAAGCATAGTTTTATTGAATCATCTGAAAATACTTACCAAATAATATAGACAAAGGTTGAAAACCTGGTTAATATATTTAAAGATGTATAAACTAAAGTTGTATAATATGTATATATATTTTTAATATGTTTATTAAAATAGATTACACAAGTAGTCTGCATGACGAATCCAAGGTCTAAAATCATTATATAAATATGATTTGAATAGCACAAAGTGTAACATAAACATTATAAAAGAGTGTTATATTGATTCAGTGCGTGGTAAAGGAAAAAAATGCTAAATTACAGCCTAAAAAATAAAAAAAAAATGAAATCATGCATACAACCATCAACCATTTATTATGCGAAAATAAAATTTTATGCAGGTGCACACTGGGAAAAGAGCAAGTTAGTGAAGAGCGAGTTGGTTGTTGGGAGCATCCACCGGGCTGGTTACCTGTATTCTTCACCTGCAGCTGCAACTTTACATCCTTATTGCACATGTGCTCCTTGCAACACTGAATCACCAAAGTGTCGTTTCGGGCCACGGTGGAAAGGCATAGGATGGGGTTCTCAACCGGAAACATCGTTTTGCGGTCGAGACACCTGCATCGCATTCCACACAGGAGGGGTTTAGTGGGTTAACGGGACGAAAATGCATCCAAAACTTTCACTACTGTTATTAAGCAAATTCGGTACTAGCAATAAACTTCAAATTTCCTAATTCTAAATCATCGTTTGATTAAACAGGGGGTAGCCAATCGAGAGATTAATAAAAATATATAATTTTGATTGATTAAATATCTGGAGAGAACACACAGTTTCCGAATGTATGAATTTTATCAAATACATTGGGAAAACACATTTGAGTGTTAAGCGATAGGTAATGTTAAGCTACGTTATTTGTTAAGAGAATGAAAGAAACGCCACACAAAGGAAACAATTCACAAAGTCCACAATGTTTGTTAGGGCTGAGGTCGTATTACCTGTGATGGAATGCGGGCTATTGCACAAGTCCACGTTTCGGCAGCAAGAGTTGCTGCTCTTGCGGCACCACAAGGGCATCTCGGGTGGGAACACTTGCGATCTCTCCAGGCACCTTGGTGTACATCCATCCATACCGTTATATCTCTCCCTGTCACTAGCTACCCCCTCCCCCATCTCTCTCTTAACCACTCTCCCCCTTCTTTATATTGAACATTTTCTGAGAACTTTTGAGATTTTTACGTAAAATACACAAACCTTTCAGAAGTTCACTTTTTAAGATAAGCTTTTTTTAAATAATCTTTATGTTAACGATAAAATTTAATTTTAAGAAAACAGTTTTGTCAAATATGAAGTTTGCAATGTTTTTGTAACTAGTAAAACTTTTTGTAATTAAAGAAAGAATAAATTAAAAGTACGTGAAATTCATTGGATAAATACAGATATACAAATACAGATTTACACGGGTTAGTTAGATCTCATCTGTAAGAAGTTAAAATGTTTGTTGACATTCACCAATGTATTACTTTCAACAGTCGATAATATGTACATCGGTCTGAAGTTAAATCCCGACCCTACCTCTGCATCCGACTATGTATAAATGTAGAGAAGATTGTTCGAAAGAAGTCCAAGAAGAGTCATTAATTTGAAAAGAAAAATGCTGCGTAATTTCTGACCTAACTTTATCATTTCGGCGAAGCATGACAAGTGCAATATGACAGTACATTTGTATATTTATAAGATTTTATGCAGGTCATTTATGATTTAAGATATCTACTTTCTTCATAAATATACGGCATATTTATATAACTTCACTGATGTAGTGGGTAATAGAGTTGGGCTCCTTGGTACTATATACTATATTGATTATAGTAAAATATTTTTTTCACCCAATATCATTGACCTATTAGTATACATATATGCGCCCTGAGCCCTCAAAAATGATGACACTTAACCCATGCCCAGTCATGCCCAATGCATATTTAGTCATTCTTTAACCACCAGCCGGGTGTGACTGAGCTTGACGTTTAGAATCAAAACCGAAATGCCTGCTTGTATCGTGAAAACGTGTAAAAACTTTGCGGATATTGTAAAAAGGATGGTGTAACTTTTCATTGGTTAGATTAACAAAGCTTGAAATAATACGTCTTCCAATCTAATTATGCTTTTTTGTAATAATGTCAAACTTCACCTAGCGGCACAATAGCGGAGCTCTTTTTGCTAGCACTGGTAGGAATACATTTTCAAAAATGTAATAAATATGAGTTATCATTATTTTAGGATCCCCCAAAATCCAATAAAAAGAAATAAATTATTAGAAATTATAAGGGATTTAAGGAAAGAATCTGATTGGGATCTATCAAAAACTAATGTAGTTTGTAAACATTTAAATACAAACATTTAGGAAGATAGCCATTTTTGAAGAATACCTGAATGCAGTCCTGGTTTAACTAAACAACCTCTATAACTATGGGGTACGTTTTCGTGTCCCTATGTTTTTTCAATATTTTACTCTATAGGGTGCGTTTGTGTGTATTAATAGGTGGGCCCAATATACTAAAATTCAAATTCAATTAATAATTTTTAAATTGCACAATGTCTTATGGTAGTTTCAATATTTAAAAAAATACTAGAGCCTATTAAAGCCATAAAACCCAAAAAAACAAAGCAATTGTCAGAAATTTCTAGTCTTTTAAAAAAAAAAAATCACAACAAAAAACATTCGCCAATTTAAATCTTCAAACTATCAATTTCGGAAGAATAATTCAAATAAATAAATAAAATAAGCAGACAGATAAGTACCACTAACATTCCTTTAAGGATATTTTTATCAAATACGCAAGAGGTATCTTGACAAAATACTAGTCTGATTTAAATTTAGTTTAAAAAAATTGTATTTTGGTATTATTGTTAATACACTCAATTTTTTTCAGACAGATAATAAATAGATTTAATGTTCGAGGGACTTTTATCAAGAAATATTGGTATACATATATGCAATATTATAGTTGTCGAGAGAAATCATTGCTTGTAATATGATATTTAATGATTAGTCCATGAAGTGAGGCTCTCCCTGCAGTTCTATGTAATATCATATCAAATTTTCCATGAACTATTATGTTATTATTTACTAATAAGACCACATAAATCTTTATCTCAACAGATAAGACTGTTACTGACAATGGTTAATATGATTTATCGATCGACAATTCAATAATGATTACAATAAAATGGCAGATTTTGAATGAAATATATTTACATATGCGAGCATTTGAATGTTTATACTTAAACATGGTGAAGGAGCATTACCAATAAATGCAAATTTACATAAATTTAAAATACTGAATTATCAAATCAGGTAACAAAAATATAAGGTTTAGTTGCGTCATTTACTTTCTGGAATAACATTTACATTAACAAATAACAACAGGGATGGAGAAAATTTTAGAGAAAGGAATTTAGAAGTCTTGGCATTTATAGGGCTTATGACCTGTCGTTGGCTGGTTTAAGTGGCCCACACACTGTCGCCATTTTGCCTATGTTTGAACATTCTTGAATTCTTCCATCTGTTGATTTTAGTGAAGTTAAAGAGCTGAAACCTTTTTTTGTTGTGAAGAGATTCATCTGATCGTATTATTTCACATACTAGGCAATGCCTGAAAGCAATTATCCAATTTTTAAACTTCTCAGACAAGTTGATTTTTGTTTGTTAATCTTAATGACTCCCTAGAGGGTGAAATTCAGCCTTTTGTCTACAGACATTTGGACAAACTCAAAGTGTTGTAATTTACATTAACGGTAAATATTTAACAGATTGTTTTTTAAGACTAAACATAAAGTTTATATTTAATAATAAAATGTATTTTTGATGATAGCTAAGTGTCTCGATTCTGCCCGGTAGAATAAGGGTCGCCAGCAATTTTTAATTACATCTGATGGTGTGTACTAGCAGTGGTCAGTCGGCCAATCGAAGCTAATACGACTGTCAATCGCGACATGGCAAAGGAAAAAAAAAGTTACATAAAGATGAGGACTTTCAAGATTTTTTAGCTATCTTTAAAAGTTGTATTGTATGCGTAACAAAATGAAATATTTGATCAAATGTACGGTAAGGTTAAAAGAAAAAATCTGATTGTGAAATAAAATCAGTACCGTAGACGGGTATGTTCGAATCCTGGCAGGGTCAATGTGAACTCTTTGTTTTTACAATGAAATATGTAATAGTCCCTGGACTGGATCCTGAAGCATATGACTGATCTTCTATGTAACAAAAATGATCTAGATACACTGCAATTTGAGTTACAATGCACCACTGGGTGCATATATGGAAACGATGATTGGTAGATCGCACGGACACTGGACAATAACAAGAAGACCTCGGGTCTGATCAAGTTGGCCACCCCTGGCGTATACCACTGTAAATCCTAAACACATATAATTTAAAATAAACTCATACATATGTGTATTCTTAAGAAATTGTGTTGATTAGATACAAACAAATATATTTAATTGAATAACTTTTTATCTGTTCTGTGTGTGAAATAGAACCAGAACCCTGAACGAGTGGTTTTAACTCGATGGCTACTCTCACGGTTAAAATTCTGAAAAAGGAAATTAAGTTCAGATGAGTTCGCCTCGTAGTGTAGTGGTTGGCACGTTCGCCTACCATGCTAGAGGCCCCGGGTTCGATTCCTGGGAAGGTCGACGCGAAATATTGATTAAAAAGGTGGTTGGTTCTACACTGCAACATTTCATGTTCCTGGGCTGGCACCTGAAGCGTAAGGCTGGTCACTTCACCTTTATGTAACAGATGATCGATATACACTGCATTTAGTATACCAATGCCCAATGCAGTGAACCATGCACCATCGGGTGCGGACAGGAGTATGATATAGGAGTAGTATAGGAGTAGAAAATGGGAATTTCTTAATAAGTTATATTAGAAGTAATTTTTTAAATCTACGAACAAACAGCCTTACATTGTTTTACTACAACTAACCTGAAAAACTATATATATTATAAGTATGTAACTACATACTATCAAGTTTTCAAATCATATCACAATCTCATGTAAATTGAAAAACCTTATAAAAAGAAGTTAGAAACGTTATTAAAAATTCTCAATACGTAGGTATCTTATGCTTGTAAATATAAAATCATATTTGATAAAACTGTTTTCACATAAATTAATAAAAATGTAAATACTATTTATATTGTTTAAAACATACCTATAAGAATATGTGATAACATCTTTCTCCAACGATGTCGACGTAAAGCAGAATCCATCGGTCTCGCAAGTGTTGTTTGTTTTGTAGCAGATATCACAGTAGCATTTGAGAGCTGTCGTCAACAGAAAAAGTCACAAGTTATTAGAGTCTTCCTAACTTGCTGAGTAACAAATGGGTACATAATAGGTATTCGCCGGGGGCGTGCGGTGAGGTTTTGGATTAGGGAAGCAGTCACTTAGTACTAGTTAGATACATAGGTGAAATATTAGCCTACTACCAACATAGTAATTTTAATTAAGTGCTTTGAAATAAACTAAAAACCAATTTTATGCCATAATTTCAGCATAAGAGTTATATTTCATAGTTTAATATTATACTATTGTGTCTAACCGATTTAAATGCTAAATTTTTTATAAAACAGTCACAATATATAAAAAATAAACTAGTTTTCACGGTCACTGTTATTAATGTTTCTTTTTTGGGTGATACCGTGTTGGATTTGTTCGGACGTTTTGGCTACCATCACAAGAGCCATCTTCGGGGTAAACTGTGTGTTTTGAAGAAAAAAGTATGTGATTATGTACTAGTAATTTGTACCGTGTCGCAGTCGGCACATTTCTATTTGTTTTTGTAGTACGTAGCGCAGGGAACCATGTTGAGTTTAATTTAAGCCCGTCATCTTAGTTTATGTTATTTGGATGTTTGTGTATTTCAATTGCCTCTTTTGCTATCGTTTTTTATTTTTAGAATCCCTTATTTATAAAATATAAAATGAGGGGGTTAAAAGCAAAAACACCATTGTCCATGATCTTTTTTTTTGGGAAGACCAACAAAACCAGTGGCGAAAAGACTATTTTTTCAAAGTTTGATGTGCAACTTGTGCGTGGTAAAACAAGTAGCTAAAAGACTATTCATTTGAAGTTCAATGTGCACATTGAACTTCAAATAAATCAGTCTTTCGCTACTGGTTTTATTGGTCTTCCCAAAAACAGTGATCATGGACAGTAGCGTTTTTGTTTTTAACCCCCTCATTTTATATATTATAAATAAGGGATTTTAAAAATAAAAAAAACAAATTTATAGTTTAAAAAGCTGGGTGCATAATTTTACGCAAAAATAAAGGATAATTTGAGGGTGTAATATAACCACTGTACAATATTTAATTTCATGATCAAGGTTTGTGATATTAGCAACTTTTATTATTTTTGTAATATTGTAAGAGTACTGAATAAAGCAGAGGATTGCATTTTATGCAACAAAAAAAATCTATTAGAAAACAATATATTTATTTTTCCAAGTCGCGGATGGTTGCTAAAACTTTTGCAAATTGTTTAAAGGAAAAGAGATTCAATGAATATTATTAATACATACTTAAGGAAAGTCTGTTATTAGAGGCATATGTATTTTTCAACAAAGTTAATTATTTTTCAAATATTGTACAGTAATAATAATCCACCCAGAAGGTATAGACAGTATAGACGCTTGTTTAATATTTTATACAAATTATTCCGCAAAGTAAATATTTCGCATATTCAAAATATTGTAAACAGGTGTACCAACATATTTTTTTTACTATGTGTAATGTTTAAAAAAATTATTGATCTGTTATGATAAACCAATATTTGTCCCATTTAAGGTAAAAATAATTATTTCAAATGTTTAATAAATGAAATAAGTTTGTGATGTTTGCACCTAAGACCAGAAGATTGCAATTATACAGCTTAAATGGTCTATTAAAAAAAATATAATACTTACAAATCGCTGCGGGAAAGGAAAAAGTTACCAAGCGACATTTAGCAACTTTACAGAAGAGGGAAAACATTTTTGAGAAGGTAATATGGAAGTCTAAGCATTTACAGGGCTTGTGACCTGTCATTGGCTAGTTAAAGTGGCCACTTAACACACTGTGTAACATTCACCATTTTGCCTACGTTTGAACATCCATATTTCTTTGATTCTTCCATCTAAAAAACTTTTTTGAAGTAAAAGAGCTGAAACCTTCATTATGTGGGTGAGATTTATCTGGTTGAACCATTTCACCTGCTAGGCAACGTTTGAAAATAATTTATAAATTTTTATGCTTCTTATACCAGTTAGTTTAATCAACAATAAATTACTAATAATAATAATAACAACCAATAACTTTGTTGATTAAAGTTTTTTAGTTTTTCTTTTAATAAATAAAAAAAATCTCACACATAAATGAGATTGAAATAAAACTACGAAATTCTTTATTAATTAAAAAACAAAAAAAACTTGAATCGACTCTTCTGTAAAGTTGCTATATGCCGCTTGGTAACTTTTTCCTTTCAGCGTCAATATATTTATATTTTGGTTCCGCATTGTATGAAAGATGGTAATGTCATTAAAAATTATAATCCAATTATTGAACAGTGGATTTGGGTATTTTTACATATGAGGAAATTTACTTAGCAACATGTACACAATTTGCAAAAGAATAAGTATCACCTGACACTAGATCTTTTTGATAAAAAAACATAATGAGAAAGTTCAGTGCTAAGGGAAATTGGATACGAAAAATATTTTCTTATGTGCGGTAAAAATTTAAAATATAAAAATTAGAAGTATCTTGAAAATGTATAAAAAAAATTTAAATGATTTTAATAAAAACCAACTACTTTGAACGACTTCACTAGTTCTTCCGAGTCAACCAATGATAGTGTTGTGATATATTTTCGGTTTACGGGAAGTTAATTCACCAACTAGCAGAACTCACCGAAGAGAACTTAAGACGTCATACGAGGAATAACATTTTTTTTTTAAATTCATAGCGTTGATAATACGATACATATTATTTTTTTTGGATTAGTTTAATAGTACATTAACAAATAAAAAAACACTGAACATCCTCATTGTAATAAATAGAAAAAATATAAGTTCTTAATGAAAATTATTAAAACATCGCATGAATACCATATAATATTAAACGCAAGCATAGTGAGAAACTTTTGAGTTATAAGTATACACCTGAAAGCTTTCTACATAAGAAATATGCGAAGAAAAAACAATGAAATATATCCTAATAGTTGCCCATATGGAGAAAAACCATTCTACGATTATTGATCACGAAGTTAGCTACAGATTACAGCAATACGAGCCGTAGGTACTTGGGTGGAGAATTGCGAGTGCTAACCGAAACCATCCATTACAAGTTTGTCATTAAACCAAAAACCAAACTAAAAGTTTGGAATGCTTTTGTTCTATGCTGTAGAGTTTAAGGGCTTCTCTAGAGAATTATTACTCTTAGAATATATCGATGGCTCAGTTTCATAGAGCGATAACTCAAAATGTTTAAGTTATGAGTTATAATTATTCAATTTAATATTAAAACACTCCTTTCCAATTCTGCAAAGGTATAACTGTTAAAAATTATTGGTTTTCTCTTGTAAAACAGATGTTTGCATATGGAAATAAATAAATTTAACAATCTCTCAGCTCCATGACTAATTAAAATGTGATAATTTACAAAAGAGCTTTAATGCTGACAAAAAATATTATTTATTACAAATCAATTTACATGCGTCAAAAGTTTAAAAAATGTTTTCTTACATGCAGAAAAAAATGGACTATTTAATTGTACAGTGAAGTTTCTCTAAAACAGTATATTTCGAGCCTTTTGAATACGCGTCCCCTTACGAGTAGAAAAATATCTGACATCCCCCCTCCCCCTAGGACCAACTTTTGGTTTGCTTTGGGGGGGGGGGGTCACGAGCAAGGCAAAAGTACCTATTTATAATACTAATTGCATGCCAGTTTTCCATCCTCTGCTTTTTAAATTGGCCTTGTTTGTGACTGCGACCCCTTCAAGCAAAGCTTCGAGACCCTGAACATTGTTCTGAAATGTATGAAAAAAATTACCTAATAAAACAATAAAAGCGAACTACTTTAAATGACGTCGCAAGTTCTTCTAAATCAACCAGTGATAGTTTTGTGATAAATTTCAACTCACCAATCAGGAAAAATCACTGAAGAGACTAGTGACGGCACATGTGGATTAATTATTAAAAAATAATGAAACCCAAAAAAAACGTAGCAATTAATTTCATTTTTCAATTATAATTTTTTTGCACCACAACAGGCCAGGAGGCCCAATTACAGTGGTGAATTACATCACAGAACACCCAGGATTGATAAAAATCACATTTAATTTATGTGTTCTCACCAGGAATAGAACCCGGAACCTTCCATGTGTAAGTCAAGCGTCTTGACCACTATACCACGGAGACCGCCTAATAAGCAATAATATGATACACAAAAAAAAATTAAAATAATAAAAAAACCACTGAACTTCCTCATTTAATATTTACTTATTTTATTTTTGTACATAAAGAGTAAGTATATTAGGTGTACAACTTTTGCTTCCACCGATTTCCTGTAGATGCCTTTAGCGGTAAGTAATGGTTTAAATAAATATAAATAACATGTCATGCAATAAACTTAGGCACCAGTCAACATAACCTCATGGAAACATTAGTCGATTTGGGTCTGCATCATAAAGTTATTCTCGATTTAAAATGACAGTTTACGGGCTGAATTTTCATCATTTGCAGGAGGTTTTAATTTTCTGCTTCAATATGATGAAATCTGCGGCAGAGGTTTATTGAATGCTCTCAAATACTCAAATACTTATAGTGAGGCAGCTATTAGTGGGTGGTTTCAACGCTTCAAGAACGGTGGTTTTCACATCGAAGACAACCATAATGGTGGAAGAAAGATTTTCAAAGCTGAAGAATTGGAGGCCTGACTCAACAAGCAATATCAAAACCATGGGAATGATTCAGAAGCAAAGAAATTGGGTGCCGCACGCGTTGAAAGCGAGAGATGTTGAACGGTGTATGTTTGCTTGTGAACAGTTGCTGAAAGGCAAAGGCGGAAGGGATTTCTGCATTGCATTGTATCTGGGGACTAAAAATAGATCCATTACGATAACCCCAAACAAAGAAAATCATGGGGATTTCCTGGCCATGCTTACATGTAGACGGCCAAATCGAATATTCACAGCTCTAAGGTATGCTCCATATTTGATGGGACCAGCTCAGCGTAGAGTATTATGAGCTGTTAAAACCGAGTGAAACAATCAGACGCGATTGTTATCGAACGCAATTAATGCGTTTGAGCCGGTGACGGTGGTGACTAGTGGGTTGTAAGTCCACTTCTAGTTCTGCTGAATCCAGGAAAGGTGCAGTGAAGATCTGAAGACAAAGTAGCATAGTAATCGGGCAGAGTAGAGTTAAAGGAGAGTATTTACTGTTTTAAATCAAGGTTTTATTTTTCACATGTGCACATATTTATACAACGTTACAAAATTTTATCCTAGAGTTTTACTAGGTATGAGAATCGTGCCAGCCCCCCCACTCTTTTTCAGTATTCTTCCGAGCGGCCAATATAAATAGATGCCCGCTAGCCAGCATGAAAGCCGCGATTCCCTCCACAGTTCCCTCATTGCATAACCGAACGCCATCTAGAATGGACGTGAAAAGGCAGCTAGGTTGACACGCCACGTACAATTCGTTCCATGTGGGGCAGCGGCCGGTGTGACTTGGAATTAGCCGCGTATGTTCATACATATTTATCAACTCAAGCAGTTGACAGGCGCCGTGGCGCAGTTGGTTAGACGGCTATCTGTGAAACTGGCGTCGCGGGTTCGATTCCCGCGACGCCAGAAAGATTTTTATCTCAATTGGTCTGGGTGTTGTGGTGTATTTTTCATTACCTTCTTCCACATCCCCTCTATCCCACCTGCTGACAAGCCTCAAAATAGAGGCTTAGCGGGTTATTCCTTTAAAAAAAAAAAAAAAAAAAAAAAAAAAAAAAAAAAAAAAAAAAAAAAAAAAACTATAGACAAGTAACAGATTGAATAAAACTAACATATTGATTTTAATTAAAAAATAAATTAAGAAGAGGATGACATCAGCTGCACGAGAATTGAAAGACAAACGGTTGCAATACGAGAGACACGATAAAGTGATTTTTGCAGCATGACAATGCTTGACTCTATGTTGCGAAAGTGGTCAAGACATACTTGGAAACATTGAAATGGGAAATCCTACCCCACTCGCCATATTCTCCAGACGTTGCTCTCTGAGAACATCACTTGTTTCGATCAATGGCACATGGCCTTGCTGACACTTCTGGTCTTATGAAGAAGTAAAAAAAAAATTATCGATCTGCAGATCACTTCAAAAGATGACTAGTTTTGTCAACGCGGGATTTGTACGCAACCCGAAAGATGGGAGAAAGTAGTGGCCAGCAATGGACAATACTTTGAATCATAAATAATATATAACCGGTATTTTACAACAAGGCCTTGAATTTCGGAAAAAAAAAAGTTGTACACCTAATATTTTACGCAAATTAAACTCTAATGTATACTTAAATACACAAATACATGTATATATAAATATAACTATCATTATATGCATGTATGTATGTACATGCTATTCATTCTAGATAGCCATTAAGGGTTGAGTTACAAGACCTTGATGTCTTTGACTTACTGGGTGTTTATATTTGTTTATCAATGAACAGAGACCATTATTCAAGAATCAAGAATATGTCAAGTAATCATATTGAAATGTTTGTATACAAACTCTCTTCTGTTCACTAGTTCGCCCGCACCTAGTGTATACCTCTGTTATCTGGTCTCTATATTATGATGTTCACATCAAAAATACTGAATCATATATTGAGTTTTTCTACTGACATTTCTTGTTGGAACTGCATCTTAATTATAGTAATAAAAATACGTATATGGTTTTTGCTGCACTTGTACATAACTATCAGTATATAACTATCAGTATTTAACTATCACTTGTATGTAACTATCACTTGTATATAATTTGTTGCACATTAGTTGCACATTAGTTGCACTTGTATATAACATAGAAATTTGTTTAGTCTCCCACCAGTCCTACAATGTCAGTCACGACAAAAACCTTGACAGATGTTCTCTTTAAGAGCTTCAATAATCTGAGGCTTGTTGACATAGACTCGTGACATCAAGAAACTCCACAGAAAGAAGACTGGAACGGTTAAATTGGGCGATCTTGCCGGCCAGTGCAAAGCAACAAAACGAGAGATTAGGCTACCTGGAAATGCAGCCATCAGAATATTGGTTGTGGCTCATGTAGTATGCACCGTTGCTCCATCCTGTAATTGATAATTCTGCTTATTCACATATCCACAGAGATGTAAATAGGCCTCGTCGTTCATAATGATTTTCGATAAAAGTTGTCTTCCTTGTGGTTGAAATTTAGGATGGCTTGAGCGTAGGTTAAACGCGCTTGGTGGTCAACAACTAACAGCAAATGAACTGTTTGCACTTTGTAAGGGAATATCTTCAAGTTTTTTAACCAAAATTTTCTGTAAAGACCGCCGATTGATGCCCAGTTGCGTGGCACGTCGTCTGGTCAATACTCCAGGGTCCTCTGCGACATCTTTAACTACAGCCAAGATATTCTCAGCAAAATGTTGTTCTGGGGCCGGCCAGACCTGGTAGCATCTCGTGTTGTCCCATACTCTTCTACACGAGCGGCTAAATACCATAGTGTGTGCTCAGTTGGTGTTGGACAACCGGGAAATCTGCGCCTAAATTTTCGCCGCGCCAACACCACCGATGAATTATTTCACAAAAAAAATCAAAACCATTTTTCCGCATTCTTGAGGAGTATGGTGTTTCATGTCTCGTTGACGTGTATTTTGTATCTATTTACTTTACAAATTTCAAAGCAGAACTGACATTTGCCGCCATTTGCAAAAATGATGGCATTCTCCAATAGGGTGATGACTTTTGCGCCACATTGTAGTTAAAATGAAACATTGAAATACATTTTATAAACCTTCTTTAGAATGATATTAGTATGTGGCAAGTAAATTGAGTGTCTACCAGTGGCGTGTCGTCCATACATGCGATACATGCGGCACATGCCTTTAATACTGGAAAACTACGTAGGTAGTAGGTACATAACTTGTAAATAAAATATATGTACACTGTTATTAGAGCGTATATAATATGTTTATGTGTGCCCTATTTCAAGATTTAAAATAATAAAAATAAAAAACATCCAAGTATTTTAATTTTAGATTATTTATGTAATTATGAAACGTAATCGCCCCAAAAATCGGCAACAACCAACCATACATAACGGGGGGCCACTGACGACTGACGGATGCTGAGATACGCATACAAAATACTCAATGATGCGCATATGCTAGAAATGCTCCCGAGAAATTAAATAGTTTGCGCAAGCGCACCAGAACTTGGACCGCTAATTTTACCCGTGTATTGGAGTGTTTTGCACTGTTATAGTAACCTACACTACCAACTGTGCATGCTGCTCGGATTTTGCATTTCTATAGAGGATAAGATTGCCTACCAAGTAATAATAATTTATTTTTGAGATACTTTTCTGTTTTTTAGAGTAAGGACTTTTCTGTGGTATTCTGCATTTTTTACGTTGATAATTAAATCTGTAAACTAAATTGAGTAAAATATTCAGGAAACAGAATTTTGTGAATATTATTTCCTTAACATCATAATTATGTAACCAAATGAGAATTTCAATGTGTTAAAAAACAATAATGACCTAGTTAAAATGTTTATATTTTCTTTAGTGTAAAACAGCGATGTTGAGACTTTTGATGTGTTCTCTCTAAAACAATGTTGACTTCCGGTTTTTATTTTACCTAACCAAAACAACCAAATTTAAAATTAGTTTTGAGTTCAGTGTTTTTTCTTTTCACGTAAAAAATAGCCTATCGAGATAACTTTTACATTTTTAACTCCAAAATGGCTGTCTGAATTATAATTTTTGTTTTTTATTTTTAGTTATTTGTCTTCTCATTTCACAAAATGTTTTTTTATTCTTATTTCCAACTACAAACTTTTAAAATAACTTTTTTACTTTGATTTTAATTTTCAAACTACTTTCATTTATGTTTTTTTCTTTTCTTTTTTATGAAAAAATATAAATAGTTAATTGATGTCCTTAGATTAATAATATGGAAACTTCACTGGTCCATTAGAGTTGAGTCTAACTGTGTATACTATAAAGCTATGTAATTGTACCGTGTTTCCTGAATAAAAGATAATAAAATAAAAATAATAAAATAAAATCACACAAAAAGGGTAATCCACCAAACTGATAACTATTGTGCCATGTATTTACTTGATGCACCAAGGAACATTGAAAAGAGTTCAAGCCCACACTATGCATGCACATACATATGTAGAATAAATAATAAATCATGACAAGGGTACTTTTATATTCAGCGATACGTTTGGGAAAAGTTAGATTCTTATCAAATTATTCATTTCAAAGTAGATGTCGAAACTGACATCCAGAATACATATTGAATTATGCATTAGGTTAGCATACAGCCACTTTGTATAGTGAATTTCATTTAGCACAAGTCAGCGTTCTTTTGATTAAAAGAGTTATCACAAACTTAGTGACCCAAAGACAAAATCTGGATGATGATTAACCAGTTAACTGCACATTTATAATCATCACAACAATTTAATTATCTTTTAAGCTAATCTCGTAAATAACATTCGGTACATAATTGAAACATTTTTAAAATTATATTTTTAAATATACTAGTAATGACAAAAAAAGCAAGATGTTTTATAGATAAGAAATATGAAATAAAATGTTACGATGTTCGCAAATGTAATTTACTGCTTACTTTTCTGGAGTGTTTTCTTCTAGGCAGTGCCCATACAAATGTCACTGTCAGACTATTACGTTTTTGTATGGGAGGTAAAAAATATAAGAGATGAATTACGATAACAATAAATGAAAGTAAACGGTAGGTAATAGACGAAATATTAAACAAAAATAATAACCTCGGAATAAGAAGTTGGCATATAATCGGATAATTCCGTGAGCTAAAATCGGAATGGGTAAATAATCATGGAGGAACATTTGCGCAGCATGACAAAATTATATTTAGGGAATACAGGACACGACATATGAAAGCAATAGTTTTCTATAGGAATTAAATAGGAATTTTGCACTGTTTACATTATTTAGATAACTAGACTTACCACCCACGCCATTCAGGGCCTGACAGAGGAAAATGAATGCCGCTAGATACACCAATACATTATGCATCTCTAAATACATCTTTGAATTAAAAGATAACGCCGTGTTATGAAAACCATTTCTATTAAAACTGCGAATGTTCTCCGTTTTAGCAACGAATTCCTAAGTTATTTCACTGGAAGAGGTATGTGTATTTTACACATACGTATATAATTTCACATATTATTTCGATCGCGATTCACAGAATATTTAATAGCGAAAAGGAATATATTATTTACGACGGTCAAACACATCATTTTACTCTATTCAAGAATTACGTTTATGTTGTAAAAATATATATTTTACTAAATATGACAAAACACGCCCCGTCTACCCTCGGTTACGAGCTCCGCTCTACTTCGCGCTGACAAAACAAAATCTAGGAACTGAAACCAAACCGTACGGGCTCGAATTCCAAAGATATTTAGATCTAGACAAAATGCTTGAAATGTCACTTTTGCATAGAAATTATTACCATGTGGTTAACTAGACAAAATAAATACCAACTAGTACTTAACTAACTCATACAGTGTTGCAAGACGTGGTTACATGATTACTGCATTATTTTATTTATTTTTAAATGTACGTAAAAAAAATATTTTTAGTGATATTAAGTACTGATAATACAATAAAAAAACTATGAGTTCCGTTACATCATAAAGTCAACATCATAATTATCTTCATCATTTTCCTATCCGCACACCCGGTGGTGCATAGGGCACTGCATTTGATCTTCAAAGGGGCGATATTGTCACGATAAGGATGAATGATCGACAGGAAAACAAACATTCTACGGATTTTTCTAAAAATATTGTAACCATTGGGGGTTTATAATTGTAGGGAAATATTTATTTATTTATTAACGGACTTAGTCCATTAAAAAAGTGGCAAACACAAATCTATATAAAACATACAGGAACTGTTGCCGACACGCGCGCGTGCCCGCGCCAGAAGAGCACGGACGGCCACTTAGCAAACGAAAATTTTGCTGATCCTACTATGCTGCCAGTTTTTGGATCGGTGGTCAGGGAGTGTTGCGCAGACGCCACCGTCCCTTTTGAAAAGTAGAGCGCCCTCACTCTGCTTCAGCTCGGAGACCTGCGGTGCAAGCCTTCATTGTTTATTCCGTAGAATAAACCCCGTCCAAAGCCTTGCTTACCAGTGCGTGTAAACAAGGGTACCTTCGGCAAGGCTCGTAAACGTGGATTATCCAGGACTACAGGACGAAGGCGCACAAGATCTTCGGGTTCGGAGCAAAGCGGGCGAAGGTGATTTTGACTATTGTAGAAATAAAACACAGAGTAGAGAAAAATTTAAAGTTTTTTTAAAAATTCAAAATTGCACAGATTTTATGTAATAAGTTGTACCGTGTCACAATCGGTTACCAAAATGTGCACATTCTAAAAGTTTTTTTTTTTTTGTAGCACAATACTACATAGAGAAAAAATTCTATAAGTATAAATAAATGTGAAAATGTTTCTAATCTATCAATAATGTCTAGCTCCTGTCCAACTTATCAAGTGGATAAAAAACCTTCATTATCACGTTAGCCCAAGAGGCTAGATTTAATGGGTTTTTACCTGCAGAAAAAACAGAAAAATTGCGAAATTCATTCGTTTAAAATCAGGTAGATAATAAATGTATGAATACTTAAATGTCAAAAATGTGTGCATTTTTTAAATGTCGAATAGTAGGTAGATAATAAAAAATGTGGTTTTTGGCGAAGACCGCAGCTCGATCGGGCTCCGGGGGCGCCGGCCGCAGCCGTCGCCGCGTCGGATGTGCCGCATTTGAATTTTCGCGCATTCGGCAGCGGCTGGCCCGAACTCCGCAAGTCCACGGCGGACGCCCCCCGGGCTCGATTTCGCTGCGAAAATCGCCAATCATCATGGATTCGAGTTCTTAACTAGATTCTTCACGAAAAACCTAAAAGTAATAAAATAATTTTCAATACGAATCACGTAAATAGACCCGGAATTTCGGCGAGTCGAAATAGCGGGAAAATTCTAATTTAAAGGTGAAAATTTAAAGTTTCTTTTAAAAATCTAAAATAAATAACCTGTGCAACAAAATTAAAGTCAGAGTGCGTCGGACCTTCTAAAATCATTATAAAGTTCAAATATAAAATACTGGAATAATTTTCCGAAAAAGTATGAATGTAAATTACAACAAGATCCTAATGGAATTCAATTTCCCAAATAAAATCTCCTAAACTGTATATAAAAAATATATAAATAAAATTTAAGATATAAAAAATTGGTCTCCGACACAGACACAATTGAATAAAATACAAATAAACAAAATTAAAGCTTGGAGAAAAAATTAAATAATAATTACTACCTCAAGGCAGGATCTGGTATATCTTAGCGATTGTAAATCTAGAAAGACTTACACCAAAAAAGCCCAGATATTGTTCAAATTTATCAAATTGAAAATTAATAAATAAATAATGTCTACCTTACCAGGAATCGAATTTAGAAGCTCAAACATGGTAGGTGAATGCGCTAATTAGTATGGCGGAAATTTTTAATCTCTATTTAATTTACAAAACACCCCTGGTTCTATTTTACACACTGGACTGTATTCGTCATCCATCCAGGCTGGAGGTAATGGGTAAAAATCATGGTTTTTAAGTTTATATGTAAATGCTCATACTCATATTAATACTTTGAGTTATTTTATTTATTTAACTTTTTGTACACCATGGATCATCCATTTAACCAAAAACAGACTATGCAGAAGTATGATTAGCTGTTTATAAATAGTGAGTGGATAGTGTTAGTACAAAAAAAAACAGAAGAAAAATAATAATATATTTACAGTAGACATACCATCTCTCTGGGAAAATCTCGATGTGTACCGTATTCTTCCCAAGATTATTGCCGTTATAAAGGTGCTCCATGTAGACAGCAATTATCGTTTGAGAATTGGCAGCACTTAGACTGATTAGATCGGGGTCTCCACTGGAGTGAGGCAAGGCTGCGTCCTTGTACCATTCAAATTTATCATATTGATGGATTTTATCTAATGCAAATCAATACCACCTGATCGAGGCATAGAAATGAACTCCTACTAAAGTTGTGCGACTTGATGTACGCAGATGATGCAGTTCTTTTCAAAAAGTCTGTTGGGTGATCTTCAGAAAATTGTTGACAAACTGCAGGAAAACTCTGCACATCTAGGTCTTAATATTAATACCAAAAAGACCCCGATTATGTGCAATAAATCCTGTCCTAACCCTGATTATCCTCTCTATAATAACAGGCAGAGGATCGAGAAATTGATTTTTTGCAGATTATTGATAATTGAGGGTAGATCATTCTTTTCAAATGAAGCTCATGCACCACAGGTTTGCTAAACAAAAAAGCTTTAAGTCAATTAAAAACAACATGAATGCAGAAATTGTGTTGTTTTTGCAAAAAATTGCTTTTTTACCCACCCTGAAAATTTTATTTTCTGTCAGTTATGTGGTTTTTAAAATGACTTAATTGATTTCTGGATTGGCAATCAGTGACAGGAAAAATTGCAAATGATTGTCATGAAGATTTTAATAAATTCTGAATCACACAAAATAGTAAGCCTTTTAGTTTATCTCTTACAATGTATTATTTACTTTTATTCTTGATTTATTATTTATTCTCAACCAAATATTTGTAATGATTGTAATTGGGAATAAAACTAATTCTTTATTTGTTAAAAAATTTATTGCTTTTTTTTACAAAACAAACATCCTTTATTAACTCATCCACAATGATTATTCTTGTATGACAAATAATATTTTTATTATTGTAGCTTTGATATTGTGGATTATTAATATGTATCTTAGAGTATTTACATCTAATATACTCTAAGATATGTATAGTATATGTATTACATAGTTGTCACTTCTACAGCCTTAAGTAACTACAATTAGTTGAATGAAGTTATTGCAAACCAGCCTTTTAGATACACAGAAAAATAAAACATTTTTTGTTACGCAAGCGGAAGTTTAATATTTAAGTTGCAATCTTCGTATGAAAGTAAACAGTGCAAGTATAAAGAAAATAACGAAATATTCATTTGGATTGATGAATTTATGTTTGTCATTAGAGGTAAGTCAAGAACTTAAGAGTTAGGCAACACAGATAATTTGTTCTTCCCGAATGCAGCACCAATTTACCATCGATGCCTATTTGAGAATGATTGGTCTGTTATGAAGCTTACTACTACTTTACAATAGCTCTGGAAGATGTCTTCAAAACTCTTGTCTGGAACGACAAGGGTATTAACATCAACGGCGAACTCATTAGCAATCTCAGATTCGCAGATGATATAGTCCTATTTGCTAAAGATGAGAAAGAACTCGAAAACATGATAAACGAAGTTAATACAGCATCCCTGAAAATAGGCTTGAAAATGAATGCTTCAAAAACTAAAATAATGAGTGATGCAAACCAATCATGTAACATCTTAGTAAATGGAGAAATAATTGAAAAGATTGATAGTTATATATACTTAGGACATGAAATAAAGCTCGGCAAAGATAATCAAGAGGTAGAAATAGAAAGAAGGCGAGGTTTAGCATGGGCCGCCTTTGGTAAGCTCTCATTTATCCTAAAATCTCCGAAGTATTTAATTTACTTAAAGAAAAAACTTTTTGATGCTTGTGTTCTCCCTGTACTGACATATGGCTGTGAAACTTTTGTGTTCACAAAAAAAAAATTTACACAAATTATGAAAGGAGAATGCTGGGTATTTCGTTGAGAGACAGATAAACCAATACATGGATTAGAGCGAGAACAAAGATCACCAATGTGGTCCATAGCCAACCAAAAATGGAGCTGGGCTGGTCATATAGCCAGAATCATAGACTCTAGATGGACCAAAAAAGTCCTGGAATGGCGACCCAGAACGGGTAGAAGAAGTGTCGGCAGGCCTCAGACAAGGTGGTCTGATGACATAAGACAAGTTGCAGGAAGTGGTTGGATGCGGTTGGCTCAGGATAGGGAAATATGGAGACTAAAGGGGGAGGCCTATGTTCAACATTGGACAAGAGACGGCTGATGATGATGATGAAAGCTTACTAAGAGAGGTGGATATTTTCTTACTTGGATTATCAGTGTTAGACTCTTCCTCTCTAACTATGTATTGTGATGTGTATGGGTAATTAAGTTATCTTTGTTTTTTCTAACTTTTACGAATTACATGTTCATATATCCTTCAATTTTCCATTATGGCATTTTTAGTAATTTTTTATAAAACTCGTATGTACATTGTAATTAATTGGCAGGTGTGCTGTAATGCACATGTATTTAAAAAAAAAAAAAAAATGAAAATTGACAAATACTTTTTGTTAATACATACTTTCATTTCAAATTGGATAATATATGTGAACAATATAGCTTTTGATAAAACGCAGAGTTTGTTACATCATTTAGTGAAACTCCAAAGAAAGTTTGAAAAAAATTGGAAACAATTAGTATTATTGGATAAGAATATGTTTATATGTGCCCTATTTCAAGATTCAAAATAAAAAAAATAAAATAGTATTACATCACTCAATAAGTTCGTAGTATGATTAATAAAACAAAAACTTTAGGGGAAAATTTGACTGTTCATCAACGTGTCTCCTTCAAGAGTGATACATTCATTCTAATGCTTCCCTAACATTTCGATTCCTTTTTTGTCAATTAATAAAATGCTGTACACATCCCAAAGTACAGAGGCCATACCAGCTGACATTGGGCGGCTTCCGCTGGCTGCTGTCCACTCAGCTGACTGCCGATTGGACTATCGGAGTATAGTGATGGATCCATGTGCATGAAAATAATATTTTTATTGAGCTAAAACAGCGCTCTGAATGGTCAACGATCAACTGAGAGGAAACGAGGTACCTACTTCGAACAGAGCTTTCTTATAGGCAATGCCTTCTGATATTTTTAAGGTAACAGCTTTCTCACGCAACATCAACTTATCTGCCAAACCTACTTTGTGGACTCTTTTTATGTTTCCTAGAACAATTGCCAAATTTGGGCGACTAGAGCGTTCAGAATCATCATCTTATATCATTTAAAATCAGCAAACTACGTTTATACTTTTTGTCTAGATGGAGCAGAATCCAAATAACACTTGTCAAACCATTGCTTTGTTTGAATGGTATTTTTAAGCAATGCTACATCAACACATGAAATGCAGATTTTCCGATTGTTTTGAAAATTACAAAAGTAGTGTCACTAAAACCACTGTAACATGTGAATTGAACGTCAGATGGTTTTGAAATTTCAACATGCATTATTTAAAGGTTGGTACTCCCTAAAACTAATATGGATTTGTCAATAGTGGCGCCAACTATATGTCATCCTACGAATTTATTGAGTGATGTGTTATTTATATTTACATTTCAAAATGTTTTGCATTTTTAGATTGTTGAATATTGTAAATTGAAGAATAAATATAAATAGTATCTTTTTGCCTTCGTCTACACCTGGTACAAACTAAAACATATTTACTTATATACGATTGCATTTTGTAAAAAATCCATAATTTTAAAAATTAACTAAAAAATAAGCAGTTAATCAAAATAATTGTTATATCATCCATGCAATTATAATTTACATTAAACATTTCATAAATCTTTACTTTTTGAGTAGACAAAAACTACTTACTCCAGCAAAAAGTGTTCAGTGATACCCGAATTTCAGTTTTCTTAGAAATAAAAATAATAATAATGTTTTAATTTTAGTTCAGTTATTAATTTAATGAGGAAGTTCAGTGTTATTTTATTTGTTAATAGACTATCACACTAAGCCAAAAATATTAATTCTTTATTTTTATTTCATTTAAATTATTTATTGACAATTCTTGATGGAATTCCATTGTAATGATGTAATAACTTATATTTACATATAAGTTATTAATTTAAAAAATACTTGGTACACTTCCACCCTCTAATGGGCATCTTCAGACTGGTGAATATTATACAGTGTATGGATAATTTACATAAAACTAAATATTATCTTAAGTGTAGGTACATTTAAAAATAAGTTGAAAAATATACAATACGCAATATTGCAATGGAACAGAGTGAGACAAATGATTGAAACATGTGTTAGCAGTGTACTTTAAGAGAATATTCTATTATATGAAAAATATTTATTGTTTTATTACAATGTACAGGGTCTAACTAAGGGGGCTAATAAGGGTAAGTTTTTAAATTCTATCTGCTGATTTATTAAAATTCTATCGCTATTATTAGACCCCTTAGTTAGACCCTGTACATTGTAATAAAACAATAAATATTTTTCATATAATAGAACATTCTCTTAAAGTACACCGCTAACACATGTTTCAATCATTTGTCTCACTCTGTTCCATTGCAATATTGCATATTGTATCTTTTTCAAATTATTTTTAAATGTACCTACACTTAAGATAATATTTAGTTTTATATAAATTATCCATACACTGTATAATATTCACCAGTCTGAAGATGCCCATTAGGGGGTGAAAGCGCTAATTGGCCAAAATAAATAAGTGGAAGTGTACCAAGTATTTTTTAAAAATTAATAACTTATATGGAAATACAAGTTATTACATCATTACTTTATTTTTATGTTTTGTATTCTCATCGCTATGATTCTTTAAAGTTTGGTAATTACTCTGCTCGTGACGTTACGAGTGGTCGTTGGTGAGTTGTGCTGACATTTAAAAGTAGAGCCCCGTAGCTGTCAAAATACATTAAAAGTTGAAAAAACTGGCTACCTAGAAACCAGAAGTCTATTACAACACATAAAAATGCTAAAATTGATTGGTTGTATCACAAGAACCTGTGACTGAATTCATTTTCATTAATTTTTTCATAAATTTTTGAGAAACTTCACCGTACAATTAAATGCTCTAATTTAACTAGTGCATTTTTATTCATTTTTTATACATTTTCGAGAATCTTCACCTTAAATTTAGAAACTCTTATTTTTACCGCGTGGAAGAAAACATTTATTATATGTAATTTCCTGTAGCACAGAACTCCTCAATCCATCAAAATTATAAAATGCATTTTTGAAAAAAAAAAACATTATATACAAATGATAAAATCATATACAATATTAAAATTATAAAATTAAACATAAAATCCAAAAATTGTAAATATTATAAATTCTAATTAAATTAAATTAAGACTAAAAACATGCATAAAATGGTGACTGATACAATAGCTTTAGTTTGAATAAATCTAAAAAAAAGCTTTTTTGTATCGTTTGATGTTGTTAGAATATTTAACAGGAAGATTGTTCTAATGGTAGCAATACACGTTTGCCAAGTGTCGACAAGCGTTCACAAATTCAAGCTGCGGATCAAGCGTTTGGCTTGGAATGCGAACGCTTGAGAGCGCTTGATGCCGATTGGGACAGTGTCGGTTTTTTTTGCACAGAAGCTTGTGGGAAACGCATGTGAGGTCTGTCAGTACAGCTTTCAAACGCTGACGTATTTGAAACCCAACGGGGAAATCGATAAAGATAAGAAAAAAATTGTCTACGGCCATGAATAAAAAAAAAATATTAATTCATTAATCAAAATGTTGATTCATTGTTTTGATAGTATTGTAAAAGAAAAAATATATATAATTAAAACAGAATGGATTTTGTCTTACTTTACCGGCGCAGAATCCTTGTACAATTTTAGGTATTTATTTATGGTTTATTAATTCATAACGAACTTTTAATAACATTTAATTGAGTATCAAAAATATATTTTTTTCAAATTGACTTGAAAAGGCTTTCCATTTTATATGGTTTGGCTAGATACTTTAAGTAAAAAGTGAACACTCTTGTAACTTAACCATTTAAAGATGCCAAAATTCTTTTTGTTAATGCAAGACGATAAGTGGCTGATATAGCACCCGTGAAATCTATATATTGTTTTAAAATATAGGTAAAATTTTGCTTAGCAAGAATTTAAAATCAGCTAAATAGCAATTGATGAATTCTTAATTTTTTAAAGTATCCATTGATTTAAAATAAAAATAATTTAGCGCCTACATAACATATACATCTTAGCAACTTCGAATTTCGCTACGCTTGGACGCTGAGGACAAACTGCCACACATGCAATCGTGAAGAGGCTGACATTTGGCTTGCCAAGCATTTGGCCAAGCGGCTTATGACAAGCATGTGGAGGTTGCATAAGAACGGTCGCCTAACAGTTGTACCTAGATATGTACTGATTCCCAAGGTCTACAATTAGAAAATAATGTTAGGCTTGTATAAGTAACATGCATTTTACTTATAAAATCTATACATTATTTTCAAATGGAATTTCGTCTATGGCTTATCCAAAACTAAAAATGTATTTACATAAATTTTGAAACAAAATGAAACAGGAATATAAATATAAAAACATAAAATTATTCTGAAAAATAAAAAAACTGATTAACCCTTATCTTGGCATCTTGGCAGAGGAAAAAATAAATTTTGACGGCTTAAAAGGCTTCAGAATCCCAAACAATTGTTTTTTTTTGCTTTGTGGATTGGATTGTGATAATGCTTTTAAGAATGAAAAATATGGTAGAGCAGTTTTAACTGAGTGCTGTTTTACTCCTGTTTTAGTTAATGACAAAAAATGAAATTACATGTATCCTATAGGATACATTGCCAAGAAAAAGGTTAAGTATTACAAAAAATCACATCACTATCATGGAATTAATTTGTTCTAAATTGGAATTTAATAAATACTATGATTGCACAAATGTCAGGCGTCTGTTCTTTCAGAAAAAACAAATTGTAGATTAAAAACAAAAAAATTGAACAAACTTGTTTCATCACAACGCATAATTTTTATTTTTATTTAACAATTTCCATTACACTTATCGGTAACATTTAAAATCACTAAATCACTAATAAATAAAAAAATACCTTATGTAAATATAAAATTATTAGACCCTTTTTTATATAAAAAAAATTCAGTCTCAAATTGTATAATTGATTTCATTAATTGATTAAGATTTTTAAAGAATATAATTTTTAAGGGATAAAAATATGAAATAAAGGTTAATCAAATAAGCTACATAACATTTTTAACCGATTGTTTACTACTATACTAGATACAGTTTTATACTCGGAACGCTGGCAATGATTATCCCATATTTATAGCTGAACCGAAACTAAATACACATGTTAATAATGTTAAGTAAGATGAAGAAGAAGACGTATCACCTATAAATTGAAGTATATGGTAACATTATGTATCGGCCTTTCAATACATTTAACACATATTAGTTCATCAACGATAAAATTCTTAAAGGAAATCGGTCAAAAATTAAATAAGTTTATTTATAATACATTTTCATTTCATTTCAACATGATACAGTGATGACACAAACTATAAAATCAGTAATAGGACCTGCCTGGGAGATTACATCATAGTTTATAAAAAGTCATACTAAAGTCAATATAATATTATTTATTGTAGTGAGAGTCGAAATCACAATATTCAATTTGCAAGTGCGGTAGAAAGACGTAAGAAAATGTCACATTGAAAATATGGCAATAAGTTACTTCACATAAACTTACTCTGACTTCTAATATTTATGGATTGTCAAATTTTCTGTTGTGATTTTTTTGTAAAACAGGTGTTAACATAAGTAGTGTCCGTTTTTTCCCAAATTTAAAAATGAGCACCGGAAGTCTAACAAAATGGTAAAGGTAATAAAGAAAATTTTCTGTTCTATAAGATATTGTGTTTGCTTTTACGTTACATGTATTGTATTATTTTATTTGATTACAAGCCTTCAAAATAGAATGTCAAGTAAATGATTGACACCTCCTTCTGTTCGCATTCTTCCGAATTAAGTTCGCATTCTTTCGAATTAAGTTTGCTGCTAAAGCTGTTTGCGATATTTGTGCAGTGTACAGTGAAGATGCTACGAATTATTGTCAAATTTGTCAAAAAATAATGCAAGAATATATCGTGGGTATACTGACAAAAAACGTTAACTCGAAAATAGGCGGATTTGACTTAATGATGCAGTTTTGTGAAGTTTTAACGCTCTACAAACTGCCAAAATACTCATATTAAATTTCATATATCTGTAGTTTTAAAAATAAATTTAAGGTTAAGTCGTATACCTGGTATTTTATTCAGGCTAAATGTTTTAAATACCTTAATATAAAATTTAGAAACCGAAAAATTTAAAACATGTTCTTAAATGTGCACTTAACATCTTACTATATTTAAATAAGATATAAAAGATGATTGACTTGATTTCTCAAAACAGGGATTAGAGAGTTAAAGCTTTTTGCCAGTATACCCACGATACATTGTTAACTAATTTATTGAAATAGTTTTTTTATTGTGTCTTCATGTTTTCTTATGTTTTTGAAAAAAACGGACACAATTTATATCAACACCCAATATATTGTCAAATTTTGTATCTAAAAAGTAAAACTTACAAATAAATAATGTTTAAAAAGAAATTAAAGTATTTTATAAATTTTTATCAAGAGTTAAAATAATACATGTAATGAATTAAACATCAGACGTCCAATCTTCAATACACGAATCGACGTCGTCTTCCGGATCTTGGCTTCCGGAATTTGTTGCTCTGTTCTCGATCCTAATACACTTAGGACATGTCTTTAGTTTCCTTGTCCAGCAAACGCGATGGAATAATGAATTACATTTCTCACACGCAATGGAACCAGAGTCAAACGGAAATATGACATTATCATTGCCGCATAGCTCACAGAGGTAGCCTTTCCCGTAGCATGCCTGAAATAAACAATTACTAGTATTGCAATCACTTGCTAAGACGCTTGCCTCATGGTCGAAGGGTTCCGGGTTCGATTTCCGGTGTGATCACAAAAATTTAATGTGATTTTTGATGTTTAAAATATCTACTCGTTCAAATACCTGAGGCAAGACGCAATCCTAGCCATCAAGAGCTGAAGGTTGTAACTGCACCAGTAGTCATGTGGTTTGAAGACACTGTCTTATGAACAAGTCAGTTCCGATTCGTATTATAATTATATCATATAGTTTAATAAAAATATATGTATATAAATATAGAAAATATTAAATAATCGTATTTATTATTTTATAACCAAGTAACACAGTACTAGCTAAAGTAAATATGTTAGAATAAGTACTTTGGTTAAGAATAAATTTTAATTAATTTATATTTAAAATTAGACTATGTTGTAAAACAAAAAATTCAATTAAAAAAACTTAAACTTAACTTGTTTTGTAACAATGCAATTTTTTATTTTTTTAATATGTACATATTATAACTTACTGGTGTTGCAGTGGTTAGCTCGTTTGGATAGTGTTCTGAGTTTAATTCCTGACAAGGTTGACATGAAATATTTATTTTAAAGGTGTATTCACCATAATATTTCATAGTTACCCTGGACGGAATCTGAAGCAGAAGACTAATAATTTTTAATGTATGTAAAAATAATTGAGACACTCTGCAAAGTATGTCTTTCTTGTACGTATATGTTTGTATATGTCTGTATATGTTTATATACATTTATATGTTATGATTCATATTGTTAGATTACGCAGACAGGGTAAGTCAAATTGTAACAGAGTCGTATAAGTTTGTGAGCAGGTTTCCTGCAAGACAACATTCAGAAATAAAACATAAAGATATGATGGAATATTGACAGACATTAGTTAAAAAGAGTTACACAAAATAATTTTCATGCAAAAGTTATCAATAACAGTATAGATTGAGTTTTTCTACTGACATTTCTTGGTGGAATTGCATTTTAATTTTAATAACAGTATAGAGTGGAACACCTGTACATAGCAAAAGCAATCACAAGCAACAAAAGCTCAAAAGTCATGTGTTAATAAGAACCGTCCTGAATAAGCTTTACAGGTATCATAGTTATTCTTTATTCAGGGAATTCAGAGTGTTTGATATCAGACAGCAATAATTACTGAAGGCAATTCAAGCTGAAACAGAGATGTACACCCATCAGTTTCTTATCATTCGGAGACTCAGAGTTCCAATAGTGATCCGATTTCCCGACAAATGGTTAGAAATTCTGTAGCACAGAGGCAATACTCCTATAATATAGGACAAAAATGAAATACAGTAAAACCCTTTTTATACATTTTTCAAAGGAACAAGAAAAAGAGTGTAAAACTGAGGCAAACAGTAAAGTGAGGATATGAAAAATATATGGAAAAAATAGGAATTACAGAAAAATAAAATAATTTGCTACACTATAGTGTACATATACTTCCAGAAAAGTTGTAAAAATGGTGATGATTGGGGATTGTTAATGTTTTTTATTGACTATTTTATATGATTTCACTAAAAATATTTCAATATTTTGTATTTTTTCAAACAATATTATGTAATCTGTTTTTTTCTTTGATTTCAAAACAACATGTTAAAATTATTTTATGTGTAAATAATAAATAACAAAAATAAAATTTTGAATTCTCATAAAATAACGTTCACTATTTTTTCCCTTAAATGTTGGGAAATTTTATTTATACGGTATCACTTTTTTTCTATGGCATCACTAAAAACAACTGTCATATAGATCGCTGCAAAATTGTTTCATACTTTTATGACAACTTTTTAAACTATACTTTTTTTAAATTTGAATATTTATATTGTTATGTTTTAAACATCGCAATTCATTGATATTAAAACTTTATTGTTCCTAAACAGTGGCAACTGCGCATCATGATTTGTACAAGTCAATATGACGTTTTTGTTCAAATGAAAACTAAAACTAACCTTAAAGGAAGACACTTAAACAAAAAGGTCAATTACACTGCACCTGCTTTGAATTTAGGTTAAAACAAACATTTATCTTTTATTAGTTGTTTACCTGTTTTTACTTTTCATTCACGCGGCACATGCAGTGGCGCGCGGACCGCGGCACCATTATTACGACATAATTTTGGCTTTTTTGACACATGATATGAATTCAGAAAAATTTAAACGTAAAACCGGGGTGATAAAAAATTTAAAAAACGTTAATTAGGGGGAATATTTGAATGAGAATGTGTATGAATAAAAATGGGTCGTGGACATTTAGGTGTAAAAGCGGGAAAACATAAAATTGAGGAACGTAAAAACGAGGTTTTACTGTAATAATAATGCAAGAACCATAGAAATGTTGTAAGAGTCTCGAGCAAAAGAGGTTACTGACCAATTTCCTTAGTGAAATTGGTCGCAGAGTAAGCTTTGAGTGAGGGGCTTACATATTTATGGCGTATGTGAAATTCATTGGGTTTACTGATTCCTTACCTGGCACTCCATGATGTGGCTTCTAAACTTTTCTAGCAGTTTACTGAGCTGAGAAACTAGAAGGCGATCTCGAGCCATTTCTAGGTTCTCTATGCTGTACAAGTTGGAGCTTTCTATCATGTGAAGCATATCACCACTTATCAGTGTTCTTCCTTCTTGGCAAGCCACTAAATAGTTGCGAATGTGTTTGAAATCTCCTCGCATCTTGTGAACCTGGGAAATACATAAATATTAATTCATTTACACCCTGAGGTTATTTAAATTAACATATTATTAAAAGTACTTTTTACGAGTAAAAGGTATTAATTAAATCAGCAGATGAGGCAAGTTAGGAATTCTAAAAAATTTATATTTGACTCTTAACTGATTCAGAATGAGTTTGGTAATGAATAGCAGTGAGTCCAAACGGGATAATTGAGTTCTTTCTTATGAAATCAATAGGTTATGAACTCTTATAGATTGACTAAAATACACCGGAAAATTTTTTTTTTAGACAGTTTTGAAATAACAGTACAAAAAAGAAATAAAAAAAATAATAATTTAACAGTGAGTAATAGCAACACGAGTATTTATTTATTTATTCATATTTTTTGCTTACAAACTATAATTAATAATAAAAATAATGTGACCTCACTGGGGTTTCCCGTGCCGAGGACACTTAACAATATACTTTTTAAAAATTACATTTGAGAATACACAAAGGAGACTAACTTTAAAAAAAACTAAGATAATTAACAAATATTCAGACAGTTTTAAAAACAAGGTATTTATGTACATCTATATTATTTATATTACAAAACACACAATTAAAATAATTAAACAATTCCATACATCGTTCTTTTACTTACTAGGCGCAGAGAGGAATGCGCAATGGAAGAGTGATGCTAAATAATCTTTGTTACAATTTTTGAAGTATTTTGTGTCATTCTTCAAGAAAATCAAGGTAGGTAGTACAAATAGTAAACATTTTTTTTTTAAATACTGAAATGATTTTTTTTATAAAGAAACCTATCCATCACTTTATTGAGTATACTTTTTCTACACGGTACTTGTGAAGCGTATCTCCCGTGCAAAAAGAAGTTCCGGCGTATAGACAAAGACCAGGAAAAATCCTAATTAATCTAGCATGGACCAAGTAAATACAGTACAGATAAAGTGTTGTCAGGGCATGTGAAATAGGAAGACAGCTTGCTTCTCCAATATTAATTATCTTTTTTAATCAGATAACGGATGAGAAAATTTTCTTGTACAGTGATTAACAATATAACTTACAAAATCTAATTCACCCACAAAACTAAAGAGCTTATTGTTGACTTCCTCCAAATTGATGATTGGTCTCTTTTTTGTTAAGGTCAAAAGTTGAAAGGCAGCTTGTGACACATATTTCTTATCCCAATCCCAATTGTGCACTATCCGTGCTGGGATTTCTATTGCGTCGTTCCAGTGACATGTTGTGCAATAGAATAATCCAGAGTAGTCACAAAGCCGTGGCTCACTTAACCTTCCACCTGAAATCACAACACAATATGGGTGTATGTAATATCTTTAAAGCAATAATTCACTCCCACTTAAAGAGAAGCCCTTTAGCTCTATTGCATAGAACAAAAGCGTTCCAAATTTTCGGTTTGGTTTTTAGTTTAACAGCAAATATGTAACGGGCGGTTTCGGTTCAGTTTGCGCTTGCAATTCTCGACCAGGGCCCCGATTACAATGGGAAGTTAACAGAGTTATCTTTGACTGTCTATAAAGAAAAAAACGATATTTGTATCCGAAAATGAGTGTATTTGCTTGAACAACAAACATTTCAAGTATCTTCGTCTTCTAAAAGCAGAATATGTGTAAAAAAATTGTATAAATATTTTTCTTTTCATACAGAAAACTTAATTTTACTTTGTAGATAAAATTTAAGTCAAATGTTAACTTCTTATTGCAATCGGGGCCCTGAGTACATATGGCCCGTTGCATTGCTATAAACTGTAGCTAACTTCGTAGTTGATAATCATATAATGGTTTTTGTCCGTATGGGTGACACTATTAGCTGGTGGCGTATTATGACTCTAAGGTAATACCAATGATGATCACATTCGATGGTCTAAGTTAGCAGAATTTTGTTTCCGCTTTCTCATTGGATTCTTCTCTGTAACCATGTTGAATTGACTTAAATATCCTGCAGCAAGTCACATTTTTTTAAAGGGCAAAACTACTAAACTGACAGCTGTCAGGACACTTATAAAGTATTGCCACTCAATAAAATGGTTTAATCTAATTCCATGTTAAAAGGGAACATGTCAATGGACTAGTCTTCTTTTAACATGGAACTAAAATAGGTGTTACAATTTTCTACAAGTTATTTGTTAGATTAGAGCCTTTTTGTTACATATAAAAGATATGAATTGTTAAAATAATCTTAGATAAAAATGTCAAAATCACCAAACATGGATCGATTCAATTACAAACCACCGAACTTCTTAATTAGAAGAACAATATTTTAAGGGGGAAAAAGTAATTTTAAAATTAAATTAAAAATATGCTCAAAGTAATTATAAGAAAAGACAATATTTAAAGTAATCCAAAAAATAACGGATAAAATAGTAATACTAAAAGTAATCAAAATTTACATTAGTGATGGAAAAGAAATTAAAACACTATATGTATTTAAAAATAAGAATTAAAATAAATGAGAACAAAAAAGGCTTTTGTTGTAAAAGTGCAGTCACATAAATAAGACGCATACTATATACTTGAAGATGTGTCGAAAGTCAGAGTAATCGTTATTCATACATGAATTTGTATTGTTATCACAACCAAGAAAACATTTTTATAAAATACAATATCGCATAGCATTACTCTTTGGGATGACAATGCTTTTATGTCTATTTTGATCTGGTTAAAATAATGGTGGCATGCATAGTAATAAGATTGATAAGGTACTTACTAAAGTTCAATTTAGTTTTACACTCAGCACAGCGGTAGCCTTGAGCCGAAAGGCCTTTTTGAGGACAGATGGCAGTTTCAATGTGTCCTTCTGTGGCCAGAACTTGTCCACACACGCGTAACACGTTCCCAACACATTTGCAATGGCAAATAAAACCACAATCTGTAAATATAAAATGTATTGTTGATATCCCAAAATATACTATTCGCTTCTATATTCAGGTAACCCTGCTATAACATCATCATCATCTTCATCATTCCCATTCCGCACCTGATGGTGCATGGGGCACTGCATTGGTACACCAATCGCAGTGTATCTGGATTATTTTTGAATATTTTTGTATATCTTGATCATTTTTGTTTAGGTACCAGTCCGGGGACTATAAAATATCCTGTCGACTTCTTGGTGTAGTGGTCAACGCGTTCGCCTACCATGCAAGAGGTCTCCGGTTCGATCCTCGACATGGTTGACATGTATTATTTATTTAAAAAGGTGTTTTTTACTATATAATATTTGAGGCCCCTCAGTATCCAAGATGGCCAAACCATTCTATACATATTTCTGTGACCTCCATATTTTGAGATGCGCATGGAGTAATATTCAACCATCACGACAATACGTCTGCTCATTCATCGTTAGTGCACAAGCAAAATTGTACAAAATCGAATTTGAACAGGTTCCTCACCCACCGTATTCGTCAGACCTGGCCCCCAGCGACTTCTACCTGTTTCCAAACTTGAAGAGAGGGCTCACCGGTAAGCGATTTTACTCAAATGAAGAACACTAGATGAAATAGAGGCCCATTTTGGAGAGCTTCCAAAGGGCTACTTTTTGGACGGGATAAAAAAGTTAGAAAATCGTTGGACTTGCTGTATAGACTTAAAAGGAATTCGTGTTGAAAAAAAAAACTGAATTTGGCCGTAAAATGTTTTCTTGTTTCACTTATTCCAAATTTTTTGAAACACCTAGTACATTACAATGAAAACAATATTTTTCTACTTATTAATATTCATACAATTGCATATTCTAATCCCTATTTTATTTTCCTCTTGATATATATAAAACACATTTATTTAAAAATAAAATAATGATTAAAAACATCTCAGTATGTTTATTTATAACAGTAGATAATTATATCTGTAAAAAGTGTTTATGTATTAATGAGATTGGCTGTGCCTATTTAGAGTTACAATTTATAGTTCTAGCCTTTACGTGGGTACTTGTGGAATCTTAATCGTTACTATATATACATATTACGTTTTATTATAAAATAAACATCATTCTGTGGCAATGAACTTTAAAATTATTGATGATATGGGTTCATCGGGCTCCTAAGACTTCTTCGCCATGGCATTTCTTCGCCAGTACGGTTGTTCATAAAATAATCAGGAATGAATTCTTACTTGCTATTGTAAAAATGCATTTTAGTAAAAAGTTCACCAATAAGTAAAAATAAAATAACTTTATCTAAGAGAAAACGCCATATCTGTATCATTATTCTGATTCCTCTCAGGAGTAGGCTAAAGTATTTACTGTCTAAAAACTATTATTTTAAAAACAAACTTTGTTCATAAGAAACTTTGAAATCTTTTTAGTTTTTGAGAAAATTGGAAAGTTTTTTAATAATCTCAAAACTAACCACAGTGCATTAAGTAAAGTAATGTGTATTTAATTTTCTTTTTTAAAAATTTTATTATTATTATTGTTCATTTATTATTTAAAATGTGTTCCACCGAAGTTTTTTGATTTAGTGGGTGACAAATTGTAATATGTATTTAAAAAATATAAAGTAAACGCTGTTCTGCAGCACTGAAACTGAAACAAGAAAAATTATGAACTAATTAAAAAAACTGATAATAATGATAGCCAAATGAAAACAACAATATATTCGAGGATTGCAGATGACAAACGCTAATGGCAAGTTCTGTAATACGCATGCTGATTGATTTATCGTTCACTTCGTATTTTTATAAGTTATTGAGCAAATGCAGCAACTTTGTACTGATTGGTTAGTTTTTAAATCACATTCCATCTACAATAAAAACTGAGCTGTGGGACAATTTCAATACATACAATATGGTATGAGAAAAAGTCCCGGGTGATCTCAAAAGTGACTACTTTTACTATTTGAACATTTTCAGAAAAAATACTTTTTTACTTTAAGAAAATCAAAAGATGGATAAATTAAGGAAATATGGATGCACAAACATAGGCAGAATAATGAATGTATAGCCATAGAAATATCTTGAGCCTTAGACTTATGCGATATTCTCTGCTCAAAAATGTGCTCCATCCTGTTGTAAAGCACACAAATCAATTTATATATATGTAAGGAGTGTAGGTATGCATACCCACATAACTTGGCAAGCTCATTCTAGATTTGTCTCTCCTACTAAACATTCCCGAGCTTAGAGCCACATTACAAGTATTTAAGGATATTTATTTAAGTTACAATACATGGAATATAACCACTCTAGCGTTACTATTCAGCATCTTCAAACAAACATACAGAATGAACAATCAACATACCCTTGCAAATGTAAGATCCCTGTACAACACTCCATATAACACCGCTGCAGTGGTTACAATATAATTTAGTGTTTGGTTGAATATTTTCTTGAGCTTTAAAGTGATGGCCAGCTATTGTGTATCCCAGGGTAGATGGATTACTCTGATGATCTTCCAGCTCCTGCACTCGGTAACGAAGTTCTACTAAATACCACACTAACCATTTTCTCTCAGTCGAACATTGGTCGCTACTCAACACAAGTTCCTTAGATTTTTCAATAGCCTTGGTCAGCTCTTCTAATGATGCATCCTAGAACGAGAAAAAATATATATACACCGAGGTAGAGACAGAAGAGGAAGCCGTAATAAATATTGCGTTTGAATCGGAAAAAATAAAAGCAGACAACAAATACAGTCGTTATTTTAACCAAGTTGTAGTTCTGTGGTACTGTCGAGGACTCACGATTCAGAGTTGGTTCAAGGAACAACTGGGTTTACATTTTCAAGCATAGTTGTTTTCACTAGAGAAAAATGGCATTACAATATTCAGGTAAATCATGAGAACGCTAATATTTGGATATGCAATCAATGTATTTATTACTCGGTAGAATGTTACACATACAGTGGATGGATATGTTATCGCTCTTTTACTTATTTCGCTTATAATTATATCGTGGGGTAATTACTACAACTAAGTAACTTCAAAATCAGCATGTTTGAGTTACCCTCTAAAAACACATATTTGTATTTTCCTTTGTGAGTGCTACAAATAGGCAGGGTGATTCTTTCAAATTATAACGGACTCAGTATTGATGTAGACATTTTTAACTGCACGTTGCATTTGTACAGAAAATTTCTTCATGGGGCCGATTATTTGAGATAGTTGCTGAATGTGCATCTTGAGTGGTTTATGTATGTATATGTGCCGCATGTAATGTATATGTTTGTGTATGTTTTATATGTGCGTTCATGTGTGTGCACGGATGGCTCGGAGTGTACATTCGGTATTTTTATTTATTACCTCCATGGAAAACGCAAATGTCAACAATTATTCTTTTCTCACTTAAAATTCTTATTTATTTTTTATTTTTTTGTCACATTTAATGTTTATATCTTTTTAATTTATGAAAACTTAATTGGTCTTTTCATGTTAAAAAATTGTTGTTTTTAATACTTATTTTGTATGACTGTATGTTTTCTGAATAAAATAAAATAAAATAAATAAAATATTATTATGATTTGAATGCACGACTTGTCTATTTGTGCATTCACGGAGGACGACAAAAAAATGTGTTCTTAGTGGGTAACTCACAAATGCTGATTTTCAGGTTACCTAGTTGTAGTATTAACCTCGCAATATGATGGCGATGGTGAATAATCTTTATAATTTATTTACTTAAAGGTTGTTTATTACACATTATTTTAAACATAAGTCCCAACTCCATGAGACTCAAAGTCCTGTTATTTTTTTTCTTTTTTCTTTGCATTTTACAATAGGTATACATGAGTTACAAATACAAAAAAAACTGTTAGATTAACACAAAAAAATCCCACAAAGGCATGGCCTGTGCGTGATGATTTGTTAGTATTTTAATAATTAATTAAATAAAAATAGTAAGATACAATAAATAATAAACGATTTAATTTTTTTGAATCCCTAATTGATATTTATACATAGAAACCTATCCAGCATTGTTATTTTTTTACACGGTACTTTATGGAATATACTTCCCGTGAAAAAAGAGATTCCAGAGTATGTCTCAATCGTCTGTTACTTGAAGGTCAAGTGGTCAGTTTCGTTCTTCCTGTGTCAATTCAGGGACAATGATAAATCAAAGCAGAAACCACTTTAAAGATAAAAATTTAGGACATGTTTGTAGACAAGACCCCTGTTATAGGTCCTGTCGGATATACAGATCTGGTGGCTTCTAAAAAGAATTTCAAGGCTTTTAAAAAGTTTTGTAATCATTTCGGTGAATTGATCATGTCCAATCAATTTAATCCCAGTCAGTGAAGAATTCACTTCCCTCTCTTCTCAATCCAATGAAGTACATATTATGTACTTCTGGATTACTTTCTTTCAGCACAAAGATGCTAAGGCTACCAGATTTCAGAGAGCTCCTTCGGGCAGCTTTTCTCGTTTGACAACGAGCAAATTTTCACCGCCAAGGAGACTTATGTCCTCAAATGCGGTGTGCGGTATGTGGTGGATAAGCTGTTGTAGACAAGACTGGTTCACAAATTACAACAGTAAAATGAACTGGTCCAAGAAGTTCATAAATTGGAAAACTGTTTTCAGGCATTGCCTAGTAGGTGAATTGGTACAGCCGGATGAATCTCACCCACATGATAAAGGTTTCAGCTCTTTTACATTACAAGTTAACAGATACGAGAGTTTTTTTTCCGCTTTTTTCATAAGAGAATTTCCTCATCCCTGTTGTAATTTGTTAGTAAAAATTTACATTAAACCTGCCAGGAATCCAAGAACTCCATTTCACAATCCTGAATTTTAGGAAATGGAACGAAGACAAGTCCGCCTTATTGTGTAGTGGTTGGCGTATTCGCCTACCGCGCTTGAGGTCCAGGGTTCAATTCCTGGGATGGGCGACATGAAATATTAATTTAAAAAGTGGTTCTGCGCTGCAACATTTCATGTTCCTGGACTGGCACCTGAAGCACGAGGCTGATCATCTTACCTTCATGTGGCAGATGATTGATATACGCTGCATTTAATGTACTAATGCAGTGGTCTATGCACCATCGGGTGTGGACGGGTATGATGATTTTTTAAATCGTCCTGTTTCATAGGCTCACCATACATAATATCACACAATTTTGAATACGGGTACAGTCAATTCAATATAAATTATGTTTTTTTAGGTAGCCCCCTATGGGCTACTGTACTACTGTAATGGCAAAGACACTTGCCTCACGCATGGTTTGATTCCCGATGAGATATTTTTTTAATGTGATTGTTTCTAAGCCAAGACGTTCTGTGCAATTGGCCGCTGTAATAGGGCCTCCTTACCCGCATGATGTATTAAATTAATGCAAATATCTGTTCCTTTGCCAGATATGCTAATGTACCTAGTCCTGCCGTAAATACTGTTACAAACTGTTTTTATTATAATAAAAAAGCAATTAATTTTACAAAAGTTTTTTATTACTATACCAACATGCATATTCCACTAATTGAAAAAAAATGTTTTATTCAAAATGTCCTCCTCTTGCCTTCACACAGGCCTTTAAACGTGATGGCCAATCGGCAACGGTAGCACGCACAATATCTATGGGAAAATTGGCCACTGCTTTTTTCAAAGACCGTTTCAAGCTCTCCAAATTTGGATGTCGTCTGCTACAGACCATGGTCCCTAACACTGACCACAATTCGTAGTCCAGAGGATTTAAATCTGGGCTTCCAGAAGGGCCTATCTTCAGCTCTAATGAACTCCAGTATGTGATTTTCCAGCCATTTCTGGGTAGATTTTGCCTTATGAGCTGGAGCAGAATCTTGCTGGAAGATCCAATATCTCAAATTGAACATTGTGTCATTGAGAGGCTTAACAATCTTCTCTAAAATGTCATCTTGGTGCAATTTCGCACTTGTCTTCTCACCCTGCGCACAAAAATGAAGCTCAGAAGCCCCTTCGTAGGAGACACCCCGTCAAATCATCACTGCTGTTGAATGATGACCTCTTTGAACTTTAAGAATGACTTGAGCGGCTTCTCGAGAGCTATGAGCATACACTCGATGATTTTGCTTGTTGAAGTTTTCTTCGATGTTAAATATTTTTTCATCAGAAAACAGAATTTGCAATGCAAATTATTACTCTATTATGAAATAAGTTTTTTTGCTCTGGCCATCCCAATGTCCCTTAAAGGTAGAGTAAGCAAATGACCAGTGCTTTTTCAGTAAGCCCTATCTTTAGGTAAGATTTAATGATGCGAGACATACTTCTAGTCGATATATTCATCTCCCTAGACAAGATTTTTTGTTTACGGAGAGGATTTCCATGAATTTGGCTTCTGACAGCCTTAATAGCTCCTGGAGTCCGCACAGTTCGAGGACGTCCAGATCTTTGTCGGTCTTCAGCTCTTTGAATATTCTTGAACCGATTAATAGTTTGATACACAAACTGGTGACTTATACCTAAAAGTTTTAGGGTGTTAAAAATGTCTCCCAGCTTCTTCTCAACTTTGTGTAACGCGATTACAGTGATTCGGTTTTTTTTAACACCCCCCTCCATGTTTACTCGTTGACGTTCAACGACTAACTAACTATAGCAATAGCATAAGGGTTGGTACTTTACCTGAAAAAAGGTTAGGGGTATTTACCTGCTATTGTTTACATTTTATGAATTTTCGAACTCGTGTAACAGTATTTATGGCAGGACTAGGTATAAAAGTGCGGAAGCATTATCAAAATCAGACATTGTTCTCCATACCAATTTGAGGTTATAATAATTGAGGTTATTTATACACATATAGACTAAATAATATAGATATGGGTCAAGATTATAAGTTTAGGTTATAAGATATTACATATTTCCTTTTATCTAAGCTTCCTATTTACTTATGTAATTACTGAACATATAAATAGTACCCATTTAGATAGATAAAAGTATTTACTTGTGGCCAAATTCTATTTCCTTAAAGTGCAACTCATGTCTCAGATTCTATAATTTCATCATCATCATCATTCCATGTCCGCTTCCTAGTAGGAGCATATGGTGTCCATAAAGATCCTCGAGGCACATCTGTCGGCTGCCAGCTCATGAGCATCCTCCCAAGTCAGGTTCGCGTCCCGTAGTTCTGACATGAACTGCCGACAAACAATCAGCAGTGGACATCCAGGACGTCGAGAACCTGATGCCTTGTAAAATACGCAAGCGTAGTTAAGGCTCTCGGGAGGCATCCGCAGTACATGGCCTAGTCAGCCTCCGCTTGATGAGAGTTGTCACAGGAGTTTTTTTGCGTACGTTCTCCTTTTACTTCATTCTTTACAAAGTCAAACCAATACACATCCAGGATTCATCTGAGACATCTATTCTCAAATCTCAGAATTTAGCTGTTTTGGGTGAATAGGTGTTATGCAGGCGTCATATAGGCAGCATTTGGACAGCCTTCATACTGTTGAATGTAATGCCTGCTATTCCTAGCCGCACTCCCGAGTTCTTTTTTAAAGCTGCCATTTTCCATGACTTATATTCCCTAGTATTTGAAACTCTCGATCCTTTCGATGACTTGGTTTGACAGAATCAGGGGATTTTGGGCATCAAGACACGAAGTGTTACACAGCACATGGGTTTTTGCAATATTGTTTATCAAACCCATGGATGCGGAGTACCTATTTAGAGTACCTATAGTGGCCTGAAAACCCCCAACTGAATCGTCAATTATAACCGCATTATCGGCATAGTCTAGGTGGCAGAGTTTTTGGGAGGAGGAGATGGATATTCCTCGATCTAGTGGAATTGATTTCTTTAGGATGAAGTCCATGAGGATTATAAAAAAGAACAGTGCAAGGGTGCAACCTTGACGAACTCCGGTGGTAACCTCAAACCAATCTGTGAGAACATCGCTGATGCTGATTCTGATTCAGCTTTCGCCCTCGAGTGTTTTAATACTTCTTTATTTACAGCATCTCATACATAATAAATATAGTATAAATTCCTTACAAGGAAATATGTGAGGTGCTTAAATAATTTTCTAAATTTGACTATCATCATCATCAGATCCCTATCCACTCACAGTGGTACATAGGGCACTGCATTGGTACTCCAATTGCAGCATATCTAGATCAATTTTAGTACATGCAAGGTAAGTAAATAAAAAAAAAATTCATTACTCACTGAGTCGAAACTCATCAAGAGTTCTAGTTTTATTTCACATACAGCACTGTATATATATAACATACACTGTATATATATATAACATACATTCTGTATGTGAAATAAAACTGGAACTCTAGATGAGTTTCGACTCAATTGCTACACTCGATCAGAAACTGAGTGCAGATAAGTCCGCTTCGTAGTGTAATGGTTGGCACGATTGCCAACCATGCTTGAAGTCCTAGTTTGTTTCTTGGCTGAAGGGGATGTGAAATATTTGCCTTCTTCGTATGCCCAGACACAGAAATTGATAATCACCCAATAGGAAATAACAACAAGAAATTAATGGATGAAAAATTAAGAAACAAAAATCAGTAACCAAGAATATTTCTTTAAAAAGCGAAGGAAAAAATAATAATTATGTACCTCAAATTCAATTGCTCCTTTCTGAGAATTTCTATTCTGAACGCGAATTAAAATGTTATAAAAACAACTGGAAATATAATTAGGGAGTTAATTGAGTGCTTTATAGATATACAAAGGTTAAACAAATAAGGTTATGTATCTTTACATAAAATAATTACATTATCATCAAAGGGTATTTCTCAGTATGTGCATAAGTGCAGTGCACTGTCAAGTAAAAATAGAATTGAATGATTGATAATACAATGCAATAGGAATTCATAGCAATATCAAATGTATTTTTTATTCAAAAATATTCATAAAAATATAAAAGGATCAACTCTAGTCGACGATCTTTTTATTAATCTATACGCATTTTTTTAACACACGTTTTTATTCTTATTTACATAGCATGAAAAATACAATACGGAAATATCACATACTACGAATACCAATGAAAAATATGTGATATTGATTTTGAAAGATAAATTGTACTTTTAAAAAAAAATCAATATGGATACTGTGGAGAAATCTTCATATACATAACTTTTAAATTAAAATTGTTAAAAAATTTGTCTCCTCAAAAATGCGACATGTTTGACCTTGACAATTGTGACATCACTTTATTAATTATAAATTATATATAGACCTTCCAGGGACAAAATCTTGCAATTGTGGTTTGGATCCTGTTTTGGATTATTGTTACGCATATATTGATGACATTTTGGTAGCATCAACATCAGAAATCGAACACCAATAGAACCTACACAAACTATTTTCAATCTACAAGTGGTCAACTCAGAAAATAGTCATTTTGGGAAGACGGAAGTGAAATTTCTTGGTTATCTTGAATCCGAAAAAGGAACAAACCCACTTTCGAAAAAGGGCGAAGCTATAAGGAATTGTAGCCGGCCATAAACCGTCAAGGACCTCTGACGTTTCTTGGGCACGCTGAATTTTTTCAGATTTGTGTCCCTTTGTACTGCTTTCAGTAGAATCATAAGCGCCTCTCAACGCTCTCAAAACCGTCCATAATTTATCACATCCCAGAATAAAAGCTACTGTAAAACTTATAGGGCAACGCTATGTCTGTCCAGCAATGAAAACAGAATGGGGACGCAACTATTTACCATGCCAATGTAACAAGGTCACTAAACACGTCAGCGCTCCACACGGAACCTTTCGATAACATTGGCCTAATTTGAATATGTCCACATTGACATCGTCGTCATGCTAATATCAGAGGGGTGCAGATACTGCTTGACGTGTGTGGATCGTCTCGCAAGATAGCCTGAAGCATTTTCTATCTAAGATCAGGAAGCTGAGGCAAGCGCACATGCATTTTATAAAGGATGGATTACCCAGTTGGAAACACTAATTGTTAAAACAATTTGCAATAAAAGTGTCCCAATATGTATCAACCATGGTCCAATTCAAGTAAATTATTCTAAAAAATAAGCGAGTTGTGATGTGTCCATATGAGTAAATCCTTTGAGAAAAGTGTGTCGCAAACGAGTTAAAACAGATAGAAACATATATACATGCATCCATATAAAGACAATGGCTAGAATAAACAAATAGTCATAAACTATAAACATAGACATAAACTATTTTCTTTAATAACTGCAAAATTCTCTTCAAGCAAACATTTTTATCACAAATTACTTTTGATATTTTAGCATGCACCATATAGATATGCCTAGATTGATACAAACGTCTGTTGAACGCATCTGTCAAAACAAGTCGCAAAAATGAAAAAATAAGCTTTAGAAATTTCGCAACATTTGTAGACTACAATATTCATAATAAATTACAGAAAATATATTTTATCTTAATTTTCACAAAACAAAATTTGAAACAATAATATCTGCAAAGCTACGCAATCAAGGCAGAAGATATTAACAGGTTAGGTAATTAAAATAAAAGACGCAATCGAACTTTATAATTGCCAAACTCCGATTAAAAACTAGTTGATTTCGAACTCACTGGTGGTACTTTGAGCTGGATGCTTCCCAATCCCACGGGAATAAGAGAGGAGTCCGATACGTCATCCCCAGAGAGACAACCAGAAGTGGAAGATGAAGGTGTGGATGGAGCTGAAGGCAGTTCACTGATGTTTGTATACGCTGAGTATATTGTCATTGCTGGACTCCGATTGATATTCATTTTATATTACCTACTTTATAAAAAGCACTAAAAGAACTTATCCACAATTATTTTGGCATAGATTTCTGACACTTAAAATGTTCAGAGTTCAGTCGAAACTTGTTTCAATCTACACACTTGAAAAATAAGGCGGAATTCGTTTTAAAGGCTATGCAATAGTAGACGACACCTAATATTTCGCATTGATTCGTTTTTAAAATAACAAAGAACAACCATGATATAATAATTACATTAATGACTAGTGACAGACTTCACGAAAATTTGTCAACGGAGTTTTTCTAAATGCGTAGATCATAACACATTCAGACATTCATCTAGTGGTGTAAAAATATATTACAAGTATCGAATATGATGTTCGTAGCTTTGTTTGTATTATTCGGATAATACGTAATCGATTATTCCGGTTTATTGATTTATATTACTGGCTTAACTTACGATCTTCCCCGTTTTTAATCATGTGTGTAATGTTTAAAAAGTGATAGGTTATTTATAATAATCTATCACTTTTTAAGTAAAATATTTTTTTTGGCCGATTTCATTTCGAAGCGATATTATTGTTTGACGATGACGATAATGATACGCCTCTCCCTTGAGGTTTTTTTTAATCCGCTACTGGTGGAAACTCGAAAAAACGAGAAGAGGTCAGAATAGAACCTTTTAGGAAATATATTCTATGATCACTAGGAAATTCATCAATTTTCACTTTTGTAACCCTACATTCAACATGAAAGTACTGATATTATGTTATGCCATTGTGCGTTTAGAAAATTGTGGATATCGCATTCCGATGCGCAGGCAATTGTTACCCATATCGTGTTCCATATTTATTACAGTATACTACACATAATACAGTTTACAAAACCCACATAAATACAAGGCAAGCATTTTTCGTCTGGAGCCGCCTGTAATGTTCAGATTCATTTCGGTTGAGATATATGTGTAGATCACAAAAAAAAATTTAATCCAGCGCATGATAATTTTTTTTTTAGTTTAATCCAGCAAAGAGTTAACAATATAGCGATCAGACACATAAAAAATTGTTCCAATTATGGGCCAGTAAAAATTACAATGATCAGCCACTGGCCGAGCATTGTTTTTATATAACCAAATAGATAAATAACAATATTAAACAAATAAAAACAACAACAAACCCAGATTTTATCATTATTACGATATTAAAGTTTTCATTTGTTTATACATAGATATATAAATCATGGGAAAGCAACGAAAATTAGGAACTTATGAATGTTTTATGGCTTTTGTCATATAATATCAAAAATTTAATCTATCTCCTTATCAAACGAATCATTTATTACCTCGTTATCATTACGTTCAAACAAAACATTACTTGTGTCGCTTTCATCGCAAGTCTTCAAATTATCTTCTAAGATAAAGCACTCGTGACAAAGGAAAAGATCAATTATTTCACCACCTGAAATATGGCTGAAATGCAATATGCTTATGAATATGCATTTCACTGAAAACACCGTAAATTTGGAATCTTTTTAATGGTTTTTTGAAGATATAATACAAACAATAAATTGTCTTTACTTTTTCTTCACCTTATCTTTTAATTATCTAATTAATTCGTTTTTTTTTCGTTTTCTAAATTTACTTCTTCAGCCTTTCTTTTTTTTTTTTTCTTTACACCTGTTTTGCCCTACATTTTTTATCTATGCATACGGTAGCAAACAGTGTTCTCTTGTATATGGTAGCAAACAGGTGTATCAGGCCATAATAAAATCTCAAGTATGTTAGATTGCTTGATGACCCACAAGTATTTTCAGTTTCATTCAATTGATCAGTTATGGACATTTCTACATTACTTGCCATAAGGTTTTTAGTGACATGATTGTTTGCGTCGTTAGTAAACTTTCCTCATTATTTATAGAGAACGAAAAATTCCTTAGATTGTTTTTCTCTAATATCGCCACTCTACCCCAACTAAATTCCCATTTTCTAATAGTGAGTTATTTACAACTCGTTAAAAATGCCCTAACATTTCCTTTTTCTTTTTAAATAAAAAAACTAAATTTATTGCAACAGAGAAAAAAAACATTTTTGAGAAGGGAATATGGAAGTCTAGGGATTTTAGGGCTTATGACCTGTCGTTGACTGGTTTAAGTGGCCACTCACACTGTGTAACATTTACTATTCTGCCTTCCTTTCATTCAGTTTTTCTCTCTGTTGCAACAAATTAAGATCTAAATAACTCCCCAGGGAAAAAATCCAGCCTATCGGAAACTTTTGAACATCCTAAAAAATTGTTGAAAATTTTTAATTTTTTTAATATCAACAAACTTGCAATGATTTTTGTACCTAATTCTTTTTGTTACTGTCTATTCTTTTGATAAAACAGTGTTATGAGACTCCATTACATTGGTGTTATGAATTAACTTCAAGTAGTATTTGCCTCAAATTAATCCACAGCCCTTATGCAATAAACTTTTAAGGACTTCAGCATGGTCCAAATAAGCGTTTGGAATTTGGATTCTTCATTATCGATTACTTGGTCGTAGGACACAGAATTTTCTAACTACAAAGCGTAATAATCCACCATGATCTTTAAGATATTTTAGAGCAAATTTAATACTCTTCTCATAGTGTTCAATTAATGACTTGTTCGGCATCTGCATAAAACTAGTTACTCGTGTAGTAATCGGCCAACATAAATACAGTAATGGGCCAGTGACCGATCACCATCTAATGCACAAATAAAAACAAATGTAAATGAAAACAAATATAAACACACAGAATATCTATGACATAAAATTCATCAAAACATCAAAACATTTTTAAAATATAATAAATTTTGTGATCGGCCATCCTGAATCATCATTAAAATGTACTTAACATTCAATACAGTTAATGGGCACCTGCATAACGCAGCATTTATAAATAAATACACACAATTGTCATTTTGAATAATTTAATTACACCATTGACTGATTGCGTTTAAAAAATTAATACAGGGAAATAGAAAAATAAAAAGTTATTACATTCCAAACAAAGAAAATTCAGTAAGAAAAACACAGTTGTTTTACTAACACAAGAGCATGTGTTAACACTTATTCAACAAATTGAATTAGGTTTTTTTTTAGTGGCGCTAACAATGTCATATTCAATTAAATATTATCAGTTATAAAATAAAAAATAACAGCATATATTATGTGCTCTCTGTTTATAATGTATATTATATTCAGAGTGAAACAATATAAAATATGTTATTTAATTTTTTTAATTAATCGGTCTCGCAACAGGTTATGAATAGGTCGATACTTTTTAAAACAACATATCACTAGTAAGATTCCAAGAACCAGAGACTAAAATAAGATAAATGAACATAGAAATAAAATCCGCGCCTGGGCGTAGGTACTATGTCTGGAGATGAAATAATTTGGATGAATCTCTTTACTTCACAAACATAAACAAATGGAAGAAATAAGGATGTTCAAACAAAGGCGAAATGGCAGAACGGAGTAATGATGAGTGTGTTTATTTATATCTGTACCTCAGAGGCAGACGGATGCAAATCCAAACGTCAAATGTTCCAAATAAGCCTAAAAAATCTGCTATCTCTAAGTGATTTTTAATAATTAAAAAAAATCATTTATATTTTCAGTATCGTAATACATTGGTTCTTTCATTATAAGACTTACATTTCTTCAAAATCAGTAGATATGACCATAAACTGCATACGAAAATCAAAATGTCATTTCATTAAATTCTGGATTTGCATCCGTCTTCCTCTGTGGTACAAATATTTAAAAAAGTACCCATGTGGTAATTTATAACTAGGTATTTATATTTATGAACGTGTATCGATGCTTATTATGAAATTTCCGTTTTGTATGCAAAAAGTTAACTGTTTTGTTTTTTATGTAAAATATAATATAAATAATAGTCAAACGTAATTAATTCAAATGTAGTCTGACATTTATTTATTTTCAAATTTATTGTATGTGCTTATAATATGTATTGTACATATTTATTTTTAAGGAATATTATACATGCAGTTTTCCCATTTGCATGGTAGTTGAATTGTCAATTGACGCCTTTGCTGAAAAAGTCATGTGGGCGTGAGTTGACAAATGCCATAGGGGTATTTTTTACCGACTTTTGGGAGATTTTTTCCCACCGTAAATATTTGTCGGAGCACGGTCCGGGGAGTACAGTAGGTGACGAAGAGTCTCCAGCTTCCAGAGACCATCTGCCGTGAAATGTGCGGACGAGCGTTGTCGTAAAACTGCAGTGGCGATCAGAGATTGACCAGCTTTAGTTGTTATACTGCGAGCTTCTCCATCATATACTTGTACGTCAAGAGTTACACTTAAGCCAGATCTTAAAATTAGATTTTAAGCTTTAATGGGGTCCACATATAGCTGGTTTATCGAACAAACTTAGTTCTGCAGCCTAAAAAGATTCGACATCTTACTAATGTAAAAAAAACTCTACTCGTATTTCATATTTGGTCTATTTCAGTTACTTTCACAGCGTTATGTCTTACGGTATTTTATACATTAAACCCTGTCACATCCGAAACCACGATGATCAGTATAAACAAGAAGACATATTGGCACATTAAAATAAATTTTTAGAACGAATAAAATAAAAAATGTCAAAAAAGCAAATGGTTGCTTAATTCTGCAGGGGAGAAGCGTGGCCACGACCCCCTCGCTTTTCCCCTTCAGAAGTAAGCAACCATTTGTTTTTTTAAATATTTTATTTGAAAAAAATCTAATTTGTCTTCTTGCCCATACTGATCTTCGGGGTTTCGGATGTGAAGGGGTTTAAATAACCCCTGTATATCTGTACCTCAGAGGCAGACGGATGCAAAATCAGAATTTGATGAAATGACATTTCGATTTTCGTATCCAGTTTATGATCATGTCCATTGATTTGGAAGCAATGTAAATCTTATAATGAAAGAACTAATGTTACTAATATACTGAAAATACAAATTAATGCTAAAAGTTAATAGAAATCACTTAGAGAAAGTAGATTCTTTAAGCTTTTGTGGAACATTTGACGTTTGGATCTGCATCCGGCTGCCTCTGAGGTGCAGATATTGTTATTCTAGATCTAGAAATGGATTATTGCGTCTGTTCTGTACGAGTCCATGTTGCCCGCTGGTGAAAATTTATAATTTTAGTATATGTAATATGTACTGCCAAAGCGAGAATGTTTCGTAAGCGAGTTGAAAATATGTGAAAGTAGTTTGTATGTTCGATGAAATTTTGGTTTAACGTTTCACAGGTCGGCCGCTAGATGGCATCAGTATTTTTATTTTGCTCATAAAATAATATCAGACAGGCAAAAAAAGTAGCTTTCTGAGAAAACAGAAAAAAGTGAGTATTTGGTTTGTGGTGTAATTAAAAAAAAACATACAGGCAGAGAAAGTGGCTTTAATAACATTTAATTTTTGTGTTTTCACCAGGAACCGAGTCCGAAGCCTTCCATGCGTGAGTCAAGCGTCTGAACCACTACACCACGGAGGCCGCCGGGATATTTAATATATTATAACTTTGTGGTTCTTGAAGCGTTATTCTAAGTGATAGATTATTGTTATTATTTTAAATAAATATTTGTGTTCTTTTGATTTACCCAAACCATTTATTTATTAGAAAATGAGAACCAAGTTGTGTAAGAGCGAGGTGCGAATGCGAAAAATATATTGAGGCCGATAAAGCGAGGCCCGAAGGGCCAAATTTCCTAGCATGTAACAGTCGGCGATATCCAACTGTTACATGCTAGGAAAAATAAAAGCATTTAATTGTTCAGCGTCCACCCAGCCAGGGATCGAACTCATGACCTCGAGAATGGTAGGCAATCAAGATCACTTCACAACGAGGTGGATTTATATAAACTCGACTTCCTTTTTCAGGATTTTTACCTGAGAGCAGCCATCGAGTCGAAAAGACTTGTCCTGGGTTCAGGTTCCATTTCACACACAGAACTGTATTTTTTATCCGCCTGGACACAGAAATACAATTTTAAACAGGAAAATCGCCTGTAAAATATATTATTGATTATTCTTTAGTCAGCGCAAGTTGTCCTCGAGTCAGGTCTCCGTTATCAGTAGCGCAGGAAAGCGACGGAGGTGGTTTGTCTGTTACACGGTAGCCTACACAGCTGCTGACGTCACATGCCGTGACGTCAGTCATCACTCATACCCTTCGGAAATTGCACTATGCGCAAGTCCAGTATGCAATGTACAAATAATAAAATAGCTCAGGTCGAATTGCATCTGGCTGAATTGAAACAACTAATAATTCAATGTTTTTTAATATTTTAAATGCAGATTAATAATTCTACTATAAAATTTTGCAATATTGTAATAATAATTAGCGCGACTTACGTGAGGTTCCGTGTTCGATTTCCAACAAGTCTGTTTTTTTGCACTACCAAATGTCAGGTAAGAATTATTGTGGAGAATAACAGCACAGAACATCTAGTCTTGAGAAAAAAAAATCAAAATATTTTTGGGTTCTCATCGGAAATCGAACCCGGAACTTTCCGTGCGTGATTCAAGTGTCCTCCATCACACCGCGGATGCGGCGAGTTATATTAGTTTTAAAAAAATATTGTAAAGATAGCTCTACACGTTCATCAGTACGTTGGTGCGCAGTGGTAACGAAATCGCAACACTGCCGTTCTGTGTTCCTCGATACGGGTCAATGCGCGCGTACGTCAAAAATGCACAAACAATACATAGCTCAAGTGTGAAATGGGCATAAAAACTGTTGCAGCCGCTATGTTTTAAAATTATTATTTTATTAATTTTATTTTTTAAAACTTCAAATAAAAAAATGCATGCACTTTGGCAGACTAACTGCAGAAAGAAATATATTTTCTAATTACGGCTGTTATAAATAACTAATTTATTTATTTAATGAAAACAATAGCTATCACAATAAAAAATACGACATTTACAAATTAACCAAAGTTATAGGCCAATTATTTAATTTGTCGGTAGATACAGCTTGTACACATATTTTTTTGTATAAATACTTTTAAACAAAAAAAATATTCACAGTAAAATTACTAGGAATGTAGGATCGAAAAAAAAGAAATACACACATTTTTTTAGTGGTTTAATTAATACCGCTCGTTTACCGCTCTTAAGTCTGCACATTGAAATGAATGGTTTTAGTATTTTTTTTATATTTCATGTTTATTTTAAAAACAGTTTTCTCAATGGTTAAAACTTGATAAATTAAAAAAAATTCTTCGTTGTTCATATTCAGGCCGCCATCAAAAACCAGAGAAAAATGGTAAAAATGACAAAAAAAAACGCGTGCACCCTCTCCGGGAGATAGTGGCGTATTAAAAACTGGGCCGGCAGTCATCGTGTGGACGCTTTGACAATTACTTCACCGACCGTGAAAAACTGACAATATTCAGGTCTGGCGGGAGCGCACGTACCAGCGCGAGCATCAGCTCTGCCAGCCTCAAATTCGCCCTACTGTACGTTTGCCAATACGCAATTGTCAGCGTACTAGTGAACGTATAGGCCAACGTGTAGAGCTGTTTTGGGAAATAAACGAATTTATGATAATATAATGACCATATTTTTGTATTTTTAGTTACTCTTATAGGTTTTGAATAAATATTTATGTAATTGTATAACTTTGCACAAATGTTGTATTTATTTATTTAATTAAAAATAATATATTATTTATTTATATTAATGTGGACACAAGTCCTAATTCCATGAGATTAAGTTTTCGCAATAAGTTGAGAAAAAAATTGTTTCAATACGATAAACAGAAGAAAACGCAATAAAATTGATTAAAACAAATATTAATGCATAGAAAAAACCTTTTTTTCTATTAATTTTGAAATTTTTACTTTGTTACATAATGTTATAAATAGATACGCCTGTTTTCGTTGTTAGATACCTACACACTTACACACATAACACTGAAACTTTGCCGTACAATTGAATGCTATAGTTTTTACAGCGCGTAAGAAAACATTTTTTCTATACAATTTCCAGTAGTACTTCCAGTGAACTTCCTCACTGTATCTTAGAAAGAAAAAAATCACTTTGATTTCACTATCATTTCTCCTACAAACTTAATACTTTATGCTGACGTTAAAGTGATCACCATCGGGCAAGAGTATCCGATGCATTCCATGATATCCTGGTACAATAGGAAGCTCATAATAATGGAACGGGAAAGGCAGAGGGTAACACAATAAACAGGAGCGAGGTATATTCAATATGCTTAAATTGTGATTGAAGGAGGAAATCGCTCAATTTGGCTTCTTCTTCTTCTTCAGCCTTATTCTCTCCACTGCTGGATAAAGGCCAATTCCAACCGTCTCCATTCCTTCCTATCACCCGCTTTCATCATCCATGTTTAACTGGCAATAGAGGCGATGTCTTCGACCCATCTTTTCTGTGGCCTTCCAACACTTCTCCACTTTATTATTCTGGGTGTTCATCTGTCATCATTTTGCCTCCCCATGTGTCCTGCCCACTGCCATTTCAATTTCGCTGCACGGTCCATGATATCCACGACTCCAGTTCGGCGCCTTATTTCTTCATTTCTTACTCTGTCTCTTAGACATACACCGAGCATCTGTCTTTCTATGAATCGTTGTGTACATTTTAATATCTGGCTACCTTTTTGTGTTACAAACATGGTTTCTAGTCCGTATGTTGTCCCCGGCAATATGCACGATTCATATACTTGTCGTTTTAAGCATATAGGGACTTCTTTATTTACAAAAATATACTTCAGCTTGCTGAAAGCAGCCCAATTAAACCCTATTCTTCTTGGTAACTTCGATGTCTGGTTATCTTTACCAAGTTTGACTTTGTGTCTTAGATATATGTATTCATCAACCACTTCGATTTATTATTGTTATTGAAAATGACAAATTAGAAAACAAATATTAATAAATAAAACTGAAACTGGACAAACGAAATGTTTGCTAACGCAAGGTTAAATTGTACGGCGAAGTTTCTAGAAAACGTATGAAAAACAAAAGAATCGAACTACTTTGATCGACGTCACTAGTTCTTCCGAATCAACCAAGGATAGTGTTGCGACAGATTTACGGTATACTGGAAGCCAATTCACCAATCAGCAGAACTCACCGAAGAGAATTTGTGACGACTCACGCGGAGTAATTTTAAAATTACGAAACTTTAAAATATCATAGCGCTGATAATACGATGCAAAAGAATATGTTTTATTAGTTTTTGGCTTAGGTAGTCTATGAACTTGAGGAAGTAGGAGACGAGGATCGAACGTAGGTTTTATATTTGATAGGAAATATTAAACCTGGTGATGAATTGTATGTGTACGTTTAATCAGGATTTAAAATCTGAGTAAATACGTAAATATTTTTGGACCAATAAAAAATAAGTGGTGCCAATAAACAAACCATTTCTAATATATGTATTCTTATTTAAAATCATCTGCCAATACACGTGTTTATGTTAAATTCTGGATAGATATTTATGATACAAATAAATAGGAGTTTACTTATTAAGATTTACGACTGCTCACTTTAAGTGTACATAAACTCAAACATAAATATGGATAATTAACATTGGAATAAATTTAGTTGCAACATAGAGGGAAAACATTTTTGAGAAGGGAATATTGACATCTAGGCATTATTTAGAGGTCTGATGACCTGTCATTTGCCACTCAACACACTGTGTAACATTCTGACGATGTTTTTTTTTTTTTTATTCATAAATTTCATAAAAAGCATAAATTTTTGTAAAATTCTAAACATATCTACTTTTACACATCTAGTAAATGTTATCACTGTAACGCTCCAAAAAAAGACTAACTCTTGTGCTTGGAGAGTGACTTACACGGTTTTAGTTGTTTATTTATAAGAGTTTAGTTTAAACATCAATATTTCCCTAACTCTTCCATCTTTATTTATTTGCTTATTTATTTATTCACCCTATTCACTAGTTATACATTCAAATGCAGCAGTTTAACATAAGTATAAACATTATGTAAAAGTATGAATAACATTAGAAAAACTAAACGAAACATTAATAAGTAAAAATAAAGAAATGTACTCACATGGGTACTTGTATATGGGGTATAGAGAAAGATATTTTATACATTTACATAAATAAAAATACACGAAATGTAAAAGAGTATGTGAAGTAAAAGAGCTGAAACCTTTATCATGTGGGTGAGTTCCATTCGGCTAATTATACCGGATACTTGTCGAGCCCATAAGCCGGATAGCCGGATAGCCGGATATCCTTCGATAATAAACTGTTTTTCTAAGATTATCCACCAAGTTTTTATTTGTTTTATTTTTATTTTTTACTTTATATTTCGACCATGTTGTAAAAGGCGGAAACCCACAAAAGTAAATTTTTATCGGAAATGCAATAAATACGCAATAAGTATTTTATAAGGATATCATGAAATCGGGTGGGTTTTCTACCCGATTTCATGAAAATTTTTACCAGATTTTACATGAAATAAATAAAATACCATACGCGAACAACGTAAAGCTACCAGTAAGTCATGAACATTACAGAGCATTAATGTCAGCAACCAATAATGGAAGCTCTCACACAGATTTTATAAAACTTGGAGGTATTGTATATTTATTTATTTATTATATATATAGGGCCTTAGCCAATTACAACAGTTACATGCAAAACATAAATACAAGAAACTGAACAAAATGAACATAAAACTATGTAGCAAAGATAAACAAGGGCAATACAATAATGGTATACAATAAATTCATAAAAACGAAAGACATAAGACTTCGAGCTAACCATGCCAATCCAACTTCATCCCACACTGTTTTAGTCGCGAAGAGATATACGAAAAACCGTAAGATATATCCCAAAGAATTCCAAGTCGTGTGATGAATTGACTAATCTACACATTCTGGACATTGGAGTATAAAAACAAAAGTTGCCTTTAGAAGATTTAATAAATAACAGATTTTGACTTCTGGTGACACGGTTGGGAACATGGACATAACTTATAGCATTAAGTATTTTGAAAATGCATATAAGGTCCATCTCAGTTCTACGTCTCTCCAATGAATACAGATTAAGATATTGCTCTATTTAAAAATAGGAACAATTACCCCTTTCGAGCAACCATGCCACTTTTCTTAGAAAACGGTTTTGAAAAATCCTGATGGTCCGCCTCGTTTTGTAATAGTTAAACACTGCAATACTTCAAAATTCCTGGACTAGCACTTTATGCGTTGATCACCTTACCTGTCATGTAATATAAATGATCTAGATAATACAGTGATCTATCGACTACTGTGTGCTGATCGAAAAATTAAGATGACGATGATGATATATAATGATGATTTATTTTGTCCGCCTACTGGTGTAGTAGTCTGCGCGTTTGCCTAAAATACAAGAGGTATTGGGTTCAATTTCCGGCATGGTTGACATTAAATATATAATTGAAAGGGTGTTTTTACACTAGAATATTTCATAGTTTCTGGACTGGTACCTAAAGCGTAATACCGATCATCTTACCTTTATGTAACAAAAAATGATCAAGATGATGCGGTTGTAGTTATCTGCCTTACGTATTGTAAAGCTCAGATACAACTACATTGCCTAACTGACTCAAATCCTTACAGGCCGCGGAGGTTTTATGAGCTATCTTCACCGTTTTAAGCTCTCAGAAATCAATAGCTGTCCATGTTATGATACAAACCCCAAGATGTCCCTCATTTGTTGATGCATTGTCCCATTTTCAGTTTAAAGCGAATGCAGCTGGAAGCGCGATGTAGAAGTCTGGATGAGGACCTAGAAGATATCGTAACAGTAGTAAGTCATAAGGAATTATTGCATGAGATAATATCATACATGGTAAAAATAGTCAAGGTGATTGTTGAAGTAAATAGGACACAAAATGCCGAACGCTCTCAAAGTGGAAAAGAAGGTCTGTTGATGCCAGTCAATAGTCCGGCTTCTCCTGAATAAGTTTTCTGTGGTTTCTTCTTATTAAAGCAAATGCGGAGTTCCTTAACAAAGCCACAGCCGATAATCCCATCAGATCCTCATAGTATAGTCAGAGAAATTAGAAGGAACATACATTTGCAGTTAATATAAGCCTTGTACATAATCAGCAAAAAAGAAAGAAAGAAAAAAAAATATTGCCTACAGCAAAACACGAATGGTCAGATTACAAATTTATTTTGACGGCGTAGAACATGCATCAGGGTACGTGGTGGACACTTTGAAGACGTTGGTTCAGTTAGTTTAAATGTTAGTTCAATAAATTAATATTATTTAACAAATGTTCGAATTTTACTTTGGTTTTCTCACAAAATTGTAAATTCTCGAAATTCCACGGTTGTTAAAATTATCTTTTTAGGTGAATTTCAACTAATGAAGTTAATTTTAGTATAACTTATATTTTGAAAAATTTAACCTTCACGCACCTTAATAGCCATGACCTTTGTATTAAATACTGGAAACACAGTGTGCTCTACCATTTTAGAATCTCAATAAAATAGACGGTTTATTTTTTAATTAGGCACTCAGGTGGCCATACATTTTTTTGACCACGAGAGGTAAAACTTTAAAAAAAATATTACAAAACATGAAACTTAGAAAAGAAAAGAGCTAAATAATTTTCTTACAAAAAAACTAAACTAGCAGTGTAAAAAAAGTACCTTACATTTAAAAACACACCTATTCCAAACTACTATCCAAAAAACAAATTGAGAAAATGCCTATATTTGCAATATTGGCATCAAAAAGAGCGACGAAGGGTGTAATTTTCTTACAATTTTTAAAAATGACGATTAACTCGAAAACTGTGAGACTTTTACGGGGTACATATTTTTATTTTCTGAACCATAATGGTTTCCCCTATTTAAAGGTATAAGGTTATCCATTTATTACGTCACATCCTGTGTAAACATGTACAATTATGGATATTGCGCGTATGTATCTATGAGAAGATACTCGGCGATTGGTGTACCAATGCAGTGCCCTATGCACCATTAGATGCGGAAATAGAATGATGATGATGATAATATATCAGTAGGTGTAGGTGAAAATGGATTGAATTTTATTATCAAATCAATTAGCCGTGCATTTGTGTTTAGGAACAATAATATGCGGAATTATGTAATTAAATGCAATGTAGGATTTATGTAGGTACTTAAATAATAGTGGTTATTGTAATGTCATGTATCTGTTCTGTATTTTGAAATAAGCGCTTTGCAAATACACGAACCGACGCTTTTGGATTTTGTCCAAAAGCGATAATTCATCAAAACAAATTGTATAATAAATAATAAGTGCAAAATGTTATGACTATGCCAATTAAAGTATGTAAATGCCTACTAAATACATAGGCTTGTGTTAGGGTTTAAGAATATTTGGTTAGGCGTTAGAAAATTGCACATGTATTGGAGGTGGGTTGTGCACAAATTGACAAATGAATCGTGCTTAGTAACTTAAATATATTTTCTTAAAATTTTCTGCTACGTATGTTTTATTTTTAATTAAATTATAAAATAATATTTTTTCGACACGGGTCACACCGGACCTTATCAAATAGGTGCACATCTATAAGATATCTCGCACATAGTTCCAGAATATTTAACAAAATCAACCTAATTATATATAAAAAAATAAACATAAGAATCTAAAGAGAAAAAAAAAATACTAGTTGTTACATGCTAGAAAAATCGGGCCGGAATCTCCCCGGACCTCGTTTCATCGGCCCTATGAGCCTCAGTTGATCGGCCCTTCGAGCTTAGGTTGATTAGTTTCTCGGGCTCCGAGAAATATCACCTCTTTGGGCCGTACAATTAATTTTTTGCTGTTCGAAGCAATTTAAATGTAATGAAAAAGAATCTATCACTCAAAATAATGCAACCGAAACCAAACAAAAGTCACGTGTATGTATTAAATATCTACGCAAAAAGTTATGTTAAAAAGTTATTAAAAGTAAATCGCGAAGAATCTGTAATTTAAATTAATAACAGTCAGCAGTCGTTGACTGTTACATGCTAGTTAATTTGGCCTTTCGGGCTTCATTAAGTAGGCCCTAGGGGCCTTATTAAATCTGTCTTATGGGCCATATTAAATCCGCTCTACGGGCCTCAGTAACATTAAAATAGATGTATTAAATATCTGCACAAAAAGTGCGGTTAAAAAGCGATAGAAAATGAATAGCAAAGAATCTGTAATTAAAAATATTGACAGTCAGATGTTACCGACTGTTACATGCTAGTAAATTCGGCCTTTCGGGCCTCATTTAATTGAACCTACGGGCCTTAATAAATCTATCCTTAGATTTATCAAAACTGCTTTACGGGCCTCAGTCGATCGGCTCTTTGTTAATTAGGATCTCGGATGCCCCATTTAGTTTTCCATATCACAATTTAAAATCAATAAGCATAGGGTAAATGCCCATATAAAAATATTGGTGTCAAAAAATCAACATCGAATTATAAATGACTATCTTTTCGTATTACTAATTCATCATTATCATTCCGTTACCACACCAATCTCAGCTGATCTTAATACCCTTTTTTTTTTTTTACATGAATGTAAGATGATCAGTCTTACGCTTCAGGTGTCGGTCCAGGGCCTATAAAATATTCTAGGATAAAACACATTTTTAAATAAATATTTTTTGTCAAATGTTTTGGGAATCGAACCCGAGACCTCTTGCATGGTAGGCAAACGCGCTGACCACTATACCCCGAGACCGACAAAATTACAAATCAATACAAATATTTATTCAACGTGACAGACATTTTTTTAATTATTTGATGATATGGACGGGACGTAATTGGGAGGATAACAGTGTTATATTCTATCGATTTCTAGGATCGATAAATTTTTCGTTTTATCTATATTTTCTGAACGAGCGAATAGTCTTCCCCGTTCTATGGCATGTTTAGAATGAACGCCAGTCGCTTAGTATATTTTCGCACGAGCCGAAAGCATGGCGAATTAAATTGCGTTTGCACATAACGTCGCTAAATATAATATAAGCATTTATAAGATTTCCGCACGTCAGAGCATTCTGTAATAGGCTGCCTCCGCTGATCACAACACCCGTACCCTTAGGAGAGTAACCAGCATTACACGCGAAGGAATTCAGAGCAATCCGTTCAATTGATTAATTTTAACTCTCTTTGCTTATTACATGTTTCTCTCGGGAGCGAAACCGAAGACGTCCAGTGTTTTTTAGTGAAAACTTGTGAAGTGTTCAACATCTTTTTAATCAATTCAATCAGAATCTAAGATGTCAGATTTAGACCACGAAATCAGCGTCATCAAATTCGTTGTCGTAAGTAAATTTTTTACCATTCATATTTTTTTGTTTGAAACGTAACCAATATTTTTAGTAAAAAAGTATGTGCCTGCTTCAAAAAAGTAATCTTTTAGTTTTTATTATTATTTTCATTCATTAGATAAATGTTTCTGCCCTTTTTAATAGTGAAACTTCTTTGAAAAGACGCGAATGCACACAGCATTTTGCGGTGTTTTAATTTGATTAATGAATAAATAATTGCATAAAAACAAAATACTAAGATAACCTTGACAAATGATGTCAAAAATAATCAAATCATTAGCAATAAAGTACGAATTAATAAATACATTTAATTTGTTTAAATGAATGTAAATCTATAAAGGTTTATAAAATATTTTCAACAATTTAAAAATAAATAAAAATTACTACGAATTTGCGAAAAGCAGTTATTTTTTCAAATTTATAATTGAAAAATTTATTTCAACCTTATTCATTTTACATATTTTCTCACTTGTATCGTAGATACTGACGCGTTGGAGAACCATGGGTGATATCTCGAAGTCGATTCCCGACTGAGTCAACAATTCTATGTCTATTTGAAATTATACTTACACTGCAATATTTATTAAATTTTGTATCTGAAGCGCAAGACTGATGGTCTTGTGGTATATGAGTTTACAAAAGATTTTTAATGTATCAATTTTTTCTTATCCCCACCTAATAGTGTATAGAGTACTGCGTTTGAAATACCAGTTGGAACGTTATCTAATTCGTTATTAAACATGATTGAATTATTAAATTGAATATTATTTTTAAAGAGTTGTAAGTATAGTAAAAAGGTTTGAATTGAATATCCAATTTCATATCAACACATTCTGAAATTGAACTCATGAGATGCCAATGTTAAGTTGAGTTGAATACCGGAACTAATAATTTACATAATGCGCTTATGAAAAAACAGATACTATTGAACGTTAAAAACTAACTATTTTTATTATTGGTTTTCTTGAAATTGTAATATTAGCATGAAAAACCGATAGAGATCTATACACATGTGGTTTTAACAAACTAGTTTGTTGGCTTACTTTAAAATGGAATAAATACAGTATTGTGAAATTATACAACAGTTTACAGATAGGTATTTGTTAACTGACGCAATCTTCAGTAATTTTTTAATTCTGTTTTTTTTTTTAATAAATTAATATTTGCGTTTTTATGATTAACCCAAACATTTTTTCAATTAGATTAAAATATTAAATTTTAAGAAAATAAATTAAGTTGCGGTAAAGCAGGGATCGAATCGCGGACCTCTGATCCGTAGTCCGCGACATTAATACGAGAACATCACCCCAACTGAAGATGACAATAAGTTGGGAAAAACAGTATGTTCAAAAAAAAACTAATTCAATGGTATAAAAACAAACAAAAAAATACGTTAATTAGTACAGAACATATTTCCATTTCAACTCATGACCTACTGATTCACATTATGTTTAAATTATAACGCTCTCACAAATACATATAACACTTATTAATTAAGTTTTTTCTTCACTTTTAATTAATTAAACTTAAGTTTTAATAAATTTTAATGGATTAAGTTGAATTCAGGTTGCATAATTTATATTTGAACTGTGCATTGGACTCTTCCTTAGATCGTTATTGGATATAATATGATACTCAGTTCATATCTCAGATTAAAATCATCCATGAGCAATAATTGTGAAAGATGAATCAGAAAGCGGCGATATCAATAAATAAGCGATCTCAAGTAGGATAGTAATTTATTTGTAATAGCATTTTGTGATTGCTTTGTACAATAAATTCGTTAAAAGATTATCACTGAATTTCATTATTGTTATATTATCAATGTTTGAAAGTAGCAATGTGCATAACCGATTAACTAAAATGTTTGAATAACTTGTTACGAGTGAATAAAAAACCGTATTATGAACATGAGACATGAAATTAAATTACTATCAATAATAAGTTAACAATTATATTGTTTTTATGGACATGTAAGTGCACAGGCAAAGTGTTGCTGGGGTTGTGCTACAATTACATTTTATAAAATAAAATGTTCTGTATAAAAATATTCCTTTAATACAATATTTGAGTTCGTCCAAATATTTGAAGACAAAAGACTGGATTTCACCCCCTCGGGAGTCATTAAGATTAACTATGCCTAGACTTCCATATTCCCTTATTTAAGGTATTCTCCATCCCTGTTGTAATTTGTTATTCCTATAATACTTGCTTTGAAACATTTTCAATAGTAGGAACTTAAATTTTCTTACCAACATATACATTTTCGTACAGAACACTCGATTTTACTTGATAGCAGTGGCGAGCGGTGAGTTTTTAAATTGGTAAGCTATGAAAATTCTGATAAAATGTCCATAGCGGTAGTATGGCATATAAAAAACAAGTCTATTTTATATTTAATAAATAATTCCTAACAAATGGCTCCAGCGACTAATAGTTTCAGTAAAAATATTTTCTAATGTAGCACAAACATTTGATTTAAAAAATACAATTTAAAAAAACATAATTGCAAAAAAAATTGTAACCCCTGTGGACTCGAACCCCCCGGCCCGCCTTCATCTTAGAAATCAACGACTTAACCGCGCAGCAATTTCGCGTTTTCGGCTAAGTGTCGAAAAAGTAATGAATAAACTGGATAATTCATTAGCGCACCAGTGCATCTTTGGTTAAGTCAGACTATTATAACTTGTCTTGAAATAAAACACTATTTCTTAATAAATGATAATAATTTAATAATTTTAAAGTATTCCTTACCTTACCGAGTACGATAGTTCACCAAACAAAACATAAATTACGTTTTAAGAATCATTGTTTCATCGACTTTTATATCACATTAGTATTCACAAAACGACATAAGTTATACATGTTATAATTCTTCATATATATTTATTCTTAACACTATACACTAGTAACGTTTTTATCATAACTCTAACTAAATTTTAAAAGTTTAAATGGATACTACAATATTCAACTGTCATCGTATGCACAAAAACGAATTACAATAAAAAAACAATTAGCGAATCTTTGTTTTTTTAAAACCCACTAAAGGATTTATACTATATTATGGATTAAAATATCAATTGGTTTCGATTAAAATATCAATATATTAATAATTTTAAAGCAAATTTACTTTCAAACCACCGAAACATAAGTATGATCAATTATTGTCAATTACTTACTTATTATTGTAACTTTCGTGTTAAGACGTACGAAATATATTTGTTATCTCTTTCTCACACATAACGAGTGCGTATATTGTCACCTCCCTTAGACTATCGTAAGTCAAATTGATGTATTTTAAAGAATACTAGCCCTTATGAAAAAGTATTTAAAGACTAAATTGCATTAATGAAAGCTGCAAGATTTTACTGTAATCGCAAGTGTAATTTTTCGAACGAGATTCTAAAGTTTTAGGTTAAAGACGTATTTGAATTAGTGATTTTAAAGTGAGCAGAGTAATCTCGTGTAATCCAGTAGTGATAATTTTGGCCAATAGAGGCGCAACTGGTCGCTGTATGGAATAAAGGAATATATAAATTTACTTACCCAAGAAAAGTAATATATTTTTTTGGTGATGTGTTTTTTCCTAATAATACTACAGTATTATAAAACATTACTTACGATGTCAAAAAAATATGGTAAGCTGCATGTAATCGATTATAAGGAGCATTCGCCCCTGCTTGATAGACATAGGCAATTGAAAATAGCACTTACTTTGTGTGTCCATGATTCAACCAGACATAGCATCTGATTATTCTTTGACGAAGTTTCAAATTAAGATTGTCATGGCAGAAAATAGGTCTGAGTCGAGGTTTTCTGTGAGGATGCTTCCGAGATATTTGAATTTTTTCCCTCTCTCCACATTAGCACCATTCAATGTGAGACATGATTCCCTGTGGTCTTCGCGGCTGAACACCATAAAACGCTGCCGTCAAATTAGCCCAGGACCATAGGGAATAGAGACGTATCATACACCCAGTGCCTGGCATTCTAACATACCGAGTCACTAAGCAATAAGAAAGATGAAGATATGCATGGCATGGCATGGCACAACCTGATTTTGTTTAAATAGGAAATACCAAAATTGAATCGAATAATTCGTTTTTTTAATTGCATTACTATTAAAACGTACTCCACCATGATACGATAATCTTTCGATCATTGAGATTTGTTATCTTTTTTTGATAATGCTGACGCATAATGTTTCTTGAAGAGTACGTATATTAAAATATTATATAGTGCATTTAATAATAATTTTAAATTCTAATCTAGGTGCAGTTGCGCAAAACAAATGACATTACTGCAAACATGAAAGGTTTCTTTGAACGCGAGCGGACCATGGCCGGTGAAAGAAAATGATTTAATTCTTACATGGTTACGGTCAACTGCAGTAAATAGTTCAATCACCAGATCAATATTGAACGATAACATCAAAAACATATTTAAATTCATTAATTATATCATTCTATGAATCTGTATAATAGTTCCTTCCAATAAATTCTTGTAAATAATTGCGTTCGTTTTTGTTCTTGTAAAAGCACCAAAATTTAGGTTTGGGTAAAAATCTTTAAAAGGAAATTGAGTGGAGATTTGTCCACCCTGTAGTGGAGCATTTACCTACCATATTTAAAGTCTCAGGTTCGATTTCTGGCAGGGTCTACGTAAATATTATTAAGGTGTTTCAATATTGCAATATTTCACTGTCCCTAAACTGGAAGCGTAATACATATAATCTTACCTTTATGTAGCAGATTCTTAAGATACACTCTATTTGGTGTTGAAATGAAGTGCCCTATGCAACATCGGGTGCAAATATGAGCATGAAGATGATATTAAATTCTGCATAGTTTGAACAACAACAGCAAAATTCCATTATTTTATTGATATTGCAATATTTTTTAAGTATACGTACAATATTAATAAAACTTATAATACACTTAAAACACAACGTACTTAACTGACAAAAATAGCACTGACAGATATGAGTTGTAACAGATTGCAATAGTGATGCCATTAACAAAAAATGACAAAACATGGATCTTTACATAAAATAACAAAGACAATCATAACTCTAATTGAATAAAAAAAACAATAAATTTATTACAAAATAGGTGTAAACATAAACATCTAACCTGATTGAATCTAATAACACATCTGTGTGGGTAGTTTACTTCCGAATTCACGTATAGTATTTTTCGATTCTCTGTATACGCTTAGTTTGAATATTACATTGGCATGCGTGTGTTGGCCCAATGTAGAGAACGAAAGTATGGAGAAAAACTAGTGACATCCATTTTTGGACGGGGGTAAGTTTTTTATAGACCAGAAGTCGTAATATTGGATTGGTTTCCAAGCATCCAAAATGCAACGGCGAGAATTTTGACTCCCAATTTTTATTTGCCTTATTTATTTAAATCAGATGATTTTCACTAAGAACATTTTATAAATGACCAAATTTTCGCGGACTAGAACTGGGTTTTTTCCTGACGGGATGGATAATGGATATTTTAATTTGTAAAATGAAAATGGAGGAGCTGCATACATGAATAAAGTATTTTTAATATCTATAGCATCAGCTTTGTGATAAAACCTTTCAATAAATGTTAGTAAATATTTTTATATACTTTTCTGTCTACCAGATTGAAACATACCCGTCCCTTTGTCAGGACAGTAAGTACACTAATATGTTAATCCCAATATACACATATTATAAATACAACGTGCTGATAAGACTCTCTAGCTGTTAAAAACTAACATCAATGTGCACTTTCAATTTTCATGGTAGGTTTCTAATAACATGTGTCCTATCATCATTTTTGTGCAACAACTATGATAGTTGGTCAAATAAACCAAAGTAGGACACACAAGTCCAAACACTCTTCTAGTGGAAGAGTTTCAAAGGGTTTTATATTCACAAGAGCAAATGCTGAGAAGTTCCTAATTGGCTCACTGTAGAATATCCCTTCTGATCCTAACCCTGAAAGATACAACAGAAGCTTCTTAAACGCAGAAAAAATCCACTTAAATACATATAAACTTTGTACATCTACATAATAAGCAAGCTAAATAATAAATGCAACTCCCATCCAAAAATAAATAAAAAGCTTCTATGATAAAGATGTACATAGGGATTTGCGAGTTAGTGTAATTAGTTTCCCGACGAAGAGACGAGTAGGTACGTCTCCAAACCGGTAGACATAGAAAAGTCAGTAAGTAGTAATAAACAAATATTTACTTATAATAAAATGAACAAAATATTTAACAAATCAAATCTATGGATGTATCGCGAATAAATAAATTAGATGGAGAAATTTATGTTAAAAGATAAAACACTGAAAATCGAATACAAGTGAAAAATTTAACGTCTGTTGTCCAATCTTCAATACATGAGTCGGTGTTAGCTTCTGGGTCCATGGCTCTTATAGAATTTATAGAGATAGGGAAATGATAAAGATTAGTCTTTTATAATAATTTTTTAATCAATTGAAGTCTTGTTATTTTGTAAAAGTGGTACTGCTGCAATTATAAACCATAATCAAACGAACATAAACAAATTAAAAACTTTGTCCTGTTTTTATTTTTAAAATGAGACATTTCTCAGGTTATCAAAGATAACAATAAAATAATTGTTAAATGATTGTATTGGGTGTGTTATTGTTAGTGGAAAATATTGATTTTCAAATTAATAAATAAACTGTGAAATGAAAAGATGCACATCATGAACGCTTGTTAAAACAATAACACACATTTCATTATTTGTTACGTTTACGCTTTGATCAATATCAATTAGTTAAAAAAACAAAAAAATACAATATTTTACTCCATAAATCAAATAGATTTAAAAACAGCGAAAAAATTATTTTTTTCATTTAAATTCATTTTAATTAAGAGGGAAGGGGGCGGTATCAAAGAATTTTTATAAATAGGTCTTTGAATATTTATTTTCTGCCACTCTCTCGCAAATATCTCCCCGATACTGTGTAAAAAAGACGACGCTATGTCAGGCATTGATTTTGCCTAACTTAAATCGATGTTTCGCTCTCGCGCCATCGGAATCCTAAAACTAAACCGATTTGGTGGTTTTTCAAAGAAAAAGTATTAAAATTTAATTTTTATGTGTCGGTATTCTTTCCGTTTTCCAAAATTTCTTTTCATATTTGTATACTGTACGTCCGAACACAGCAGATAAAACTGGGCGCTTTTTTGGGTTTGTGGATGATTCTAGCTTCCGTAAAAAACAATTTATCAAAAAAGAAAAACCATAAAGATAAAACAATAGTAAATATCTATTATTTGCCAAAAAATCAATGCTCTAGTGACATAATCCAGAAAGAAATTATGGGAATACGTTTGTATGAAGAAAAGTCAGACCGCCTTTCCACATAAAAAATATTCATTATTACCTTTCCGCACCTAATGGTGCATAGGGCACTGCATTGGTAAACCAACTGCAGCATATCTTGATCAATTTGGTTACTTGAAGGTAAGACGACCAGTCTTACGTTTCAGGAGCCAGTTGAAGGACTATGAAATATTCTAGTGTAAAAACACGTTTATTTTAGAAAATAAAAGACGAGTGATACTTTAATCCACAAATTCGGAATATCCAGTGATTGGTTTCATCGCTTTCGCGACATCTTCGAGACTGGTATTTTAAGAAATTCAATGTATTTATACAAAACCGAGGTAAGGACAGAAAATTTAAGATTATATGAGAGTAAATTAAATTGAATTATATTTGTCTTAAGGGTCATTTAGCTAGTGTTTCAGGTTAACTAATGATATTTGATGAAACCGGTCACTAGATATATCAAATTTGTGGATTATCACTCGTCTTTTATTTTGTAAAAAACACATTTTTAAATAAATATTTCATGTCAACCATACCGGGAATCGAACCCGAGATCTCTTGCATGGTGGAGAAATGCGCTGACCGCTACACCACGAGGCCAATAAATTACTTAAGAAACAAAACTATTAAAAAACAATGACATACAACCGGACAAACGTACATAGATTACTAACAAGATATTGCTGAACCCGTTACCCTATATAATGAGGAAGTTCAGTGCCACGGGAAAATTGATATGTAAAATGTTTTCTTACACGCGGTAAAAATTAAAACATTTAATTATCTCGAAGTAATCTTAAAGTATCTCGAAAATGCATGAAAAAAATAAATTAAAATGAACTACGTCACAAGTTCTTTTGAATCAATCAATGATGTTGTGACAGATTTCCGGTTTTCGGAAAGCCAACTCGCCAATCAGCAGACTAGAACTTGTGACATCAAAGGCGGAGTAAATTCAAAATTAGAAAAGCCTAAAAAAATCATTGCGCCGATAATTTATTTATTTTTTATTTAACTTTTTGTACATAATGTTATTTGTACATTGGCGGGCTTATTGCCAAATGGCAATTTCTTCCAACAAACCAATAAAATAAAAGTTTTATTTTTATTATTCAAGTTACAGAACATATTCAATAGAACAAAATATTAAAAAGCTAAAGATATATAAAAATAGAATTAAGCGTATTTGTTTATAAATTATCTTAAATCAAAACTATTACTTAATGGGAGAAAGGAAAAAAGAGGAAAAAGGAAAGGAGCGATAATGCAAAACATAAAGATTTTTTTTTTATTTGTCGCAGTTTATTAGTCTATTAAAGAATAAATAAATACAAAGACAACCGAATTTCCTAATTGCGTGTATATGTATATATCTATTAATGAGAAGGAAGTTTAGGCATCCACAAGGTTTATGGCCTGTCGCTACAGGGTAAGTGTTATGTGTTTTAAAGATTGCCTATACACAGGAGTCACTAAGCTGAACAGTTTGAATGACGGGTGTAATAATATTTTTTACACAATCAACCATGGTTTGTGTTGCCGTAACTTGAATGATTGCATGCATTGAAGATGTCAGTATAGGCAAAAGCGCTCTATGCTCAATAAAATATAACACCAAACATACTGCACTATTTAACAACATGTCATAAGCCCTGTGATTGCGCAAACATCCAAATTAATTTATTTTATTCGGTGTTCGTTCAAATGTAATTCCTGAACATCGACTTCTCGGTGTTTAAAATGTAATATTTTATTCGTCTGGACAGGTACCTGAAGCGTAAGACTGATCACATTTTTTTCATATGATCGAGATGCTCTGTATTTGATTTACAAATGCAGTGCCCTATGTACCACTGGGTGCGGAAAGGAGAACGATAATGACAAATGAAACCCTGTAAATGAATGCCTACATTTTCATATTTCTAGGGCCCAGGGGTTAAATCCAAATAATTGGATATTCAGAATATTGCTGATTTTACATTTTAAGCAACACTAAAATGCGAAAATGTGTTTCGTTCGCGTTGCAACGGAGCAACCGCTCAACGTAACGCAAAAAAATAGCAGGAGAGCTGAGAATGTGTCATAGCCTATTTTTCATCCCAAAAAAAACATCACTCCTTTGGAAAATTCTTAATGAATGAGTGAATTCTTCTTTCACGTCGCAACAGAGGGGCCGATTAGATATGAATGGCCGGTAAGTTGACAAGTGCAACAAGCTACTTTTCGTATAGAAAAAAATATCACCCTCGGAAAAACTCTTACTGAAAAATAAATATTAAAACAGAATAACGATGCTTCATCGTTATAGACTGACAAAAATACGTTTTTTGTATAGCGGAGAACCGGCAATCGGTACAAGCTACTTTTTATCCCGAAAAAAAATGTCTTTTCATTGGACAAATTCTTAATGTTAAACGACAAAACTAATGAATTTACTAATTTCTAAATTTGTTGCAACGGGGAGGGAAAATAGTTTTGAGAAGGGAATATGTAAGTCTAGGCATTTAAATAACCCCCGTAAATGCCTGAACTTCCATATTCCCCTTTCGAAAAACGTTTTCATTCTTTCAAATTTACATCTAAATTACCCTCTAGAAAAGAAATCTTGTCTGACTTCCAAAATTTTGACATACTCAGAAAATTATTTTCAGGCGTTGCCTAGTAGGTGAATTGGTTCCGCCAGACGAATCTCACCCGCATAATAAAGGTTTCAGCTATTTTAGTTTACAAAAGTCAACAGAAGGAAGAGTTGAGAAAATGTGGATGATTACACAGTGTATAAAACGGTCACTTAAACCAGCCAATGACAGGTTATAAGGCCTGTAAATGCCTCCTTAGAAATGTTTTCTCTCTCAGATCTAAATGACTCCCTAGGAAGGAAATCGAGTCCGTCTTCAAACATTTAGATATACCCAAAACATTGTTGAACAACTTATTTCTCGCTAATACCATGCGAGCGGAGCCACGGGTAAAAGCTTGTTTATACATATAATTATACAATACTCGTCAAAAAAAGCTCATTACATAACTTTCACGTGTCTTGTCCAAGCAATATAAAACCGAATTCCATTGAAATCTTCCGTCCTTGATGGCTGTCAAGAAAAACACAGTAACCCTAATTATGTAAATGGAAATAAGTTCTTATAAATTATGTTTATATCTAGAATAGTTAACCTATGTCAAATATGTTTTCAATTTATATTTTTGTTGTAAAATATGTATTATCGAGGTTTCGGGTGTTTTCCTAATAATGCATATTATTATTGCGATTTTCGTTTTATTTCCAATTGTTGTAATTTTAATTTTAAGATCAATTATGTTATATGTATTTTAAAAATGTATAAGGTTTATCTGTTTTTTCTGTCTTGTCTGTAATATTGTTTTTCTCCCATTTAACATATGCAAACACTGTTTGTTTCTGGCTAGTATTACCAAGAATGGTAAAGGCCATAATAAAGGGAAAAAAAACCAATATAAGAAAAATATGTACATAAGTCAGTTGCAAATTTTTTGATGCGTTATTCTGCTTTTTTTAAATAAATATTGATTTAAAAGTATTTACTCTCAGTTACGTTGTGTTGTTACTCGAAATTCTGTAGCAACTTGTAAGATACTGTAGCTTGACAGCACTAAAAATATTAATTTGAACTATGTCAAATCGGGTTGTGGTCCTGTGGCTAGTGTCTCGGAATCACGGACCTATGGTCTGTGGTTCGAATCCCACTCTACTCAAACTTTATTTCCATTTTCAAATAGTGAGTTATTTACAACTCGTTGAAAATGGCCCTAAAAATAAATATTTGGAAAGATCATAAGAACGCTAATATTTCTTTTTATTTAAAAAAAAAATAAAATATTTTTATTAAAAATTACCCGCGACGCCAGTTTTACTGCGCTACAGCGCCTGCCGAATTACGAAGTGCAACGGAATTTTTTGTAATAATTATTAATATTTTAAAAATAATACAATGCAAATATTAAAACGTTTTAAGAATTGTGATTCTAGTGGGCTACTGTGTTTTTGCTTTGGAGCCTACGATCTATCCTATTTCATTCAGTGGGAAATTGCCAGACTGACAAATATTTTGGCACGATTTAGTTTTATTTGTGAAACGGAAATAATCAAAACCGCAATTTTATAAAGAATTCGTTTTTTAATTAAGACAGGCTGTGGTCCCGTGGTTGGGTCCCATATTACGGAACAAGATGTCCGAAGTTCGAAACTTCCCCTACCACAACTTGTTTCCCATTTTCTAACACGATTATTTACGTCTGACAGGAAATGGCCCAAAAGTGTAAACATTTGGATAAGAGCGTAAATATTGAATAAATTTCTTAGATTTTCTCGGCAGTTCAGACGAACAATGAGTTTTTCAGGGTTATTATGACATGTGTCGTTGGCACTCTTTTGTGACGTTTCGGATCGCATTACAGCGTCCACCACCAGGGTTGATTTTATGTAAATGTTACGTTATATACCAGTGGCTTTTCATCTGCGTGGGGTTAATAAGGTTGGTCTATAGGTTGGTTGATAGGTTGGTTGATAGGTTGGTTGATAGGTTGGTTGATAGGTTGGTTGATAGGTTGGTTAATATAGTGTTTGATAAGTCTTAACTAGGATGATGCTAGGTTTTTGTCTTAAATACTGTGGTGCTAGGAATAGAGCGAATTTGTGAACAATGATTTTCTTTGAGTTATTAAGCCGGTGGAGGGGTTATGGTTATGGTTCTCTCGATCAAACTTGTTTCTTCCGGTTTACTAATAAGCTAATGAACTAACATACCCTATCGCCGTCAGAATAGGGAAAATTAAATTGAGGGTGACAAATTAATTATTTATACTTCTGACGGTGATGGCATTGAAAGCAGTAAATGTAAAAATTAAAAAAAAACGCAATTTTTTTGTAAACAAAGAATTGTAGAAATAAAAAATTACCGTTCATTAAAGCTAAAATAATGAATTGTTTTTGAAATTATGCGGATCTGAAAAGAGGCTACAAAACCTTTAAATTGATAAGAGAGTTGTGGAAGATTTCCGGTTTACTTACAACCAGAGGAACAATCGGCAGAACTAACCGAGAAGGGGCGGAAGAGAACATGAGACGTCACAAGTGGATTAATTAAAAAAAAAAATTAGAAATCATAGCTCGGATAATACGATATATAATTATTTTTAAAAAATATATATTTGGCTGACTTAAATAGTTAATTAATAAATAAAAAAATAAAAAAACTACGTTACTTTCTCATTAAAATACTTTAGATTTCAAGAGCATCCCGGTCCTTTGGTGATTTCAGAAGATTTTTAGCTTTTGTAGAAGAGCTGAAAATGGTTTTGATTCCACATTTTTTATTACAAGTATTTACGTGATTATATCCGTAAAAATACTGTGACAAGCAAGCTGTCCTTTTATTATTACCTCTAGTATTGTCAACTGGCGGGAATCGAACACAGTTAGCCGTCTAACCAACTGCGCCACGGCACCTGTAAAACACAGCATGGATCGTCGTCTTTTACATAAAGGTAACGTGATCAGTCTAACGTTTCACATGCCAGTCCAGGGCCCCGATTACAATACGAAGTCAATATAGTAGAGTTCTCGTCGACTGTCTATAAAGTAACATTTAAATTAATTTCCAAAAATGTGCATATTTGTTTGAAAATTTCACATATTATCTTCGTCGGCAACCTAAAATTGAACATGTTTACAAAAAAAATGTGTGCGTATTCTGTTTCATACAGAAAACATAATTTTACTTTGTAGATAAAATTGAAGATAACTGTTAACTTCCTATCGTAATCGAGGCCCAAGACCCGTATTACAATGGGAAGTGAACATTTATCTCCAGTTTAATCGACCAAGTAAAATAAGGTTTTCTGTATGAAAAATAGAATACGCATATTTTTTTTTATGGACATATTCAATTACAAATTACCGACGAAGATATTTTAAATTACCATACAAATATTTACATTTTTTAACATAAATACCAATTTTACTTTACACCGTCTCGATATGTACCGATGAAGATAGCGTTCCTAATCGCGGCCCTTGAATAATGAAATATTGCAGTTTAAAAAAGCGGGGAAGCGATTTGCTGATGAATGTCGATAAATCGAATGTGATGGTTTTTGAAAGAGATGAATATGTGACTAAATGTGAGATTACTGTAAATAGAATTTTACTGAAACTGGTAGAGGATTTTGTATATCTGGAAAGTATGTTTATTAGGGATGGAATGGCTGAGAAAGATATTGAAAGTAGGGTGAGTGCCGGGAACGGAGTGAACGGTGCACTTAAATCAACCTTTACAAATAATTATTTGTCACAGGAGGAAAAATTATCAGTTCGCTACAGAGTCCTGGTGCAGATCCTTATGTATGGGAGTGAAGTATGGAATTGGAAAAATGACGATGAAAATAGGGTGAATGCTGTGAAAATGAGACCTCTTAGACGTATGTACGATAGGTGCGCAAATGTCGAGATCCGTACACTATACAAGGCTGAAATAAGCACTATCGACAAAATCAAGAGAGGAGTTTTGAGTTGATTTGGACATGTTGAGTGAATGGACAGCAAAAGAACGGCTCAAAAGGTTTACGATGCAAATGTTGATAAAACGAGGAAGACTAAAAAAGACATGCCACGACCAAATCCTTCACATACTTGAGGACGAACACATCAAAAGTCTGAATAATCGGCGGGGGAGCATTAGAAAATGTATGAATGAAGAGGAAGTGAAATCTGTATGCAAAGGCATAATAAATATGGCGTTCCGTCCTCTCTCCTTACCTTTACGGCAAAACGGCAAGACGGTTCGTTAGAAAAAACATTTAAAATCAATATTACATTATATATATGATAACCACGTCAACGCTGCCAGGAAGCGAACCCGGAACCTCAAGAAAGGTAGGCAAACGATTCAACCAGCAAAGAGGCGGATTTATCTCCACTCAAATTCCTTATTCAGAATTTTTACATAATAGTAGCCGTAATATTGATTTGTAATATTTGATAGGTGCCCTAATGTCGAAATTAGAGCAGAATGCAAGGCTGAGTTAAGCATTATCGACAAAATTAAGAAAGGTCTTTTGCGATGGTTCGGTCATGTGGAGCGAATGAATGATGAAAGAACGGCTAAAAAGATTTATGATGCGAATGTGTCTGGTTGTAGAAGTCGAGGAAGGCCGAGAAAGACATGGCATGATCAAGTACAACAAATTCTTGAAAGTGGTCATGTGAAAAGTCGGAATAATCGACGTGCGTGCATGAGAAGATGTATGAATGTGAAGGAAGCAAAGGAAGTGTGCCAGGACAGAGTGGTGTGGCGTTCTATCCTCTCTGCCTACCCCTCCGGGGAAATGGCGTGATGGTTAGTTAGTTAGTTAGTTAGTTAATATTTTAAAGGAATAACCTGCTCAGCCTTTGCTTGTAAGCAGATAGGAAATAAATTATATGAATAATACACCACAACACTCAGACTAATTCGAATCGAACCCGTGACCCCAATTTGACCGTTGGTAGTCTTGTAGGGTTCATAGTCCATAATCGATTACACACACGTGCTAAAACATTTCACCCGGAATAGTGCGATGACCGAAAAAAGCGATGTCATTATTTTCTATAGAATCCAATACAACATATAATGCAACTTTAACAGTATTGCACATAAAATGGGGAGAATTGTTTTACAGTACATTCACATAGTCCCTTCCACGAAGAAATAAACTTCAAAGGAACTTGGCCTATAAAGAGACCACATAACGCAGACAACATCAGTCAGCCCAACAAGTTCAGTGAGTCAGTCAGTCAGTCCAGTTCAATCAGTCACACAGTTACAGAATATAGTTCGAATGCAGTCTCTTCAACCAATCATCGACGTAACACTCGCGCAACACAACTCACTATTTATTCGCCATTTAATAAATAAACATCAAACAGCAACCTCGTGTGTTCTTTGTAAATCTCTAACTGGGGTAGAGCTCCAACCAATACACAACAGCTAATTTTCTTACTACACAAATACGAGTTACCCCGTCACAATAGAGCTTTACGGCCGCAGTGACGCCAGGAGTTTATATAGCACTAACCCATATTTCAAAGAATAATAATAAAAATACCATTTTGGCAAATGAATTCATACTCGTAAGACCTAGTTTTTGTGACGGATGGTGGATATGAGGTTATATAATAAGTCAACCAAAGTGCATATATTTCTGTACTTAACTCATCCGGGCCTAAGGAGGGTATCTAGAGTCCCCCTGGAGCATAATCTTATCAATATTTTTAAAATTAATAATAACATTGATTTTTTTACATTGCCTCATAATATGTATCATTGTACATGTATCAAAACTACATATATAATAGCGGACCCGACAGACGTTGTCCTGCCCGAACGTTGGTTTGCCTGCTATTAGCTTGGAAAAAGACTTTTTATTGATAAGCAGGTACCTAAATAATTGTGATTAAATTCTAAAACATCAAATATTGAATTTAAGTAGGTACATAGGTACCTGTTTATGGTTAAATTCCAAAACGTAAAATAAATATTTTTTTCAAATATAGTATTCTTTTTGCAAACGTAAAACTCCGGTCTTCTCACCGACAGAGGGGTGTGCTTATGTAGGAATACGATTTTAAAAAACGTATTGAATTTAATATTATTTTAGTATTACCAAAAATCTAATAAAAATAAATAAATGGGTAGAAATTATAAGGAATTTAAGGAAATAATCTGATTGAGATCCACAAAAGACAAATGTTGTTTGTGAACATTCAAAAACAAATTTTTCTACCAGCAAAAAACAACATCCTTCCATTTTTTTGTATCAATTCAACCTTGGTAGGTCGACGAATAAAGCATTTTTGCTTCTAACTTCTTTTTTTACATATTAGATTGAAGAAGTAAATAGATACGAACACGCGCAGCGCAAAGATCTACATTTCTCTGAAAACCGCAAGTAAATCGATTAAACCGTTTAGGAGGAGTTTGGTGACATCACACGTACAGAGGAATTATGTATATATATATAAAGATATGCGGAGGAATTCGATATATTAGATATAAGGCAATTATATATATCTGGAATAATTATTTTTGTGAAAGCAAATTATTCTACCAAATCCCAAAAGGAACACTCCCACATTACCTGAAGTCAAATTAAAGAAGGGTCATGGGGTCTAAGAATCCGGGCAAAGAAATTTCAGGTTTCTGGGCCCCAAAATATTCAATATGTTACCTGAACATTACAAAACCGTGACCCGAATTCAATTGAATAAATTTGTAATAAAATGATTACTGGATTTAGGCAGAGAAAAATCGGAAAAATTATTAAAAAACATTCTAAAATAATAAATGGTATGTATATTGTATAACTTTATAATAAATTAACTAGTAGGTAGTAATGTCATTGTTTATTTTTGCATAAAAATGTCTTCCTTAAAACAAGTTGTACCTAGTTAGGCAGATTAGACATAATGCAGAGAAATCTATCACATAAGTATGTATGTATGTAGTAGATAAAGAATTTGTAATTTTTGTTAATTAACCATTATTATTATTTTTATTAAAATATACGTATATTTCTAAAACAATTTTAGTGGTTACGTTTGTTATTATTATTTACCCGAGAAGGTAAAAATTAGACTTCCACTTAAAAAAAGGCAAAGTCACAAAATTCTATTTTATATGTGGCAGTAAAAAAATATTATAAAATTGGAAAAAAACTTTTACGAAAAAAAAAATCTAAATTCAAACAGCAGCTTAAGAAATATGTGCTTATTATGTATGTATATGTATGGATGTGTGTGTGTATGTATGTATGTATGTTTCTTGTATGTGTTCATTCATATTAATTTTGATTTATTTATGTATTATTTTATATTTACTTACTCTTTCTTCTTCTTTCTTCTCTTCCTTCCCTATTTTCCCATCCCACTTCCTTTCACACCTAACGAGCTGTACGTTTTGTTTTTTAAATTTTTGTTTCTATATGAAACTCGTAATTGATCTTGTTATTCTATATGTATTTTTATTACTATGACTGTGTTGGTTTAGAAAAAAATATATATTGCTTCACCACTAAGTTGATGCTTTAAATATAAATAGTAAATATATGTACATTGTTATTACTAGAGCCCATATAAGAATATGTTTATGTAGGCACTATTTCAGGATTCCAAATAAAATAATTGAATACAAAAGAAATCAATTTATTGAATAAACACACGAATATCGAAAACTCATTTCAAATAACATACTAAAATTGACGCTAAAAAAAATCTCCACAATCGAAAACAATATACATTACATCGTCATTCCCTTTTCCGCACCGAATGGTGCATAGGGCGCTGCATTGGTACACCGATCGGTGCGTATCTTATAAGATAAGATTATCAGTCTTACACTTCAGGAACCAGCTCAGGGACGCCCGAGGTGTGAATCGAATCCGAGACCTCTTGCTCGGTACGCAAACGCGCTGACTATTACACCACGAGGCCGATACGTTATTTAAATAACTTCAATTTGTCAAGTTCTGCCGGTCTGTTTGTATTTTGTAAAAATATTATTATTTATAATGTATGTACATTTTTTTTTATTTCCACAAATCGAAATTTATTATTAACCGCAACATATCGGTTCCTTAGAACAGGCATTGTCCATCTAGGAGCCGATAGATCCGTACAAATATTTTGCTAGACCACACCACTTCGTCTGTTTGACCTGTTCTCTCCATAACATGAATGCAAACAATTGTGTCAGGGATATCAAAATTGGTAAAAAAACATTTTTTGTGGAAACACGATTAAAAGTTTAGTTTAACATAGAATACTTATTTAAAAAATGGGAAAATCCAATATTGTACCATAATAATTGTTGTCAGAAGTTTGATTTTATATCGAAATCGGCAACATCCACTCAATAACACTCAAATAACACAATAACACTTAAAACGATTAGTTTTATTTATTTTTTACTTCGTAAAAGTGACAACCCTGACACAGACATTCAATGACAGATTTGATCAAAACTGGTTAAATCCACGAATTAATTTTATTGAAACTAGTCAAATCCATTCCGATATATCAAAATGAGTTACATCCAAATTATATTTAAGTTTTACACGGAAACTAAGTCTAATCGATCAAATCAAATAACGTAGAATACTTTTACTACCTACGTCAGACCTAGATATAGTCTAAAAAACAATTTAGTCGAATAGCAATAATCAGTTTCAGAAAAGTGTTCTTTGTGAAAAAATGTTTAGTCTGGATATATCCATGTTTGATGTTAACTGACACAATTGTGTAGATTTATGTACATTGCCCATGTTGGTGTATTCGAAATAAGTTTTAAAAAATATTTTTTTCTGCCGAATTCTTTCAATCATAATGAGGAAGTTCAGTGTCTTTTAAAAAAAATATATTTGTCAATTGACCGATAAACTAAGCCAATTTTTTATTTATTTTATTTTTACATATCGTATTATCAGCGCTATGATTTTTTAAAGTTTTTTCTTTCTGAAACAACTCCGCGTATGACGTCAGAGGTTCTTCTCTGTCAGTTTTTCTGATTGGTTCATTTACGGTAAGCAGACCTGATATCATTCACAGCTCTCATATCGTTGGTTGATTCATATGAACCAGTGACGTCGTTCAAAGTAGTTCGATTTAGTTAAAATATTTTGTATTATTTTTTTCGTATATTTTCAAGACATTTTGGAGTAAAATATAATGCTCTAATTTTTACCGCGCGCAAGAAAATATTTTTTGTATCCAATTTCCCGTAGGGCTGAAGTTCCTCAATCACATTTTTCTTTGTTTGTATATCGTCCGTTACATTTTACACGCATTCCCACTGTACAACCCTTCTAACGGGTTGTGTGACAAGATCAGTGCTATTCAACGTGTACCAGCGCGTCATACAGTATCCTTACGCATCAGTATTTTATGAGAAATAAAAATTATTTCGAAGAAAACTCAAAACATTATGAAATAGGCAATATTTTGATTTCATCCAAATATTTTTATACAAAATACTGGATTTCACCGCCTAGGGAGTTATTAAGATTATTTTGTAAAATTATATAAATCTCTTTACTACAATAAAGGTTTCAGCTCTTTAAATTCACTAAAATCAACAGATGACTTGAATGAATTGAAGACAAATATAAAAAATATTTAAACGTGCGAAGTGCCACAAACCAGTCAATGACAGGTCATAAGCCCTGTAAATGATAATAGGTTCATTTAATGAAATAAAACACAACCACGAAATTATAATGACATCAGATAGATTTTTTAAATGTCATAATCATAGCATGTATTTGTCGGCCTCATTCTCGGCTGTCGGCGGTAATGGTCATCGCGTTAGTCTATCATGCAAGAGGTCACAGGTTCGATTTACAATATGGTTGATATGAAATATTTATTTAAAATGGTGTTTTCACACTAGAATATTTCATAGTCCTTGGACCGGTACCCGAAGCGTACGACTGATCATCTCACCTTCATGTAACGAAAAATGATTAAGATACGCTGCGACGAGTGTCCTGCTTGGTGCCCTATGCACTATTAGGTGCGGGAGGGAAATGATGATGATGATTTACAGCATTTCAGTTTGTGTATTCCTGGTACCCCCTTCGGGACTCGCGTATTTTTTTCACTCCAGGCCCGGAAAGGTTAAAGTTTAAAATAAATAAATGTTTTAATATCATCTTCCCGTTTTAATGTCTCGCGATAAGATGTGAATGTTGACGTCAGAGCGTAGTAAAAAGAGCAGTTGATATAAAAGCCGATATTTCTGTTTCTGTTTACTCAATGAACTTGATTATGAAAACGCCCCTTCTCCCACTTGCCTCCCCGCCGCACGTGCGTCATCAGAAGGCGAAATGTGAGCAAAGTGAAATGGCAAAAAACACATGTATTTCTTTTGGAAGTGATCCATTAAATCTGTATGACAGCTTCCTGTTATTGTTGAGATATGTAAACCAGATGAAAAAAGCCATCAAACGTACATAAATACAAAAATATTTTTGATTCGGCAATTAAATCAATATTTTTTGATGATGTGACGTAGGTAGGCTCATAGGCCTAAGATTTACGTGTTTTTAAAAAAATATTTACATTTTATTAATATCCATAATATTTTGTCTTGTCTTGTAGAACTTTATGTGCCACGCATGTGTAAATTTATAACATGTTTATTTATTTTAATCTTTAAGTACAAAGAATAAATACTTTGGCGGAATCGTTCAATCAACCATAAAACGGACAGAAATTTGTAACAAAAAACATAATTTATATTAAAGATACATACGTAAAAAACTTAATTAATAAAAAATAACGGCTGTTTTAGAACTTAAATAAAAAAATAAAAGAAATTAAACTATATTACTCGTATTTTTTTATTTGCACCACAGCAAGCCGGGCCGCGATTATAAATGCTATCTTCATCGGTACATATCGAGACGGTTTAAAGTAAAATCGATATTTATGTACGAAAATGTGTATATCACATTTATATAAAAAATTCAGATATCTTTTTCGATAACCTGTTACTAAACACGTTCTGAAAAAAATGATTTTAATACACAAAACTTAATTTTATTCTGTAGATATAATTGAAAGTAAATGTTAATTTGGAATACTACCTATTGGAATACGGGCCCAGGTAGTCTAATTACAGTGGTGAATTAAGATAAGATTGTTTTTTCGTGTTTTTACCGGGAATCGAACCCGAAATCTTCCGTGCGTGAGTCAAGTGTCTTAGCCAATTGAATGAATAACAAAATTTTAAATTTTGTTATTCACAAATTTTGAGACAATATCAGGAAGATTGTTCTGTATCCCTTGCATGACCTGACATCTATGTATCTGCTTTTGGATGAAATCCAGTGGTATAGTAGACTTTTTTCTTACTTAGTACTTTAAATACTACAAACATCGCTTGTTTGCAAATCTATACGAGTCGCACAAAACGCCGTGTCACGTGCGTCAAGATTAAACTGGTTTGACTTCCCCGCAAACCAAGCGGCCAGACCCTTGAATCGCGCGCCCGCGTCGTAAAACGCTCGCCACAGTGGCCACGCACTTAATTTTAGTATAAATACTAGAGAACTTCTAACATTTGTTTTACATTTATTTTAGGCATGATGACAATTTTATTTTTTATCCCTTTGATTTTAAAACCACGGTCGTTTTGTTTGGAGTTTATTATAATTCAGAAAAAATGAAATTTTTTAACCGTCTATATATTTTTTTAAATATGTCTTAGTAAATTATATATTTAAAAACTGAAAATAAATATCTCACTTTTACAGCCGGGTCACATGATAAATCAGTCAGTTTCGGTGTGTGTGTGTGGTGAATTGTCAGTTAAAAATGTAATAAAAAAATCATGCAAAGTTCGTTTGGATGCGAAAGAGATTAGGGATTATTTAGATCGCATTTCAGCAAGACTCGGCGCCAGCAAAGTCGTGAATCATAAGCGATCACAGGTTGGTCACACAGTGAGACCTAGAACCAGGTAATCGTATTAGTGTTGGCCGCTAGCCCACCTCGGCAGACGGTCAACGCTTCACTTTCCTTAAGGCGGCTCTGAACGTTGGCCAGTTCGCTGGCAAATACGCATTGGCCAACGTGTAGAGGGGAGTATTCGTAGCTGGCACACGCGCTGGTACATGCGCTCACGCGCGCCCGGAATACTGTCGTTTTTTAAACACAGGTCAAAGGGCGCTGGGTGAATACTGGTGAACGCGACCATACATTTGTTTAGTTTTCATCAGTACGCTACAAATTGACGGAGAGAACACGCGTTTTTCTGTCATTTTTTGCCTATTTTCCATTGGTTTTCGACAAAATTGTGGCCTAAATATGAGCAATGAAGAAACTTTTTGATTTATTGAGTATACCATTGAGAAAACTGTTTATTATACATATAAAATAATTTAAATGTAACTAAAAACCCATTAATACAATGTGCAACTATGGGCGCTGTATTAATAATTATTTAATAAGTAAGTTTAAAGTTGCTAAAACTTAAAAAAATTTTTTTTTTCTTTTTTACTGCATCTTACATTCTAAGTAATGAAATTGTGGATAACCAAAGCATTTTTATCTGCCCACTAATGAAATAATTTGCTTGTAATTTTGGTTTGTTTGTAAATATCATATTTTTGAATTAACAGCTGTTTTCTTCCATAAGTAAATGAATAAAGAACAGCCGTAATTCAAAAATATGTTAATTAAGTCAAAGTTTATATCAATTTTTCACCTGTTAGTTTTCTGGCTGACTAGACGATTATCTCTTAGCAATAATCCTTCCAAAGTTAATTTTTTTAACTTCAGGTTTAAAAAAATAAATCAAATTTTAAAAACGTAGAGGCTTCAACAGTTTCCGTGTCCATGTCCATCTCGACGTCTAAGCAACGTATTTTTTGTGGGCTAATGACATACACACCAGAGATTATACACGTCCGCACATTGGCCCGCACCCATGTAGCGATTTTATTGCCAATATGAGGGCCGGCGTACTCGTGAACGTGTTGGCCAACGTGTAGCCTTAAGAGCCAAACACTCGAAAATTTTCCCGTAAAAATAAAGAATACTGTACCATACTTATACATTTTCAATCATAATCGGGAACTTAGATCGATGGTGATATAGATATATGTTGACTGATATGCGCTGGCCATGATAGGGAAATTGGAAGCAGTAAAAAACATAACCCTACGCGATAAAAAATATTAGGATAGTGCAGAAAGGATAGATTGAGACAGATTTATGATAGCTGTGGTTGTAAGAAAATAAGATGTTTTTGTTTTTTTTTGTTAGGTCGTGGTAAATTAAAAAAAAAATGTTTTTAAGACTGTCGATTTCCCTTTCTGCAGCGGAAATCCTATTCAATCTCATGAACACATTTTCGGTCTTGTCCCCTTTTCTCTGTTCATGAACGCCGAATGGAAATTCTCGCTACAATTCGTGGCCCTTTTATAGATCTTAAAGATGAAAGATTTTAAATATGTTTTTTGATCATTTCGGCGAGTCGCTCAAGCCTAATTAATTCATCCCAGTCAATAAAGAATTCACTTTTCTCTTTTTTTCATCTAATGATGTATTTGTATTTTGTTACAAAATTTCCATATTAAAATCATCTCTAGACATTACTAAGACTAAATATGCTGCATTATCTGATAAATTAGTAAATGCTGGCGGCTACCTCAGAACAGGTTTTAGCTATACCTAGTGATGATAGACAGTGTTTAAAATTGGAAAATTGTTTTCTATTTAAATTTGTTGCAAAAGAGAGGAAAAACATTTTTGAGAAGGGAATATGGAGGTCTAGGCATTTACAGGACTTATGCCCTGTCATTGACTGGTTTAGCCAGATGAATCTCCTACATGATAGAGGCTTCACCTCTTTTGCTTCACAAAAGTCAACAGATGGAAGAGTTAAAGAAATGTGGATGTTTAAACGTAGGCAGAATATTGAGTGTTACACAGTGTGTAAAGTGGCCACTTAAATCAGTCAAAGACAGTTCATAAGTTCTGTAAATACCTAAACTTCCATATTGCCTTCTCAAAATGTTTTCCCTCGCTGTTGCAACAAATTCAGATCTAATGTGTTTCCTTATATATATTGTTTTACATAATTGTACTACACTTAATTTTAACTAATTGTATATTTTTGACAGTTTTGTAAACATGACATATTCCATACTACAATAAACGCCAATTTTCGACACTAAATTGAATCTTCTTTCTGCATAACAAAAAAATTACTATAGCGACCAAATTACAAGACCTCCTTTAGGTAGCTTTTATCGTTCGGCAACGAGCAATTTTTCCTTGTTTTCCTGTGGGCACCGCCACGGAGACTTAAGTCTTTAGATGGGGTGAGCGGTATCTGGTGGGGAAGCTGTGGTTGGATGTATTTTTTTTAGTCTTTTACGTGAATGGAAAGTGGATACGCTATAAAACGTTTTTTTAACCTAAAAGATCTGATTTTGCCATGCCGACCCATAATCTCGTCTATCGACGCAAATATGACACTTCTAATGACACACTTTTTGAAATTTATGCTTTTAACTTTTTTAAAGGATTAGATTGAAGATTTTAATATCTATAAACACGCGCAGCGCAATGTTCTACATTTCGCTGAAAACCTCACGTAAATCGGTTAAGCTGTTTAGGAAGAGTTCAGTGACATCACATGTACAGAAGAATTATATATATATAAAGATTTCTGAACAGGACAACAAAATGTGATGAGAATATGTATAACACGTGACTCCATTTGTGTTAGTATCTCCAAGTTTGAATCAGGAGTGTGGTTTATGAAGTAAAATGTGGTGTTTGTTTTACACATGTATTTTTTTTTAAAGTGGCTAAATATTATAAGATGGGTTAAATATGAAAGGCTTTATATTATTAGTGTCAACGAAACTCAGCTTTCGTTTGTAGCGGAAAGCGGAGTCGTTAAATAAGTCAAGATCGTACATTTTCTCAAATTTTGAAAAATTACTAATTGCTCTTCCTACCAAAGAATTCTGAGCTGGTCTGATGTTGCATTTGTCGTTGCTCGGTAACGAATGATGCAGAATAGACTACGTATTTAGTATTTACTACTGATGCCACACTTCCGTATTTTACAAGCATCAGGTTCTTACCTTCACCTAGTGCAGGACTTCTACTTTTCATCGTCCTTCTCTGACGCGGGAGAACACATCTGACAAAAAGCCTGGAGTCTGTATGCGGTTTATTATGCCGTAAAATGTACTTATTTCCAGTGCAGTGGCTGGAAATAACATGATATTCTGAGTGTACACTAAATGCGGTTAAATACTTTTAACCTTATAGGGAATTCACTAGCTGCAGAGACCATGTGTTTGCATGTTGTTTCACGGTCACAATAACTAGTACCTACATAATAATACATATTCCCTTATGCTTACACCAATGCAGAATGCATATTCATTTAAAGTAATGTTGGTATCGTACTTTTTTCTTTCCTTCTTTTTTAATTTAAACCTTGTTTTTCTGACACTCTCTCGCAAATGCCGTGATCCTCCCGCAACTGCACGTTGGACTGATTATGTCTATTCAAATTTATTGCAACAGAGAGGAAAAACATTTTTGAGAAGGGAATATGGAAGTCTATGAATTTACAGGGTTTATGACCTGTCATTGACTGGTTCAGCCAGGTGAATCTCACCCACATGATAAAGGCTTCGGTTTTTTTACTTCACAAAAGTCAACAGAAGAAATAGCTGAGGAAAGTGGATGTTCAAACATAAGCATAATGGTTAATGTTAAACATTTGTAAAGTGGCCACGTAAACCCGCTAATGACAGGTCATAAGCCCTGTATATGCCTAGACCTCTACATTCTCTTCTCAAAAATGTTTTCCCTCTCTGTTGCAACAAATTGAAATATGAATAGCTCCCCGCGGAGGAGATCCAGCCAGTCTACAAGTATTTGGAGATATTCAAAACATTATTGATTATGTTTAACTTAAATCCGCTTTCCGCTCCTCAAACCGGAATCGATTTTGTTTGTTTTTTGAGAAAGAGTATTAAAATATATTTTTTTGTTTCAATGAAATAATTTATTATATTTGTGGACCGTGCGCCGAAGAAGACAGTTAAAACAGGGCGTTTTTTAGGGTTTTATATGGTCCTTGTTCCCGTAAGAAACAATTGACCAAAAAATCAGAACTATGCGATCGCGAATAGTAAATAACTATAAAGTGTAAAAATATCTCTGCTCTAGTCCCATAATACAGGGATAAAATACGGGAATACGTTTTAATGAAGAAAAGTTAAACTGCATTTCCTGTTAGGGCTGTAGTCTGGTAAATCGTACAAAAAGAAAAGGATATCATGCGATTTTGCCTATTTTGAAACACCAGTTTTAAAAAAATTGCGTCATAAATAAAAAGGAACTTAAAGTAAGATAAAAAAACAAAACAATTATAAGGTAACAAAACATATCTAAAAGTTTTGTACATGGTAACTAAAATAAAATATTTTTTTTACCGGCTATAATACAGACCTTAATATTTAGACTCAACTTAGGTACATCGGTACTCATATGAAGATGAAGTATTAAAGAAAAATATGTTCTATTGATTTTAAGGTAATATGAACAAAAAATTACTTATCTTAATTATTATTATTTATCATTATTATTATTATAGTGACTATTCATTTAGTGATTTATTTTAACACTTTATAAACATAAACAGTTTACACACATATGAATAAGGGCGGGCATATGGCCTTAAGGCAATTTCTTCCTACCTACGATTTTCCGTTATGTATGTTAAAATTATATTTGTGTGAGGATCTGGCGGGATGGTCAGCTATGCCTAACTGGAACGTATTTTATAGTATATTAAAAAAAAAATCTCGGCGGATGATGAATATAGTTCTGGGTGTGAAATGGAACTAGAATCCTGTCACATTAATATGTCCTTCCTGATCCCAATAGTTTAGATAAATTTTAAGATATTTAATTGCAGAAAAATCCACTTTTTGAAATAAAAACCTCGTATATTATAAGCAAGGTAAAAAATAAAGCAACTCCCATAAAAAATATAAAAAAACAGAATCCTGGAGGAGAGTTATCGACTCGATGGCTACTCTCAGATGAAAATTCTAAAAGAGGAAATTTAGTGTAGAAAAGTCTGCCTTATAGTTTAGTACTTGCCATGTTTGCATACCATGCTTGAGGCCTTAGTTCCTGGGAGGGTCAATATGATTTTTTTGTTTATGAGGAGGTTATGTATTAATAGATTTTACTGTTCCTGGATTGACACCTGTAGCATAAGACTGATCACTTTACCTCCCTGTAACAAATGTTCGAGATACACTGCAGTGTCCTAGGCAGCACCAGGTGCCAATTAGGGTACGATGACGATATGTAGCTTCATCTTAAACATGCATAACATTGAGGTAAAGAGATGAAAATACCGGGTTAAATTCGTCCCCTAGTGTAGTGTGTATTTGTCACATTTAGTTCTAGCATGTACGAGATCCCGGGATTGATTCCCGACGAGATCGTCATTAAACATTTATTTAATATATGTTTTGTTTTCACAGTATATAATATTTCATAGTTGATCTAGACCTACGGTTCCCAATTTTTTTTGGCTACGGAACTCTTTTAATCTGCCTTTGTTCGGCGGAACCCCACCTCGACAATGAAAAAGTAAATTGACAAAACTGTTATTTTAAAGACCCATAACATCTTATTGTTTGCATGTTGTAGCAAGAAAGAATACGAGTATGTTTTGAATTTAAAATATTTACTGTGCGTATTTGAGGTTAAGAATTATTTTTATGACAGTTTTGCTTATAATACCACTAAAATTAGGTTTAATGTCTGACAATTGAATACGGAGTTCTGGAGCGGCATCCAGTCTAGTTCTGAATTCGGTTTTAGTGTAGGCGTAAAAGTCGATCTCACAAGTCTATACAAACGGAAGCTGGACCACGATAGCCTTCTCAACCACTGCAGGGTATTTATCATTAAGTCCAATCCAGAAGTCATTCATGTTTGAATCAGCTGATTCGAATTTTCGTTTTAAAGAGGATAAATTCTTAATTTATTTGTTTGGTTTACAAACAATGAAAAATAATATGTAAACTCTTTACAAAGCAATTATTGAACCACACGTTAACTACTGTAGTAGCATTTTATTTTTATCAAACAAAGAAAACATAGATAAACTAACTGTATTACAAAATAAAGCCTTTAGAATAATTTTGAAAAAAAAACAGATATACGAGGGTAAAGTCGATGGTAAATGAAATGAAATTATTAACATATAAACAAAGAATATTTTACAATACAATGATATTTGTTCATAAAATTATAAACTCTAATAAAAAAACAAAATTTTGGAAAAAAATTGATCGGAACCAGCATGAACACGATCACAATACTAGAGAAAAGAACAAAATTAGACTTCCATTTAGAAAAAAGGCAAAGTCACAAAATTCAGTTTTATTTAAAGCAATTAAAAAGTATTACGAAATGGAAAAAAATATTTATGAAGAAAAAAACATATCAAAATTTAAAATAATGGTCAAGACATATGTGATAAACAATTTATAAATTAAATATATTTTCAATGTTATTATTAGAACACACATAACAATATGTATGATATGTGTGCCCTACTTTAAGATTTAAATAAATAAATATACAGAAATATTCTTATGATAAATGAGACTACTTATTTTTCATAAATTACACGTAAACACTAATAAAGTACATTTTAAAATAAAATGAACAATACAAGTGATTGAAATTAAAATAAAATTATCGCAAAAATAAATTCCTTAACAAAATACATCTTATGTATACATGTACAAAATAGTGACATACACATTTAAATAAAATAAAAAACGAAAATTCATCATCATCATCATTCCCTTTCCGTACCCAATGGTGCACCAATCCCAGTGTATCTTGGTCATTTTTGTTACATGAAGGTAAGGTGATCAGCCTTACGCTTCAGGTACCAGTTCAGGGACCATGAAATATTCTAGTGTAAAAACGCATTTTTAAATAATATTTCTTATCAAGCATGTCGGGAATCGAACCCAAGACCTCTTGCATGCTAGTCAAATGCGCTGACCATTGCACCACGAGGCCGAAAATTATTTGAATTAAATTATGGATAAAAATTCATTAATTAATAAAACTAGTTGTGTAAATTATCAAAATTAAATCATTTTAAAAACCAATATAATAAAACCGCATTTTGTATACACTTTTTAAACCTAAACAATCCAGTGTCAAAAATGTCAATCTCTGTGTTTTTAATGTTGTTATATAATGTGCACATTCTTGATATTGGATTGTACTCCAACACAGTTAATTTTAATGGTTTGGTCTGATTTGCGAATGGATTCTGAACCCAGTCAATGTCCTATAACTAGTGGCGAACGGTGATTTTATTTACAGGTAAGCTATAAAAAATATCATATATTTGTACCTACATAGTAAATACATAATATATGATAAGTAATATATACTATAAATTGCTATTTTTTTCTGTGGTTCTGTGTGATACAATAACTCTCATCCATGAACTCAACTCAAACGACTTAGTTTTGTGTTATATTGTATCATGTAGCTATATTATGCATGACTTTAATACATAATTTATATAAAAGTTTATAAAAAATAGCACCATGAATTCAGTCAACTGGCCGATTCGTTCCAGAAATAAACAGAGCCGTCAAGCGCCACATGTCTTGCAAAATGACGCATGAAAGTAATTATAGTCATATGTCTAAAGTATCATATCAAAGAAAAATAGCCATTAAGAAAAAAATATTGAAATACTGTTTTCCAAATCGATAATCTTCAAATAATTTGTGTAATCTGCAAGTTTACTCTAGAACGAAAAAACCGCCACTGGGTTTAAAATGTTCAAAAGATAGTATACTTATTTGTATAAAGAAATAATTTTGAATAATCGGCTAGTCGCTTGGCGCGGTTTATTAATACTTTTATTTATATTTGGAGAAAAATACAAACGGTGGCAATAATTCATAGGAAAGGTAATTTTTTGTTTGTTTTTTTGTAAATAAAGTTACCGTAAAGTATTATTATGGATAGTCAAATATAATAGTAAGCTGCGCATAATCGCTTCTATATACGATTCGCCCCTGCTCTAAAAAATATTGTTTCTAGGATTTTTTGAGGTTCAATAAATGTCCATTTATGGTTTTCTCTCGGAACCCCTGTGACCCTTCCACGAAACCCCAGGGTTCCGCGGAACACCTTTTAGGAACCGCTGATATAGACTGTCACGTGGAGCGTAAGATTAATCATCTAACCTTGCAATAAAACATTGATTTACGCCGCGATTAGCGTACTGGTGCAGTAAGATTAATTGTCATTTTAAAAATATATTTCACATTGACCTGAACCCGTCATCTCATTTTTTTAACAGGGTTTGGAATTTAATATATAGATAATTATATAGGAATACTTTGAAAAAAAAACACCTAGATTACATACAAATAATGACTTTCGAAAAATGAAAATATTTAATATTTTTGCCAAATTAATTCTACAATCGTATTAATGATAATTCAGTGAAATTCCCTCTCCAAACATAAGAGCTCGTCCCTTTTTTGGAGAGAAACAGCATTAATAAACCAAAAACCTAGTATTATTATTGTGCATTTATTGAAACTAATAAAATGTATCTTAATTAAATTTATTATCTAAAATACTAGATTATTTCTATTTATTTCATTTTAATAAATTTTTTCGTCCGTTTTTGAGAAACTTGACCATACAATTACTATGCCTAGACTTCCATATTCCCTTCTCTAGAGTGTTCTCCATCCCTGTTGTAATTTGTTTTTATAATTAAATGTTCTAATTTTTACAGCGGGTAAAAAAATATATATCATATTTCCCGTAGCACTAAACTTCCCCATTGGCATTTGAAAAAGTGTCTATAATCCGAATGATGGTAAATTTATAAGGTAAAAATAACAAAATAACATTTTTAGGCTAGGCATTTATGCGGAGAACTTCATCATGCAAAGGATTACCAGCCCGACATTGTGAAGATAGCGATGTGTATTCTCCTGCAAATTAAGAAGGTTGAAATGACCAAAAAATACGCGTTTGTTTATGTAAGTCACGCTGTCAGTAGGATGCCTATTTGGCGCCAAGTTCAGATGAAATGTTTCAGAGCTTTAGCATTAAGTTTAATGTAATAAATGAATGATTTATCCCTGAAAACGTATCTGACGGGCGGCGGACACACTAAATTTGACGAAGGCGGATGTCTGCCGAAAACTTGGCAGCATTTCATCTTTATGATCATTTACTATATTAACGTCTAATACGCACTACGTTTCCATCACGTGTAGTCAAGTTCAGAAGCCATTTTAGGAAACATCTATTCTTTTATGACGAATATTCATTAGGCCAACACACGCGCATTTTGTAAATGCACGCTATTGCGCAGATTGGAAAAACTGAAGTGCTGTCATTTATTAAGAAATTTCACTGAACTAATTTTAAGTATTAAAACTTAATGATAAACTTTAGCCCTACGGGAAATTGGATACAAATAATGTTTTCTTGCGCGCGGTAAAAATTAGAGCATTGAATTGTACGGCAAAGAATCTTGAAAATGTATGGAAAAAAAAACATTTTAATAAAATAAACTGCATTGAACGACCCCACTAGTTCATATGAATCAACCAATGATAAGAGAGCTGTGAAAAATGTCCGGTTTACTTACCGCCAACGGACCAATCGGCAGAACTGGCCGAGAATATGCGGAAGAGAACTTCTGATATCACACGCGGAGTAATTTCAGAAATACATTTTTTTTTTTAATCTTTGCGCTGATAATACGATACAAATATATATTTTTTTAAATTTTGGCTTGGTTTATTAGTCTATTAACAAATAAATCAATAACTAAAAAACCACTGGACTTCATCAAAGCATCAAAATAAATAATAACTGTAACTGCCATCTCTTATTGTATATTATAAGAACCTCTAAGTTCACACCACTACTTCAGAAATTATCTAAACTTTATTTTCCATAGAGGGTGGAATACAAACTCTGTCAGTTTATGTATAAGTCGCTGCACAACTCCGCTTCGGGCTATCTAAAGGAACCATGCATTTCAGATGAACTAGCTGACAGACGTATAGCGGTAGATCAGCTACATACATCTACGACGATAGGAGAAGTCATCTGTATGCAATGCATGATATAATTTATTTCTACATTGCGTTATATAAGTAGTTTTCCACAACAATAATGTTAAAACAGTCAGCACATTTGACTATGTAGTGTCTACTACGTGTAAGATCAGGACATCCATTCATAACAAGGTTGCGAGAAACAGTTATGTTTGTATCTAAAAAGATATGCTACACGTATGTGTTTAGTTATCCTTGGACTAAAGCATAAAACTAATAAATTATCGTTCTTTTAAGTAACAAATGATACATACACTGCATTGCTGTAATAACGTTGGTACCGATGGAGAGTATCTATCATCACCTATCATTTAATTAATTAGAGATTTACACACAAATGAATTAGAAAGTTCTCCAGTACAAAAAACATTAAACTATACCAGTTTGAGGGTAACTGTGGCTTTCCATCATTTTGTAACAATTTAATAGTAACAATTTCAAAACTCCTCTCAAACATAACCGTAATACGCGCTTCTCGTATAATTGTTTTGTAGTATCAAAAATATGTAAGAAGTATGATTAAACAACTCTTAATTATTAACTACAGAACTTAAATTTAACACACAATGAAATAAGAAAGTGGCCACTCGATCAAAAGTTTATGTATGAATCTTGTGGATAAATATTTTTATTTTTTATGTAATTTATTTCTAGGGCTTGAAAAAAAACAGTTTATTTGTATATATGTTACTGATCTTTCCAGCTGTTAATTATATTTGTAATTTTTTATTTTTTTATTTGGGTAATATTATTTAAGTTAATATAAATATAAATCTCCACCAACAAGCCACGGAAAATGGCTTAGTGGGATTTAAGTTACTTGTAAAAATAAAAATTGAAATTATATATGCGTAAAAATGTGTGTTAACTAAAAATAAAATAAAAAATGAAAAAAACAAATATTCACCGGATTTATTATATCAACGCGTAGTAAGTATTTTTAATTTATCTAATGTTAATCTGATTTTTGTCTCGTAAATATAATTACTCGAATGCTTTCTGTCACGTTGAGTCCATTTTTTCCAATTTGGCTCTCTCTAAAAAAAGGTTTCCCTGCTTTGGTCTACAGTGTTTTAGCGTGACTAATGCTTTAGAGTGACTGGTCAATGACAAATGTGACGAAGCCACGGGAATAAACTCGGGAAGTGACTAACGCTCCTCACCTGGGCTGGTATTCCGAACGCAAACGCAATTATAGCGCGGTATAGCGCGTTTTTACATACTAAATACGCGTTATTGCGCGCTGTAAATGCATTCAGAATACCAGCCTTGGAAGGAATGTTACAGCCCCCGCTGTCTTTACCTCAAACCTCTCTCGAAACGTGGACTTTTATTTTAAAAACACATTGTTTACATCACTAGTCAAAATTAATTTTATAATAATGGAGTAGGGAAATTATTACGTAGGTACATACTTATCAACACGTACATATTATATCGTCTGTATATGAATAAGACCTCAGAGTAATAATTCGCTACAGGACCCCTTTACCTCTATTGCGTAAAACAAAATACGTAGAATACGGGAAATTTCTTTTTTAAAAATGTTTTTTATACAAATAAAATAAAAGCTTTATAACTCTGAGCTCAGGGATTTTTTTTTTACCGATAAAGTCAATTAGATTAAAATGTGACAATAGGAAAATGGAAGATATTTTCATTAGTAAATATGTTATTAATAAAATGTATCTAAGTCTAATACGACCACTGTAATCTCTTGTAATTTTTGTGTATTACTGCAATATAAAATTCATGATTTTTTTGGTTGTATTTTTGTTAATAAAATTAAACCAACAACAATAACCTTTTGGCATTTTAATAAATTGTGTAATAACTCTACTTGGTATTTTTAATAAATATATTTTGATTGTATGAAATTTGCCCTACTGATATTCTTGAACAAATAAATGTTCATTTTGTATTATTAGCATAGGTAAACGAATGACATCATTGACCCATTTTTCTCCTTGATTGCATATTAAATTAATCGTTGAAATAATCCATATCTTACATTTAATTGAACCGAGACGGCGAAAAATTGAAGCACGTTCATTTTACGCATAATATTAAAGCCAAAACAAATAAAAAAATGATATATGATATCAGATCTACTAGTACATAAAGGTACGTCAGGTTAGATCAGTCAGTCAGAATATATATAAATTTTTTATATGGTATTATCATGGCTATGATTTTTTAAAATTGTATAATTTTGAAATTTCACCGCTCGTGACGTCACGAGTTAAAATATGTGAGTTTTCCTGACATTCAAAAGAAGAATCCTATAACGCAAACATGGCTTCCTGGAAACCGGAAATCCATCACAGCATAATACAACAACCCTTTAATTTATTGATAATGGTTCACATGAACCTGTGGCGTTTCAAAGTAGTTAATTTTTATTTTTTATTTATAAATTTATTGCAAAAAAATAATAAACATACTTAATAACAGGGAATCTTTTTAAAACAAATTAATGTAAAATGAAAACGGAGTGTTCTCTGTTTATGATAGTCTCCATCTAACATGGCACAGCCTGTTCTAAGATGGAGATTTTTTTATCTTTAGAGCGTAAGTAGTCCTATACTAATAAAACGATAACATAAAAAAGAAAAAGTAAAACTACTTAATTATAAATGCCTAGTTAATCAAATGTAAGAAATTAAAAATCATTATTATACAAATATAAAGTATATATATATATATATGTGCCAAGAATACAGTTACTTAAACATAAATAATATAGTATAATATATAATAAAACAAATATAAAGCAATGAAATATATAAATAATATGTGTACCAATTATATAAAGTACTACGTTTATTGATTTACATATATTTTTCAAAAAAATCTCTCGCTACACTATTTATATGTGCAGTTATTTTTATTTTAAAATTTGTTTTTCATTTTGCGTCTTTTATATTTGGCAATAAATCATTAAATATTTTTGGAGCAATTACATTGTAATGCTTTTTACCAAAGGCGGTTGATACAAATGAGACTATACAGTTAATTTGTTTTGCTGAACGAGTGTTTATATTCTGTTGGGTTCTCTACCAATCCAATTTTAAATCTTTTTTGTACATTTTTGAGAAACTTCGCCGCACAGTTAAATACTGTAATTTTTACCGTGTGTAAGAAAACATTTTTATATCTAATTTCCTCTAGCACTTAACTTCATCGCTCGTATTTAAAAAAAAAATCACTTATGCCATTTAGGCGGGGATATATAGTGTGTACTAATGTACAAAGAACTAGTATATAATTTAAATATAAAAAACACATGAGACCCACCCTAGCCTGAAATCCATACACTGAAAAATTGTGTATATTTTAGAATATAATATCTTTTAAATTTAAAGGAATCTGTGTTGACAGTAAAAATAAAATATTAATAAAAAATATGTGTAAAGATACTAAATATATGTCTATAAAAATAAATGTAAAACGAACTTCCTCTCTAAACACGAGTTTTCACTCTATAAGAGAGGTGGAATCGTTATTATTAAATATGTATCCACCAACCATTTTGTAATTTTTTTAATGAATAAAATAAAATATAGCTGATTAGAAAATGACATCTTCATAGCATTTATTTATTTTTTTACTAGCTAAATTAATACTAGACACTTTTAACCGAAATTAACAAGTTTTTTTTGTACTTTGATTTAGTATTAATACAAAATATAAAAGGATTGTTTTTAGTAAGGTACATGACGCATTGATTCAATATATTGTTCTAAAATGTCACGTAACTAAAATTTAACCCCATGTTGCAAATTCTTTGAATAGTACCAAGTTCTTGATGGATAGTTAATAATTATCCGACGAATTGAATTCAACGGAGATGGAAACCTCTTTGAGCAGGAAAAATTAAAATCCAGACATTTACAGGACTTACGAACTGTCATTGGCTGGTTTAAGCATGGTTAGTAAAGATTAGCTGTGTCCGGGCGGATGAAGAATATAGTTCGTAGTGATAAATAGAACCAGAACCCTGTACTCCGGTAAAAATCCTGGAAAAGAAAATTGAGTGGAGATGTGTCTGTATCGTAGTGTAGTGGTTGGCGCGTTCGCCCACCATGCTGGAGCTCTTGCTTTCGATTCTTTAAAAAATAAGGTGGTCTCTGCATTGGCGCCTGAAGCAGAGACTGATCACCTTACCTTCCTGTAACAGATGATCTGGATATGCTGCATTTACTCTACCGATGCAGTGCTCTATGCACCTCTAAATGCAATTGAGGGTTTGACGATGGACGATGATAAGAATGCAAGTATCGTTGTAGCGGTCAGAGCGGCATTGCAAGGTTTGTCGGAGGGGAGTGACGAGTGGCCCTTCAGCGCACGGGAAGGGAGGACGGTCTAAAGCCGGACGGCGGGCGGCGGGCGGCGGCGGTCACGAGTCACGGTGTCAGGCGGCGACTGATCTTGTGGGAGTACTCGCCGCGATAAACAAGCTATTAAGGGTGGCCAGAGGCGGTCACTCATTCAGCAAAAACTCCGTCCACGTCACAAGTGTTGGCCGCGTCTCGTGCCAGGTCCACATTCCTCCCATTCCGACGCCGGGACCGTGATCTCTTGCCAAAACATTTTACTTCGCCGTTTTGTATTTTTAAATATAGTTTTTAAATGCTACATCAATGTCGCCCCCGGTCCTATTAGTTTTAATAAAATATGCTTCAAAGTAAAAGCTTTATTGTTACGCAAGTCGCTCAATGGCCTGCTGAAGAAACTCATTATCGGTTTTCGCAGCCGGCTTGCCAAAATAACTCTCAATCAATTTGATATTTTCGTTTGAAATTTATTCAAAACAACGAATAACGGCTTCTCGGAAACAAAATGCTCATACAAAACACAAATTTGTGCAATGATATTTAATCTCAAAGAATTGCAGAAAACTTAACACAACACAATCAGGATAAATAAATACTCAATTTTTCGTTGAAAATTTGTTGAGGATGCTAAAAGAATACTTGGAATGAATAACAACAATAGTATTAATGTTTGGATAATTTATACGGCGCCATTTTGGCGAAAATCACTTCAAGGGCGCTGTACAATAAATAAATATCCCAACACGTCTTGCAGCTACAGAGCGCATGGACGGTTGGGGTTCTAGTTCCTCGTCTTCAATTATGATATATAGGAGCTAGATGAGCTACAGAGCGCATGGACAGTAAGAAATCTAGCCCTTATTTACATTTTTATGTAAAAAAAAATATTTGACAATGAAGTTTAGAGTTTAAGTGATATTTTAAAAAAACGAAATAAAAAGCAAATTTATAAAGCTACTGAGCAGCTACTGAGCGCATGGACGGTTAAAATTCTAGAAAACATTTACTAAATTTAGATATTTGATAATTAATAACATTTACATAATATGATAGCTAACATCACAAAAAGTCTTGCAGCTACAAAACGCATCGACGAATGGAATTTCAACAACATAAGAATGATTTTAAAAAGTTAACAATAAAAAATAATAAAAAAACACAATAATAATAAATTGAGCAAAGAACTAGTAAGTATGGCAATTAAGTGAACATGTAACAGCACAAAAAGTAAAATATAAAAAACTAAACAAAGATAGCATTCCTTAACTTATTATTAAGATTAACAAGATGATAGACGATACTCGAAGGGTCCCTGTTTTATTTTGGTATGCAGTTTACCGGATCTATTGTCCTTTTATCCCAAATATAAAATGAAGGCTTAAGCGCTATTCTAAATATTAAAATGAGATGATCTGTCTGTTAGCCTGTGATGTATACGAGTATTTAACTGCGACGCAACAACAAACGCTATGATAGTTTTATAGAAATCAGAGAGTGAAGAAAAGATGTAGCGATTCGGCGATTTGGCAACATGCTATAGACCTTGAATATGAACTGGGATATCCGGCACGATTTTATTTTAAATCAACAATTTCTGTTGGACATTGTATCGTGTGTATTAATCAAGGAATGTAAATCAGATTTTTCGGGATGTAATACTCTGGTAGTGTTTCGGACTGCGGATTAGATGTCCGAGTTTTATTTTCTGTCGTACTCGTAAGCAAACGTTATTTTATGGTATTTGCTTAAAAAACCGTATCAATATTTTCATCGTACACAAGTACGTATTTTATTGGTAACTGCAGTTAAAATTGACATATAAAATATGTATTTATGACCCTAAATCTTGCATGTACAAAATAAATTCAATTGATTTGGATCATAGCAATTAAGTAATGTACTTTTAGTCCCATGGAGTTGGGACTTATGTCTCAAATAATGTACAATAAACTTATGTATGTAAATAAATAAATAAATGAACATAATCTTTAACAGCTTCAATGCATTCTAACCTTGCCCCAACTACCGGAAAGCAATTAAAATAATATACCACCAATCTTCAATGATACATTTCGCTAAATATAAAATGAGCTGAATTCCATATAGCGTCTGTTGACTGATGTACGAGAACATTACTCTAACCACAACATGCGTCTGTTTGAGGGTTTAAATTAACTAGCGGAATTAAAGTATTTTGACGCGTTATTTTTATAGAATATCTTATTGACTTGGGAGAATAATGGCTGCCAACCGTTGCTACTACGCTCTTCAAAAACAGTTACGTTCGAAACTAGTACGAAAAAATACTAAAATAATACAAAACTCTGATTAAACTAATCCTGACATATGCCTCCGAAACCTGGGCTATGCCAAAGAATATTGAGGAAACCATTGCAGCTTTCGAAATAAAACTCTTCAGAGTTACCTATGGCCCTGTGAGAGAAAACAACCATCGGCGTCGTCGTTACAATAGAGAGCTACCGAGCGCCCGATGTAATCAACTCCATCAAGGTGGGACGCTCGAGGAGGGCTGGCCATATAATTAGGATGGATGACAAAACCACATATAACGCCTAACTCTTTCTGTATCAGAGCAGATATGACAATGTTGGAAGTGAGAAACTAGAGAGGAAGGGCAGCAGGCCGGCAAGAGTGGAGTAGACTCCTGGATTCAGCCAAGGCCCACCCAGGGCTGTCGAGCTCATGATGATGACGGTATCTTATTAAGTATACTTTGTATCTAATAGGCATAGGACATTGGCAATCTTGTCCTCACAATCCTTTGCATTTTAATTTCATTTGTTTATTTTTGAATTGTATAATTTAATCGATATTTGTCAATCAGTACTTGTATCGCTGATTTTCTCATTAAAATGAAAGCACCCATCCCTTTCCCAAAACTATGTATAAATCATTGTCTGTTAGTTTCGAACATTCATTATATATTTAAAAAAAATAATTAAGCGAAAATTTAATATTTCTTTACAATCAAGCTGCAAAGCTAACACTTTTTATTGTACCCCTCACTGCAGTATTGTCAATTTGTGATGATCAAATACACACGGTCAGTACAATTACCTTTTTCTAATTTCCCAGCATGACAGTGAAGCAATACAGTGTTAGTTCCAAATCGAGACTGCGGCCGCACGCTCCAGATCCCGCTTCGAAAAGGAAGAAGACAAATTTAGTCATACAAATAAAACAAACAACGACTTAAACCCAAATACATTTCTGAAATATTCGAAGAATTCGCCCAACACAACTAAAAAAAAAAAATCGTATTCCAAAGCACATTAGCAGAATACATCAAATTATCAAGACACTACCGGTAAAGTCCTGAGACAGATCCTAACATGATCCCCATCGAACTCAGGTGAAATTACCTCTCGTACACTGAACCCTCACAAAACCCCAATTGAAATTGATTTTGATATTATAGTAAACAAACACGTTGAAAATGATTTATTTTTTAATAACATTATTCTAACGCGCACTTGGTTAAACGGCTAACTGTGAGCGTCCTGTGAAATAGAGGCTTAGCGGGTTATTCATTTAATAAAAAACATTTGTTGAGTACAGACACAGTTTAAAGTGATTCAATCAGAAACGACCCATGCCTGTGAACTTGCTCCAACTCGCTAGAAAATCCGCGTTGAGTCAGGCACTATTTGATGATCTATTTAATGAGTAATTTTTACTCATAAGAACATGAGAAATTAGGTGAGAATTCGTAAGGTATCCAAAAATAAAATTCTTCGTTTAATTTTATAGTAAACAGGAGTATACAGTATGACACGTTTCGTCTTATTAGGACGGAAAATTTGAGACGAACAATTCGATAGTAACAAGCTTTTTGTAGTCAGGTTCCAATTATTAAAGATTTTTGACATATTTAAACAAATATTATTTATATTTTTGGTAAACATGCACCAGTAAAAAATTGGAATAAAGTATGCAACTTTACCATAAAATGTCTTGATGAATTATGAATTAAATGAATTTGTCAAAATGTTTGTAGACAAAAGACTGGATTTCAACCGCTCGGGAGTCATTAAGATTGACAAATTACAACCGGGATGGAGAATACCTTAGAAAAGGGAATATGGAAGTCTAGGCATCTACAAGGCTTATGACCTGTCATTGGCTGGTTTAAGTGGCTACTTTACACACTGTCTAACATTCACCATTTTGCCTATGTTTAAACATCCAAATTTCTCCATTAAATTGACGTTTCAAAAGTCCAATACATTACGAAAAACTTCCATGTCAGAGGAGTTAAAGTTACCTCTGGTAATTGCTAGTTTGTTAGCATTTTAAAAAATAAATTTATGGTGGACTGATTCGACAGGATTTATAAGAATAACATATGAAGGAGCCCATGTTACGAAGGCGTTTTCCTGTAATGTGAATTATTTTATACCAAAAACACGAGCGCCTTTCGCTCAGATAAATTTCCTTTTTGTGGCCCCAAAAGTATTTAATGTCCAGGATGAATATATTAAGTTCTGCAAAATAAAAACCTATTTTTAAAAGTTTACAAGTTTGGATTTTGTCTAAGGGAAGAGACCATTGCAGGAGACTGCTGCAAGACATTGCATTGATGTATATACTATTAAGTGTGTTATCCGGATGTTTATTCAGTTTTATGTTTGGGTAATAAATTTTACTTTTAGTATTCTTTAATAATATGCATGCTTGCACTTTTGATGTAGACACCGCACCACATGAAAATATTTTAGATTTTTTTTATTATTTCTTAAAATCGAAGAAATTTGGATGCTTAGATATAGGCAGAATGATGAATGTTACATAGTGTGTAAAGTAGCCACTTTAATCAGCCAAAGACTTCATAAGTCATATAATTATAATGGACTCAGTATTGATGTAGACATTTTTAACTGCACGTTGTATTTGTACAGAAAATTTCTTCATGGGGTCGATTATTTGGGATAGTTGCTGAATGTGCATCTTTAGTGGTTTATGCTATGTATATGTGCCGCATGTAATGCATATGTTTGTGTATGTTTTATATGTTCGTTCATATGTGTGCGTGGATGGCTCGGAGTGTACATTCGGTATTTTTATTTATTACCTCCATGGAAAACGCAAATGTCAACAATTATTCTTTTCTCACTTGAAATTCTTATTTATTTTTTATTTTTTTGTCACATTTTTTATATTTTTTTTTTTGCACCACAACAGGCCAGGAGGCCCAATTACAGTGGTGAATTACATCACAGAACACCCAGGCTTGAGAAAATACACATTTTAATTTTTGTGTTCTCACCGGGAATCGAACCCGGAACCTTTCGTGTGCGAGTCAAGCGTCTTGACCACTACACCACGGAGGCCGCCAATTTAATGTTTATATCTTTTGCATAATTTATGAAAACCTTATCGGTCTTTTTATGTTAAAAAAATGTTGTTTTTAATACTTATTATGTATGTTTTCTGAATAAAAAATAAAATTAAAAAAAATAATAATTATAAAAATAAATAAAAAATTAAAAAAAAAAAAATAATAAAAAAAAATTAATAATAAAATAAAATAAATAAATAAATACTTAGACTTCTATATGCCCTTTAAAAAAGCTTTTCCATCTTGATTGAAATATCTGTCAGTTACATTATTACTCAGCCAAAAGCGTAGGCAGGAACAGCATTTGGGATCATTATTTAGTGCCAGAAAACATAATTATAACAATTTAACGCCATTATTGCATTTCAATCAACGGGTTTGGCTCATTATTATATAGGAGCACCTGAATAACATTTGGCCCACCTTCCGTTTCCACGCCAGCAAAATCGGGCGTAAACCTCAAGGGTGCTATTTGGAACAGCTCTCGCGGCAAGAGAAAACAGTTTTTCTCGTGTACTTTGTATGTAAATACAAGCCTATGTAAAAACTAAAATATGTTATACGCAACTACTATGGGGAGCAGGATATCAAAATGACATAAACAGACTACAAAGACAACAAAATAAAATATTAAAGTTAGTATATTACCTTCCTTATCTAACTGCAACTAGAGAACTTTTTAAACAAACTAAGCAATTTAATATAACTGAACTCTTTCAACTAGAATCATTAAAATTTATCCATAAATTAGCTACTAATGTAATTGTAGACGAATAACTAAAACTTGTAAAAAATTGTAGTCAACATGGACATAATACGAGAATATCAGACAAATACCATATACTACTTTCTAAAACAAGACAAGGACAATTAAGACTAATGAACCAGGGACTGAAATTATACAATAAACTACCAGACAAAACTAAACAAAAGACTCAGACAAACTTTTCAAAAGATGTAAAAAATATTATTTTGAACAACAGAGTATAAATGAAAAATGTATATATTATTTTATGTAAAATGAATGTAATAATCCGTAAGGGTTTATAAATTTTCAAAAAAAAAACCATATCTGTTATAATAATATGTACTCGCGTGTTCAAAAATGCTATCCGTATGTTTTCTAATAATATGTATCGTTCGTACAAAAATGTTATCCATATCTGTTATAATAATATGTACTCGCGTGTACAAAAATTTTATCCGCATATTTTATTATGTACTCGCATGTAAAAAAAACCTTACCTTTTTGTTTTACGAAAATAACCTTTTTAATTCATATTTCGCAAGCAAATTTGCGTAAAACATTTCTTTTTCGAACAATGTCGAGCCATGATCGCTAAAACATCGTAACCGACGTAAATATTATTTTACGGGAGAATATTTTTCCACTCTTGTTATTAAGGAATATACTTTGAAAAACAAATCTGTATGCGAAAGGTAACATCAAATATAATGACATTGAGTTATTATGTTCAAATCAAATTTCTTGTCCTCTATACATGGTAAATAGCATTAACTTACAATTTCTTTAAAAACGTAGATAATTTATTTATTTTTTATTGTAAACATACAGTATTCTCAAAAAAAATAAAATGTGTGTTTTTGTAATTTTAATCAATATATTTTAAAAACAAATTGACTTTAAAGCCTCTTATTGAAAAATATGTTTAAAGTATGAAAAATCACTAGTTGTCTATCCTAAACAAGTTGGGTTTTTGGAGATACTGTAGTTTACCTCTCGCGCGCAGAAATTTGTCGGCCTCGTGGTGTAATGGTCAGCGCGTTTGCCTACCATTCAAGAGGTCTCGGGTTCGATTCTCGACATGGTTGAGATGAAATATTTATTTAAAAGGTTATTTTCACACGAAAATATTTCATAGTCCCAGTCCGTAATACTGATTTTCTAACCTCCATGTGACAAAATGATCAAGATACGCTGCGATTGGTGTAACAATACAGTGCCCTATGCACTCATTAAGTGCGGAAAGAAAATGACGATGTACAGAAATTTAGTTTTGTGTGTTTATTCTATTGATGTCAAACAAAATTTAATTATCTTCGGCAAAATACTGTTTTTGTCAGTTACGATATTTTGGCGATCATGGCTCGATGTGGCCGTCCAATTTTAACCGTATTTTTGTCTAACTTTAAATCTTCGATGAGTCACAAAGTCTAATACCAAAGAAGAGTGACCTCGACCACCTATCCCAGGATATTTATATTTCGGGAGAATTTGTTTATGCATTCTTTATGCGATTCGTGAGTCACGAGGAATGCAAGATGCCATTCGGGCCATCATAGAGCGAATCATACTGAATCAAATATGTTCTTTCCTTTTCCACAACCATTCCAGGAATACGTAGTACGCATATATGTACGCATATATGTGTACGCATGTGTGTCAGATTCCTTCCGCTAAATTTAGCCTCGGTAAATATTTGTCTGAGACGCAGTCAAGGCCGATTAACGGAAAACTAGAAATTATTTTGATATGAATAGAAAATTGTATTTTATTTCTCCTGAGAGCTGACGCGACGTCTCAAAGGAACAGTGGCCTTATTTTTAAATAATTAGTTTCGTAAATGCAATCGTATCGTAAGAGGGAACGAGAGTGAAATTCGATTAGATTGCGTTAGAGTGAGATGGATACACCGCGAACGAATGAACTTACGATACGAAATTGTGACAGAATAAGCCTACAGTTCAAAGGCGCTGTAATATGGATTCAATTTAAGTACTTATTTATTAATCATAATAAAATTAATCTTTATTTACCATATTGTTTATTAATTAATTTTTTTTTTTTTACATGAAAGACGTCCTCACTGTCCCGTTTTATACATTGTTGTAAATATGAAATAAAAAAACAAAAGTATACATCGTTAAAAGGCGGACTTATTGCCGCTTTCATACCCTAAACGCATCTGATGCACCTAGTGCAAAGGACATCACATTGGAACATTAGACGCAGTGTACCTCGGTCATTTGTAATTTTAAGGTAAGGTGATCAATCTTACGATTCTGGTACCAGTCCAGGGATAGCGAAATGTTGCACTGAAAGAACTCCCCCCACATACTCGAAAATCGTTTAAAAACCGAGGGTCTTCCTACCGGTTTCGCTCATACTAAAAAAAAAATTTGTTCTGAATCTGAATACGAAATATCGATTTTTTTTTATGGAGAAAAAATGAATTTTTGCGTTTTTATGATTTACTCAAATATTTCAATTTTCGGGGCAATTTTCAACGAGTTGAAAATAACTCTTTTAGAAAATGGGAATCAAGTTGGGGTAGAGTGTGGTTCGAATTTCGGGCCTCTGATCCGTGAGTCCGCAAAACTAGCCACGGCACCACAACCCGATTAGTTTAATGTATTGTTAATTTGAATTGCTTTTTTTAATACTGCTTTCACTTTATACTCTACTGCTTTCATTTTATACTCTACTGCTTTCATTCCCCCTTTTTTTTTGTTTTTTTACAATATAGACAAGAGGTAAAACAGAGTATTAAAAAAATAAAGGATAATTACATAGAAATGAAATACACATTAACAGTAAAAATAGTAAACGAAAAATCCCACTAAGGCATGGCCTGTTCGTATGTTTACAAGAAATGTTTATGAATTTTTGCTAAATAGGCAGATATAATATTTTTGTGTAGTATAAGAAAGAGAAAAGAAAATATTCTGTAAAAGATTTTAAGGTACTTGTTTGTTTTATAGTAATTAAAAAAGGAAATAAAAAACATATAAAAAAACATTAAAATATTCCTTATTATTAAAGGGCAACAAAATATATCATTGAAAAAAAGAGTTAATATCTTTAGTTTGAATCCAGGATAGTCCATGTTTTTTAAAAGAAGGAAAATTTTGAGAGTTTGGCGAATTGTACAGAGTGAAATATTACAGTGTTAAACCACCATCAAAACAAATGTTTGTCGTCGCATGGCAGACAAATGCGCTAACTAGTACACTACGAGATGGACTTTTTCCCACTTAATTTCCCGGTTAGAACACGAAAATTAAATGTAATTTTTCACAAGCCTGTCTTGCCTCGAGTGTTCTGTGTTGTAATTCATCACCATAATTAGGCTGACCTGCTTTGGTGCAAAAAATAATGGCATCATATCAAAGATAATTACTAAAATTTAAAATTTAGAAATAAGCGGAAGAAATATGTTCATAATGCATGTTTTAAATAAAAAAACAAACAAATCATCACAACCGGTAGGAATTGGCCATCTAACCAAAGTCAAAGTCAAAGCATGATTGGATATGGTATAATTGGCTGGGGTGGAGCCGTTTTATCTATTCTAGATCCATTAATTAAAGTTCAAAAAGCAATTATATGAATCATTTTCAAAAAAAAAATTCTGTCATTCAGAACCACTATTTAAAAAATCAAAAGTTTTGAATGAGAGACAGTTATTTCCAATGATTCTCTTAAAAATGTCCATGATAAAAAACCTAAACTAGTTAAAATACATAAAAAACCAGAGCTATAACTAAAGGTAGTCTTGTGGTTCCTCAAACGAAGTCATTTTTTGTCCAAAAACACTCTGGTTTTATAAAACCTCGATGCTATAATAAGCTACCTCCACAAATTACTTATTCTTCCAAAAATAAATTCCCAATTAAAGTTAAAGAGTGGCTCCTCAGAATCGGAAGAAGTCAGCTGGGTGAGGTTATAAGAATAACAATTAAATGCTGCCTTCAATTTTCAATACTCAATGTATATTTTTCATTCATTTGATTTATACATTATTTTTATATGTGTAATAAACTGGGTTACGTATATTCGATTTTCGACTTTTTTGTGGAGTTACATTGACACTCATGTCTAACAAGTTCGGCCATTTTGAATGTTCAGTTAATTTTTGACAGCTGCTTTGCTTGCACGTGTTTTGGCTCGTCTTCAATTTTTGCCTATTCCAAAAAATGGATCAAAGAATCTGAATAAAATTTTGTTTGAAAAACAAAATTAAGTGCGCGAACGCATTCCGAATGTTGACTGTGGCATATGGCGAAGCTTTTTTGGACCAAAGCAACGTTTATCGGTGGTACAAAATGTTCTCAGAGGGCCGAGAAGATGTGAACGACTAAGAGCGTGCCGGATGCCCGAGCACGCCAACAACAGCTTACCCACCACATACCGCACACCGCATCTGAGGACATAAGTCTCCTTGGCGGTGCCCACATACACGGAAAATTTGCTCGTTGTCAAACGAGAAAAGCTGCCCGAAGGAGCTCTCTGAAATCTGGTAGCCTTAGCATCTTTGTGCTGAAAGAAAGTAATCCAGAAGTATGTATATGTACTTCATTGGATTAAGAAGAGAAGGAAGTGAATTCTTCACTGACTGGGATTAAATTGATTGGACATGATCAATTCGCCGAAATGATTACAAAACCTTATAAAAGCCTTGACATTCTTTGCACGCCAACAACAGACGAAAACATTGATGGAGTGAAGAAAATAGTATTGGCCAATCGTCGAATTATTGTTAGAGAAGTTGCCGAGGACCTAAACATATCCATAGATTTTTACCAACGATTTGGGCATGAGACGGGTGGCTGCGAAATTAGTACCAATATTGCTCAATTTCGACCAAACACTGCATCGCAAAAACATTGCTCAGGAGCTTTTTGATTCGGTGACCAGTTACAACCTAAATTTGGTTTAGAGGGTCATAACCAGTGACGAATAATGCCTTTATGGTTATGACGTGGAAACCAAAGCTCAATCATCCCAATGGAAGCTGCCGCATGAGCCGAGACCGAAAAAAGAGCGCCAAGTTCGGTCGAATGTAAAGGTTTTGCTTTCAGTATTCTAAGATTGCAGGGGCGTGGTGCATCATGAGTTCTTGCCACAGGGTAGAACAGTCAATAAGGAATATTACTTGCAAGTTATGCGCAATTTTCGCGAAGCAATCCGCCTGAAACTTTGAAAAAGAAATTTGTGAAATAACAAAATCTTGCTTTTGCACCACGATAACGTCACGCTCACACATCGTTGCTTGTGGGTAAATTTTTGGCCAAAAACAATTCACTAATAATGCCGCAGCCACCAATTCCCCAGATCTGCCCCCCTGTAACTTTTTCTTGTTCCCGAAACTGAAGAGGCCCCTGAAATGACGACGCTACGCTACGATTGAGGAGATAATAACGGCATCGAAAGAGGATCTGAACAAGATGACTAAAAATGATTTTTCGAAGTGCTTCGAGGTTTGGAAAAAAACGTTGGCAAAAGTGTATAATATCGAGTGGGGATTACTTTGAAGGGGACAAAAGGGATATTTGTGAATAAATAAATAATTTTTGTAAAAACACAAAATTCGCGATATTTTTTGAACGTATATTCCTTAATATTTTACATATGTATTTTAAAAAAAAAAATTATCATTGTTTTAATTTTTTAAACTTGTTCATAAATGTTTTAAGTATTTTATTTTCATTATTTCTTTATTTCGATTATAATATATAATTATTATTGTGGACATATATATATAGTACTCGTATATACTCGTATATTATAAATGTAACTTTAGAACAGGTATTTTTGTATCTAGTGAAGCTGCCATGATTATTTTCTTGCAATTCAATTCAATGTCTAATGCTAATTTTGTTTTATTTTGTATTGCATGTATTTACTTTTATTTTTTGCCAATAAACGCCTATTTCGGTACTGAACCTGACCTAACTGCGCCACGGCGCCTGTCTATGTTATTCCGACTTTTGACATGTCCGTCTTCAAGTATTTGTTGGATTTAGTGGTGCCATATCCTTTTCAGTCTTCCTCGTTTTCTGCATCCATCAACATTCGCATTGAAAAACCTTTTTGATGTTCTATTGCCGTTCATTCGCTCTACGTTTTCAAATAAACGTAGCACTTCTTTCTTGATTTTGTAAATAACGTTAGTCTCAGCGGTCTCAGCCTACTGACGACAAAAAAACGTTGACGTTAATACAACATAATTAGAGTCACACAGGTTCAAGTTTTACCAAGTTCACTGGTGATTTTCCCGCGGAATACCAAATTCGTTAAATTCAATGGAATATTAATTTCAAAAAGTAGGCGTTCGAATAAGTGAGATTATTCGCAGTAGAAAGTTAAATGTTCTCACGCAATAACAATATAATTATTGTTACCATTGTATTGCGTGTTATCTGTGAATATTCATTCGTTCACAATACTCGAATTAAGAGCGAATGTACAAAATTTAGAAATGAATAATAAGACTGATCAAGTTTCATTTTTATTCACAAATAAATTAACGTTTTTCCACGTGATAATCACTGAATAGAGAAATAAGTAAGGTGGTTAATCAACAATATTTTAAGAACGTCCAAATACCTGCAGATACGTACTGGATTTAACTCCTAAGTTTATTAAGATTAACAAATTATGTACGGATGAAAAACCTCTTCGGGAAGCGAATAACCTAGCCGGACCGAAGGGGGGGATTCGAATCTCCCATAGACCGATTTTAATTCGATAACTTAAGTATTATTAAAGCTATTTGCCGTATATTTTTTGCAATCGTGAAATTAATAAAAAGCAGCATTTTCCTATTTTTGTTTTTGATTTAGTTGTTTTTTTTTTTAAATATTAAAACAAAAAAAGACGTAAATAATACAAGAGTAAATTTCACTTTATGTACATAAGCATTCGGCAAACTAAAAAATATATATATAATACACGAATGAGTAAAATATGTGTACGCGAAAACATGAATGAATTATTGCACGGTCATAAACACTTCCAACGTTTTATTCTCCTGACGCCATATACAAGTAGGCGCTGGGGTCGTTTGGTACCCTCGTTTGGATCATGTTTAATTTTTGTGAGGGAAAGGATAAACGTGTGTGTCGGTGAGTATGAAAATCGGTAAAATCTGTTTTTGGTAAAAAAATGATTTTTCGATGCAAAATTATGAAAATGTACGGATTACATACGCTATTTACATCTAAAGTGTAAAGATCTAACGTTTAACTTAAAACTATTATATAATTATCAACCACGAAGTAAGTTACAGTTTACAACAATAAAATTGGCCATAGGTAAGTACTCTGATCGAGAATTGTAAACGCAAACTGAAACCGTCCGTTACACGTTTGTTTTTAAACTAAAAACCAAATAAAAAATTAGGAACGCTTTTGTTTTATACAATAGAGCTAAAGGGCTTCTCTTTAAGCGGGAGCGAATGTTTACTCTGAGTAATGTAACTGACCCGAGTATTAAAGAATATACTTTTGTACTTATTGAGTGTAAAAAAAAATTTAAACCGCTCTTGTCTAAAGCTGAAGAAAATGTCGTGGTTTTATGATCTTGACGATCATATCACGACGATCATGGAGAGCCTCCGTAATGTAGTGGTCAAGACTCTTGACTCACGCACGGAAGGTTCCGGGTTCGATTCCTGGTGAGAACACAAAAATTAAAACGTGATTTTTATCAAGCCTGAGTGTTCTGTGATCATTTACCACTGTAATTGGGCCTCCGGGCCTGTTGTGGTGCAAAAAAAAATGTCTCCACACACTATGGAGCATTCATCATTTTGCCGATGTTTGAATATACACATTCGTTCAATTGTAGCTATATTCAACTTGTTTTAATGTCTAAACAAATGGGAATGTTGTACCTACTTCAATTATTATTAAATTTTTATTTTGTATGTAAACAGCATTACGTCCTATAATAGTATATCCTACACTGAAACCTGAAAGAAAGACATACCCTGCTTTCATGCGACAAAACAGGCTAGCAGGGAACAAAAGTTAGTATTATAAAGTTGTTCAAATAAAAGACTCATGATCTTGAAAGTAGTACAAACCAAAAAAAATATACATAATTGGTTGCATCAGAGAGAAAACATTTTTAGGAAGAGTTATGGAAGTCCAGGCATTTACAGGGCTTATGACTTGTCATTGGCTGGTTTAAGTGGCCACTTTACTGTATTACTAATATCCACATTTCCTCAACTCTTCCATCTGAAGCAAAAGAGCTGAAACCTTTATCATGTGCGTGAGATTCATCCGGCTGAACCATTTCACCTACTTGGCAACGCATGAAAACATAGTTACAACAGAGTTGAAATACAAATATTGTTTTATTGAATTGGAAATTAAAAAAAATAAAAACAACGTTTTCAGTATGTCCAAATGTTTGCAGACGGGTTGAATTTCCTCCCTACGGAGTTATTTAGATCTAAATTTGTTGCGACAGAGAGGTAAAACATTTTGAGATTCATTTTATTGTTGATACTAACCGGTGTAAGAAGAATAATAAAAAATAAAAAAATTGTTTTCAGGCGTTGTCTAGCAGGTAAATTGGTTCAACATGAAGGTTTCTTTCAAGAAATTCTTTCATTCCCGCAGGGAAGTTTCAGACTGGAATAAATTGCCAAGCCTTGTTGTCCATTCCATTTCGGTCAACGAGTTCAAAAACCGTTTGGATGCTTTTTTGAAAGAAGAAAAACTTGGACAAAAAGCAGTACACGAGATATAGGCGCATCAGCAAAGGTTGCCTACATATAACAAAAAATAATAAATAATATAATTTTAATTTAATGCTGATATATGGCAATTAACAAGTCAATAAAGAACTTCACAAACGTCAACAGATATAAGAGTCGAAGGAATGTAGATGTTCAAATATAGGCAGAATGGTTAATGTTACACAGTGTGTAAAGTGGCCGCTTAAACCAGCCAATGACATGTCATAAGCCCTGTGGATGCCTAGACTTCCATATTCCATTCTGTAAAATGTTCTTAATGTCTTACAATATTTGAGTTTGTCCAAATGTTTTGAGACAAAAGACTGGATTTCACCCCCCAGGGAGTCATTGAGATTAACAAATTTACACAGAGTGTAAAGTGGCAACTTAAACCAGCCAATGACAGGTCATAAGCCCTGTCAATGCCTAGACTTCCATAATCCCTTTTTTAAGGTATTCTCCACCCCTGTTGTAATTTGTTAATTTGAATGACTCCCGGGGGGGCGAAATACAGTATTTTGTCTACGAACATTTGGACAAACTCAAATATTGTAATAAAACTAACTGGTCCAAGAAGAAAATTAAAAATTGGAAAATTATTTTCAAGCGTTGCCTAGTATGTGAAATAATTCAGTCAGATGAATCTCTTCACAACAATAAAGGTTTTGGCTCTTTAACTGCACTAAAATCAACAAATGGTAGAATTGAAGAGATATGGATGTTATGTAAAATGGTAAATGTTACACAACGTGTAACGTAGCCACTTAAACCAGCCCACGACAGGTCAACTGCTCCACAAGTGTATAGTTTATACAACATTATTTTTTGGTATGTGTATTTTTGTACATACACAAATCTGGATTTCTCCCGAGGGGGAGTAGGTATATATATTTTTTTTATCAATATTCCTACAGAGATGAGGTAGAATTTTTTCAAATTCAGGATTATCGATATTCGAGCGTTTACAGGGCTTATGACCTGTCATTGGCTGGGTTGAGTGGCCACTTTACGTTTTACAACATTCCCCATTCCGCTTATTAGCGAATATCGACACAGGTACCATTTTGATTCTTGTATATATCTTATTAAATGAGAAACCATTCACTAGCGTGTTGGAGCACCATCTATGTATTGATATTGACATGACATTGATATGTTATATTGATATGACAGGTCATAAGCCCTGTAAACGCTCGAATATCGATAATCCTGAATTTGAAAAAAATCTACCTCATCTCTGTAGGAATATTGATAAAAAAAAAATGTATAGTTTATGTTAGGATTTTGTTATTTTCTTAGTGCGTTTTGTTATATAAATAATATAGATGTACATATATACCTAGTTTTTAAAACAGTCTGAATATTTCGTTAATTATCTCTGTTTATTAAGTAAGTCTTCTTTGTTTATTCTCAAATGTAAAAACATAAAAAAAGTGTATTGTTAAGTATCCTCGGCACGGGCAACCCCTGTGAGGTCACATTATTTTTATTATTGTTTATAGTTTGAAAGAGTAAAACATGAATGAATAAATAAATAAAAATAAGCCTTGTAAATGCCTAGACTTCCATATTCTCTTCTCTAAAATGTTTACCATCCCTGCTGTAATTTGTTATTCTCCATGTCTGTTGTAATATGTTAAAGTAAATAAAGGTAATAAATAAACGTTTTGATATCGATTTTAAGGAAATCGCGAGGATTTCCCGCTCTTTCTCATTTTCTAAATTTACATTTGCTGGTTTTACCGGTCACTTTCGGGCGTGACGTAACGGGTTCAGGAACTCGCCCACAACACAACAAAACAGTCGGACGGAGCATCCGCCGCTCGGGGCGCCGCGCCGCGCCGCCGCTGGCGCGGCTCCTCAGCTCCGCCGCGGTTAGTGGTGGACGGAAGTGCGCGTAGTACACACCTCAGAAAACGGACGCATCTAAGTTAATCTTGTGGCTGTCGGCGCCGCGGTGAATCGAATCAAAATGCAAAACGGGAATGAAATCGAGTGCGTGGTGACCCCTCCCAACGATGTCTTCCAGTGCCCCAGGCTCGAGGTCCCGGCCGTGGTGGCGCTGTCGGACCCCATGTGCCGCAGGGCGCGTTCTTGCTCGCCCTGTCCATCAAGAATGCTGGTGCGTACAGTACTTTTATTCCCTTGACGATACTAAAAGCACGTGGATTATCATTGTCTACATACCTTTATTTTCTATAATTTACGGCACATACCGCAAAACGACACAAATAAGCACCTGTTAAATACGCACGGTAGATTTATTGTTGCGGAAGTTAGGAAAATCTACTTGCTTTATAACAGATGTTTTGAACGAAATATTTTACCAAAAAAATGTTCAAAGGACTCGGTCACAGAATACGTGTTTTGAAATGTAGATAGTATTATTTTTCAACAATGTTTTGAGTACGTCCAAATGCTTGCAGACTGGCTGCATTTTCTCCCTAGAGAGTTGTTCATATTTAAATTTGTTGCAACAGAGAAGGAAAACATTCTTGAGAAGAATATGGCAGTCTAGGCATTTACATACCTGTCATTGGCTGGTTTGAGTGGCCACTTTACACACCCTCACCCACATGATAAAGGTTTCAGCTCTTTTACTTCGCAAAAGTCAACAGATTGAAGAGTTGAGGAAATGTAGAAGTTCAAACATGGGCAGAATGGTGAATGTTACACAGTGTGTAATGTGGCTACCATAACCAGACAATGACAGGTCGTAAGCCCTGTAAATGCCTAGACTCCCATATTCCCTTCTCAAAAATGTTTTCCCTCTCTGTTGCAAGAAATTTAAGTATTATTTTTGTTTACGTTATTTTGTGACACTTATAATACCTAGTGTTCATGCGGTTCGACTGAAGAATCTTCTCCCATTCTCCATCAAAGATGTCTCTTTAGTATCTCTGTTTAAATCACGCCTAAGAAAACATCTCTTTTCTCTTCCTTAATATCTCATTCTTTCGAATCTTTTTATTACCTTTATCAATTGAATACTAGTATTCACATTAATTCATTTATATACAAAAATTGCTATTTCTGTTTTTGTATGGACACGTTTCGTTTTATTATTTTGTTTCCTCTCGGATACGTATTGTAACATAAATAACATGATTTATTTGTTGGCTGAAAGAAACTGAAATTTGCCAATAAGCCCGTTAATTTACATATACATGTGCACAAGAAGTTAAATAAATAAAAAATAAAGGTATTTCGTGAAAATGGATTTTAAATATTTGAAAATATAATGTTTATTTGCCACCCGGTCGAGCATAGGGTACTGCAATGCTAGACAAAATATAACTTATCTTGATCAATTGTGATGTTAGGTGATCAATCTTACGCTTCAGGTACCAGTCCAGGGACCATGAAATATTGTAATAGGGACAAGTTCTCGCTGTTTCCGAACATACTCGTATTGTGTTATCGTAGACTTTTTACATAGGGCAATACTCAACTTCATGTCAAGCCCCACCTTTCGGTTTGAAATGACAGTAAACAGTATAATATGTTATTCCGTCGAAGTGTGAACAATACTTTTTTTTTTTTTTGGGGAATAAATAAAATTACTTTGTTTTATGAACCATTTTTTTTATTGTCACTACCGATTGAAATTCAAAATTGAATATTCGAAACTAGTCGGTTGTGACAATAAAATAAATGGTTCTTAAAACAAAGTAATTTTATTTATTCTTATAAAATATAACAATGAACTACAACGTAAGTGCTACAAACATCTAAAATGATACGTTTTTTTTCTAAATCAAAAACATTCTTTTGATTTGAAGATAAATCATAATCATCATCATTCCCTTTCCGTACGTAATGGTTTATAGGGCACTGCATTGGTACACCAATCGCAGCGTTTCTTGATCAATTCTGTTACATGAAGATCAGTCTTAGGCTTCAGATGCCAGTCCAGGAACTTAGAAATATTCTAGTGTAAAAAACTTATTTAAAAAAATCTATGTCAACCATGCCGGAAATCGAACCCGAGACTTCTTGTATGGTAGGCAAACGAAGATAAATAAAACGAATAAAAAAACACATTGGAAACAAAATAAACAAAAACACTGTTAATACAAATTAAACTTGGAGAAAAAATTTACAATCGTAAAAACAAAGTAAATTTGTTATTTTGTACCTTGTCAAACTTTAAGCTTGTCGATGGGTCTTGCTAAAGGAAAAATATATAGTTACAGTAGTGTGATTACTTGTACATTATAATTTGAGTAATGTAAGTTATCTATATCTATTATTATTGGTGCAGTTACTTATATCATTTAGAAATGCGTAAGTTAACTTTCGATTTATCGGATCGACCTATAATACCCACGTAATATAGTGGAAACATTAGTTCCGGTATTATAATTAAACCTGGAAACCGAAGAAAGAAACAAATAGTTTAACGCATTATATTTTTAAAGTGACCCAAATAAATTTAATTCAAGTAACAAAATATTACGGATCTAGAACTCAACCCATGGGTTGATAGCGTCTTGTTTACAAGCACATAACATTACTGTTTTCTGAACGGAAAGACGTCAGAAGCCTAAATTCCAGGACAAAAATAATTCACTAATATTTATAGTGTCTCGGTCTTTTACATATAATCAAATTTGGCAACTAGCGAAGTGACATGTTATGAAGTGTCTTAACGAAATTTTCGAAAATGTTTTTCTTGAAAATTAAAAGCAAAGCGAAGCGCTTTGCGGTTACACATAAAATAGTTATTTTTTGATTATTTTTATTTAAGACGATCGAATTTAAGGATCAACCGTTTCATATTTGTATTTCATTTTCTTTAGTAGTTTTATTCGATTTTATTGTTCAGTCATTGTAGACATAGGTACAGTTGGTCGCTTTACGGAGATGAGCATAGGGAGAATTAGGAAAACAAACCACTTTTTCCTACTTACTAATATAATTTTGCGGATATTTTGTTATTCAAGAATTATTATTTTTCATAGCACGAGTAAAAATAATGTTGAATTAGAGACTATCTTTTATTTTTAGCAAGTAGACTTCGAGGGTTCTAAACTAGACCTCCAGTGGTTAGTCTAAAAACTAAATATTTTTTACACAGATTTAAACGTTCTCAAAAAATTGTTGAATAATATTAAACTGTTTAATAAATAATTTACGTTTATTCATTATCCAAGAATAGCTTGTGATTTATGACTACCTGCCCCGAAAACCTGAATTGTAAATCACCTACTAAATATTTTTTTAAGTATGAACACTGGCACTTCTGTCATCCGTGCCAATATACTATTGTCCAAAATATAGCTCGATTAGATGACAGCTGTCAAACTAATTTCATTAGTGATGGAAAATTACTGATCACCGATCAAATCGATTTTATTCATGCAATCGTGAAACTCTGTTTCCAAAAATTGATATTAAAAACGCAAAAACAAGCCTATTATAGTGTTTAACACAATTATTCACCAAAAAATGAGACATTTATACTTTTTTCATGAACAACATCAAATTAATTATTTTTTTATTCGATCAATTTACATTCCATCTCTTACGTTTTTGCAAAATGATTTAAGATTGTAAGAACGTCGTTAATACTTAGGTTTATTTTAGTTTTTTTTTTAGTTTTAAAGCTGATTTTATACATTTATGTTGATTTATGTTTAAAGTACAGTATTAAAAAAAAAAAATTAACACGCCAGATACAAATGATTTTTCGTGTGTCAATATAAATAACTCTTTTGACATTACTACAAAGTTATGCCGTCACTTTTTCTGACAACTATCATTCTAATCATGTTACATTTTAAGGACTATAATCATGTACAATATGACTAATTACAAATATAATCTCAGTAACGCCAATCTTGATGACACCAACCTCCCTCGAATTAAACTAAAATTTCTTATTGAAGAAGTTTTTGGTTGAAATACTTATTTTTTTGTTTAGGGCTGTGTTTTATTCTTTTCTTATTAGACCAGAAGTTGAAAAATTGACATCACGCACTATGACAGAATACATTTTAATGCTGCCATAAGAACACATTTGCATACCCATTTTCCCAATGTAGATGATGTATATATCGTTTAAATTTTGCAATAGAATAATGACTGAAATAAAAACATTGGACGAAGACAGATTTGGCATGATCAGATAAATTAAAGCCTGAAATTTGTTCATTTCTAAAATATGCACAACCAAATTGCATTATAACAAGACGTTTATAAGCTCAAAAAGCAAGGAAAATATGTTGAGATGTTTCATCCTCTCTACCTACTTATATGGAAAACACAAAACACAGAGATAATAATATATTCAATCCTTATAAATACTAAAGCAAAGGTACGTTGATACGAGCTGTACATACGTATCTAAAATATTTATGTTAACACAGCTTTCGTCTTTTCATACGTGTGAACGCGTAAATTGATTTACAGCCTCCGAGATAATCTAATATCATTTTTTTTTCTCAACTTAGCCAATCTCCCAACTAAACAAACTACCCCATTTAATAACCGCTTTACTTTGGTTTATATCCCCCCGCGTAACGGTAATGAAAAATTGTAAACAAAATATTAATTAATTAAGACTCAATTGGTAAATATTCAACAATAATATTTATGATAAATCATAGAAGTTGGGATTATTGATACCAGCTAAATCATATAAATAAATTATTACTAACCATTTAAGATGGCCTAACTCAAATTTACCCACACCGCACCGGTCGCAGTTAGCTGTAAGATTGTGTGATTGCAGTAAGATCACATAAAAGCTTCACCATTTTAAAAGCAAAAAAGTTTTCTCCTACCGTACATCCAATTGAATTTTCACATTTAACTTTTACCGATTTTTCCCTTTTATTTTCTAAAATTTTAGTTCCTTTTCGGAGATTGGCAACACTATATAACCTCAAAATCTAGAGCGTTGTTCTTGTCAGTTGTTTGTTATGAATGTTATCATTGCTCGGTTTTAGTATTTTAAATGGAAATTTCAAATAGAAATGTAAAATTTAGTATTATGGTATTTCTTTATTTTAAATAACATTCTATGACCAACGTATTTTTAAAGGATTAATTATATAACACTGCGCAAGAGCATAATAACATTATAATATTTACAATCCTAAGATGGATTCTCTCAAACTCGATACTTGTATCGAGTAATATGAAGAACTTCACAATGAACTATTTGCGTTTTAATCATATCCAAATATTTCATTTTTTTAAACCGCCATGATACATATATTATTTATGAATATTGAAAACAGAAACTTCAAATCCAGATTCAAGTTGGGTATTTTACAAGTATAGGTATGTACAGTACTCCATTGTTTTGATTAAATTAGTGTTGATAAAAATGTCTTATATAATTTTGTCTGTTGAATAACAAGACGAGTAAGTAACATTAGTTTATAATATATATTTTTACCATTATTTATATTGTTTAAGTGATATAATTTAATAATTAGAATATTGTCTTTTTTTTAAATTTAATTAATCTTCACAGAGTTAAATACAAATTAATTTAAATCCGACATACTTAATAGAAATGCGCTGTACTAACACAATAAACATTATATCGTTTGCATTTTACAATATTTTGAGCTCTTTGATTTTGAAACTGGGAGTACTTTTAATTCGAATGTACGATGCATTAAATTTTTTGTGTATTTTCTTCAAGCTTCAAGAAGTCTAAGAACCACCTTTATCAATAATATTCCAATCATAGCTATCGAGTCTAAAACACTCGCCCAGGGTTCTGGTTCTATTTCAAACACAGTACCGTATTCTTTATATATTTATTTTATTAATTTATTTAATACTTCAATTACAAAGAATAAGTACTTTGGCGGACTTTTTGCTGAAAGGAATATCTTCCAGCCAACCAAAAAACAGACTGGTCAAAAATTTGTACCAAAAATTGAAAATGTATGAAATATTAAAAGGCAAGCATGAAAAAAAACCAAATTATTTGAAAATAACAGCCGTTTTTTAATGGGGAGTTAAGGCTTTCACTATATTGTACATATTAACTTTAAAACTTACATTATGTTATACATATTAAAGGATAAGGAATGTGGAATCACATAATGAGTTTGAAAGGAGAGAGAAAGAGAAACTAAGGAAAGAAAAGGGATAAAAATATGAGTTTTAAAAAACAATGGAATACAGAGAGTTCGGGATTCTGAGGGTGTATGGTAATGTTTCTGGCGTTTCCCGAAGGTGGCTAGAGAAGGTGCATTTTTATAGAAGAGGTAGCTCATTCCAAATTCTTTACCCGCATGGACACAGAATAATTCATAGTTAATATAATTTAATAATCATTATCTATTAAGATTTGGTCTGATCTGAACGGATATGAATTGAAAGCCCCTACCAGTAACCCGGATCTGCTTTAGAGGTCTTGTGGCCTCTTTTCTGATTCACGCGCTCTTTTCAGATGAAGAATACAGTCCTGTGAGAGAAATAGAACCAAATCTCTTAATAAGCATTTTTTAATCCATGGTTACTTAGATAAAAATTCTGAAAAAGTTCGCCTGTTACACTTGAGGTGCCGGGTTCTGTTCCTGAATGAAGAATGAAATTTGATTATAAGGTGGTTTTACATTGTAATATTTCATTGTTCCTTGACCAGCTTTTCAAAAGTAAGACTAATCACTTAACCTTCCTCTAACGGGTAATCAAGATACTATGCATTTTTATTACAAATGCAGTACCTTATTCACACCCTTCAGATGCGGATAAAAGCGTGGCCACAGTGGCGAGCAATTTGCAGTGCGGGATGTGACGCGGACCAGGTGCCCACGCGCCATTCTAGGTCTGACCATGTGGTTTGCGGGGAAGTCAAACCAGTTTGATCATGACGCGTTCGACACGACGTTTTGTATTACTTGTGTAGATTTGCAAACGAACGCCGTTGTATGGTATATGAAGTACTAAGTAAGCAGAAAGTCAAGTCATCAGATCATGCAAGGGATACAAAAACAATCTCCCTGGTATCAGCTCAGGTTTTGAGTGGATTTTCTGATTTAAGAAGTTTCTTATTGGTCCACTACAAGTATAGAATATTCCTCCTGATCCCAACACTTGAAGATAAAATTAAGGCTTCTATAAACCTGCACCCGGGCACCTGGCCTGCGTCGCGTCCTGTGTGTCTTGCGCTGGCCACGCATCAACTGTTTGATGATATCCGTTAAGAAGTCAGCTATTATACAATAATTAAAAAAAACAGTTTGACTGAAGATTCAGTTCAACAAAGCCATAAAGCTTTTGTTCAAACAACTTTTGTATGTGATACGAGTAATATTGGACAGTGGGTAAAAGTAACACGTATTTTGAAACAAAAAAATATTTCTAGGGCATATGCAAAATTAAACCAAATGATTGATTCATGGATCGTAGGTCCGAGGTTCTAACCTCGCTCTACCACAACTTGATTCTCATTTTCCAATAGTGAGTTCAAAGTCTCTTGTAAACAAGTGAAGGCATATAAAAAAATGGGATTTATTTTTATTTACAAACTGACGAAACGAAATGTTTGGGTAAAATCATCAAAATGCATATTTACTTTTTTTTCTCTACAATATATCAATTTTGTATTAAAAAATAACTGAATTTTATTCTATTATTACAAAGATTGAAGAAATCCATTGACAAAAATGTTTATATTCCCATCAACTAAAGAATGAATTTGTTCTGGGTTAGAATTCAATATCGGCAGTTTAGCAGCTATCTGCTTTCCATTCATTAACTTCTAACTTATATTTACAGTCTACATTATGTAATGGGTTAAACAGCCCATAAAGTAACTACAATTTGTCAAATAAATAAATGAAAACATACTATACTTCACTGTCGCTCAATGTCAGGCGGCCACTGTTATAAAAATTATATTTTAGGTTATTTAAAGCTCTACAACACAGCAGTTTGCCAAAGATAAATCTCTGATTCCAGAGCTCCTTTAATATGTCTAATATTCTGGAATCTCCACTATTGTAGTGCATGTTTTGAGGTAATGTTATCTAATAATATTATTTGTTTGAAGGATTCATCATTACAAGATAAAGTAGCCAGATTCAACAATGCAGCCGCTACACATCGGCAAGCTCAGGAGCTCAACCCCTTCTCCGAGTGTGGAGGAGGAAAGAATTTACTCAAACCCAAATTCTCTAGAGAAGATTATGGAAAGTGAGTAAATATTAAACTTTCAGTGTTAACAGTAGACATGTACTGAATTTTTGACTATCAAAAAATCATATTCTCACTCATTGTTTATGGTAATGTTTGGTGTAGTTCTAAATTTTTGCAGACAAGTACTGCATTTTACCCTCTATGGAGTTTATCAGAATTTATAGATATTATAACAGAGTTAGAAAACTTTTTTGAGAAGCAAATATGTTTTTCTTTGCATTTCATCATCATCATTCCCTTTCTGCTCCTAATGGTGCATAGGGCACTGCATTGGTACACCAATTGCAGCGTATGTTGAACATATTTGTTACATAAAGGTAAGATGATCAGTTCTACACTTCAGGTACCAGTCCAGGGACTATGAAATATTCTGAAGCGAAAACATCCTTTTAAATAAATACTTCGTATCAACCATGTCGGGAATCGAACCCGAGACCTCTGGCTTGGTAGGCAAATGTGCTGACCATTACACCACCACATTTTCAGGTCTTATTTATTTATTATTTTACAATTTTCTTATTTTTAAAAAAATTAAAAATAATGTTCCTTCACCGGGTGTCCCCTCGCCGAGGAAAACATTTAAAATTATTTTGAAACATGCCTTAAATACATACTAAATTTTATGAATGAACTGAACTGTCATTAGCTGGTTTAAGTTTACGCATCGTCCAACATTCACCATTCTACCTATCAATCCTTAAGATTTAATCTAGCCAATTGTGACACCCTCCTTATTTAAATCATTCTATTTTAATGTCCATCCTTCGACTTCTCGACTCGATTCAACCGAGGGAGAGATTTATGGTCTATAACTAAGTGCTTGTAATATTATAAAAATGTTCCTTGCCTTTACACAGGCCATTAAACATCACGGCCTATCGTCGATAGTAGCCCACATAATATCTATGGGATAGCTTTTTTAAAAAAACCATTTAAAACACTCTAAATTTGAGTGTCATCTGCTACAGGACATGTTCTGACGCCACCAAATAGTTACTGGATAAATTCCTTTATCGCAAAATTATAAAAATATCTCACACAATATGCACATTAATCCAATATAAATTAAAAATAATTAACGGTACACTCGCTTCTCAATTTTAATCGTATTAATAAATTTTTCATCTCAATTCGAAAGAAAGAAGACTTAAACGGACACGAAGCTGTCGGAACAATAGGTATCATCCCTTGGTACTTAACCAACCTCGGACCCTCAGCCCCAGCTGTTAGCCACATGTTTTAAGTAACTAGACAGAGAATACTGAATGCTGGACTACCTACAATAGCCACCCTTCGTTTATCGGGCATCGCTTTTGTTAACCATGTTAAAAAATGCTCTATATATTTTTTACTATTGATTTTTTTTGTATTGTTTTATGTGCACTAAACTTGCAAATGGCACTTTACAAGTTATCCAGAATAAATAAATCTTTCGAATACAGTGTGTTTCAAGATAGTGGCCATTATGTTTGATCTTTTATTTTTATTATAACTCCAATTAATAGAAATATGCCTTAGGTGCTTGAAGTAATCCATATGACAGCTTTCATTTATTAACCTGTCCTTTGAAAAATATTGAATTGGAGTATGGTTCGAGACTCTTGACTTTTTATGTAAGGGTTATTTATGAGGTAATATTATTTTTAATAATTTTCAGACCCATTCCTGGATCAGTAAGTGAAGCACGAGGAGTTAAGGCCTTTTCACATGTCTGTAAAGAGATGTTGGAACTATGTGAAGTTATCAACCAATATGGAGAGATCGTAGACGATGAAATTAGGGTCATATCATTTGGATATTTATTTGAGGTAATTTTTTTTACTTGTTACTATTGCCATGCATAATTAAAAGCCAGTTTTTTAAAGCATTTCCTTATGGTTTAAATAATTATAATATTTTACATCGAAATAGGAATACCATTCTGTGTACAAATTTATTTTCAATGCAGGACTAAACGCTCTGTAGATTTCACTTTAATGAAGTGGTGTAAGGAGTGATTATTTTGCTTTATTGACTATTATTAAGTATCAGGCAAATCGGTTTTACATAGATTAAAAATGAATTAAAAATAAAAATGAATGAAAGTCATGTAGGCTCTTTCCAATAACTATTCTAAAAGAAAATATTACAAGTAATTAGTGTCATAAATCAATACAAATTGTATTGCAGTTTCCTTTTTCTAATTTCTCACAATTAAAATACTATACTTTTATTGTCTTAATTAAATTGTATACCAGAACTTAGTTCCACATTACTCTACATTTTTTTTAAGATGGATAAATATATATATTTTTTCGGTAGGTGAAAATTTTATAATTCTCAATTTTCTTGGTGAATTAAAGCTGTATTACACAGATCAGAAAACTGTCAGATTTGACTAAGAATATATTGTGTCATGTAATACACAAATAGGTAAAACTTACATTAATATGAAACACAAAATTTTCGAATGCTTCCTAAATTTTTGATCCCATTTTTCACTCGAGTTTTTAATTGAATTCAATTAAATTTTTCACTTCAAGACCAAATTTGTTTAAAGATTCCATGTATTTTTTTCCTCCCAAAATCGGCATGTGCGTATTCCCAGTATTGTGTGCATATAATAACATATATTTATTGCGCATGCCCTCAGACAGATTTCAAATCAGAATATGAACCAATTAATACATGAAGTAAAAATTTGCAAAATAAGTTACAAGATTTCTTGTTTACAAATCTGAATAGAATTTTCTTGTTTAGTTTTCTCATTAGTATTATACGGCTTTTACTCTTTTGAAATTTGAAGGTTATGAAATTAAAAAAAGGTTTGGCGTAGTTTTATGTTATAATGAAGAGGTTTAATTAATAATTTTTTGAAATTTTTTAAAAGCTGTTTTTAGGAAGTATTGCAGTTGAACCTGTATTTCATTTTGGAGGACCTGTAAATAAAGTCCATAGATCAGTTTATTTAAAAAAAGGTTTTAAAAACATAACTGAAAATCCAAATTGTAATGATACATTTATGGTTAACATGAAAATAGAATTACATTAATACTCGTATGTTGCTAATGCCCACCTAATGGAAATTTCATTTTCGTAAAATACGTCAACATCTAATATAGTTAAATTGATTACATGTATCATAAATAAATGCTTATGACCGCCAATATTGAGCGTTATCTAAGAACTTTATTACGATATAAAACAAGTCAGATATAAAAAAAATATTACGAGGAATTTTTTGTCAACAGTTAATTTACTTTTTTCTGTATTTATTTTTCGCCTTGTTTGTGTGTTATATAATAACTTTCTTTTCATATTTAACAATTTTGCCATGGTCCCATATCCAATGTATTTTATTTGCCTTTTAAAAACATGAAAAAAAATATGATTTCAGATATACACCCGCATCAACGATAAACTTGTGGGACTATTATTGAGAGCCCGTAAACACGAATTCATAAATTTTGAAGGAGAATGCTTATTTCAGGTACCTTTTACTAACAAATTTAATTTAAATTAGCGATTTCTATTTGAATTTGGCGTTTTTATGTCGGTGTAATTTGGCGTACATGTGATTTACTGTGTTATATTAATATCATCCCTGCAGAGTCGGACTATAGCCGAATACTTGTTATCGAGCCGTAACTTGTTACTAACATTATAATAAAACATAAAAACTTTCAATCTACTAACGTTCTTGATTGGTTACTTCTCTATTAAATACAGGGCTCTAATGCTCTATTTCTCAAAATTATTTTTATCATTGCTATGCAGTGGCTGACAAATCATTAAGAGCTAAAAACATTATTAATAAGATGTTTTTTTTAATAAAAAAAGAATTCTGAATATTATAGCTCAACAGGGAATATTTGTACTGTAATTGTAAAAATAACACTTATAAAAATATTTACAGGGTTTTCCTGGTGAATGTCGTAATAAAACATGTTTGCTATGTCAAGAACATTCAAAGGCTATACATATATTTTTTTTATAGAAGGATAATATGCAAATATTGTTTGGGGTAACTATTTACTAAGGTTTTTATACTTTAATATACACAAAAAACTGAATGAAACCTTCTATTCTCAAATGTCTGTTACTGTAATTTATTTTTTATTTTTAGAAAATCCTAATAGCATTTTTCTCAGTTCCGTTATTCTAAAAATCAATTACATAGTTAAGCGTAACATTTCATTAAATGCACTTATCACTCTTATAAAGTTTTTATTATTTCCTTATTCGTACATAATGGTGCATAGGGCGCTGGTTACGAGTATTGGGACATCAATTGCAGTGTATCAGCGATCATTTGTAATACAATACATGAAAACAAGCTGATCAGTTGTACACTCTAGGCACCAGTCTAGGGATCATGAGATATTGCAGTGAAAAGCCACCCATTATATAAATATTTTATGTTGACCTTGCTGTGAATTGAACTTGGAACCTCAGGCATGGTGCGCAAACACGCTAACCTGTAGAGCATGAGGCGGATTTATCTCCACTTAGTTTAATTTTCTCCATCAAACAAAACTCATCCAGGGTTATTTCACACACAGAATTCTTCATTCCACCCAGTAACAGGAATAAAATATAAAGTTTTTTCTCATATATTATCATGGCATATTGGAAAAATATGATAAACATTTGATGACTTATGTAAATTGGCTGCCACCATGGTGTAATTGATAAGCCACTTCCCCCGTGCACTCAGGTTCTATTCCCGGTAAGATCACAATAATTCATGTGATTTTTCTCAATCCCGGTTTTTCTGAGCTGTAATCCACTTCTGTAAAAATAAAGGGACTTAGTAATAAATATGTGTACGTGTATGAACACATATTATGTCAAATACAGTGACAAGTGTTATAATTGCTACACAGTCATGTCATCATCATCATCCCCTTTCCATACCTAATGATGCATAGGGCACTGAATTAGTACACCAATCGCGGCATATCTTGATATTTTTTTGTTACCTGAAGGTAAGATGATCAGTCTTATGCTTCAGGTGCCAATCCAGGGATTATGAAATAATATTCTTATGTAAAAACACCTTTTTAAATAAATATTTTACGACAACCATAGCGGGAATCGAACCCGAGACCTCCTGCATGATAGGTAAACGCGCTGACCACTACGCCACAAGGCCAATCAATCGATGTCATCAGAGTAATAGAATTATGATGTACATTTTGTCATTATATTTGATAAATGCGCATGAAATCATCTTAGTCCCTTTAATTGTTTTAGTCAATTTTGTCATTTAGAGGCTTTTATCGGTATACCGACAATTTGTAAAAGTAACAACTATGAAAAGCAATAAGCGCATGGTATAATCTACCACTAGTTGTGTGATATTAACTCTTAAAAGACTGCTTAAAAACGCCTCCGGAGACGGTGCTGTAACGTCATGTTACATTATGCAAAAGTGTACATGTTTTTAAATACAGTTATTTAAAAACAAAAATTTAGTACATACATATATAATATACTGTTTGGTAATTTGTTTTCCATAATTTTTAAAAATAATTATAAAATTTAGGCTTGTTATAGCAAAATGCGGCCTGCTAAGAGATATACAAGTCTATTCTATGTAGACTCATGTGACATCATAACTCACACAAGGGTTAAACAATAAGAAAAAAACGTTTCTGTTATACAATTTAATATTTATTGATTATTGAAATTACTGCAGTATAATTAGTTTTTCAAAAGACATTAAGTAACTTAGTAACTTAACTATCCTCTCCACTCTTCATAGTATTTTGTGAATTTTTTTTTCAAGTAATTTTTGTTTTCAATTTTTAATTTAGTATGTGTATTAAAATATGTCCATGTACTTGTAATTTTCTCAAACTGAACGATTTGGGTACTATTTTTTAAGCTATTTTTTTTTGTCTTTGTCAGTTGATTGAAAACTGTATTGATCTTTAACTGGGCGACCTATCAGGTAGAATGATCTATAACTTTATTCTGTTTAAATAAAACAACTATAGCTTCAGGAGACCACTTCTTCCATTGACGGGTGATACATAGCTAATATTATATTCACAGTGTAAATCGTTCACACAATATATCCATTTGCGTAGAAAAGTGCGTAGATTTGTAATTTATTATAGAAATAAACGACCTGTGATCCACAAGTTTGGAATAACCATATATGTATATAAAGATATCACTTGTCGTTTATTTCTATAATATATTATGTGTAATGAAATTCCACCACAAATAAATGCGTAGATTTGTAGTAAGAAAAGATTGATGCATTCCATTTTTATTTATTTTCTTTCATAGTTTGTAGCGGTATTGCGTGCTCTTAAAATTACACAATTGTTTATCAGTGCGTTTTTGGTTAAACAAAATTATTTTATTGTGTTTTTACTTATTTCTTGCACTGTTGATTATTGGTTTTGCCATGGCGTCTCGTGTAATATAATTTATGTTCTCTCAACAGAGACGCGATGATGACGTTCCGGTATATTTGATCAAAAATATCAAGCAGATCAGGCGCTGTTGTGAAGAGAAGGTGGAAGCAGCCAGGCGTTCCATTACTCCTACTCCTCAATAGTCAAAAGAAAAACCCATCAGTAATTTACATATGTGCAGCGATTGAAATATCCTTATATTTTAATTTTTAATACTGAGTGCATACCACTGAATTAATGATTAATTTTTGAAATATACAAAGTTATTTCGTATCGCAACTTTCTAAGTAAACATATTTTGACTTTAGTTGAATAATGAAATAAAATCAACGCAATGACGTATAACAATTTTTTTCATCTGTAACTTATTCACTTAGAACTTTGGATATTTCAATGTCATACAATTCTGATATTTGATTTATTTTATATTATGCGCATAAAATTATTTTCCTTATTTTAATATTAAATAAGTAACTTATTTTGTTGATAATAATAAATATACTTTTACTCAATAACAGTTAGTTACAATTGCTTTTTTAGGAAAAGATTTTATAAAATGGTTGTAACTGAAAAGAGCATGTCTATTAGTGCATAGCCTATATCAGTGGTCGGCAAACCGCTGCTCGTGAGCTGCATGCGGCTCTTAAGCCACTTGAGTGCAGCAGCTCTCACAGCGCAAGATTCACTTATTGTTCGATTTATTTAGTCTACGGGTTGGGTCCTAAATAAGATCTTTTAGGATTATTGCCACTGAAAAGTCCAATACGTGATCAGGATATTGCAAATGCTATCATGAAATGCACGGAAAAAACATATTTGAAAATTGTTTCAATTTCATCAGATGGGGCATTTGCTGTTCTCACACCCTTGGGCTTATTTATGTGAACAATATTTTTCAAGCGTGAACCTTATCAAAAGTAAATTAGAGAAATGAGAGTAAGTGAGAAATTGTCATATTAAATTAAAAACAGTCATACAAACCTGACTTAACCAAGAAAATGCAAGGTCATTCTTCAAATGAAATGCGTGTTTTGGCAGATTTTTATTTAAATGTAAAAAAAGTTAATAAATTAGATAATTTTTATTACGATATCTGGTTTTATTTAATGTTAGTAGTTTGTTCAAACTGACTCCTGAAAACATGATTCTTATAAAGAAATTTGGAAGTCTTAATTGTTGTACTGCTGATCTCTGGCTCCAAATTTCTTATACATATAACTTATATGTAATAGTTCTTCATGTGACTTCAACTTAACAACTATAAAGCAATTACAAAAAATATAAATATCAAAGATCTTTGAACTACTAACTATATTCAACAAATCACAAGTCAAAACAAACTAAATGTCACAGGTCACGCGGCCGAGTACAGCCGAACATAAACCAACACATATCGACCGCAGGTTTCTGTTGAGCGCAAGGTTCGACCGATTTTTGCCAAAACCACGGCTGAGACTCCTTTTACTGGCTAAAATGGAAACTTCAGTCGGTCACTTCAATTTTGACAATTAACAAAGCCATCAAGATACATTTAGCCTCATCGCTGAAAAATATTTTGTTTGAAAAATCAGCATCCACTTTTTGTTGTTCCTTAATTCATTCGACAGACTCTCATCACTGTGCGTTATCAGTAGGCTTCAGTTCTTGAGTCAATTAAACTTTCTAAGCACAAAGATGCTAATCTTTCGTGAGAATATGCTGTAGAGAGCTTCTTGAAATGCCCAATTCTTGATCACAGTGCCGAATTGATGTTCCTGGACTTTCAGCAACACTCATAAACTGCTTTGATGTTTTGTACTGACCGAGTTGTTGAAGGACGGTCAGAGTGTCTAAGATCATTAATTGATGCAGTCTCTTTGAATTTTTTAACTAATCTCTTTACTGTTGATGAAGTTAAATCACCATTCTGACCATATTTTGTCCAAAACTTGCTCAATTTTCGGGTAGCATTGCAATTTTAATAACCCTGAAGTGTCAGCTGTCACGCTGTCTTTTTTCTTCCATTGGCATCACTTTTCTGCACAAATGGCGCAAAATTGAAACCTCGCATGCATTTTGGGACAATCTTTACACACAGGACTCAACGCTTATTATAATATATGTTACCTATAATAATTAAAGCGTGAAATTGTCTGTTTTACAGAAAGTTGGGGAGAATGTTTTATTATGAATGGGATTAATATGGGCTCCGTATCTTTGCCTCCACTTCTTTATTATTGATTAATTTATAAACACTTATTACAAGGTTTTGAATTTGTATTTTTCACCATTAATGAACCTTAATTGTTTGCGATTTTAAAAATTTCTCATTTTTATATTTATTCAGTTACTGAATTTGTCATTTTGTACATTGGCGAGTTTTTTTTACTGAAATGCATTATCTTCTAATCAACAATCAATGTATTTAGTAGGCTTCTATTTTATATTCTTCATTTTGAAATTATTTATTTCAGTTACATTTGATGTTATTTTTATCTCAGTTTTCATAGAAAGGAAATCAAAACCCATGATAATAAGCTTTAAACATAGAATACTCTTAGAGTATACGAGTAAATGATTCCTCCTCAGGATTTTACTTCAATTAATAAATATCTACAATTAAAATTTATTTCACGCTACATAGATCTAAATTAATTTGAAGTAAAGTAACATAGTTTTTTCTCATTAAATATATTTACATGTTTTCATATTTAAATAATTGTACTGCCTTTCCAATGATACATTTTTCTTTAAGCCAGTTTATTTATTTATATAACTAGTTTAGTTATTCATTAGATATAAGTTTTGTTAAGTATTAGCGAACAGTATTGTTCATAACATGTTATCAGCATGTTTTAGTTAATGGATTTAGCTAAAGAGTCATTTCAGTACATTCAATAATTATGTCAATTTAAAAATAAGTTGAAAGTGCCTTAGATACCAATGAATATAATAAATAATTATAAAACTATTAAAATAATAAACTTATTAAAATAAATGTGATGTTTGAATATCGCAGTTCATTGAAATGCGTTATCTTTTCTTAAAACCACCCCTGAATCGGTTTTATATTAATGAAAATAAAATAAATACTTTTATAGAAGGAAAATAATTGAATTCTTTTTTAAAATCTAAGGAACACAAGCATAAAGACATAATTTATAGGTATGGTATTGGGAATCAAAAGTTTTATAAAACAACTTGGTAATTTAAATGGCTATGTTTGATGTCATTGTAATTTTATGTTCATTTGATACCAGACATTCCTAAACATTTTAATGAATTTTGTAAACTCGATTTTTTTTGTTTTTGCACTTTTTAAAAATTTCATTTGGTGACATCATTTATATGCATGTTTTTATTGACTTTCAAAAACAATTATGTTACAAAGTTTGATGTACATTATAACTTATTTGCACTTCTGTTAATACATAGTGATAATTGTAAATATAAATATATTCTATATAAATTAAGTTTATTTATTTTACAAACCCGTTATTATTTCCCTAAATCTGTTTTTCCCTCATTTTTTATTCAAAAGTAAAATAGAATGATTTATAAAGAGCACTTGTCTAGATATTCGTTATCATTTTTAAAAAAACATTGATAAATGTGTAAATTATAGAGGTATAATGTGTGAACATCTATAAATAATTCTATAGGCACAAAAAGCCCAGTACGAGCACTCACAGGCCAGGTTGGTTAGAAAATTTATTGAAATGAATTATTTAAAGAAAATCTGTTATGTAAATATGTTGTTATGGCATCTCCATAGTAGCGCTGAATATATCTCAACACTAAAAAGCATATAAGAACATCAAATGATTAAACGTTATAAATATTATGTTGGTCCGCTTTGGTGTGGAGGACATTATAAAATTTCTGGGTTGGAGGTATTTCATATATAATATTTTTGCGTCTGTTAAATATGATATTGCTTAGATACTTGCGTGTGTTAGACGTGCATGGTGAATGCGCCATGTATTTACATTATTTTTCCAAATAATTAAATAAAAAACGCAATAGTTCCTTAATGTGGATCTACACCGCTGAAGTGTTTATAATACATACATTTGTACATTAATTTTAAGTTGACCGACCAATTTTAACTGACCACTATCTTATTATTTATTATTTCGGAATTTATTTTGTGGAATATTTGTATTTTTACTCCGCACATGGGTGTGTTTCATGTGTGGCGTAAAAATACAAAGTGTTTTAATTATTTTACAACCAATCTTTTTCAACTGACCATCAATCGGGATAAAAAAGTCTGAGAATAAAAAATATATTTTGCCAAGTAAACTAAGTGAATTAAAATTCAATATAATAAGTAATGATATTGTGTTCTTTCACAATGCAAAAATTCTCACATTATTCAAAGTATGTCGGTGGTTAACAGCCTATTTATCTTAACCAACATTTTGTAAATTTTATGGGAGATGAAATAAATATTATTTTAAGTCTTTTTATGGTTGAAAGCTTATTTTACATTTGAACAATAATTGAAGGGTAACAATTCTCTCTATTTTATGACGTGATTCCCTTTTTCTAAATTGATAGCTATCGAAACACATTTATAGTGTATATGACTGAAATTTTTGGTTAAGATATTTTTACTGTTAACAATCGACATTATGCTTGAATTTTCTATTCAGATTTCATAAAAAATCAAAACATAATTCTTATTAAGGGTTTTCAGTTAAGATACACAATTTTTTTAAAAATGGCTTTGTTTACATTATAGAATTGTTAATCTGCGTTTAGATAGAGTATGTAAAGCGAGAGTATGCCAGTCAGAACAAAAAGTGATAGTATGTGAGGCACGTTTGCTCTAAAACAATATTTGCATTGCTTTGAAAGTTTTTTTTTAATATAAAATATTCTGAACTGGAGAATTTCTAACCATACATTATTTATTACTGCTCTATTTCCGAACGATTACATATTTGAATGTGTCAAATATCAGTAAACAGGCAATCTCTGCATCTCCAGCGGTTTTAATATCAGAATGAGTTTGCTAACTCATGGGAATACAATTGTGTTTTTGTATTTTGAAATAAAAAAAAATAAAAAAAAATATCGATGAAATTTTAATGTCCAACTTTTGCAAATGGATCCAAAATGCATTTCTCTCTGCACAAATTTTTATTTATAAAACAAATGTATTTTCTATACACTGTTATTTATTTACAAGTCTTTCTTTCAAAATTTATTATTATTAAAAGTTTTTATATCGACGGTAAAAAGGTTAAATGGGTGATACGCCATAAAATGAATGTTGCAGGAGACGCTCAAAGATTTAGAAAAACTTAAAATGGGCATAACTTTTTTTATTTAAGTCGATTCCAAAACAATGTAGATAAGACCGGTGTTATATAAAACTATTAGGGATATGTAAGATAAATAGATTGTATTATTGGTATTTATCGATTGATTGATAATATGTAGGTTGGGATCAGTAACTTAGCTTTTTTTACCGTCAATATTCTTAAATTTGAATAACAATTTAAGTCTTAATTACTTTGAGTTTTTTTTTATATAGCCAGTAGTAAGATTAAAATATTAGATATCTTTGCAACATAGTATAGAAGAATTAAAAACAGTATAATTAATTTTATTAAATATATATTTTACCGTGTTTTATGCGATATCGTAAACTCGTTAACATTCTAGCATAATTTGATATTAAATGTGATTCAATAACATAATATAAAATAAATATTTTTTGTTATTTCTTTTTTGTGCTGAGAAAACCATAAAAAAACGTCTGTTAGGGTTTGAATGGGACAATGCAGACACATTTATTTTTCAAGATAAACTTAAATTATGTATTTATTAAATTTTCAGAAAATTTTCAAGGAAATCTTGGTGAGTCACTTAAATTTTATCGAATAGTTTTCAGATATTTATATATTATAGGTTTACTGTATACATAAATCTATATTTATTTTAGGAAGTGCGTAGTTAAAAGTATTAAAAAATTTAGCTTAAGTTTGAAATGTATAATTTGGCTTGTTACGTTATGTAAATTATTGTTTAAGTTAAATTTTAGTCTATAAATAAAATACTGTATTTTTGTATATTTCCTTAGTGGATTATCGCGGTAGAAAATATTACTATTCATTAGTTAAATTCAAATATTTAGTTGACATTGCATAAAATAATTTTATTAACTTATTACATGGTACAAAATATACTTACTTCACTACATATTTTATGACGATAGTACCTACCTACAAAATATATATCATATTAAAAAAAAAACTTGAGTAAAATCTGAATATCTATGAGTGTGCCGGGAACAGGGTGAACGGTGCACTAAAATCTACTTTGGCAAACAAATGTTTATCGCAGGAGGCTAAACTAGCAGTTCACAACGGAGTTCTAGTTCCAACTCTAATGTATGGGAGCGAAGTATGGAATTGGAAAAATAATGATGAAAGTAGGTTGAATGCTGTCGAAATGCGATCCCTCAGGCGAATGTGTGGTAAAACGATGTATGATAGGTGCACAAATGTCGAGATCCGTGAAGTGTGTAAGGCTGAGACATGCATTATTGACAGAATTAAGAAAGGGGTGCTGCGTTGGTTTGGACATGTAGAGCGAATGGACAGCGAAAGAACGACTAAAAGGATCTACGATGCAAATGTTGATGGATGCAGAAAACGAGGAAGACCGAGAAAGACGTGGCACGATCAAGTCCATCAAATACTTGAAGATGGACATGTCAAAAGTAGGAATAATCGGCGTGCGTGCATAAGAAGATGTATGAATGTAGAGGAAGCGAGGTCTGTATGCCAAGATATAGTGTTATGGCGTTCTATCCTCTCTGCCTACCCCTACGGGGAAACGGCGTGATGGTTTGTTGTTGTTGTTGTTGGGGGAACACTCACATATGTCAAAATGCTTTACTTTTCGCGACACAGTTTTTGGTGTCCAAACACTGCGGGAATCAAATTTAACATAACTGCATAACACTTATTCTCCTCTACGGGTGCGAATTGTGGCACCTCACTAGGGCCCAAAATACCAAAATTCCAAGTTTTGAGAATTGGTGTCTCAGAAGAATATTGGGTGTGCGGTGGTGTGTAATAAGAGAACGGACGCAGCAGACTCCGGTGACAACTGTCATCAAGCGGAGGCAATACAGTTGGCTTGGCCATGTGCTGCGGATGCCTCCTGAGAGCCTTAACCACGCTTGCCTACTTTACAAGGTATCAGGTTCTCGACATCCTAGACGTCCACTGCTGACTGTTTGTCGGCAGTTCGTGTCAGAACTACGGGACGCGATCTTGACTTGGGAGGATGCACAGGAGCTGGCAGCTGACAGAGATGCTTGGAGGATCTTTGTGGACACCATATGCTCCAACTAGTGAGCGGACATGGAATAATGATGATGATGATGAATATAATACATTACTAATATTGTCCTTAATAACGTTATTTGACTTACATGTTTTGGAACATGTGTGAACATATTTACATACTACAAGATGAGCAAATTAAAAACAAATTGAAATAGTTGACTTATGTGATTGTTCCCCCACTGCCCAAAAACATAAACATGAAAAAAAATTGTACATTTCATTAGAAAAATTTCAAAGGATGTTTTTATTACAGTATTGTATATTATGCACATATAGTAGGGTATGTGTGTTTTTTTTTTAGAGTAATTTAACAACTTAGGCAAGGCTCAATTAAGTTGATTTTATTGTTTTTTAAAAATAAAACCATGTTTATTTCACAAAATTCCACGATTGTCAATGGTACCTCGTTGCTAAATATATAATTTCATTTTTAAATATGTTTTCTGGTTTTTTTCATTTGTTTAGTATAATATGCCCTTCTATGTGGGCACAATTCAATTTCTATTATTATATTATAATATGCTCGAACGAAACTGGCAACTAAACTAAAACTATGTTTTAATAATTTAGTGGTGTAAATGAAGTAATTGTTTTTAAAATATGTATTTGCAAGGGTATGTAAAATATGTACCTATTAATTTGCTTGATCCATTCATTTACGTCCCCATACTAAATAAAGTACTTTTTCATTTTTATTCTTGTAAACAAAATTTTAAGTGCCTACATATTGTAGACAAATGGACATTTTTTAATGCAGAATGGTGAATGTTACACAGTGTGTAAAGTGATCACTGACACCTCATATGTCGGCAAATTCCCTGACTTTCCCCCCAGAGAAATTATTCTTGTTGTTTTTTTTTTCCTAAGAATTATTACAACTATGGAATATAACTAGCTGAAGCACTCGGAATGTAAAGTAAACGTATCATATAATAATTTTGTTTTATGCTTTATACATTTATTTGACAATAAATTGTAGTCTGTATTACTTTACGGGCTGTTTAACCCATCACATAATACAGACTGTAGACATAGAAGTTAGAGATGAATGAATAGAAAGCAGATAGCTGCTAAACTGCCGATATGTACAGAAAAATAGATCCATATTATCCGCAGAAGCCGTATTCAGCAACCGAATTGCCCTATTAATGGGTGAATTCTGACCTGCATTTGTACGGCTTCTGCGTGTGTAAAACAGTGCATGAGATCTCGCTCTAGTATAATTATTGGGAACATACGAACTGATCTCTTTCAGTATATTTGGATTATATATACTATCAGAAATCAGCTTATAGAAATGTTTCCCAAGACAAGTTTTACGATGAGATTCGAGGGTATTGTAATCCAGCACCCCTGCTAGAAATAGTGATAAATACAAGAATGGATAATTATTATTTTCTTTAAGATTTAAGTATCGTAAAAATCGCTTTTCAACCTTCTCTATTTCAAGGATGTGGTTTGATTCAGAAGGGTCCCAAATGATGGAACAGTATTCTAGAATGCTGCGGACTAGTGTATCAAATAATGTGCGTATTGCATTATTTATTTATTTTAAAGAAACAAACAGTCGACAATGGTATAGTAACATAAAAAAAAATACAGTTTAAAGACAGACCAGTAAAGTTTCTAAATAAGAATCATACATATTATTAAATTGTGTTACAACAAAAGTGTGGGTTTATGTGTACTTGTATAAGAGTAAGTGTAGATGTGTGTTTATGTGTATTAGTGTAGGAGTAAGTGTTCAGGCGTGTGTAAGCGTGAGCATCATTAAATAGTAAGTGGGATCGTATCGCAGCTAGAAATAAGGAGTCTTAATTTATTTTTAAATAAATTAAGGGGCATGTAAAATATATTTATAGATGAAAAAAAAGCATTATAGTTAGAGCAAGAACAATAGAGGAAAGAGTGTTGTGCATAGTTAGTGCTACAGACTGGCAGATGGAACAAATACTTATTTCTTGTCACGCGAAAGGGGACATTAAGATTAATTTTGGAGAGTAGGTTAAAAGAGTCTACTTTATTATTTAATAATTTATATAAATAGCATAATTCAGATACAAGTGCATCTATTTTTAAGGCTATAAAATCCATTTTGTTCGGAAGATTAGCTGTAAGTACTAAGCTTTTTATAGTTTTTATAATCTAGGTATTTTAACATTTTCGTTGAACATTTTCAATCCTTTCTATGTTTGTTATGTATTGTGGGCTCCAAATGCAAATTGTACATAACTTTTCTTTTATTTGCTTATGTATTTGCTTTTACAAGTTGAAAATAATAGTTTTCAATATAAGCATATGCAAAGAAACAAAGTATAGTTAAAATATCTGTAAAGGAATAAGTTTTAAAATAGCTAGATTATTATAATTAACTCATTCACTGCAGTGCTCACATACGTCTGTGAGCGCCTATGACAGCACTACTATGCGGTGCTCACAGTATATGTTAGTAATTTATTATCAAAATGGTTCATAGCTTAAGTATTCATCAAGTACAGAGTCTATATATTCATGGTCATAATCACTATCAGAATTAGAGTTTAAACTTATAAATAAAATGTGTCGATTTTCAACGCGAGGAAAGAGTTCATAAAAACAGTTTAAATACTGACGTTTTTATGAAAATCACCTCAAGGGTGCAGTACAGTAAATATTCCAACACATTTTGCAGCTACAAAGCGCATGTATATTTGGGATTCTGATTCCCCGTTTAAAATTACAATAAATTTGACTAAAAGATAGGAGCAAGATTCCAGCTACAGCTACCGAGCACATTTACAGAGTGCAGGCAAGGTAAGAAATTTAGCCCCATTTACATTATTTTTAAAATTGACCATGAAAAGTCTTTATTGAAAAACAATACATAGTTTACAAACAGAAACTAGATTATCACTCAGATACGGGTCCTGCTGCTACAGAACGGTCGTAGACAGAAATCGATGTGAAGTATTCCCTTTATAATCCAGCACTTCACTTCTCCATTCCCTGCCAGTGATCTGGCGTTTTTATACAGGCAGCTGCCAAGCGAGTAGCTTGGTAATGTATACAATTCAACATAGCTTCTGTTATTATTAGTGCTTTCCAGTGATCCGGCGTTTTCCGTAATCTGACTGTGCTCTCGTCCGATATCTCCCAGATTACCGAGAGACTACTTTTTTTGGTTTTGCTGATATAACGGGTTAACGAATTCTCTTCAAGGCATTTGTTAATTAAACTAACTGGTTTAAGAAGTATAAAAATTAGAAAACTGTTTTCAGGCGTTGCCTAGTAGGTGAATTGGTTTAGTCAGATAAATCTCACTCACATAATAAAAGTTTCAGTTTTTTTTTTCTTTTTTCTTCTTCTTTTTCACCCCTTTTCTGAAGCTGTTCATAAAGACTTTTGTCTTTCTTCAGCTTCGCATATTCACTATAATTTTGTTTTAAAGTTAGCGCGAAAAAGAAAAAGTTTAATATTTCTTTACAATTAAACTGTGAAAATAATGAAACATAGAAACGTTTAAAGCTTTTATTGTACCCCTCAATTCAGTATTGTCAATTTGTGATCAAATATAGAAATCTAAATATATTTCAAATATTGTCAATCAAATACACATGGTCAGTACAATCACCTTTTTCTAATTTCCCAGCATGATTGTAGGAATACAGTGTTTGCTCCAAATTGAGACGTAATAAGTAATAAAAACAAATCAAACAACGACACAAAACCCAAATACATATAGGAAACATTAGAAGAATTTCCCGTTTACAACATGCACTCAAGCAACAGAAGATAAACAATACGTATACCAAAGCACATAAGTACATCAAATGATCATGACACTACTGGCAAAGTCCTAACACAGATCCTAACATGATCCCTTTCGAACTCGGGTGAAATTACCTCTCGTCATAACACCGATCCCTTGCAAAAACCCTAATTGTCCTAATACCAAAAGTAGGAACAATTCTGTGCAAAGACCCTAATCGTCCTACGCTATATTTTAATTCAATAAATTTTAGAATATGGTGTAATTGGGGATGTGCTAATGACTTATTGATCATGCAAATAACCATAGCACAAAAATAACTACAGTTAAAAATATTCTGAAAGAACCCAGAACCCAGTCAGAACAAGCTCCCTCGACATAGACGAACGAACGAACTTGCGAAACGAAATTGTGTCCGAATAAGCCTGCTGTGTCCAAAAGTCTGTCATACGCCCCCGCCACGTAATGATGCCAGACTGTGAACAACATATTACCATAATACTTACACAAGACAATTTTGTGTTATGTTATGTTTTACCACAAAAAATATTTTACTGATTGGACTAAAAATAAAAAACAGCTAATTTTCCTACTTCAAACATAGGAATTTATTTTTTAAATAATAATTTAGTTATTAAAAAAAAATTATTACCGTTTAATATTACACTTAGGCTTATCGATAGAAAGCCGAAGAAATTCGACTATCTTGGTGATACTAACAAAATGTCCACCATGTTTTATTTAACAATCTGACAGATGGTAGAATAACCTAATTCTTAAATAATATTATTTGTGAATTCGCTACTGACACATGAAATGTGATCCCACCGTATACCTTTTTAATCCCAGCAGTATTTTGACACTTACACACGATACAATACAGCATAATTGAATTTAAATCAGCAGTTGCGTACTAAGCAAACATATAAAACTACTCATTTGTGAGTAGTTTATCCGGCTTCAATTTGATGCGCGTACGCGGTTTCTGAACTATTATAACTTTGTGTATTTTACTCTATAGGGCATGTCTATGTATCGGTATGTTGAACCTGCCTGAGATTTGCATTTGCCTGATCTCATCATTCATAACTCTGTCATGTATTGATTTCCCACCCGTTCGTCTAAGAGGTCGCATTTAATAATAAATTAATAAATATTATAATGTTATAGTTGTAGGCGATAGTTGCCCCTTTTTGTCTCCCCCATTGGCCGGTGACGGGTGACGTGTCACATGACGGCAGGTAGTGTTGGCGGGTGGAAGGGGGGGAGGAGAGGGAGAGGGACGGTAGAGACGGAATGGGACTCCCCCATTCCACATAAAATCGCTTCGTCGTTTTATAGGCCCGGTTTACAGCCGCGCCTTAGATTGGACAACTTTACTCTCCTACAAACGGAGGGATACTAAAATCCTTCGCGTATTAACTATTAAAATACTGTTCTAAAAAATCTCTCTGCAGATGGTTCTGTAGCGTCGTGTTTTTTACCATTTATTTTGTTTTTACTACGTGTTTTACTGGGTTTTTAAATATGTTTTTATGTATTTTCCACTGTCTACAAACTATTTATTTTTTGTATTGATTACTGTTTTTTATATATTTTTTGACTAGCTTAGAACCTGGTAAATAACTAGTTAGATAGTCAAAGCAACTTTGTATAAATGTGTAATTTTCTGTTTATAATAATAAATAAATAAATTAAATTAATAAACAACAATGTTTAATGTTTTAACATAGATGCATAAGTAGACCGATTATTTTTGTTTTTTTAAAAAGGTACAAAATTTTAGCTATATATTACTATCTATATACAGAGGTCGGCACTCGAAGTGTTAACAATTAAAAATTCTGTAATTTTGTCTTACTTAAGTATATCGTAAAAACATTTCAATTTCCTTAAAAAAATGTTATTATTCGATGTAGCCATCTTTTTTTTTTATGTAAAAATAAAATATTTGCGTTCTTATGATTTACACAAATATTTAATTTTGACGTCCATTTTCAACGAGTTGTAAATAACTCACTAGTAAAAAATGGAATCAAGTTGGGGTAGAGTGGGATTCGAACCATAGACCATTGGTCCGTGAGTTCGAGACACTAGCCACAGAACAACAACCCGATAACGGGATAAAAGCATCGAATCTGTCCAAGAAGGCTTCACACGCTGCACGAATGTGGGCTGATGGTATTTTATCCCATTTTCGTCGAAAGCAATCTTTAAGGCGTCGACCGTCTAATATTTTTAAGCTGATAGTTTGGCCTCTAGAATGGATCATATGGAAAAGTCCACTGGGTTTAAGTCCGGGGAATATGGAGGCCACTGTTGTGATGAAATGAAGCTGATTTTTTTTTTTGTAAAAAACGTTAGGTTTCACGGGCTTTATGGGATGGTGCCGAGTCTTGTTGAAACGTTTAATGATTTCTACAGATTTTTTTACGTGCCCAAAGTAACAACGCTTCATTCTAAATCTTTTTACGGTAGGTTTGCTGATTTACCTTTACGCCCTGTTCAATGAAAACGAGTAGTGAGCGTCCTGTGGCAGTTACCGCGGCCCAAACCATCACTGATGCAGACGCTTGCTTTCGCAGAGCAATTCGCTGGTTTAAATTGTCTTTTAATTTGCACTGTAACCATACACGATCGTTTTGTTTGGTTACATATTGCTGAAGCGTAAATTTTTAAAATCAGAAATGACAAAATTTTCTAGTTCGCCACCAACGTGCAAATATTTTAACACTTTTGCTCTTGCTAGGCGAACTGCCCTTTGCGCAGGCGTTAAATCTTGCACTTTTTGTATTTTGTAGGACTTCAATCGTAGTTGATTTTTTGATATCGCCCCAAGCTACGAGGAGAAACATTGAGATTTTTCGCCAATTGAACTGCGCTTTGTCGTGGATAACGTTGAATTCTGGGCTTCACCTTTCGAACCATTTCTGTCGAGGTTGCTGTTTTTTATGCTACCAGTATCATTGTAACGTGAAATGGCCCGACACACAAACATTTTGTTCACATGTAAATGTCGTAGCTCATTTAATAATGGCTGGTTGCGATTTTCCAGCCAAATATAGAGCAATAACACTGTTGAGTTTGAATTCCATTTCGATAACTTTTTTAACTGAGACGTAAAACGATATGCTTCCGTAGAATTATTAACAATATAACAGACTGACTCATGTCGAAACATGAGCGAACTTTCATTAGCTGTTTGGTTGCTACAGCAGCGTGAAGTTGGTAACAGTTCGAGCGCCTACCCCTAGCGCCTACGTATATATATATATATATATATATATAAATACAATACTCACGCACACATTAAAAAATGTACCATAATTCAATATGCATGATTTTTATTTAGAAAGTCTACCGGTTTTGAGACGTACCCGTATTTTCACCAATTAAACTAACATGCACAACCCACTATACACCTTTACTTCACATTAGGGATGCATTTGAAAATGATGTTCCATTAATCAATAATCAAACATCCTTTAATAATACGAAGTTTTAATTCCAAAGGTCACCCTATACCGGTCTTTAAAATGGTTTGTTCAGGTATGTAGACGGAGTACTTTCACCGCAATATTTAATTGTTCTCAGACTAGTGCCCAAAGCGTAAGACTGATAACCTTACCTTCCATGTAGCAAAAGTGATCAAGATACGATGAAAATGAAAAACTAACGCAGTGCCCTATGCACCCTCAGATATGGATAGGGAGAAACGTTAAATAGTAATATCTGTACCTCAGAGGCAGACGGATGCAAATTAAGAAGTTAATGAAATAACATTTAAATTTTCGTATCCAGTTTATAATCATGTCCATTGATTTAAAAAAGAAGTTAGTCTTTTAATGAAAGATACAAATTATTGTTCTGAATTACAAGAAATAAGTTACAGAAAGTAGATTTATTAGGCCATTGTTAAACATTTGACGTTTGGATTTGCATCCGTCTGCCTCTGAGGCACAGATATGATAAAACTATTTTATTCCCTAAAACTGTAATGACGGGCGGGGATACTGACCACTATTGTCGGCCTCGTGGTGTAATGGTCAGCGCATTTGCCTACCATGCAAGAGGTTTTGGGTTCAATTCTCGACATAGTTGATATGAAATATTTATTTAAAAGGGTATTTTCACATTAGAATATTTCATAGTCGCTGGACTAGTACCTGGAGCGCAAGACTGATCGTCTTACCTTAAAAAATGATCAAGATACGAGGCAATTGGTGAACTAATGCAGTGATCTATGCAAAATTAGATGCGGAAAGGGAATGACGATGACGAAAACTGTAGTTTGCGTATGTCACTAAAACTGCTTTTGTAGGTAGTCTGTATTCGGTAAGTGCTGTTTTATTTATTTAATTAAAACAGTAGCCATTATAACTAGAAAATAAAATATTTACAAACAAATGAAAATAAAAGGTCAATTAAAGTTTTCTGTATAGTCAATACAATGCCAAAAACAAACACAAAAAAACATTTTTTCTGCAATTAGTCCGTATATTACGAATTATCGCTGATACACTGCCATTAAAAAAACAATACAGTATTCTAAGAATGATGAGGAACTTCAGTCTTACGAGAAATTGGATACGAAAAATGTTTCTTTACGCGCGGTAAAAAATTAGAGCATTAAATTAAATCGAAAAATTTCTTGAAAATGAACGAAAAAATATTTTTTAAGACTTAATTTAAAACTAACTACTTTGAACGACGTCACTAGTTCATATAAATCAACCAATGATAAGAGAGCTGTGGAAGATTTCTGGTTTACTTAACGTCGATGGACCAATAGGCAGAACTGACCTAGAAGAAGCGAAAGAGAACTTGAGACGTCGCACGCGGAGTAATTTCAGAAATACAAAACTTTAAAAAATCGTAGCGCTGATAATACGATACAAAAAAATAAAAAGTAAAAAATTTTGGCTTTGTTTTAATAGCCTATTAACAAATAAATATTTTTTTAAATCTGAACTTCTTCATTAGGTGCAAATGAGGAAATGATAAACACTTCATAGTGCTGATAAGTGCATTTAATGAATCGTCAAGCATTTGGTGAATCGATGCAGTGCATTATTGATATGTGATGACATATGCATGTCGTTAGTACGCTTCCGCCGTCTTGCGTCGGCCACGTCTCCCACCCGCCTCACGTGAGACTGGAAAGTTATGTGTTTAGGGCGGGGGCGGCGGCGGGGCGGGAGGGGGGTGTAAACATGCTAAAAAATAAAATAAAGTAACGAAATTCAATCGAGGAAGGTCTGGTCGTAAAGCCGACCCCGTCGTGGCGAGACGGAGCCACTTGAGCCTTGAGCAAGTCACCAAATATACAAAGGAACTGTTATTGCCACCGCCGCCGCCACCGCCACCACGTGCCGTTCCCCAGTAATGGCGGGCAGAGAGGACGGAGCGGAACACGCGTCTATCATGGCGTAGAATCCTGTTTTCTCCATTCATTATTATGACAGATAACTTGTACAGCGCCATTTTCGTAAAATAATACCTCAAATTCGCTTTGCAAAGTGATTCAATAAATAAATAAATTTAATTTTAACTTTTTGAATTTGTAATTTCAGTAAAATAATTTACTTTGTTTTTCTTATTTTTTGCACCACAACAGGCCAGGAGGCCCAATTACAGTGGTGAATTACATTACAGAACACCCAGGCTTGAGAAAAATCACATTTAATTTTTGTGTTCTCACCGGGAATCGAACCCGGAACCTTCCGTGTGTGAGTCAAGCGTCTTAACCTTTCCTAAAATAACTTTTCCTCTCGTCGTAGATGAAGCTGATCTAAGCGTAAAATGCCTGTCACCTAGTTCATCTGGAATGCAAAGTTCCCTTAGATATTCCGGAGCAGAATTGTGCAGTGACTTATACATACATAAGCCAACAGAGTTCGTATTCCACCCTCTGTAGTAAACGCATCCCGTGTTATTTTTGAAGTATTGGAGTGATATGACTGAACTTAGAGATTCCAAAAATAAATCTCGCTTTTAAGTTTAATTAAGTTTTCTGTATGAAAACCAGAATATGCATACAATTTTTTCTTATAAACATGTTCAATTATAGATTACCGATGAAGATACTTTGAATGTTCATGCAAATATACTCATTTCCGCATACAAATATCGATTTTTCTTTATAGACAGTCGAAGATTATTCTGTTAAGGTGATTATAAACGAAAATATGAAACTAATTATTCACAGATGGCGCTTTTATAATTTTTTATTGAAAAATGCAATTTTTACTTATTTTCAATGGAAATTTTACAAAACTTGATTTGCGGAAACTTTACACTAAATTGATTGTAACAAATACCATAACAGTATAATTTATGTTCTTTTCACAAAATGGTGTACCAAACAAAAAAAATATTTTAAATATTTTTTGTTTTGTCAGGCAGGATTATGCATGAATCTAAATTTATATAATTTATATTCATATCTGATTATTTTTTTTACATTGCCTTCTTTGGAATTTTATTATTTGTTATTTATACCCTGTCATTGCATCACATGTCATTATAATTTGATTTAATTATGTTTTTTTCATTGTTAATTATTATGGCTTAGCACGGACTCTAAAAAGCCATAATAAGTTAATTCATATTGAAGTTTTTTTGTGTTTTTCTTTTTTATTTGGACAATTTTTTATTTTCGATGGACATATTTTTTTTTCCATAGCAATAAGAGTTTTTATATATTGACAGAATTGAAGAGATAAGATTATGTATATATATTAGAACTACACTATAAGCACCTGGTACCGAACTGCATTTTATGCAGGACTTGATGATTTATATGTTAATTTTTGTATGCTTTTGATTAATAAATAAATAATTAAAAAAAACGAGTGTAGTTTTGAATGAATGAATAAATAATAATTTCAGCCCCTGGTTTAATTAGGTAGTCTTGACTGTCCTTGTCTCGTTTTAGAATGTTGTATATGAAATTGTTCTGATATTTTCGTATTGTGTCCATGTTTACCACAATTTTTTTCAAGTATTAGTTCTTCATCTACAATTGCATCAGTAGCTAACCTATGGATAAATTTTAAGGATTCAATAGTTCAGTTACAATTAATTAGTTTGTTTAGTTCTTTAGTTGCTGTTTGATAAGGGAGGTCTTGTACTAATTTCAATATTTTATTTTGCTGTCTTTGTAATATGTTAATATCATTTTGATTTCCCGTTCCCCACAGTAGTTGCATATAACATATTTTAGTGTCTACATAGGCTTCATACATTAAATTTTTTTAGTTTTTGGACCAAAGTTTTTGATTTAAAAAAAAAGACTCGATAATGTCACCACTTTGCTAATTAAATTGTCGAGATGAGAACGGCTATGACATGTCATAGCCGTTCATAATTTAAGAAAGCATATTTTTTATGTCATTTTTTTAAATATTAAAAATTGATAATATCCCTTTTTTTTAATAAGTGTGAGTAAGTTTGTGTTTGTCCATTTAGCCAACATAGTTAAGTCTTCGTTTATGTCATTATTTGTTAATACGCCAGTTTTGTTTTTATAGAATAGTTTAATCCAATATAGTAAAATATGTAAAATTAAATTTAAAATATTTTTAGGTACAGAGCATGCATTATGCATATAAATACGAGTATTCGATATAATGATGAATATAGTTTGCTTGCCAATTCGTAGATGTCTCTACGTACACAATTTTCATCCAACCCTTCAGTTTCTCCTTTCACCCTTTTTCTATAGTCTGCGCCAAATGTTCCGTTGATCACTGAATAAGTAGATAAATAAGCTAGAAGCAATACTTCCAAGAGATAAAAAATACACTGGTATAAGTTAGTCAAATTTGTACTTAAAAACATATAACAGCAGTTTCGTTGTGGACGTTTACAATATATACTTTCATTTTTTCAGTCTTTATTAATAAAAATATGTATGTTATTGTGTATAAGAATATATAACATTATAACTACCCTTCGGATATTTTTATCTGTTATGCTATCCATAGTGTTGAAGTGCTTTATCTGTTAAGTTTTTTATTGTTTACTTTTTAGCACGAACACTTTACAAATTTACTATTATGCTCAATGTTTGTTTTTGTAAATTTATTGATAATTTTAAGTTGCCAGAATTTCACTCGTCCATGCACTTTGTAGCCGCAAGACGATTAGTAATCTAGCTTCAATAGGTAAATGTTATCAACTATCAAATATCCAAATTTAGTAAATGAGGTCTAGAATTCCAACCGCGTCCATGCGCTCAGTAGCTGCAAGACTTGTTGTTATCTAACTTCTATTTTTATAAATTTGTTTTTTATTCCATTTTTAAAAATATCACTAAAACTCTAAACTCCATTGTCAAATAAAAAAATAGAAATGTAAATAGGGGCTAGATTTCTTATTGTCCATGCGCTCTGTAGCTGCAAGACGTGTAATCTAGCTCCTATATATCATAACTGGAGACGAGAAACAAGAATCCTAACCGTCCATGCGCTCTGTAGCTGCAAGACGTGCTGGGATATTGATTTATTGTACAGCGCCCCTGAGGTGATTTTCACAAAAACGGAGCTATATAAATTATCCAAATATAAATATAAATAAAAATATCAAACACTAATTGTCTTGATAAACTGCAGCTTGCCCACCGCATACCGCACACCGCATCTGAGGACATAAGTATCCTTGGTGGTGCCCACATACACGGAAAAGTTGCTCGTTGCCGAACGAGAAGAGCTGCCCCAAGGAGCTCTCTATAATCAGGTAGCCTTAGCATCTTTGTGCTGAAAAAAAGTAATCCCGATAAACTATCAACTAATATTAACAAATAACAATGATGGAGAATACTTTAAAGAAGGGAATATGGAAGTCTACACATTTACAGGGCTTATGACCTGTCATTGGCTGGTTTGAATGGCCACTTACAGTACATTACTTTATTTTCTTTTTAATCTGTAATTATAAAAAAATTTAGTTTCCGTATGTTTGCGGCGGCAAATCTCGGAAAGTAATTGGATGGATTTGACTCAATTTTTTTACAGAACATTGCATTTCATATATTCTACAGCTTATTCACAGCAAATAAAGATATCAACTTAAGCAATGCGTTTTCTCGGTAAATGTACAGTTGCAAGACTATTTTTATTTACTCCCCTAATAATTAATTACAGACAAAGCCACAGCGAAGCGTGGCCGGGTTTAGCTAGTATTTCAGAAAATAGTAACGTATCCCAATGCCACGAGATCAAACGCCCTGTGTAAAGTTACTGCGAGGTAACGTTTTATTTCCTACTAGCTGAACCCGGCAATGCTTTGCTATTGCTAGATTTGAGTACATACTCGTATATACATATATCAAATTATCACAATCGAATGATTGATTTCAATGATTTTATTTAGTCCAAGTTAAATATGTACGTATAAATTATTATTTTTGTGTTTTGATTTACATGAATTGTGAGGACAGAGAATTTTGATAAATAGGTATTCGAACATTGTTTTTCTGTCACTGTCTTGCAGATGCCTCCCCGATACTGTGCGAAAAAGACAACTGGATGTCAGACCTTTTGTTAAAATAGACAAAATCGACGTTTCGCTGTCCCATTTTCCGCACCCTAAAAGTCAACCAATTTCGTTATTTTTTTTAGACAGAGTATTTAAATAAAATTTTCTGTATCGGTGCGTTTTGCGTTTTTCAAAAATAGTTTATATAATGTGCGCCCGAAGACAGCAGATAAAACTGTGTCTAGTTTCCATAGTATTTAAAAAAAAATGAAACTATAGGAACACGCCAATAGTAAATATCTATAGTCTGTAAAAAAACCACTGCTCTAGTGTCATTATCTAGAAAGGAAATACGGGAATGCGTTTGAATGAAGAAAATTAGACCGCGTTTTCTCTTAAGATTAAACATCATTAAGTATACTTACAAAACTTAACTTCATAATGCTTTTTATGTAACCATAGAAACAAGTTCGGTGTTTTTAATTAAAATACACAAAGACGCACCCGGACCCTCTAAAATTATGCCACTTAACTCATGCCCAATTTTCAAAATATACATTTTAGTCGAATGCAACCGTGGAAAATTGTCGAAAAACACATATATGCTTCTAATTTTTTTCTACTCAACATATTGACAATGTTATTATTTATAAACCTTGAAGACGTAAATTTTATAATTTTGCAAAAAGCCGCACGTAAATCTGTCAAGCCATTTTCGATGCGGAAATATTCACATTGCGTAAGTGGGATAGTTCAAATTAAGGAATTTTTTACGTTTTTATATCAATTCAATTTTTAAATGATTTTGGTTGCATATTTAGTATGCAACATAATTAATATAAATTTATAAAATGTAACCATATTTTCTCTCTGTAATATTAAAAATGACGGTATTCGTAGGGACACAATCAAATGAAGATATGAGGGTATTTTCTATCTATAACATATTATTCAATAACTTAGAAATCTCCATCAAAAAGGGAAAATTACTTATTGATGCCAAAATAAACTATACGTAAAAATCTACCAATCTAAATAATAGCGTAATTCATACAGGTCTCACTTCCTCTACATTCATAAATCTCATGCACCTATTATTCCGATTTTTAACATGTCCATCTTCAAGTATTTGTTAGATTTAGTCATTTATTTATTTATAAACGGAAATTGTCCATGTATACAATTTATAAGGTTTAAATATTACAATAAAAGAATAGTTTAAAATATTTTTAAAAAAGAAAGAAGCATTGACAAACATAAGGGACATCGAGACAAGATCTGGACTATTTATTTAGTGCTCGTTTAAATCGTTGTAAACTTAAACCAAAAAGTCCAGATCTTGTCTTGAGTTAACAATACGACAAAGACGGGTCATTGGAGAATTTAGGCCACAGTTTGTTCTATTCTGATCGATGAACAGTAAATTCATTGTTTCTCAATCTACGAGTCGAAATATTTAATTTTACTTGTCCCAGTAATGATGGAACATCGATTATACCATTTAGTATGCCGAACATATATATGGAGTCAATATTAGTCATGCCATGTCTTTCTCGGTCTTCCTCTATTTCTGCATCCATCGAAATTCGCATCTTACGCAAAATACGACAATTTCAACAGCAAAACTTAATACTGTTTAATATATGAGGGTATTGGAAGTAAACTTAGAAATCCCCACCGAAAACGGAAAATTAGTTATTGATGCCAAAATAAACCAAACATAAAAATGTACCTATCTAAATAATAGCGTAATTCAAAACCGTCTCTAAATCTTGCAAAAACAGATTTGAATTATAATTGACACCGCAAACTTTTAGCATTCTCCATTTAGTTTGTGAAGCATAATTAGAAATCTCACAACTCTTTATTAAAAAGTTTTTCGCAAATATCTCAGTGACTCCTTCAATGGAGATTTTCTTCTAAAACCCTTATTAGCTAATTAGCAACATCTTCTATATACACGTAGATAGTAGATAATTTCAACCTGGAGTAGAAAAAAGACTGAAACATTTAATTTTATGATAAAAATAATGTTTTTTTTCCCCATTCTGAAGTAACAAAAATACATATTATGATTTGCAAAATGACCTTACAGTTATAGTAAATCTCATTCATTCTCACTAAACCGAGGTCAAGTTTGACCTCACCAAGGGTCGACTGACCACCGATCGGGTCACACGCGACAGGGGTCACCACTTGCTTTTTTGGAGAATTTTTTGTTTGTACAGTAACGGAGATAATGTATTCCTAGATGGGATCCCCAGCTTATAATATATGCTCGATAAAATTATCAAATAATTGCCGGATTACACGTAGCGAAGACGGAAGGGTTTGCGAAGGGTCAACTGCCATTCGAAGGGACAGCGAAATATTGGTCAGGTATTGAAACAAATTGCAAGGGTCATCTTTCATTCAACCGTGGACAGCGGACGGTGACCCTAAACAATGAACGCTTCACTGCCTGATAAATTAATTTTCTTGTTCCTCTACACGGTATCGTGGATTATATTTCGGACATGTTGCGAATTTTCTAGATTGTTACAGTTTACCCGCCGAGTAAAGCGCTTTAACGACTTTTTAAAAGGAGAAATATTTATTTGATTTTATAGAGCCTCTAAGGGTGCGCGGTGTATGAATGATTGATAGTTACATTCATTTTTACCCCGTTTTAGACGGTACGAGAACCCCAATGAATAAGGATTACGTATGTTTTATTTTATTACAAACGCGATATATGTGATTTAAAATAATTAATTTAAACACAACACAAATTTACAAAAACAAAACACGTATTTTTTACCGTATAATCGGTAGTTTACTTGTTTAAAAATAAAGTGTTTAATAATGTTTATCTTACATAGGTAATGCTGTAAAGAAACATGGGATATTCAAATTTAGTAAGAATGCGTACCAGACATTACTTTCGTTGATCCCCTTTCTCTTACATCACTTCAAATAACATGCATTAATGTTATTATTATAAATCAAATTTCTCTTTTGAAATTTGTATTACTACAAAGAACGCTTTAATGAAATTTTATCGACTTCTCTTGGTTTTTTTTTCAAATTTTAAAGATTACTTGCTATACTTGTTATTTTTTCTTTATTCTTTTTTTTCTCTCCTGCATTGGCATGTTTTTTATACTTTTAAACTACTTTTAAATACTTATATTATGTATGTATATATGATTTTATATATACACATATACATTGCTGCTCTTACTATAATGTGTCATTAATTTTGAAGATGTTTTTTAAATTGACCTAAATTTATTGTCTTATATTTCACTTAAAGATTCTTCTCATCGTTTCTTTGAATCTCTTAAAATAAATATGTGTATATTTATGTTTTTCCTTTTTTTTAAAAAAATGTTATTACTATTTTATGTTATTTTTACATCTGAGCATGTTTTTCATTCTTTATTTCAATTCCTTACTTTTAATTACTCTTAGAAATTTTCTTCATTTTTAATATTATTTCCATTTGTAAATACTCACAACAAACTACAAACTTTAAAATATATTTTTTTAATTAAATTTTAATTTTTAAACACCTTTCATTTATGTTTTTTTTTTCCTTCTCTTTTTTATAATCATAATTAACCTTACATATAATTGCTTTATAATATGGAAACTTCACTGGTCCATTAGAGTTAAGTCTAATTGTGTAAAATATTAAACTTTGTAACTGTACTGTATGTTTCCTAAATAAAAGAAAATAAATAAAAAATAAAAAATAACTAAACAAAAGAAACTTTTCAAAAGATGTAAAAAATATGATTTTGAACAACAGAGCATGAATAAAAAATGTTTATATTATTTTTGTAAAATTAGTGTAATAATCCGTAAAGGTTTACAAATACATTTTCAAATAAAATTAAAAAAATTGCTTTCTCACAGTAAAGCATAAAATATAAAGTTGAATTCATGAAATAATAAAGCGGTTAAATATAATATTACTACTATTACCATCACGCCATTTCTCTGTAGGGGTAAGCAGAAATAAAAGATCGCCACACACGTCTATCCCGGCATACATTTCTAGCTTCATCTACATTCATACATCTTGTCATACATGTCATCCGGTTGCGCCAGCTTTTGTCATGACAATACTTAAGATTTTGGTTTATATGATCATGCCACGTCTTCCTTGGTCGTTCTTGTATCACGTTACTGTTCATTTTCGCCATGTATGCTTGTTTTACCATTCTTTTGTCGTTCATTCGTTCTACATGACCAAACCATCTCAGAGACCCTTTCTTAATCCTATTAATTATAACTGACTCAGATTTACACTCTCGCCTGATTTCTTCATTCTTAACCCAGTCATACATTGATTTTGAGAGATCGCATTTCGACCGCATTCACTCGGCTTTCATCCTTCCTCTGCCAGTTCCATATTTTCTTTCCATGCATAAGTGTTGGGACTAAAACTCCAATGTGCACTCCCGGTGTAGCTTTAATTCACAGCTTACCCACCATATACCGCACACCGCATCTGAGGACATAAGTCTCCTTGGCGGTGCCCACATACACGGAAAATTTGCTCGTTGTCAAACGAGAAAAGCTGCCCGAAGGAGTTCTCTGAAATCTGGTAGCCTTAGCATCTTTGTGCTGAAAGAAAGTAATCCAGAAGTACATAATATGTACTTCATTGGATTGAGAAGAGAGGGAAGTGAATTCTTCACTGACTGGGATTAAATTGATTGGACATGATCAATTCGCCGAAATGATTACAAAACTTTTTAAAAGCCTTGAAATTCTTTTTAGAAGCCTTTAATTCACATATTTTTATAAGCAATTACTGTGCTTAGTGCGCCGTTCATTTTGTTGCCCGCATTCACTTTCCATTAAACATCTTTTTCTACTCTTCCATCTTTTGAAAATATGCTTCCCAGATACACATATTTGTTTACATGTTCAAGACATTCCTCGTTTACATTTATTATGCAGTCAGTAACCTCCCTTCCCCTTTCAAATACCATAACTTTTGACTTACTTTCGTTCATCACCAATTTGCTCTCCAAGCATACGGGTACATCATTATTTAACCATTATAATTTAACCAATAATGCCAAACATATTATAAACTAGAGATAAAAAAGTTGAGATTACCAATGAGGAGAAAACAGTCTCAAAACAAAGTATAGATGTTAATATGGTGTTATAATAACAATAATACATTAGACTAAATAAATACTAAATATAATATATAATACTAAATAAAATAAAATTAAAAAAAACTTATTGCACAATGGATTAGATATTAAGGTGGACACAAGTCTTTGTGGAACATTTTTATTCACGTATCGTTTTAACATTAATGTCACATTTTCGGAAAAAAAGTATTTTTGTAAATTTTAATGTATCGTATTATCGGCGCTAAGATTTTTTTTTTTTTAATTACTCCGTGTGTGACGTTTTAAGTTATTTTCCTTTCTTCTCAATGAGTTCTGCTGATTGGTCAGTTGACCTACCATAAACCGGATATCTATCACAACTCTCTTATCATTGGTTGATTTGGAAGAACTAGTGACTTTATGCACTAGTGAAGTAGTTCGTTTTTATGTTTATATATTTTTTTATATACATTTTCAAGAAACTTCGCCGTGGAATTTAGTGATCTAATTTGTACCGCGCACAAAAATACATTTTTTGTATCCAATTTCCCGTAGGGCTGAGCTCCCTCATCGTACTTGTACTAAAAAATGAATCCATTGAATGTTTGATTTACAGTACCGAAATGTAATCAATAGATTGTGTCTTTTGGAGCGCGATATTACACGCGTGAAAACGTAAACGGGAACTAGAAAAGCACCCCTGTATCTATGGAAACGAACGAAATGGGTGTAGTCGTACGAAGGGATATTATAAATCAGTGATGAGAACAATAAAATATTATCCATATTGATTTCTGGTACCCTGGTACAAATTTGACAAAACACATCAACATACAGGGGCGAATCGTGTATAGAAGCGATTATGCGCAGCTTACCATTATATTTGACAATCCATAATAATGTTTAACAATGACTGTAATTACAGAAATAAAAACAAATAATTACTTTTTCTTATAGCTCGTTGCCACCATTTGTAAGTTTCTCCAAATATTAATAAAGCGCGTCCAGCGCCAGCAATGATTCAAGAAACTAGCCGATTTTTCCAGCTTATTTCTTCATACAAATAAGTGTACTATATTTTAAACACATTAAACCCAGTAGCGGGATTTTTCTCTTAGAGCCAACATTGTGGGTGTTTCTGCAAATTAAGAAATGCTGTTTTTGAGATCAACACGATTTTTAGAAGGTGAATGAGTCAAGAAACTAGCCGATTACTCCAGCTTATTTCTTCATACAAATAAGTGTACTATATTTTAAACACATAAAACCAGTAGCGGGATTTTTTCCAAGAGTCAACTTGCAGTTTACACAAATTCTTCGAAGATCTCGATTTGGAAAACAGTATTTCAAACATTATGTCTCAATGACTATTTTCTTTGAGACGATACTTTTGACATATGACTCGCAACACACGTGGCGCTCGACGCGGCCGTTTTCAGCATGATTCATTTCTAGAACAAATTGGCCAGTTGACATTTCAATCGTTATGAGAGTATCGATTGAATTATAAACTTTTAAATGAGTTATGTGTTAAATTAATGGATAATACAATATAATATATCACGAAGTTACGTAGTTTGAGTTGATTTTGTAGATGATAGTTGTTGTATCACACAGAACCATAGAAAAAATAGCAATTTATAGTGTATATAGCCCTCATTATATTATGTAGCTACTATTAAAGTACAAATAAACGATATTTTTTTATAGCTAACCTGTAAATAAAATCACCGTTCGCCACTGCGAATATAATTGCGAAAAATGACAAGTTTTGTATTAGAATAGCTGGGATTCTCATGGCAGTGAGTGAGGAAGGTTAGTGCTACGGGAAATCGGATTTAAAAAATATTTTCGTACGCGCGGTAAAAAATAAAGAGTTAATTTGAACGTCTAAGTTTCTTGAAAATGTGTACAAAAAAATAAAATATTTGAATAAAAACGAACTACTTTGAACGACTTCACTAGCTCTTCCAAATCAACCAACGATTCGAGTGCTGGAATAGATTTCTGGTGTACGGAAGCTAAAAAATGTTTTCTTACGCGCGGAAAAAATTAGAGCATTAAGTTGTACGGCAAAATTTCTTAAAAATGTCTGAAAAAAAAAAATAGAATTAAAACAAACAACTTTGAACGACGTCATTAGTTCATATAAATCGGCCAATAAAATAATCGTGAAATATTTCTGGTTTAATTACCATCAACGGACCAATCGGCAGAACAGACCGAGAAGAAGCGAAAGAGAACTTGTGACATCACAAGCGGACAAAATTACCAAACCTTGAAAATTTATTGCCCTGATGATATGATAGGTACGTAAAAATATTTTTTAAACATTTTTGGCTTGGTATGATAGTCTATTAACAAATAAAAAAATAAGAATTCACTTAACTTCCTCATTTCCGAGCTAGTTAAAATCAATCATTCATGCATCGAAGAAACATACACATTCTATCACTTATTCACAATATTTTTTAAAATCCCCCTTCGCCTGTTTATCTGAGAGAGCTCTTCCAACCTCTATCACAACACGGACTATTTCTTCGTTCTAGTAACGAAAAAACCCCTTTGATACCCTTTCATCGCTCTAATTTTCTTGCCTCCTCTTTTACAGTGCTGCTGCTTGATTGTGGAACAATCTACTCACTAATGTTAGAGATGCCCCTCCTTTATTTACATTTAAGTCAAGATTGAAATGTTACTATCTAAATATTTAAGATGTTCCTTTATCCTTCATCTTTCCTTCCGCTCCCCCCACCAAACTTCATAGTATAGTGTTAATTTTTTATTTTGTTAATCCTTGTTTTTGATTTTGTATAAAATCGTAAGATTCACTAGACGACTGTAGACGAAGAACTAAAACTTGAAAAGAATTGTAGTAAATATAGAACACAATACGAAAATATCAGAAAAATATCATATACTTTCTTCTAAAACGAGACAACGACAGTCGAGACTTATAAACCATGGACTGGAACTATACAATAAACTACCAGACAAAACTAAGCAAAAGTCTCAGACAACCTTTACAAAAGATGTTAAAAATATTATCATTAACAGTAGAATGTGAATTTCAAAAGTAAAAATATTTCGTAAAATGTGTGTAACCCGTAAGGGTTTATCAATAATTTTTTTGAAAAAAAATGTCCATATACTTGTAATTTTCTCAAACTGAACGGTTTGAGTAGACAGGAAGAAATTGCCTTTAGGCAATGTGCCCGCCCTTATATGTATATAAAGTGTTAAATAAATCATGATTTTTTTGTATAAATTATTTTTCATTTTGTATATGTATATATTACGTTTGTGGTTGAACGTTCCAGTAAAAAAAATGTTTTAAATCATGTTATATTATAAATGCTTTTTCATGTTATCTTTAAGATTATGGGTAAACTTAATATTATTTATGTATTTTTTCATCATGAAGCATAAATGATTTTAAAAAAAAAAACAAACAATCATGCCGTAGACAGAGAGGATAGAACGCCGAAACACTATATCTTGGCATACATACCTCGCTTCCTCTACATTCATACATCTTCTCATGCACGCACGCCGATTATTCCTACTTTTGACATGTTCATCTTAAGGTATTTGATGGACTTGATCGTGCCATGATTTTTTTAAAGACGCAAAAATGTGTTTGATGGCAAGTCCGTACCTCTATACGTTGTATAATAAATAATTGTGTGGCATTCTATTTTTTCTATTACGGATAAATTATGTTCGTATATCGAAAGGGGCATTAAAAACTTGTGTTTACGATTTCCTCATATTCAGTTTTTATATATGTCGGCCTCGTGGTGTAGTGGTCAGCGCGTTTGTTTACGATTCCCGGTATGGTTGACGTGAAATATTTTTTGAAAAAGGTGTTTTTAAACTGTAATATTTATTTTGTAAAAACACATAAATAAATAGTTTCGGTCTCTTGAAGCGTAAGACTGATCATCTTGCCTTCATGTAAAAAATGATTGGTGTACCAATGCAGTGGCCTATGCACTATTAGGTGCGGAAAGGGGAATGATGAAAATAAAACATGATATGTTCTTAAACGAATAAATTATACAAGTAATAATAATTATTAAACATCGTTTTTAAAAGGCTAATGAAAATATTTAAGATTTTCGTTAAAATAAAATTATTGATAATTTTATTGGTACGGTACATTTACAAATCTTAAAATAAAGTAAATAATTTTATTTAAATGTACCTATAGTATATTTTGTTTTTAAATATCACGTCATCATTGATGTCGAACTTTTAATTTAAATAATAATTTTATTTGATTTGTATCCAAATAAACTCGCATTAAAAATGGAGTATACTTTAATAGTTGAAAATTAAACATCATCCTCATCGTTCTCTTTTCACTCCTAATGGTGAATAGGGCACTGCATTAGTACACCGATCGCAGTGTATCTAAATATTTTTTTTGTTAGGTAAAATGATCAGTCTTACGCTTCAGGTATGAGTCCAGAAACCATTAAATACTCTAGCGTAAAAACACCTTTAAAAAGAAATGTTTCATGTTAACCATGTCAGGAATCGAACCCGAGACCTCTTGCATGGTAGCCAAACGCGCTGACTACTACACCACGAGGCCGACATATATATATATCTATATAACCGGAACTTGAAAAGATACATAGATTTGTAATTTGTAAAATGAATTTTGTTTAAATACATATTGTTACGTATCTTGTATTATCAGAACTAGTTCAACAAAAGATTTGATCAAAACCCCTTCGTTCTATTAGACAGACACGGAGCTATTACATTAAATGAATGAATGATGGCCGGATTTGTGAACTGGATTCTCCTTGCAACTTGTCTATAAAATAGATATGATTAAGATTGTCCGTTAGTATTGTTTGAATCACAAACCCTTTCCGCATTTACCCTACTTTTATTTCGGGATCACTTTCTTTGTAAAAAATCTCAATTGTTGTCTTACGCGCGAAATACTCCCCTTGCTATATTCGCTACAATTCGTACCCCTTATTCATTTGTCACATTTTGCACGAATACTTTGTTATTTACTGGCGTTTTCTAGGGTGATGTGATACTATGATGGCACCTTGAATTTGCAACGACATTTTAAATCGACGCGTTTAAACGATTAAAATATTTAAAATTATGAAAATAAATTATGACTGTCATTAATCACAAAATGACCTAGATTCTCTATTATTATGATAACGAATTTTTTTGAATTTAAATAAATGTCTATCAAATTTAAAAAAAAATAAAAAAAATCACATTTAATTATCCAAGTAACAGCACAATTTTCCGGGTTCCGCGTTCAATTCTCGATGAGAAAACTAAAATTAAATGTGATTTTTCTCATACCTGGATGTTCTGTGATGTAATTAACCACTGTAATTGGGCCTCGTGGCCTGTTGTGTTGCAAAAAACAAAAATGAAAATAAATTAAGGATATACATGTGCTAAGAATACATAATGATACTTAAACAAAAATTCATTGTAAAATATATAATAAAAAAACAACTATAAAGTAATGTAATTCGTTAGAATATAAATAATATGGGTATTATTTATGTAAAGTATAATGTTGATTAATCTACATATCTATCGGTAAGGGGAAAATAAGTCAAAATTTACTATCTCATTATCGAAGATGTCGCAAAAGCGATGAAACCGGTAACTGGATATTCCAAATTTGTGGGTCAAAGTATCACTCGTCTTTTATTTATATAATAAATTAAAACGAACTTCCATGAATAATTTTTACTGACAGTTAGAAGTCAAAATGCCTTACTTTTCAGGTGACAGTTTTTTGTGCTTAAACATTGCGGGAATCAAATCCAATATTGAATGACTGTCCTTTTTTTCTTCAAACTTATAGAAATTGGATTATTTATAATAGTGGAGATTACATAGTAAGGTGATGACTCTCCAATTTAACGTCGTTTAAGGCATAAAGTAAGAAAAGGTTCCTTTTCGAGAAAACTTTTTTTGCATTCGATAACTATTAAATTTATTTTGTGTAATACAGTACATTGATAATATTATCCTTATAACCGTTATTTGACCCAAGTGTTTTTCAATCCGCGTGAACATAGTTTCATACTACAAGATGAGCCAATGAAAAAAAAAAAAATTTTGTCTTATGTGATTGTTCCTCCCGCCCATAGGTATATTTTTCGAAAAAACCTCGGGCTCTACTATTTGTATGTGCAGTTATTTTTACTTTAAAATTTGGTTTGTATTTTGAGTTTTTTATATTTGGCATTGAATCATTGATTAATTTTAGAGCAATAACAATAACAATATTTTGTTTTTTAACAAAGAAGATTGATTCAAGTGGGGAAAAACAGTGCTGTGCGAGTATTAATATTGTTGAGTTATTTTAACCTAACTTAATTTATCAGAAAATTTAAGCAGTAGGCACCTCACGAACCATTGTCTTAAATCCAACATCTTAAACTCAGCGAATAGATCTACTGTTGGATACCTGAGTGTTTTAAAAAAAAATCTTGAAATTGTTTTTTTTTGCTATTTTTACAGGTACAAGGAATGAATATGAATCAGCTGTTACGATAGTTATCTTATCAGTCCGGTCAGTAATATGATTTCCTGGCATGCCGATGCAAAAGCGAACCTTCCCACAATTAAGGGAGGTTAACTTATCAATAAATAAATTAAGAAATATTTATCGCGGCAGTCCTGCCAATTTTCAAGACAGGATTTTAAGGACTGAATTTTCCTTAGTGGGAGAGATTTGAGTAGGAAACTCATTGATGATTTTCCGAATGTTTGAATTTACTGTTTACCGTATTGATGTGCCAGATATGTGTTTTGAAAAAAAATATTTTTTGTGTTTCTGATCCTATGTTTGTGGAGATGAACTCATGTGTCTGTGTCAACTAATTGCTCGTCCGATCTCAACACAAAAATTTCAGTCCCATGGAATTGGGACTTATGTCTCAAATATTGTGTAATAAACGACATGTATTTAAATAAATAATGAATAAATGTGATGTTTTCACACGTATTGAAAAACTTGCTCCGTCACACCGGGTTACAAGAGTTTTATAAAACGATAAAACGAACTTTACGAAAAACTCGCCCCCTCATCTCTGAATCAGGTGTTACGAGTGTTTTCTTAACAGACCTTTCTGTAATATGATCCCCTGGTATGATATCGCTAGAACAGACCCCCGTAAAATATTTTATTATGGAAGGTAAATTATCAATGGATTACGTTAGAAATATTTACCGTGGCAATCCCGCTTATGTGATGCTTTCCTAATAGCAAGTATCAACAAACTCGCCCCCTCATCTCTGAATCAGGTGTCATGAGTGTTTTCTAAACAGCCTTTTCTGTAATATGATCTCCTGGTATAATTTCACAAGATCACACCCCCGCAAATTAGTTTAATATGGACGGTAAATTATCAATGAATCGATGAATCAATTTATAAATGTTTATCGCGACAATCCTGCCAATGTAATGCTTTCATTATCTTACGCATTGAAAAACTTGCCCATTCACCTCCATATCATGTGGCACGAGATTTTTTTTTATCAACCCTGTAAAAATTATAATTCCCCGGCAAAGTGATGCTAGAACCCACAACCAAAACTATTTGTTTAACTTGAGTAAGTTATTAATGAATCATTCTAGAAATACTTACTGTGGCAATCCCGCTAATGTGATGCTTTCTAAATCGCACGTATTGAAAAACACGCCCCTCATTTCTGAATAAGGTGTTACGAATGTTTTCTAAACAGCTGTTTCTGAAATATGATCTCCTGGTATGATATCGTAAGAACATACCCCCGCAAAATGTTTTATTATAAAAGGAAAATTATCAATTAATCACGTTAGAAATAATTAACGTGGCAATCCTGTTACTGTGATGTGTTCCTAATATCACATATCAAAAAACTCGCCCCCTCATCTCTGAATCAACTGTTACGAATGTTTTCGAAACAGTCTTTTTTTAAATATGATCCCCTGGTAAAATATAGCAAAAACACACCCCCGCAAATTATTTTATGTTGTACAGTGAATTTTCAATGAATCAATTTAGAAATATTTATCGCGACAGTCCTGCCAATGTGATCCTTTCCTTATCTCACGTATCGAAAAACTTGTCCCTTCACGTCTTTATCAGCTTAAATGAGAATTTTCATATCAGCCCTGTCAGTATTATGATTCCCTGGCATAACGATGCTTGAACCCGCCTCCGCAAAATATTTCATCAATGAATCACGTTAGATATATTAATGATGACAGTCCTGCCAATGTGATGCTTTCCTTATCCTACGTCTTGAAAAACTTTCTCCCTCACGTCTTCATCAGATCTTAAGAGAGTTTTCTTATCAGCCCTGTCAGTATCATGATTCCCTGGCATAAGAATGATAAAACCTGCCCCCGCAAAATATTTTATTGACCGGAGTAATTTATCAATGGATTACTGTAGGACTATTAAGCGCAACAGTCCTGCCAATATAATGCTTTCCTTATCTTACGCATTGAAAAACTTTCTCCCTCACGTCTCCATCGGCTCTTACGAGAGTTTTCTTATCAACCCTGTCTTTACTATGATTCCCTGGCATAACGATGCTAGAACCTGCCCCCGCAAAATATTTTATAAACCAGAGTAATTTATCAATGGATCACTGTAGGAATATTAAGCGCAACAGTCCTGCCAATATGATGCTTTCCTTATCTAACGCATTGAAAAACTTTCTCCCTCACGTCTCCATCGGCTCTTACGAGAGTTTACTTATCAACCCTGTCTTTACTATGATTCCCTGGCATAACGATGCTAGAACCTGCCCCCGCAAAATATTTTATAAACCAGAGAAATTTATCAATGGATCACTGTAGGAATATTAAGCGAAACAGTCCTGCCAATATGATGCTTTCCTTATCTTACGCATTGAAAAACTTTCTCCCTCACGTCTCTATCGGCTCTTATGAGAGTTTTCTTATCAACCATGTCATTACTATGATTCCCTGGCATAACGATGCTAGAACCTGCCCCCGCAAAATATTTCAGATACCAGAGTAATTTATCAATGGATCACTGTAGGAATATTAAGAGCAACAGTCCTGCCAATATGATGCTTTCCTTATCTTACGCATTGAAAAACTTTCTCCCTCACGTCTCCATCGGCCCTTACGAGAGTTTTCTTATCAACCATGTCATTACTATGATTCCCTGGAATAACGATGCTCAAACCTGCCCCCGCAAAATATTTTATAAACCTGATTAATTTATCAATGAATCACTGTAGGAATTTTTAGTGGACCTGTCCTGCCAATATGTTACTTTCCTTATCTTACGCATTGAAAAACTTTCTCCCTCACGTCTCCATCGGCTCATACGAGAGTTTACTTATCAACCCTGTCTTTACTATGATTCCCTGGCATAACGATGCTAGAACCTGCCCCCGCAAAATATTTCAGATACCAGAGTAATTTATCAATGGATCACTGTAGGAATATTAAGAGCAACAGTCCTGCCAATATGATGCTTTCCTTATCTTACGCATTGAAAAACTTTCTCCCTCACGTCTCCATCGGCCCTTACGAGAGTTTTCTTATCAACCATGTCATTACTATGATTCCCTGGCATAACGATGCTAGAACCTGCCCCCGCAAAATATTTTATTAACCAGAGAAATTTATCAATAAATCATTGACTAGCCTCCATGTCTCTGATTTCGCCTTTACCAGACCTTTTCTGTTATATGATCCCCTGGAACAATATCACAAGATCACACCCCAACAAATTATTTCATTGTAAGAGGTAAATATTTAGTGATCAATAAAAAAATATTTATCGTGACAGTCCTGCCAATGTGATGCTTTCCTTATCTTACGTATTAAAAATTTTTCTCCCTCACGTCTTCATCAGCTCTTACGAGAGTTTTCTTATCAACCCTGTCATTACTATGATTCCCTGGCATAACGATGCTTGAACCTGCCCCCGCAAAATATTTTATAAACCAGAGTAATTTATCAATGGATCACTGTAGGAATATTAAGCGCAACAGTCCTGCCAATATGATGCTTTCCTTATCTTACGCATTGAAAAACTTTCTCCCTCACGTCTCCATCGGCTCTTACGAGAGTTTTCTTATCAACCCTGTCATTACTATGATTCCCTGGCATAACGATGCTAGAACCTGCCCCCGCAAAATATTTTATAAACCAGAGTAATTTATCAATGGATCACTGTAGGAATATTAAGCGCAACAGTCCTGCCAATATGATGCTTTCCTTATCTTACGCATTGAAAAACTTTCTCCCTCACGTCTCCATCGGCTCTTACGAGAGTTTTCTTATCAACCCTGTCTTTACTATGATTCCCTGGCAGTACGATGCTAGAACCTGCCCCCGCAAAATATTTTATAAACCAGAGTAATTTATCAATGGATCACTGTAGGAATATTAAGCGCAACAGTCCTGCCAATATGATGCTTTCCTTATCTAACGCATTGAAAAACTTTCTCCCTCACGTCTCCATCGGCTCTAACGAGAGTTTTCTTATCAACCCTGTATTTACTATGATTCCCTGGCATAACGATGCTAGATCCTGCCCCCGCAAAATATTTTATTAACCAGAGAAATTTATCAATGAATCATTGACTAGCCTCCATGTCTCTGATTTTGCCTTTACCAGACCTTTTCTGTTATATGATCCCCTGGAACAATATCACAAGATCACACCCCAACAAATTATTTCATTGTAAGAGGTCAATATTTAGTGATCAATAAAAAAATATTTATCGTGACAGTCCTGCCAATGTGATGCTTTCCTTATCTTACGTATTAAAAATTTTTCTCCCTCACGTCTTCATCAGCTCTTACGAGAGTTTTCTTATCAACCCTGTCATTACTATGATTCCCTGGCATAACGATGCTAGATCCTGCCCCCGCAAAATATTTTATAAACCAGAGTAATTTATCAATGGATCACTGTAGTAATATTAAGCGCAACAGTCCTGCCAATATGATGCTTTCCTTATCTTACGCATTGAAAAACTTTCTCCCTCACGTCTCCATCGGCTCTTACGAGAGTTTACTTATCAACCCTGTCTTTACTATGATTCCCTGGCATAACGATGGTAGAACCTGCCCCCGCAAAATATTTTATAAACCAGAGTAATTTATCAATGGATCACTGTAGGAATATTAAGCGCAACAGTCCTGCCAATGTGATGCTTTCCTTATCTTACGCATTGAAAAACTTTCTCCCTCACGTCTCCATCGGCTCTTACGAGAGTTTACTTATCAACCCTGTCTTTACTATGATTCCCTGGCATAACGATGGTAGAACCTGCCCCCGCAAAATATTTTATAAACCAGAGTAATTTATCAATGGATCACTGTAGGAATATTAAGCGCAACAGTCCTGCCAATATGATGCTTTCCTTATCTTACGCATTGAAAAACTTTCTCCCTCACGTCTCTATCGGCTCTTACGAGAGTTTTCTTATCAACCCTGTCATTACTATGATTCCCTGGCATAACGATGCTAGAACCTGCCCCCGCAAAATATTTTATAAACCAGAGTAATTTATCAATGGATCCCTGTAGGAATATTAAGCGCAACAGTCCTGCCAATATGATGCTTTCCTTATCTTACGCATTGAAAAACTTTCTCCTTCACGTCTCCATCGGCTCTTACGAGAGTTTTCTTATCAACCCTGTCTTTACTATGATTCCCTGGCATAACGATGCTAGAACCTGCCCCCGCAAAATATTTTATAAACCAGAGTAATTTATCAATGGATCACTGTAGGAATATTAAGCGCAACAGTCCTGCCAATATGATGCTGTCCTTATCTTACGCATTGAAAAACTTTCTCCCTCACGTCTCCATCGACTCTTACGAGAGTTTACTTATCAACCCTGTCTTTACTATGATTCCCTGGCATAACGATGGTAGAACCTGCCCCCGCAAAATATTTTATAAACCAGAGTAATTTATCAATGGATCACTGTAGGAATATTAAGCGCAACAGTCCTGCCAATATGATGCTGTCCTTATCTTACGCATTGAAAAACTTTCTCCCTCACGTTTCCATCGGCTCTTACGAGAGTTTTCTTATCAACCCTGACATTACTATGATTCCCTGGCATAACGATGCTAGAACCTGCCCCCGCAAAATATGTTATAAACCAGAGTAATTTATCAATGGATCACTGTAGGAATATTAAGCGCAACAGTCCTGCCAATATGATGCTTTCCTTATCTTACGCATTGAAAAACTTTCTCCTTCACGTCTCCATCGGCTCTTACGAGAGTTTTCTTATCAACCCTGTCTTTACTATGATTCCCTGGCATAACGATGCTAGAACCTGCCCCCGCAAAATATTTTATAAACCAGAGTAATTTATCAATGGATCACTGTAGGAATATTAAGCGCAACAGTCCTGCCAATATGATGCTGTCCTTATCTTACGCATTGAAAAACTTTCTCCCTCACGTCTCCATCGACTCTTACGAGAGTTTACTTATCAACCCTGTCTTTACTATGATTCCCTGGCATAACGATGGTAGAACCTGCCCCCGCAAAATATTTTATAAACCAGAGTAATTTATCAATGGATCACTGTAGGAATATTAAGCGCAACAGTCCTGCCAATATGATGCTTTCCTTATCTTACGCATTGAAAAACTTTCTCCCTCACGTCTCTATCGGCTCTTACGAGAGTTTTCTTATCAACCCTGTCATTACTATGATTCCCTGGCATAACGATGCTCAAACCTGCCCCCGCAAAATATTTTATAAACCAGAGTAATTTATCAATGGATCACTGTAGTAATATTAAGCGCAACAGTCCTGCCAATATGATGCTTTCCTTATCTTACGCATTGAAAAACTTTCTCCCTCACGTCTCCATCGGCTCTTACGAGAGTTTACTTATCAACCCTGTCTTTACTTTGATTCCCTGGCATAACGATGCTAGAACCTGCCCCCGCAAAATATTTTATAAACCAGAATAATTTATCAATGGATCACTGTAGTAATATTAAGCGCAACAGTCCTGCCAATATGATGCTTTCCTTATCTTACGCATTGAAAAACTTTCTCCCTCACGTCTCCATCGGCTCTTACGAGAGTTTACTTATCAACCCTGTCTTTACTATGATTCCCTGGCATAACGATGGTAGAACCTGCCCCCGCAAAATATTTTATAAACCAGAGTAATTTATCAATGGATCACTGTAGGAATATTAAGCGCAACAGTCCTGCCAATGTGATGCTTTCCTTATCTTACGCATTGAAAAACTTTCTCCCTCACGTCTCCATCGGCTCTTACGAGAGTTTACTTATCAACCCTGTTTTTACTATGATTCCCTGGCATAACGATGGTAGAACCTGCCCCCGCAAAATATTTTATAAACCAGAGTAATTTATCAATGGATCACTGTAGGAATATTAAGCGCAACAGTCCTGCCAATATGATGCTTTCCTTATCTTACGCATTGAAAAACTTTCTCCCTCACGTCTCTATCGGCTCTTACGAGAGTTTTCTTATCAACCCTGTCATTACTATGATTCCCTGGCATAACGATGCTAGAACCTGCCCCCGCAAAATATTTTATAAACCAGAGTAATTTATCAATGGATCACTGTAGGAATATTAAGCGCAACAGTCCTGCCAATATGATGCTTTCCTTATCTTACGCATTGAAAAACTTTCTCCCTCACGTCTTCATCGGCTCTTACGAGAGTTTTCTTATCAACCCTGTCATTACTATGATTCCCTGGCATAACGATGCTAGAACCTGCCCCCGCAAAATATTTCATAAACCAGAGTAATTTATCAATGGATCACTGTAGGAATATTAAGCGCAACAGTCCTGCCAATATGATGCTGTCCTTATCTTACGCATTGAAAAACTTTCTCCCTCACGTTTCCATCGGCTCTTACGAGAGTTTTCTTATCAACCCTGACATTACTATGATTCCCTGGCATAACGATGCTAGAACCTGCCCCCGCAAAATATGTTATAAACCAGAGTAATTTATCAATGGATCACTGTAGGAATATTAAGCGCAACAGTCCTGCCAATATGATGCTTTCCTTATCTTACGCATTGAAAAACTTTCTCCTTCACGTCTCCATCGGCTCTTACGAGAGTTTTCTTATCAACCCTGTCTTTACTATGATTCCCTGGCATAACGATGCTAGAACCTGCCCCCGCAAAATATTTTATAAACCAGAGTAATTTATCAATGGATCACTGTAGGAATATTAAGCGCAACAGTCCTGCCAATATGATGCTGTCCTTATCTTACGCATTGAAAAACTTTCTCCCTCACGTTTCCATCGGCTCTTACGAGAGTTTTCTTATCAACCCTGACATTACTATGATTCCCTGGCATAACGATGCTAGAACCTGCCCCCGCAAAATATGTTATAAACCAGAGTAATTTATCAATGGATCACTGTAGGAATATTAAGCGCAACAGTCCTGCCAATATGATGCTTTCCTTATCTTACGCATTGAAAAACTTTCTCCTTCACGTCTCCATCGGCTCTTACGAGAGTTTTCTTATCAACCCTGTCATTACTATGATTCCCTGGCATAACGATGCTAGAACCTGCCCCCGCAAAATATTTTATAAACCAGAGTAATTTATCAATGGATCACTGTAGGAATATTATGCGCAACAGTCCTGCCAATGTGATGCTTTCCTTATCTTACGTATTGACAAACAAGCCTCCACGTCTTTGATTTCACTGTCACGAGACCCTTTCTGTAATATGATCCCGTGGTGTAGTGGTCAAGACGCTTGACTCACGCACGGAAGGTTCCGGGTTCGATTCCCGATGAGAACACAAAAAATAAAATGTGATTTTTCTCAAGCCTGGGTGCTCTGTGATGTAATTCACCACTGTAATTAGGCCTCCTGGCCTGTTGTGGTGCAAAAAAAATAAAATATGTAAAAAATACATGCGTTGATGAATTCCCTGGTACAACATCACAAAATAACACCCCCGCCAATTATTTTATTATAAGCGGTAAATTTTCATTGATCAAGAATAAATATTTATCGTGACTGTCCTGCCAATGTGATTCATCAGCTCTTACGAGAGTTTTCTTATCAATCCTGTCATAACTATGACTCCCTGGCATACTGATGCCAGAACTTGCCTCCGCAAAATATTTTTTAAACCAGAGTAATTTATCAATGAATCACTGTAGGAATATTTAGCGCAACAGTCTTGTTAATATGATGCTTTCCATATCTTACGCATTGAGAATCTTTCTCCCTTACGTCTTCAACAGCTCTTATGAGAGTTATCTTATCAGCCCTGTCAGTATTATGATTCCCTGGCATAAAAATGCTTGAACCTGCCCCCACAAAAAAATATCAACCAGAGTTATATGTCAATGAATCACGTGAGAAATAATTATCTCTACAGTCCTGCCAATGTGATGCTTTCCTTATCTTACGTATTGACAAACTAGCCTCCAGGTCTCTGATATTGCTTTCACGAGACCTTTTGCATTATATGATCTCCTGGTTCAATATCCCAAGTTCACACATCCACAAATTAGTTAATTATGTACGGTTAATTATCAATGAATCAATTTGGAAATATTTATCGCGATAGTCCTGCCAATGTAATGCTCTCTTTATCCAACGTATTGAAAAACTGGCCCCTTCACCTCTAGATCAGCGTTTACGCGAATTTTCTCATCGAACTTATCTATATTATGATTCCCTGGCAAAACGATGCTCGAACCCGCACCCGAAAAGTATTTTATTACGTAGAGAAGTTAATGAATCACGTTTTTTAAATTTTCTTTAGCGTTTGTTTTGTTATCAGCTCTATCAGTATTATGATTCCTTGGCATAACGATGCTAGAACCTGGCCCCGTAAAAAAATTTAAAACCAAAGTTATATAATAAATCACGTTATGAATTTTTTTTCGCGACAGTCCTGCCAATGTGATGCTCTCTTTACTCTCGTATTTAAAAACACGCCTCAACATATTTGATTTCGCTGTAACTAGACCTTTTTCATTATTGTATCTCCTTGTTTATATCACAAGATCACACCTTCGCAAATTAGTTTATTACGTACGGTAAATTATTAATGAATCAATTTAGAAATATTTTTCGCGACATTCCTACCAATGTGATGCCTTCCTTATCTCACGTTTTGAAAAACTTGCCCCCTCACCTCTTAATCAGCTGTTACGAAAGTTTTCTTAACAGACCTCTCCATAATACGATTCCTTTGTAAAATATCTCAAGAATACACCCTCGCAATGTTATTATCAATAAATCACGTTTGAAATATTGATCGCGACAATTTTGTCAATGTGATGCTTTCTTAGTATCACGTATTTAAATTTTTTTTTTTTTTTTTTTTTATTATATTGAAAACATATTATACATAATTATATACAATATTCCCAAGGAGTTTTTTTTAAAAAAAAACTCATTTAGGGACATACAGATAACAATTTTTTTAAAGACGTTTTTAAATTTTAAACTATTATATTATTTACAAAAGCAGAAAAATTAAAATTATGATATACTCCAAATTAAAAAGGGTATGAAAAATACTTGAAAATAACAAAATAAACAGAATCGTCCTTTCGCCTCTGAATCAGCTGTTATGGGAGTTTTCTAAATAGCCCCGTTAGAAATATGATTTCCTGGTATCACAACGCGAAATTTCACCCCCGTGTTTTTGGAATGAATTGAGAATTCATCTCAATTATGGACACAAACTGAGGAGGTCCCCAGGACGCTCACGAATGATGTGGTCGGATGATATTGGGAGGTTTTGCCGAAGATAGTGGATAAGGGCGGCGATGAACCGGAAGTAGTGGAGGAGACAGGAGGAGGCTTGTCTCCAACAGTGGACTAACATGAGCTGATAATATTGAAACGCACCGACCAGAACACCATGAGGCTGACTAACCTCCGCTTGATTTCGTTTTGCAGACTTTTTACCTGAGAGTAGCCATTTATTAAATTATAATTCAATATTACCATCATTCCTTTTCCCCACCTATTGGTACATAAGGTACTGCATTGGTACGCCACTCGGAGTGTATCATGATCATTGTTTTGCTACATGAAGGTAAGATGATTAGTCTTACGCTTCAGGTACCAGGCCATAGACTTAAAAATATTCCAGTGTAAAAACATCATTTTAAATAAATATTTTATGTCAACCAATGTGGGAATCGAGTCCGTGACCTTTTGCTTGGTAGGCAAACGCGTTGACCTGTACCTACACCACGAGGCCGATATCATAATAATGAATAATGCTCTCCTAATTCACCGCGTCGGCGTCGTCTGGATTTGTACTAATTCTGCTGAGTTTTAGAGACCCCGCAAACATACTCTTTCAATCACTCAATAATTTGGTTGGATTGTCAAACTTTGAAAAAAATGTTTGGCGATAGGAGCATAGTAGTAACGTAACTTTAGTGGTCTGAACCGGCTGATAATGAAATATTACCGACGATTATTATAATAGAAGTATTTGAAACGATAACAAGAACCTGTGAATTTTGAAATAATAATAATAATAATAATTACTGTTTATTAACAAAAATTACAATTTATTTATCTACTACATATTTAAGGTAAAAGATTTCTCTGGATTATGTCTTAACCAGGTTTAAAGCAGATATTTTTATGTAAAACAAACAATAACATGACTATCTGCTAGATAATTTATTATACAATTTGTTAAGGAGTGGACGAGGTGTGAAGAATACCTCGTCCTAGGAGGAAGAACATTTAGAGTGGACTGTATAGTTAGGAAGGAAGGTTGCGCAACTCCACTAACCTACTGATGATGAGGCGTGATGAGTTCTGGAACTTGGCTTGTGAAGCTGGCGGTCGTGAGACGCTGGCACAACTTGTTTGGAGCTGGCGGTCTAAATGGACGCTGGCACAGCTCGCTTTATAAAATATTTTGATGATAGAAAACGCACTTCACTCGTAGAATGTTATTTGTGTATTGATTTTTAAAGTTGTTACCGGTACTCACACGTTGTATTATTGTTACATGGAGTGCGCTAAGAAATGGGAAGGACAGGTAAGTAGATGTGGATTTGGTCCGAGTACAGTTATTTAATATGATTTATACTATTTATTATTGAAGAATGTTTTTTAGTAAATTTTCAAATTTTTCATAATTTTTTTTTAATGCATGGAATGTTCAAAACAATATCTTTAAACACAAAAGCCTGACTCTTCATAGGGAAATCTAACCTACACTGTACCTCATCATCATCATCATCAGCCCTCTCTTGTCCAAGAGTGAATAAAGGCCTTTCTCTTTGATCTCCACATCTCCATATTCTGAGCAAACTGCATCCAACCACATCCTGCAATCCGTTTTACGTCATATATATTTGCGGCCGATATTTGTTCTGCCTGGAACTGTACATATTATTTGTTTTTTTATTAAATACCTATTTTTTAAAACAACCGGACTTTAACAGTGGCCTTTTTTATATAATAAAATACCCACAATAGTTTGCGACAATCGGTTGCATTAAACAAAATATTAACATTGATGCAAAATAAAAACAACTTGTTGACTGTTCAGTCTATGAATGTACGGTGTGTTCGAATGAGGAACTTCAGCCCTACGGGAAATTACATACAATAAATAATTTTTTCTTGCGCGCGGTAAATTGGAGCATTTTTGTACGGCAAGGTTTCCTGAAAATGTACCAAAAAAATAATAAAACATATTTTAATTAAAACGAACTACTTTAAATAACGTCATTGCTTCACATGAATCAATCTATGATATGAGAGTTACGGAAGACTTCCGGTTTGCTTTCCGTGGATGGATCAATGAGAACTGATCGAGAACAACCGGAAAAAACCATCTGACGACACATTTTGAGTTATTAAAAATGTTGTAATGGATTGATGTGTATTCAGACTCATTAAATGACTTGGGATTTAATATACAAACGCAGATTAAGTATGAAGTATTTATTATAAAATGTTACATACTAGATTACATTACATTAATCAAAAGATATTCGCGATAATTAAAGCGGGCAAGAGTGTTATGTGTGGACGCGAACGATATACCGCAAAAAATGCACCGAGCTACCTATGCCACCTCGCATATGAAAAAATACATCGTATTTGTGAAATTAGGTCTGCTCTAGCGCTGCCAATAGAAAAAGTTTATTGGAGTACGTTCTATTCCTCCACAGCGCCAATTTCTAGTGTTTTAGTGTACAAAACTTGATATTCTGTAAGCAGAAATAACAAATTAATTGACTACAATGTCTGATTTGTAATGAAAAATGTACTCTTCATGTTTGTTGTTACTATGTTATATTTTGACACACTAATAAAATAATTTACGTACGATTAAAAGAGGTTGGAGATGGAGTAGGCGATCATAGTTATTGCTAAAGAATTAAAAGTTACCCACTATTTTGTAAGGTACATAAATAGTTGATCGTTGAACGCTCTTAAGACATTTTGGAATATCACAGTTTGTAGTTTTATTACTACGTACACAAGTTTTAGGTAAACATGTTATAAGTATATATCGTGTCTATAAAAATAATGTTTATAAAAGTAGTAAATTTTCAAGACAAATATGAACAGTTCATATATAAGGGTATTGGAAGCAAACTTCGAAATCTCCATTGAAGGACTTACTGAGATATTTGCGAAAAATTTTAGAAAAAAATTGTGAGATTTCTAATTGTTTTTCACGAACTCAATGGAGAATTCTCAAATACAAAATGGAATAACAATAACTTATAAGAGATTAAACTTCTTAGATTTTCACGGCCGTTAAGATGCACAATAAGTTTTTCTGGGTTATTATGCCGTGTGTCGTTCGTACTCTCTACCGACGTTTCGGATCGCGTTACAGCGTCCATCATCAGGGTTGATGTTATTTGTGTATGAATATGTGTTACGTTAGGTACTTAGAATTTTTACCGTGTCGTAGTCGTTTTTGTGTGATGTTATGTATTTGGGACTTGTACCGTGTCGTAGTCGTTTAGATTAATGTATACCATTATGTACTAGATCCTAAGTACATAATGGTATACATTAATCTAAACGACTACGACACGGTACAAGTCCCAAATACATAACATCACACAAAAACGACTACGACACGGTAAAAATTCTAAATACCTAACGTAACACATATTCATACACAAATAACATCAACCCTGATGATGGACGCTGTAACGCGATCCGAAACGTCGGTAGAGAGTACGAACGACACACGGCATAATAACCCAGAAAAACTTATTGTGCAACTTATAAGAGTTTTTAAAAACATAATTTGCATCCAGGGAAAAATTGTTTGCTCATGTCTTTTTAGTAGATTTTTGTTTTCATGGTCGGCACCTGTCTGGGAAGAGTACACGACGTTCTGTTCTCGTTCCCCTTTCCGGGGGAGGGTTTGGATTGTTGGTATAATTTCCTGGAGGTAGATCTGGTGGGTCCAAAGTGGGTACTGCTGTGGGTATGGTGTCGATGGACTTTTCCATCACAGTAGTGAAGGCTGGCTTCAATCTGTCGATCGAGATGAATTTGGATATTTCTTGTCTCCCGTCTGTTGTACCTTGTAAGGACCTTTGTAAGCTTTCTGGAGTGATATTTTGTGGCAGTCAGTAGCTGTAAATAAATAACTCGTGTTAGACACCCCCTTAACGACCATCGAATGGCTCTTCCAAGACTGGAATCGAGAAGGAGTTTCCTCAAAATCACAACTGACTTGGAAACCTCTGCAGAAAAAGGCAGAGATCTGTTGAGAGAAACTCGGCGATAGGCTCTGGATAATGCCATTCACAAATTGGACTTCACTACGTGCAAAATTTTTAACAGATTTAGGGTAGGAGGGACTAGGTGCAAATACAATCAACAGAGCTGAGGTTTTCTGGAGGGAGAGATACAAACTGCAATTGTGGAGAGGTGCAGGATGATTCTCATCTGCTGCGGTGTTCACAAACGCAACTAACTTGTGAAGTGGATGATTTGAGTATGGCCACTGACAAGGCAATATCTGTCGCTGCACATTGAAGTGGCAAGGTCTCGAATCCGGACCCGATAAGTAAGTAAGTACTGACTAAGCAATTAGACTATGTTCATTTTATCTAAGCATTAAACTTTTCAATATGCCGATTTTTAATCGCTAAGCACAACATTATACGCAATAATTTTAATAAGAAGCAACTTAACTATCGGACGATAAAAAAATTGTCGTCTGCGGGGAGCCTTAAGGGTGAATTTCTCAATCAATTATCAATGAAAAACGTTTATAGTATTTTTCCCAGCATACTCGTCAATATCATTATACCCTGGTATCATAATATGAAAACACGCCCCCGTTTAACGTTTTTCGATAAAAACGTTTAAGGGTGTACGAGTATATCAAATTGTGCCGATTAGAATAAAACTTGGTCATATCCATTAAGAAAATAAGAAAATTTAGGATTTTTTTATTTTCATTTTATAAAAAAATAAATATTGGCGTTCTTATGATTTATCGTATATTTTAATCTTGGAGCCATTTGATATAATATAACAGGGCATTAAACAGATGGATATGGGTTATTAATTTTATTTATTTATTCATATATATAGACATATTACATAAAAAAAACGCATTCCTAACTCTATGAGGCCATGAGCTCCGTGTTGAGTTGGGATGCATTATCTGTCGTTAGCTGGTTTATCATTCTCTATTGTGTTTTCCATGTCTGTTGTTAATTTTGATAACTCTCTAGGAAGTTAAATCCAGTCCTTGGCTACAAACATTTGGACAAACTCAAAATAGTGTCGGTATTTTTTTTATTACCGCTCGTTTTTGTATAATCGAACGAATTATTCTATTTTTTTCAGATTATTTTTAGTTATAATTGTTTTGGTAAATGATGATAAATACGAGAATGTTTAAAGTAAACCAGCCGATGACAGGTTATGCGTTATGTAAATGCCTAGATTTAAACAGATTACATTCTCTTCTTCTGCACCTCTGTTTTAATACTGATAAACTCCCGGAGGGTGGAAACCGTTACTTGTCTGCAAAAATTTGGGCATATGAGTGATATGTTAACAAAAAAAATCTAATTAAGCTTAAAAAAACTGATTTTGGATTTGACCTTATTTGATTCTAATTGACCCAATATTGTCAATGGTATTTAAATCCTTAATTTTCAAAACCAGCCATAACACTTTTTTATGGCAAAAAAAAGTGTTCAAATATTGGATTCGAAAATATATCGTACATTAGGATTATCAAAGTTTTGTGTTCAAATTTATGTTTGTTAACATGTGTAGGATTTTGCTGGTTGTTGAGGGTGGAGCCCAGTGAAAGTTAGGAAGGTTCGGCGTTGATGAGTCAGCGCAAAGGAGCGAGTTCACTGTAGTTGTCCTACTAGAGGCGTTTCCAATCGCGTTGTTTGCAGTAGTTGAGCGTCTCATCAGATACCATTCTGGTACCCCGGAGGGATATCACGTCGGGACGTCGGATCACGTCGGGGTCTCCATTGTTGGATTTTGATGAGTTGTTGAGGGTCGAAGCTCCTAATTCAGCAGGAGGTGGAGGGAAGAAACAATATTGATATTGTATGCATATATTTACGTAGTAAATAAGGTACTTTTTTAAAAATTATTTTAAAACATAAAATAAATAAACAATATATTATACATTTACAAAAAACCTATTTGGGACTGTATATAAAAAGAAAACACCTTTGCGACAGTACATATTAGAATATACAATCCAAAATAGAAAGAAAACATAATACTAGAAACATTACACTCAGTATTATACTTTATAAATATATAAATTATATTAATAACTATCACTATCAAAAAGATATAAGTAATATTTTTTAATCACAACACTTTTAGGTTTGCCATTTGACTTTTCGTTTTTTAGTTCATTGGGCAATTTATTAAATTGGGAATGACCAATATTTTCCAGAAACTTTTTGCCGAACTTCATTGAGCGAAATTTAGATACATTAAGATTTTTTGAGTTTCGTGTATCTTTGTTGTGAAGCGCGAGAGTACGGCGATGAGAAGTTGATCTGAATGCACTGCAGCTGACTGATGTTACAACGCTCTGTGGTCTCTTTTATAGGTCGAATTCCATTGTTCTTTATGTCTTCATGGCGTGAATGAAGTTAATGGACTCCAAGACGTTGCTCTAAATATTTATTCTGATTTCGTTAGTAAGTTAATGTCTTATGTGCAGTACTGTATTGTATTCTATATAAAATGTTTAGTTGTTTTCTTGGTTTGTTGTTCTATATTGCAGGTCAAATCTTTTGGCACGTGTGTGTGCTATCGATCACTTGACTTTGACTCCAACAAATGCATAAAAAACAACTCGTTTATTGTATGTTAAATAAGTGCATTTATAGCATGCTACAAACAGAAATTGTAAAGTGACAACCTTTTTCTTACTAAATTATCAATAACAGAGATTGGATATACAGAATGAGATATAACAATTCTTGACGCAATTGAAACACGTAAAAATAGCAATGGAAAGTAAATTTGCATAGTAATTATTTTCAAAGTCAAAATTGTCATGTAACTCATAAGATACTAAGCAACCGAATAATGTATTTGTTTTAAATTTTTAAATACCGACAATAAATAAAGTATTTTTTGTATTTATATGCTAAACGTATAATGTCACAGGGGTTTTGAGAGTCAATGACTCATTTATCGGAGTAACACTCCTGTTACCGTTATGATACCCTGATATCATAAATTGGCAAACACGCCCCCTCGCCTTTGAATACGCTGAATGACCATCGCTTCTCAAACTGGGGGTCACGAATAACGGAACAAAATAAAACGCTTACGTGCATGTCCAGAGTGTTTGTTATGTTACCAGCGGGTGACAGTCGCTACACCGACTGTAACGTGATCGAAACTTCGGCCCAATTTATTGAAGTCTTGGCCTTATGAACCTCGCAATGTATTTTTTGTCATTCAGAAGGATTGAAATGTAATAAAGATGGATCTGTCATTCAAAACAATGCTACGAGAACCTACAAAATATTAAGATGTATCATATCAAATATCTACAAAAAAGTGTTAGGATAGTGTGCGATCTAAATGTAAAAAAGGGAATCTGTCATTTTAAATATAGTTTCACGATTGAAAAGGTTATTAATTGAAGACTTTAAAAACTTTTGGTCATTTCGACTTAGTGGTTTAATAATTTTATAATCGATATTATTAGCGTCAAATCCCAGAGCATCTAAGGCGAAAACTAGAGGAAATCATACAAAACTTTTGAATACGTGTCACTATTTATTGTAAAACAAACACTGTAATTATAATAGTTGTTATTGTAATTTGTTAAAACTAACAATTTTATAGTTAATTGAACGACGCAATAAAAACAGTATTTTGATTGTTATCACATAAAAACGCAAAAAGGCATTGGAAGTACAAACATATAAGTATCTGAATTTCTGCCAATAATAGACGATTTTTTTTACATCAGCAATGCAAAACCTTGGTAAAAGGAAAATATGTTATTTCAGGGTTGTAAAGTCAGTTGATTTATTTCTTAATTTACTTTTCAACGTATCGTGATACTCAAAAAGTTGAAGAACGATGCTTTAGTTAGATGAAAGATTGTTTTGAATGAATTCTGTAAGTTAGAACTTTTCGTAATAGCTCTGTTAACATTATGATTCCCTGGTTTCACGAAGCACGAAACACGCCCCCGCGAAGTTCGAATTTCTTAGTAAATTTATGAATGAACTTCATTGATAGTATTTATCGTTACAGTAACCTTAGCCCTGTCAATATCATGTTTCTCTGGTATCATAAGACGAAAAACATACCCCGCACTTTTTTAGTTAGGATTGCAACGAATATCACTAACTCTTCAGTTGTTATGGATCAGCGGTTAGCAGTCACTCGTGTTGAAGTGCTGGTCTGGTCAGTCCAGCGTGCTAGTACTCTCCCTCCATCTACGCTACCAACCAGCATCACCTTCTTCAGACTATCTTTCCTTCTCAGAGTATCAACACAACTAAAAGGTACTCTGCAGATGGTGGGGTCCGATTTATTTGAACCTTCACCAGCAGTGCGATTCTGAATGCTCTTGCGGGGTAGAAAAAGCGTTGTTAACATGTAATAAGTACTTAAATTACGTGCTAGCAACGCGTTTTCTACGGCCACGAGAGCGTTCAGAACACTAACCCAGGATGTATGTATGCGTTTGTCCGCCAGTTTAAGTGATTTCCTATACAGCACCACATTTGAAAGCATATACTTGAACTTTTAACCTCTCCCTGATAAGTATGGTTACGTTATATTAAATATATATACATATAAATACGGTAAAAAGAAAATAAAAACCACACACATTTGAAGCCAATTAATTCCCAACTACACTAGAAATGTATAGGTGATCTTATAGTCCTGGATAACACGATTGCAGAAAGATTACTGAGTGTTGGTATATTCTAATGAAGACGACGTATTCGTAAATGTTAATCTTTGCGGGGGCGTAGTAAAATTTTTCCACCAGGATATCAAGAAATCGGCCAAATGTTTTTTAGAGCTATGTTCTCGATTTACACGAATCCTTGTATATGGGATTCCGATTATCACTCCTAAAATATTAATTTCAAACAAAAAAATATTTTATGCATCATGTATAAAAATTATTAAACATGGGTCACTTTTAGTTTCCAAAGTTGCACAGATTGATAATTAAGAGTTGAGGTTTTCTCATAGATATTGTAAGATTTTAATTTAAAACAAAATTTCACCTGCTTTAAAATATTCAACAGTTTTTGCGGAACCGTCGTTCATGAGACATTTTCCCATTATTTAAAGAAACCTCACTGAAAGTCGATTACAGACATTGCGTAATCTAATTAATCATTACATACTTTTTACCAAAAAATATATGTTTCAAAGCACTTCAGGTAGACCAAATATGTTAATGTAAGATTTTTTTTTTATATAAATATTTATTTATTGTTAATTTCTCTTAATATATAAACAACACGTTCTGTCAAGTTTCTTTAAAGTTCGTTTAAATATTATTTTTCTAGTTCTAAAACTTCGTTCCGAAGCTTTTCGATTTTATGAGCATTCCGATTAAGTTGCTCACAGATAATCGAGATCGTATATTAATTATCAATTCAAAGACAATTAAAACGGGCGTTAGCAGAAAAAAATATCGCTCTCTACCAGGATATCATGAAATTGAAGAGATGTAATGCGAGTGGAAACGAGTATAATTTTCTTTGATTTCAATGTATGCGTAACACCTTTAGACATTGCGCATGTAGGTGTGCCTAATACTGTAAGCGAAGCAGCTGATGTGTCAAATTTATCGATTTAATTTACTGAATAACACTTAGACTTCAAAAATAGAAGAATAACGTAAAAATCTGTCTAAAGTATTTTTTTTATACTTAAATGGTATTTTTTTTTAAATGATCTATCCTGCCTCGTGAACTTTTTTTTCGTCTTGACAATTATAAATTTTCGTCTTGAGTAAAAAACCAAAACCAAAAAAACCATGATGCGTTTTCCCGTAAAGGTAGGCAGAGAGGATAGAACGCCACGTCACTCTATCTTTGCATACAGATCTCGTTTCCTCTATATTCATACATCTCATGCACGCGCGCCGGTTATTCCGACTTTTAGCATGTCCATCTTCAAGTATTCGTTGAATTTGGTCATACGATGTCTTCTTCTATTTCTGCATCCAGTAACATTCGCATCGTAAATATTTTTAGCCATTCTTGGCCGTAATGTTTTGGAAAAATAATTATTGTATTCCCGTTTTAATACAGATTTCAAATATCCAGTTTTTATTTGAAAATAAAATTTTAAAAACACGTTGTGATTACGATTCTGTGATACAAAAATGATTAAGTTTTTTTGAATCAATTTCATATTACAGTAAACATTTTCACTCTGTCACTTAAAGCATTTCAAATTTCCCCCGACGAAATTATTATTTTATTTTATTATTTTTTTGCACTCATTCGGCTTTTACATCCATGAGAGTTGTATTTATTGTGTTTGTTATTTATGCAGTTTATATTTTTAAATTACGACGTTTACATTTATGGGCTGTTGGCCTCGTGGTCAGCGCGTTTGCTCTAACCATATGAGTACGAAAGGTCTCAAAAAATATGAATTGTAAATTGTGTTTTTACACTGAAATATTTCAAAGTCCCAGGCCTGGCACCTGAAACTGAAGACTGATCATCTTACCATCATGTAACAAAAAATAATCAATAAACTCTACGATTATAATGCCCCATTCACCATTAGGTGCGGAAAAGTAATGCTGATGATAATGATATTTATGCTCCACTAAATTGTTATTTTTATTTTGACTTGTATTTGGTGAGAATGGACGATAACGTAGGACGACGATGACCAAGGAAGACGTGGCATGAACTGATAAACCAAAATCTTAAGTCTGGTCTTGTCAAAAGTAGACACAACCGAAGGGCATGTATTACAAGATTTTTGAATGTGGAAGAAGCTAGGAATGTATGTCAGGATAGACGTGTGTGGCGGTACATCGTCTCTGCCTACCCCTACGGTGAATGTATTGATTACTGTTTTATAAATATCCCTAGTTATATTCTAGTCAAAGCAACTTTGTATAAGTGTTTTTTTTTGTATAAATTAAATATTTGCGTTCTTATGATTTACTCAAATATTGAATTTTGGGGGCCATTTTCAACGATTTGTTAATAACTCACTATTAGAAAATGGGAATTAAGTTGGGTAGAGTGGGATTCGAACCACGGACCTTTGAGCCGTGAGTCCAAGACGAAGACGAAGAAGGGACGAATCAACAGTATTTTCCCTGTTCAAATGTTTGTAGACATGGGTGCATTCCACTCCATAGTTATCAAGATTTTACATTTTTGACATACTCAAGATATTGTACATATAATGGTTTGGGCGTTATAGTAGGTGAAATAATTAAGTCAGATGAATTTCAACAAGGTTTTGAGCTCTTTAACTTTTAACATTGTAACATAAAAATCAAAACATAAAAGAATTAATGAAATGTAGATGTGCAAACATAGGCGAAATAGTAAATGTTACACAGTGTGTAAAGATGCCACATAAACCAGCCAACCAGGTATCGTAAGTCTTGTAAATGCCTAGACTTCCGTATTATTATTTTTATTATTATTGTATTTTTTTAAATTTTTTTTTTTGTTTTTTCCCTATATTTTTCAGAGGTAAAACAGAGTATACAAAAATTAAAGGATAATTACATAGCAATGAAAAACATATTAACAGTAAAAATAGTAAACAAAAATCCCACAAAGGCATGGCCTGTTCTAAAATGTTTTCCGCCTTCGCTGTAATTTTGATTTAATTATTGTTCCTATATTCATTTTTATACTTCGCATATTATTATATATTGTTCCAACAAACACCATGAGAGCCAAATTTTAATATGGTCATACGTTTTGGAGACACACTCGCTCACGCATTGAATTCGAATACACAAGTATACGTGCGTGTATATATTGTCGCAAATTAAGAGAGTGGAGGTGCGTATAATGTGTGCGAATAATGTAGAGTCTTGCATGTGTGTGTGACAGGGAGTTTTGAGGGAGATTTTCGAGCATATATGCATATTTGCTTTATTAACATAGCAGCCATAGGGTTCCCGATTCAGAATAATTATTTAAAAGAATAGATTTGAGAGAAAAAGTAAAGATCAGACTCCCATTTAGAAATAAAGCGAGGTAACAGAGCTCAATTTTATGTAAGGTGGTAAAAAGTAATACGAAATGGGATAAAACGTTCATGATGACAGGAAAATACCAAAATTTGAACTTAATGCCAAGGGAAACATTTATTTATATATACGCCTAATGGGCTTTTCAAGGACATATTTATACAAAGAAAATTATTATAAAGAAAAGTAGAAAGACACAATGGTATATAATAGACTTTGTAGGAGTGGAAGCGGGAGAGAGGTGTTTATAATAGAATTTGATTCAGTGATCGTTTTTTTTTTGTTATCCAAGAAATCAAGACTGGTTTGTTTGTTGGCAGACCTAAAAATTATGGGCATAGGGGAATGCAAATCATAGTTAGTTCTATGGTTATCGGTATGAAAGCGTAAGTTTTGTCTGAGGTTTCTAGTTGGGATGTTTAATTTTATTAAGCTTGAGTTCAGGCGCATCAAATAGTGAGTTAAGAATTTTAAATAGGACTAGAAGGTCGGATTTATTTCGACGGTCTTGAAGAGCAGATATATTTAAGCTAGTTTCTAACTCATTAAACATAATTAATCAATTGATGGATGTTTATTTTTATATGTTTTAAACTAATAATGGCATTTGCTGGAGGTTCACATGATCCTTATATATGTTTAATGAATTTTGACATAAAGGCTCTACCTCGCAGGATGATTGAACAAGAAAAAAATGCATACAGGGGATAAATGGTAGATATCAGTTAAATACTGAAAATAAAGCAACAATAACAACAACATCAAACCATCACGCCATTTCATCGTAAGGGTAGGCAGAGAGGATAGAACGCCACATCACTCTATCTATGGATACAAATCTCGCTTTCTCTACATTCATACATCTTCTCATGCACGCGCGCCAATTATTCCGAATTTTGACATGTCCATCTTCAAGTATTTGTTGGTTTTGGTCATGCCATGTCTTTCTCGGTCTTCCTCTATTTTTGCATCCATTAACATTTGCGTTGTAAATATTCTTAGCCGTTTTTCGCTGTCCATTCGCTCTACATGTCCAAACCAGCGCAGAGCTCCTTTCTTGATTTTGTCGATAGTGCTTATCTCAGCCTTACATAATGTACGGATCTCAACATTCATGCATTTATCGTACATAGTTTTACTACACATTTGCCTGAGATATCGCTTTTTGACAGCATTCAGCCTAATTTCATCCCTGTTTTTCCAAGTCCATACTTCGCTCTCTCTCTCTCGGAAATAAAGCTATAATTTAAAATTAATGAAAACCGTTTTAGATAACATAAACTACAATAAGCTGTTTGTATTAGGCAGATTGCAATATATTTATCAGTTAAATTTAATGTCTAAGATATTTGAAACCTTAAAGACGTTCTATCTCAAAACTTTTTTTTTGACGTGCATCCTTTATATAATGTACCCTTCAGATGATATAAAATATTCCTGTTTTAAAAGCTAATAAAAACATACGCCACAAGAATATTTGAGTTTATTTAAATATTTGTCCACAAATAATGGATTTAAACCTCTAGAGACAGTATTAAAATTGATTGATGAAAATCTATGAAAAATAAAGCATGTCAAAAATTTATAAACGGATTTGGACATATTATTGTTGATTAAACCGATTCGTTCCGGAAGAAGTATTTTCAGTCATTTCATATGAGTAGTAGTAGTACTGTGTCTGGGCGGATGAAGAATACAGTTCTGAGTGTAAAATATAATGAAATGGGAAAAACACTTATGAAGAAACTAAAACAAATATCAAACAGAAGGTTGAGAAATATGTGCTAATTAACTTATAAATAAAATATATGTACATTGTTTTAATTAGATAACACATAGGAATATGTTTATGGGTGCCCTATTGTAAGATTTAAAAAAAAAACAACAAAAAAAAACGTATAACCACAATCCTGAACGCTTGTTTTCGACCTGATGGCTGCTCTCAAGTAGAAATCCCGAGAAAGAAAATCTGTGTCTGTGTCTTAGGTTTAACCCTTCTAGAATCATTTCTCTGTCCTCCAGTGGTGCAAAGAATACTGCGTTAGTACTCCAATTACAGCGTTTCTGGATATTTTTTGTGCAGTGGAAAGTAAGGTGGTCAGTCTGACGCTTCAAGTGCCAGCCCAGGAACAATGTAGTATGCAGTGTAGAATCTCATTTTAAATCAATGTTTCACGCCCATTCTGCTAGCCACTACATTACGAAGAGGGTTTATCTCCACTCGATTTATTTTAACAGGATTTTCACCGCAGGGTAACCATCGAGTTGAAAGCACTCGTCCAGGAATCTGTGTCTATTTCACATTCTAAACTTGGTTGGAGCGTCAGCCTACCGAGCTTGAAGTCTAGGTTCAATTTAAGACAGGTATTTGAAAAACTGTGGTTCTACTTTGTGATATTTCATTGTTACTGGACCGGTACCTGAAGCGTTAGACTGATCACCTTACCTTCTACATAACAAAAATAATTTAGATATGCACCACAGGGTGTGGAAAAATGAAGAAGAATAGTAATTTTCACATATTTGCATTCAATACAGCATAGATTTACTATACCGGTAAAACGTGTTGCTTAGAGGTTTATTAAAATATTTTTTTCCGTAATAATGTTTATTTTTAGTTTTCTCAATAATATGTATGCTTCCGCTTTCCATTATCTTGTATCCCAACTCGGCACAGGGCTCTTGGCCTCATAGAGTTAGTGATACCTGTTTTTTTTTTTAAATAATATGTATCTTTAAATAAATATTAAAAAAAAAAAAGAACAGAAGTTTACGTTTAAGCTCACTTAAAAAAACTGAAAATTATATATAACCTAACCAATCATATTGGTAAATAATAACCCCTATATTGAATTAAATAAAAATGAAATTAATATAAAATAAAAAAACATTGTCTTTGACCACTTCAAGTTTATTTAATTACCGACAGGTTTCGAAGCTACACAATCTTCCTTTTCAAAATTTAAGTAACTTGTACCTTGATTAGAAAACTTGATACCATCTGGTAATGAGAATGTTCAGTGCTATGGGAAATTGGTTTTAAAATGTTTTCTTATACTCGGTAAAAATTTAATTGTTTGGCAAATTTTTCGAGAGTACATGAAAAATTAATAAAATTGAACGACTTAGATCTACGTCAAAAGTTCATCCGAGTCAACCAATGATAATAATATTGTGATAGATATCCGGTTTCCGGGAAGTCAAATTACCAATCAGCAGAACTCGCCGACGACAGCATGTGACATTACGGGTTGAGTGATTAAAAATTTACGAAACCTAAAAAAATCATAGCGCTGATAATACGATACATTAACTTATTTTTTGCTTCGTTTGATAGTATATTAACAAACAATTTTTTTTTTCAAAAAAACCACTGTCCACAAAATAAATCAATATTAATTGGTTGAATTTAAGTTTTTTTATTTTAATTTTAATTATATAATGAATAACTACAAAGTTAGTCAGTTTGAAGATGCCCGTTAGACTAAGTGTTTTTAATTTTTATTTTTTTTATTTCACAGTTTGAAATTGTACATATGTTTTTTGTTTCAGGTTACGACTAACTAGGAAATTCACGTGTTTAGGAAGTGTTAAGGATAGTTGATTAATTTAAAACGTCTGTTCAAATGTATTTTTTTATATAATATACTAGCATTTACCCGCGGCTTAGCTCACTTGGCATTCGGGAGAAATTAGTTACATAAATTATATTTTTTGTCGTTTATCAATAAAAATGATTCCCAATAGAATAAAATATTATTTAGAGACAGATTTATCGATTGCTGATCCTTCAATTATTACTATGAAAAAAAAAAACTATCCATTAGTCTATGGCGACGTAAAATCGTCATTTTGTTCAAATCCAAAATCCTTCTACAAAACCAAATCGAAAAAAAAACCAAACTAACTATAGATAATTCAAATCAATTACTGAAAATAAAAGAAATGATTTCAAATTGATTATTTTTGACATTTCACCTTACCGCCTACTAATTTTCAAATTATGTTGCTCATTTTTGAAAAATTATAAGTTTTTTTCATTATCCTTTTTTTATTCGGGATGGAAAATAAGTATCGTATTTTACTTCTCACCTCTCCCGCTTTCCCTATGCGTCAATGGGTCGCTCCGTTGAGACGTGAAGGAAACGCATACAAACAAACACAATTTTGCGTTAAAATTAATAATACACCAATAAAGAAGAGATATGGAAGGGAGTTATGAAAAATACTCTACAACGCCCAGACCAATTGAGAAAAAAATATTGAACCAACATGCAAAACCCCATGTTAGTTTGGTGTCACCATATACCTATTAAACTCACGCTCTTTCCTTAATCCCCCCCCCCTTTTTTCAACTATTTCTCCCACAACATTTTCAAACCCTATATATTATGTCAATCGGGCAATCCGTAAAGAAAACACAAACATATAAAAACACAGACACACATTGCATTTATTAAATTAAGTACCTATATATTTTTTTTAATTCGATGAAAAATAAGTATCCCTTTTAATTGCTTACTTTGTCGGCTATTTCAATGCAAAAAATGTTAATCAGTGTCTCTATTGAGACGTGAAAGAAACACAAACAAACAAGCATGCAAACAAACGTTCTTATTTATATTAGTATGGATTTATAAAGTTAGTGCTTCAAATAAATTGTTTAAAATGAAAATGTTTTTATTATTCGACTACCCTCTTTTCCTAGTAAAATCATAAACTTCAATAAATAAAAAAAAACATTGCAAAACGCGCTAACCATAAAGACGTTGGCGGCTCTCTAAATTAAATCATAATTACTAAATATTTAAATTTAAATGTTAGAATATTTGTATTTCTTTGAAATTATGTTTTAAATTGGCACCCCTACATCTTATGTCCATGTGAGTTAAGTCACTACCGGCTAGGTGGTCCGCAGGGGGCGAGTAAGGGGTGAGAAACCCCCCTAGGGGTGGGAGGGGGAAGAGGGAACTACATAAGGGGGGGGGGGGGCGCGTAGAAAATTCGGACGCTTCGAGAATATAGTATAATCCTACTGAAAAGCGTTTCACTCAGTTCGATAAATCTTTAAATTTACTACAAATTATTCAATTTTCTAGTCCATGCTTCTGAACTAACGAACGGACTTTGTGGCATTAAAGAAAATATTAGTTTTATCTCTTTCCTAAAATAGACATTTTCTATACGTCACTTGTTTTAAAAATGAAATAAGTTAAAATTAAATAAAAAAAGATATTTAAATTGAGCCAGTCAATTCGTTTTGAAATCATCTGTTTTAGTTTGAAATTACTTTTGTAGAGGGCTGTCTGTGTCCGGGCGGATGAGGAATACAGGTATGTGTGCGTAATAGAAATACAAGACTCGATATTACTAAGAAAATCGAGTGGAGATAAGTCCGCCTGGCTGTGTAGTGGTCGACGTGTTCGCCTACCATTCTTGAGACCTTGCGTTTGATTCCTGGCAGGGCGGACGTGAAACATTAATTTCAAAGGCTTTGCGAATTGCAATATTTTATTGTTCTTGGACTGACGCCTGAAGCGTAAGACTGATCTCCTTGCCTTCATGTAACAGGTGATCAAACTACGCTGCTGACCATTGCAGTGCCCAATGCAACACTGAATGCGGAAAGGGGGATGATGATGGTAATATGTCATAATAATTAGTCGAAATTGAAAAAAGGATTTATTTTAATTATTATCAATCGATCAATTCGTTTTGTAGTTGACTAGAGTTTTAGTTTTTGATTATTTGTATAAAGGGCCATCTCAAAAAATGGTGCATAGGGCGCTGTATTTGTACACCAACCACGGTATATCTTGATATAAAAATGTAACATGAAGGTAAAATGATCAGTTTTACGCTTCAGGTGCCAGTCCAGAGACTAAGAAATACTGCATTAAAAAATCCTTTTTTATGTTAATCATGTTTACATTTTGATGAGACATTTTTGTTTTTTTTTATTATTTTGAATCTTGAAATAGGGCACACATAAACATATTCCATGTGTGTTCTTATAATATAATTATCATCATCATTTCCTTTCTGCACCCAATGGTGTCACTGCATTGGTACACTAATTGCAGCGTACCATTATCTATATCATGACTATAAATGATTCAAGTGTAAAAACACATTTTTAAATAATATTTCATGTCAACTATTGATTTATTTATTTATTCATATAAATATACGTACACCATTAAAAAAAACCATTTCCAAACTCTATGAGGTCAAGAGCCCTGTGTTGAGTTGGGATACAGCATTATATGAAGTGAAAGTGGTTGCATATTATTAAAGAATACTAAAAATAAATTTTTTAACATAAATACAAATTTTAAAAAACATCTGGACAACACACTTAATAGTACTTTATATAAATCAATGCAATGTTTAGTGGCAGTCTCCTGCGATTTCGGGAATCGAACCCGAGACTTCTTGCATGGTAGGCATACGAGCTGACCACTACACAACGAGGCCAACATAACAATGTACACATACTTAAATAATACGTAGTTTAACATATATTTATTAACCTTCAGTTTGAAGTTTGTTTTTTTTTGCGAGACAGGAAAACGCGCTGACCATAAGATCACGAGGCTGAAAGAACAAAAAATGATTTTCTTATTTATGCTTAAATGTAAAGTAAATTAATGAAAATATTAAAATTCATGAATAATTATTTAGAGAACTTATTGGGTTAATTGAAAAATATGAGTGTGAAATTGTTCTTAAGATGATAATCTAAGTTAAGCTTAAACACAGCACCATTGATTAGATAAAATTAAAATATATTCATACATATTTATATATATGGATATTGAAGAGAAGAGAAACAAAAAGGAAGAAGAAACATTTAACAATTCACATTTTTTTTTTTTATTTTAAACATTTGCAATTTACAATATGTAACCTAACTAGACAATAGTATGTTTTAAGGCTTAATAAGAACGCAGTTATGCAGAAAGCAGCCAGTCCACAATTTTGAAAAAAAATGGTATTGATGTTATTGGGTGCCAATGTCAATTCGATGTTCTGCTAAAAACAGCCACTTTCATACAAAAACACTGTATTAATCAGCTTCTGAAAAAGGTGTCGATAAAAAAAACGACACTTCTCAAATTGCAGAAAACACCTTCAGCACTAGAAAAATCTTATGATACTTTAAAAATCATTAAAACTGGTCAAAAACTGAATACGATTTTTGTTTGTAGTATAAAAAAAAACTAATGTTCTCATTGTTTATCACTTATTTAAGTCAAAAACATTCCAACTGTTGTGTAAATTTGATAGTTCACTCTTCTCACAAAAGTGCCATTATCTCAGTTTCCCTTTTCTACGGCTGGCTGCTTTCTGCATAACTACGTTTTATTCTTTCTTAATTACTCTTATGAGTCTATTATGATTTTAAAATGCTGTTAAAAGATCTTCTGTCTTCAAAGCTATATACGTGTCCAATTTTTATTTTTGTTCTGTGTCCAAGCGGATAAAAAATGCAGTTCTGTGTGTGAAAAAGAACAAGAATCCTGGTAGGTGTTTCACTCGATTGCTACTGTCAGGTAAACATTATGTAAAAAAAAAATCGATTGGAGATAAATCAACCTCGTCTTCTGAAGGTGATTCTACACAGCAATATTTCATTGTTCCTGGACTAGCTTCTAAAGTGCAAGACTGATCACCTTACCTTCCATTGCACAAAAAATCACGACACGTTGCAAACAATGAACTATGCACCACTGGATGAGCATAAGGATATTATTATGATATTTTTTATAACTGAAATTCGTAATTCTGTGTGTTATTCAATCAAAGTGCACTAGAAAAAAAAAACCCTTGAAAATATAATGCAAATAAAGGAATATCTTTGATGTGAACGATAAATAACTGTTTAAATTTGTTGCTACAGAGAGAGAAAAACATTTTTGAGAACGGCATAGTAAAGTCTAGGCATTTACAGGGCTTATGACCTGATATTGGCTGGTTTATGTGGCTACTTTACAAACTGTGTAACATTCACATTTACAAAAAAATATATAAATACATATAAACACACCATTTTGCTGTAACAAAATTTAATAATATGTATGACTCTTATTAAGAAACTTTGCTGGTCTGTCTTTTAACCGTATTTTTTTTATTATAACAATAAAAATACGTATGTGGTTTTATTCCACTTTTATTTATAGTTTTTTTTTAATAAATTTTTTACCAGTGACCGGGTTTCAACGTGACTGACATCGTCAGACTGGACAGACTATTTTTAAAAAATGTTATCATATAATTGTTGACTGTTTATTTCTTTAAAATAAACAAATAAATTCACCATTCTGCCTATTTTTAAACATCCAAATTTCTTTAAATCTTCCACCTGCTGACAAACATTTTCTTTTTTTGGGGTTAGTAGGTTTGAATTATTCGGCTGGTGGAGGGGTGATAGTGGTAACGGTTCTGGTTCTCTCGAGCGGACTTGTTTCTTCCGGTTGACTAAAAAGCTAATGAACTAACATACCCCATCGCCGTCAGAATCGGTAAAATTTGATTGAGGGTGACAGACAAATTGACTGTTTATACTTAGGTTGCTCTGGCGGCGATCGGGGCATTGAAAGCAGGAAGTGTAAATTCGAAAAAAAAAATACGCGAACATTTTGAAAACGAAAGGTTTTTTTTGAAAAAAAAAATTACTGTTCATTATGGCTAAAAAAAAAAATTCATTGTTTTTTTAATGTGCAGATCTGAAAAGGGACCACCTTTAAAACAGATTCGGGTAAGTGGGTAGGGGCTTTCAATGTTAACTTTTGTGAAGTAAAAGAGCTGAAACCTTTATCACGTGGGTGAGATTCATTCGGCTGAACCAATTCTCCTTTTACCGGGTAGTTAATTCAACAATGTTTTGAGTATGTCCAAATAAATTTGCACATTCTCAAAACATTATTGATAAATAACTAATTTAATTCAAATTTGATTGAAACGTTTCCTAATAAACACAAGAAGCAACAATACAATCGGATTTCAAGGACCTAATTTTTTTGTTTTAAGTATGTCCAAATGTTTGTAGACAGACTGGATTTCCTCCCTAGGGAGCTATTTATATCTAAATTTGTTGCAACCGAGAGAAAAAAACATTTTTGAAAAGAGAATACGGAAGTCTAAGCATTTACAGTGCTTTACCCAATGTGTAACATTTACCGTTCTGCCTATGTTTAAACATCCAAATTTCCTCTACTCTTCCATCTGATGACTTTTGTGAAGTAAAATAATGTTACACAGTGTGTAAAGTGGCTACTTAAACCAACCAACGACAGATCGTTAGCCCTGTAAATACCTAGATTTCCTGGTTTCCTTCTAAAAAATGATTTTCTCTCTGTTGGAAAAAATTAAGTCATGAATTTTCCCTTGTATTCACGTTTAGTTACAATACTGGAGAAATACTCTTTCGGCAGTAGAAACGAATTATTTCTAACTTAATCGTAACAATATTATATCTGTATGTTTGTTTAGTAAAAACAATATTTCACATTATTGCATATTGCAAAGGAGATAGAGAATATTTTAGACAAGAAAATATGGAAGCCGAGGCATTAACAGGGCAGGGCTTATGACCTATCATGAGCTGGTTTATGTAGCCACTTTACACACTGTGTAACATTCACCATTCTGCCTTCGTTTAAACTTACACATTCCTTTAACCTTTCATCTGTTGAATATGATGAAGTTAAGATTAAGTCGGCCTCATGGCGCAGTGGTCAGCGTGTTTGCCTATCATGCGAGAGGTCGCGGGTTCAATTCCCGGCATGGTTGATTTGAAATATTTATACAGTTCATCATCATCTACACGATACCGTTATCCATGCAACAGCAAAAGTGAAGTGCTCCGTATAAGAAACAATCGGAAGAACATTATAAGTGAGTAACGATTTCCATACAGTCCACTTAACACTTATTCCCTCTGTTGTAAAAAGGTGTTTTTACACAAGAAGATTTTATAGTCCCTGGACTGGTACCTGAAGCGTAAGACTAATCATCTCACCTCCATGTTACAAGAATGCACTAAATAAACTCCGATTGGTGTACCAATGCAGTGCCCCATGCATCATTAGGTGCAGAAAGGGAATGATGATTATGAAAATTAAGATTAAAGAATATTTTTAAATTTTTTTACTTCTTGGACCAGTTGGTTTAATCGACATTATGAAAAATTAAAATAACATGGATGTTCAAAATTAGGCAAAACGGTAAATGTTACGCAGCGCGTAATGTGGCCACTTAAACCAGCCAATGACGGGTAATAAAAACCTGGACTTCCATATTCCCTTCTCTAAATCCCCATTTTAATTTTTGTCGTGCATGCATTTCTTCATTTAAATGAAATATAGTACATTAAACACGATATAAAAGCACATAAATCGTCGGGATCGTAGAACAACGATGTATGTGATTTTCTTTAACTTTAAGTGAGAGCGGTTTGATTTTTTTTGACACTCACGCCACAATTTGATAAATCCAAAAGTAAACCATTTGATACTTGTGTTAGTAATAAATTTATTTTGTTCAATGTTATTAAATATTTGTTTATCACCACTAACTGACTTTTCTATGTCTACCGGTTTCGAGACGTACCTGTCTCTTTGTCAGGACACCAATTAAACCAACATGCAAACCAATATGCAAAACCCACTTAACACTTTCACCATAGTTGTTGCACAAAAATATAAAACCAACACGAAATACATTTTAATAAGCATATGCACTGATTAGGACAAACATGCACTGATTAAGTTATGAAAATATTCCCTTGTTTGAGAATTAATGGAAAAAGTAGAGGAGATGGAGGAAGGGTATAAGCTGAATAGGTTTTATAGGGTGAGATTATATACAAATATTTAATAACATTTAGTAAAATGTTTGACCACAAAGTTAATGCTTTAAATATTAATAATATATATTTTGTTTTTTAAACATGGAATAAAAGACTTTATTTAACTTTTTAATATGAAATATTCAGAAAGGCAACGTCTTTTTTTCTCCACACCCATCGTCTTTCTTCGATCCAGACGAAATATAATTTGTTCTGGGTATAAAACATTGAAAATGAAAATACTGTAAATTAATAACTAAGCCAGTGTCATTGTTTTGTTTTTGACACCACACAGGCCAGAAGACCCAATTACAGCGGCACTGCACATCTAGCGCAGGTTGTTATGTTATTAAAGTAAGATCTTAATCAGAAGATAAATAAATATATGCTATTTGTGCCCACTACTAGACTTCAAAAAATCAATATTTTTCGTTGCCCTAAACCGCATAAGATTCTACAACAAGGTACCTCTTGAAATTCAGGTGCAATTTTTTAAAAGATTTTGTCAAGCACATGCTGTTTGGAAAAAGCTACTACAGAGTCGAAGAATATTAGCAGGACAAGATATCTTGGCATTAGATTCGTGTTTATTGATTTTAGTTTGTTGATTTTAGTTATGTTGCTTTTTTGAATTTATTCGTTTGTTGAGTTTGATTTACTAACTGTTAATTTACTAACGTTTATAAGTGATTGAGAATATACTAAACTAATCATTTCAGAAAATAATTTATATTAACTGCAAGAGCTAGTTTTAAAAGTTCATCATCATCATTCCCTCTCTGCACCTAATGGTGCATATGGCATTGCATTGTACACCAATCTTTGTGTATCTTGTTACATGACGGTAAGATGATCAGTCTTACGCTTCAGGTGCCAGTCCAAGGACTATGAAATATTCTTATGTAAAAACTTTCTTTTTAATAAATTTATACCTTATTTTTCTGGATTTTTATTCTATCGCATCATGTCATTATAATTTAATTTAATTAATTTTACTATGTAGCCTAAAAGCCTTAATAATTTTATTAATTTTAAAACGAGCGTAATTTTGAATAAATAAATGAATATTTCATATCAAACATGTCGGAAATTGTACCCGAGACCTCCGGCGTGACGGGATAACGCGCACCATGAGGCCGATAAAGGTTACTAGAATATTGCAAGTTTGAATATATAGTAATAGTATTTAGTCTTGGGGCACTAAAAACACGACAATTTTATAACGATTTTATAACGAGATATTCCTCTAGCCTAATTTACTTCATATAAAAAAAAGAATGCATTTGAATGAGGGGCATTTTTCTGTGGTAGGTCCAAAGATCTTCAAATTTCTGGATCAGGCGACAAAGGAATCGAGTAATTTTTAAATACAAATCTGGTTTGCGTAAGTGGTATGTTCGAATGGGAATGAATCGCTGTAATCGAATGAGGGACTGGGGAAAATAATATGTAGATGTCCAATTAAATATGGTAAAAATAAAATTTGTATGTCTGTATAATGATATAGTATTTTTTTTATATACCAAAGCGAATAGAGACTAAAAAGTTGTATTTTAAATGTGTACTACTAGTTGCTGTACTACTTTTAGCTCTCAATCAAGTTTATACGTTTTGTTATATTTTAATAAAATTTTCAGTCGTCACAAAATATTAATTTCACCTTTATATTATATGAAATAAAATATGTTCTATATACACGAAAACATAAATTTTTAAGAAAAACATGTATTTAAAATCTTTATGAAAATGAAACCAATTTCTATGCTTTGTAAAATTTCATACTTTTAAACGGCAACGGTTCTTGACATTCTGTATAACAAGATTTTTTGTTTTCTGCCAAGTAACTGTTTTTTTTGCCACAAAACAGGCCAGAAGGCCTAAAACAATAGTGATTTACAGCACAGAATACCTATACTTGAGAAAAATCACTTTTAATGTTTGAGTCCCCACCGGGAATCGAACCCGAAATATTTCGTGCGTGAGACAAGCGTCTTAACCACAGCATCACGGAAGCCGACTGTTACCTAAGCTTCTGTCACCTTTTTAACGCAGCGTTCTACACCCTGCCCATGGCAAGGGAAATAGGTTACGGTTAGAAAAGGTCTTTGATTTATTCAAATGTCCTCCAAAAAGCTGTCCGATATTTTACTTTGGATTGAATATGCGGTTAGTTGGGATTAAACACAAAAAAAAATAGCAACGCTCACATAATACAAGTTACAATTATTGTAGTTTAGTCATGGATGCATTGTACATATAATAAAAATAATATTTAAAGTTGTGTATGTATATAGACCAGGCAAGCAGGACCTCTATGAGATGGACTTTAACTTTCATTGTATGTTCGTACCTTTATATAACATAGAGTGTACATAAGTAAGGGGTAGGTAACTACCTCTAGTCTACCTCTCCTGCTTTACATGGGAACCTCCCTACATAGTGTGGAGATAGCCAGAATGCCGTGCAAGTACATGTTGTAGGTACGAGAAAGCGCCGGGAAGTTACGTCTATTTATTATTTATCTATATTTATTTGTATTTTTATTTATTTTATCCGTCTTGCGCTTCATAAATCCATCAATAAGAAATACATTTAAAAAATTGAACAGAAATGAAACTTGGGAAGTTTTCCATTAATCTTGCCGAAGTCGTTAAAATAAATTGTGATCAATAAATAGCTTACTTGTTTTTTTTTCATTCACTAAAACTTGCAGTAAAATTAACGAAATTTTTCCCCCATTTAGATACTGGTAAGATATATGTATGTTTGTATTTAGAATAAATAATAATAATAGATTATTCAGAAATGAACTAATTACTTGATTTTATAAGTAAAATAAATACATTATGTAAAACAACGTCTGCATAATGTATGTACCATGAAAAATTAAATAATTATTTTATTTTTATTTATTTAGGAAACAACATTTTACATAATTTCATAAAATACTCCCAATGGGTTTTAGGTTAAACTCATTAAGGGACAAGCATATAAAATATTTTATGACAGACGTAATTACACTTTTACTTTTAAGGATTATGAACAAAAACAGAATTAAAATTATGATGTATTATTAAATACAACTTCAAATCAAAATAATAAAACTATATTTCTAGTATATTTAAACATTAAATTTACATACATAACATCAAATCACTGGGACATTTTAAAGTAGGTTTAAGGTCTTGGATCAGCGTGGAAGGAACACATTCTTTAAAAAATTAATTAAAATTAAAAATACATTAATTCTGCAAATAAATCATGTTTTCGTAATATCAGCATATGTTAATTTAGTTTTTCTTCTCTTTTACTTTTTTCCATGTTCATGTCATACCATACATATATATATATATATGCTATTGACTTTTTAATAATTAAAAAAGGAATGGCCCACGCTCAGACGCTGAAGTCTTTGTGGGCATTTTTTCCAATTCATGTTATAATTATGCTTAATTTAAATGTGTTTTTCTAAAATGTATTTTTGTAATTAAATCTCTTTGTAAATAATATATGTATAGAAAAATAAACAAACATATTTTTTTTTAAATACATAGAAAAATACCAGGTAACTCCTTCCTTTCCCCAGGATAAACTTTTGCCTTGCTTGGTCGCAGGCACGAGTAATGCAAAAGTTAAATAAAATTCCGAGATAAAACAATATTATTCATTTACTGAGATAAAGCCATATTATAATTATAAAATAATAAAATAACACATCCTCCTCTAATATTTTAAAATTGGTCTTGTAAATTTTTGTGACTGATTATGAGTATAAGCTGAGTAAAATGTCGAAAGCTATATGTTGAAGGCTCCAGAATTTTTAAAAATTTACTCGTTCTATATGAGTATTATTTCTTGAATAATATGGTTTAAAACTTCTTTTTTTTTTAGTTGTCACTCTATGAACTGAGCCATTGATAAATTAATTTAGGGTATTAGAGGCAAACTTATAAATCTCCATTGAAGGAATTACTGAGATATTTGCAAAAAACTTTGAAAAAATAATTGTGGGGTTTCTAATTATGCTTCACTAACTCAATGGAGAATGCTAAGTTTGCGGTGTCAAGTGGTAAAATTGAAACCTGTTTTTACAAGATTTAGAGACGGTTTTAAATTACGCCATTATTTATGTAGATAGGTTTTTATGTATAGTTTATTTTGGCATCAATAACTAATTTTCCGTTTTTGGTGGAGATTTCTTAGTTTGCTTCTAATACTCTAAATTATTGTATGAAAAAAACATTCATTTTTAATTTTACAAAGGTATTGCTACAAAATACATTGATTTTCACATTTAAATTAATAAACTTAGCTATCTTTCAGCTCCATAACTAATTAAAATGGTGTGATAGTTTGCATAAACAAACTTCTAAAACTAGAAACCATTAGGTGTATATTTTATATAAATATATGTGCTGTTCTTCACTTAGTTGTTCTAACAATTTAAGAAGAGAAAGAACTTTGGTCTGCCGTTTCTCAAAAGTCATTGCGTTGTAGAACTGAGCCATCGATATGAACATAAAAAAATATTTTTAGGCATCTCCTAATACGGAGAGGAAATAATTCAGTCAGATGAATCTTGCCCGTATCGATTAAGATTTCAGCTTTTTAACTTCAGGAAAACAGATGAAATAATTACACAAAAACTGATGTTCAAACTTAGGCAGATGATTGTACAGTTTCTATAGTTGCCATTTATAAAAGGAATCACCCGCCAAGCTTCTATTAAAGACGCTTTTCAGCAGGTGGAAAAGAGAAAAAGTTCATCCAAGGGGATGGAATTTGTAAAAAATACATCACACAACCCAGGCCAAATGAGAAAAACTTTTCAGAAAAACAAATGAGAAAGACGGGAATCGAACCCGCGACGCCAGTTTCACAATTGGCCGTCTGCGTCTTAAACTGGTCAATGACCGCCCTGAAATTTGTTTTCTAAAATATTATCTTTTTCTGTTGGAGCATATTATATTGAAGTAGAAGCAATTTATAGAGATGAGTCGTTCGTAATTGACTATATATATTTGAATTATTTTTGTAACTTGTATATTTTTTTATCAGCCGTTCAATCCCGTCATTTATTTGTATAACGTTTTTAATTTTAATATAGAGTATTATGTTTATTCTGAAATCTATATTTTACTCTTCATAATTCGTAGTTTGATGCTTCATACATAGCCGGGTTAAACGGAATTCAGTGACGTATAATGCACGTGTTTACTACCAGGAGACCATGAACCTTATCCAACTTTGAGACAACTCGGAGACAGTAATATTATCTCTCTCATTTTCTTTACCTCTTCGAGAGCTGCGTGAGTGAGACAAGAATATGTAGACACTGATTGGACTACCTTGCTTGCTCGTCTTATCAAAGCAGTCCTGAATTGTATGTCTATTTCAGTCAACAGATTGGTACTCTTCTCACGGGAACTAGAAATAACCCGACACGTTTATGCTATCCTGGCATTTTCTATTTGAAACCAATAAATTTATAAGAGAAAATATAGGTATAGCTTTTAAACTAGTGCGAATCCTATCGTGGAAAATGTTAAGCCTGTTTTTTTTCAAATAATTATTTCTCAATACTTAGTCCCTTTTTTATAGAAATAATATTAAACAATAGAAAATAATTGTTCAGAAATCTTCAAATGATTATTTATATATTTTTATTTTTGTTACATACTGAGTTTATTTTTTTATGGCATAATATTTTTCCTTCGATAGTTGAATGTTCAATATTTTAAAATGCATTTTTTCAGTGAACTATTTTGTAAATATTTTATTTTTGTAATAAATTTTGTCACTTGTGATCAGACAAAATAATATGAATATTTAATAATATGTTTAATGTTTGCCATCGAGAAGTCCTTGCCTATGCTTAAAAACATTACAAAAATAATAATATGGAGTCTAGAAAACAAAACAATGACAAAACATAAGCGCCAAATCCCAATTTTTTTTTCTATTCTCAATAATCCGTCTCTTTAATATCCACAAACCTTAATGAACTGCCCGTGGGATACAATCTTCGTTAAACTTACACACATTTAGAGAAACTCGGCATATTTTGAGGTAATAAAAAGAAGGGTGCACCCCACAGTAATAATTAAAAACAAAACAGTACGTAAATGCAATATTATGTAAATCAAACCTTATTTAAACAAAATGTCGACGAAACTGTCATATTCTACAATAATTTTCTTAACTATGTTGTCTAGGAAAAAATAGTTTTACAATCATTTTATACATAATTTTCAGTATTACTTTGTAATCTTTCCCACAAAGACAAAATGACCAGCTTTACGTTTTAGACGGGGTGTAATGGCTAGTAAAATATTATCTCAAGCACTGAGAATCTTGGATTAATTCTCGGTGAATTAAATTGAATGTAATTTTTATTTATTTATTTAAACACTTTATATATTTGTACAGTTTACAAACATATGCATTAGGTAATATTGCCTTAAAGTAATTTCTTCCTACCTACCAAAACTGTTTGAATTGAGAAAATCAGTTCTATATGAACATGTTGTTCGTTTATTAATATTTTTTTCATAGAATAAAATATTGATAAAAATGTATATTATATATATATGAAGTAAAAACTGACTAAATGTCCATACTTAACTATGAAAAGAGGAGGGTGTAAAGAGGAAAAAAAGATGGAGGATAAAGGAAAAACTTAAATATTCAGGAAGTGACATTTCATACGGAATTTGAATGTTAATAAAGAAGGGGGCGTCTCTGACATAAGTGGGTAGATTATGCCATTATTTATCAAGATTAATAGGTATGAGATGTCTAAGCAAAAGTCTAAGAAAGAGTACTATGCTGTACACACTATCGCAATTGAGCTTCCGTTTCAGTGCAAAAAACACAAAAAATAATTATTAATAACCACAGTGCCAGGAGATTAGAGATATATATATTTGTAGCATAAACCATATAAGGCAAAGTAACGGGTATTCATAGTTTTCAGGCTATGCCTAGTAGATGAATTGATTCAGCCTGATGAATCTCACCCAAATGATAAAGGTTTCAGCTCTTTTACTTCACAAAAGTCAACAGGTGGAAGATTTGGGGAAATGTGCAAGTTCACTCATAGATAGAATGGTGAATATTACACAGTGTGTGAAGTGGCCACATAAACCAGCTAATGACAGGTCATAAGCCCTGAAATGCCTAGACTTCCATATTTCCTTCTTAATAATCTTTTCTGTCTGTTGCCATAAATTCAAATATGAATAACTCCCTAGAGAAGAAATCCAGCTAGTCTGCAAACATTTGGACATACTCAAAACTTTGTTGATAATAATATATACTTATTGGAATGAGTTTGGTTTTTATTGTGTTCTAAAGAATTAACATATATATTAGGTGTTAACATAAGTTGCGCCCGTTTTTTCCAAATTTAAAAATGAGCTGCAAAAGTTAGAAAAAAGGGTAAAATTAAGGTTATAACGCCGCGCCATTCAAAAGAAAATTTTCTGCTCTACAAGACATTGTATTTGCTTTCACGTTACATATATTAGTTTATTTGAATATAAGCCTTCAAAATGGAACGTCAAGTAGACGAAAGTGAGCGTTTGGGACACCTCCTTCTGTTTGCGTTCAATCGGGGAAATAAAGCTGCCCAGACTGCTCGCTTTTTTTGCCCAGTGTACGGTGAAGATGCTTTGAATTTTTGATTAATTTGTTGTAAAATAATGAAGAAGAATATATATTCGGCTAATTTGTTGTATTTTTTTTGTTCTGTTTCTTGTTTCTCTTCATTTGGAAAAAACATGGACAGAACATATTTTAACACCCAATAAATTTTTTTGTCGTGTCGTCAAATCACAGGATTGCGGAGACTAAATATATTTTCATTAATAAGATAATTTCTGGAAATAATGTTGTCCTCAAACTTGTCACGAAATTCAATTTCACGCAGAGCCCTGTATGTTTGGCGACCTAAAAACTTATTTTTAAAGAAAATTTAAAAGATTTGCAAACGTTGATCATATAATAATAAACCAAATTGTTCGTTTAAATATTATTACGGAGCATAAATAAAATAAAAAACAACAGTCATCATTAGTTTGACAAAAAATAGTACTATTATTTGAAAGTTTTATCATAACAAAAAAATCACCCATTATAAAAAAAATAAAATTATATAAACACACATTTTTGTTTTTAATTTTGTATAAAATCGTAAGATTCAACATGTCCATGTACTTGTAATTTTCTCAAACTTAATGATTTGGGTAGGTAGTAAAAAATTGCCCAAAGGCAATATGACCACCCTTTTTTTTAAAATTATTTTTTTATTGAATAATTATTTTTTTATAAAATACATTTTTGAAATACAAAATAGGTAAATATACAGAACATCTTATATATAACGTTTCTACCTCTCTAATAAAGTAGATACTTGTGTTAAGAGAGGGAGTTCGTTTCACTTTTTTTTTTTTTTTGTATAAACAAAGTAAATTAATATAAATTGTATATAAATTGTTTATGTAAATAAAGTGTAAAATAAATCAAAATAAAATGTTAGAACAGTTGTTTAAAGTGGACGGACAGTAGAGCTGAGTTATGCGCAGATTGAAGAGTGTATCTTGTAAAGTATCTATGTGAAATGTTCAACAATATTATGAGCATGTCCAATATAAGTATAAGATTTTACTTCCTTAAGAGAATGACTATCAGACCCGTGTTAGTAGGTGAAACATCCCTACTTAATAGCCCGATTATTAGCGGATCCGGGCTTGGGGGGGGAGATTAAGCCAAATGAGAACTCTCGCCTTCCTCACAGCAGCCAAAGTCTTTATAGACCCGGGTTTGGAGGGCGAGAACTATTCACGGGGATCCGTCACAATAGATATTTACAGATCGCAGTGACATCAGGAGCTTGCATAGCTCTGACTCCCACATCTAAGAATAAGAATTAAAGTAGATGAAATAATTCAGTAGAATCATACCCATTTTAATAAATGTTTCGGTTTTCTTCACAAAAATCAATGGATGAAAAAATTGAGGAAATATAGATGTTAAAATATATTCCGAATTGCGCATGATACACACTGTGTAAAGAAGCTAGTTAAACAAGCCAATATCATATCTGAACGAAAATGATTGAATTATTAAACCATTCTGCTTTCAGCAGGAGTGTGTCAAAGAAAGGAAAAGGAACATAGGAAATGGACCTACCTTTGATACAGAGATGCTTTATGTACTTCTGATGGTACACTTGCAAAGATAAAAACTATTGCACAATAAATACGGTATTTTATTAATATTTTTAACAATCTTAAGATTTGCGCTTCATTGCAAGCGCATAAAACATTAACAAAAAAAACTATCATTATTATAATAATAAAAAAACGTATACAGTTAATATTTTTATAATTTAATCAGTGCATGTTTGTCCTAATCAGTGCATGTGCTTATTTAAATGCATGTTGTGTTGCTTTACATTTTTGTGCAACAACTATGGTGAAGGTGTATAGTGGGTTTTGCATGCTGGTTTAATTTGTGTCCTGACGAAGAGACGGATACGTCTTGAAACCGGTAGACAAAGGAAAGTCGGTAAGTGGTTATATACAAATATTTTATAACATTTAGTTAAATGTTTGACCATAAATTTAATGCTTTAAATATTAATAGGGTAACATACAAATGAATATTACTGTTATTTGTACACTTACTGGAATGTGGTAACATAGATGAAATGATCTGTAAATAATAATAATCGATTTCTCAAAATATTAGTTCTGTATCTAGATAATTGGGTTCAAAAAAACCTTTTTTTTGTAACCCTGAAAAGTTATACTCATACACAGAAAACAAACAATATATATTTTTATCGAATATTTTACTATTTTAAAAATTTGACGCAGTTCAGCAAGTTAAAACACCTATTTCCTTGTAGTCGGTGGGAGTAGGTAAATGCTTCAAAGGGCGCTACGTAATTGCCATATTGATGTACCTTAGCGTATTTTGACTAGGGTGTAAATCGAAAACCAAAGAAAAATCAATATCTCTTGGATTACAATATCTACAGTTAGCAAAGTATTGATAAATAAGTGGTAACTGAAATATTTTAAACCTGTAAACAAAACCAAGAATTTTTTTTACATTAATAAAGAAATTAAAACAATTTTGAATAAAACTAAACGACAAACAAAAAAAAATACATTTATTATTTTTTATAACTATTCCTTAGGTAAATAAAAATGCATGAAAATGTATATACTGATTTAAATAAGTTGATAAAGATAAATCATTTGTACTTATAAATCATAAATAAAATCAAGAAAAAAAATACAAATAAAAAAATTAAAACAAATTTAAATAACACCAAACGACAATCAAAATATATCACATATATTATTATTTCAAACTACTACTTAGTGAAATAGTATTCTATTACATACAACTTTTACTTAAAGGATCGATTACAATCGCCAAAAACTTCTAAGTTTTCACTTCGACTCAATTTTTTAATGTTTTTTCTCATTTCACCCGCTTTTTTCCTCCTTTCTTTCTTAAGAAATTAGTTTGGGCTGCAGCGGGGCAGAATTTGCGAATACGCTCCCCGCGCCCACTTCGACTAGGGGCAAAGGAAGAGTAAAGGGGTAGATTTCCTCTTCGACCCCCACCCAACCCCTCCCCGTGAATGTCACTCTCTATCCCCTTCACTTCAAAACTGAACTGTTCCACTTTAATGGATCAGCATGTAGTTTGTAGAATGGACCTGCTACATAGGTACTTCTATATATATCTGCTATGTACCAACTTGTATAATACATAGCTGTACATATATTGGGCACGAGGCCCGTATTGATTTTACAATGAAATTGGACCGTTAAATGTACATTCATCTCAACATCTCACGCTTGTCTTGCCTATATATCACGCTCTGTCAACATTCTTATAGTCCTGAAATATTTTCTTCAGAGTCCGGGATTGTGTTATGCGTATGTATTCAATATTCGACCGCACTAATAAAACACGATTTCCACCGACAACTTTTCAACTAAATAAGGCTTAGCTGACCACTTTCAGCAAAACCAACCACCAACCCTTCGGTTAAAGGCGCCAAACCACAGTCTTGGTGTTTGAATAATAATAACACCTTTCAACTAGTCAGACAGTCAGCGCTTTGCCTACGAAACAAGAGGCGTTTAGTTCAATTCCCGAAATGGTTGTCACGAAATATTTATTCAAAAAGGGATTCTTGCGCTACAATATTTCATAGTCCCTCGACTGGTACCTGGAGCGCAAGACTGACCATCTCAGCTCCATGAAAAAAATATCGTGTACTGATGCAATGTCCTATGACCCATTACATGTGGAAACGAAATGATGATGTTGATTGATATGAATATCCATTTAAAAAATAATTTAGTAACTAACACTAAATATTATTAAATATTTGTATTTAACCACTTACTGACTTTTCTATGTCTATCGGTTTCGAGACGTACCCGTCTCTTCGTCAAGAAATCAATTAAACCAACATGCAAAACCTACTATACACCTTCACCATAATTGTTGCACAAAAATACTGTTAGTAAAAATAATGTTACTGCTTTGTTTGACCACAAAGTTAATGCTTTAAATATCAATAATAAGTTACCAACAGTTACCTTATCCGGCCGTACAGTGTATCTTTTTAAAGGCAGTGATTTTTTTTTCAGCAAAAACTATTTAAATTCATTCAACTACAGAAATCTGAATTAACGACATGCGACACAAAACAGATGTATGATAAAAGTGTTGAAAAGGCTATCACCCACATCAATAAAGCTTTCTGCTATTTTACTATCCAAAAGTAAACAGATGACGATTTGAAGAAATGTAGACTTTAAAATATAGACATAATGGCGAATGTTGCTAAGTACGTAAGGTGGCTACTTAAAAGCGTATACCAGCGACAGATGACAAATTATCAGCCCTGTAAATGGCTAGACTTCCATATTCCCTTCTGAAAAATGTTTCAATAAATTTGGAATTGGGATTACTTTGGAAAATAATTACTTTATATTCTGTAGAAATGTGGTAGTTCGAGAATAAAGATATAAAAAAATATGTGAATCCGTCGTAAAACTCCGGGTAATATGAAATATCTTAAAAATTAATAACAAAACGAATGCATGTAATATATTATGTAAAGTATAGACTACTTTAAATTGATTTAAGATCACTTTGTTGATCCGGAACATAAAAAGAAAATTTCCCACACTCACAACATTAGATTAAAAACTAAGGGTTCCCTAGTCGTTCCCCGAATTACAAACTACTTCGGAGAACAAACATTAAATTGCGTTATTCCAAGATTGTTCGGAATCTCCCTATAACCATTCTTCGCACGAAAGATCTTCAAATGTAAAAAACATCCCCTATAACTTCTGCAAAAACGCCGTCAAATAGCCGATATAATTTATCTATTAAAAATTGCCTCTGGTTTGATTGATTGTCTTGAACTACTATGCAAACTTTCTCTTTGTTCTTTCCAAGTTCTAAGGAATAACATTTTTCTTCATAAACCTATTATATAACCTGTTTTATCTAATTATAGGCAAAATTCATATTTATGGCGAACTTTTAATAATTTAAATGTAATAACAAAATTATTTAATATATATTTATTTGCAAATAATCATAATGACGTGCGGCGTTTGCTTTTGAAATAATTCGTCGTATTTTTTCTTTTCTATTGGATGTACATTAGATTACTGTTCATTTTATGTTCGAGAATCTTTTTTAACCTACTGTGATGCTACTTGTGAAAACCTGTAATTGGCTAATTTGTGTTTGTTTTGTTTTATATATAAGATAAATACAGCTGCTGGTTATCCCAATAAAAAATAAAAATAATGAAAAAAGAGTAAAAAACCTATTTTTAACCTTATAATAAATTTTTATAATCAAATTATTGAAATATCAAATGTATGTCTGTAAAACAACCCCTTTTAAAAATTGTGTCTCACCGAAAAGTCTCAAGACTTGATGGTAACTAAAATTATAACATGTAACTGAAATTTGTTTTCAGAGGTGATTTGAATTAATATTCTTGCATTGGTCGATTCAGAGTGTTTATTTCGTACAGGTACTAGTAATTTTTGATATTTTAATATTCGTAAGGCTAATCATCTTACCTTTATATAACGGATGATCAATATACCCTACACTTAGTATACTAATGCAGTGCCCTATGCACCACCGAGTACGTTTAAGGGTATAATGATGACATATATATTTTTCTTATTAAGTTGTTAATTTGTAATATGCTGGAACCTTTTTACATGGGGAATACGTTACAAACGGTACCGTGTAAAAAAAAATATTTGAAAAATATCAATTTCTCCTTGTATAAAAATCGAATCGGGATTAAAAAAAATAAATCATTTACTATTTATTGTCCTTAACTTTTTTCTTAAATGAAACATGACGTTAACATACCTTAAAAAAACATTACAAGGATTATTTACGTATCTGTCATATTTCTATTATACTCAAAGTAAAAAAATCCGTTCCAGTGTAGTTACGTATATCATAGTTTTTATTCTGCTTTTGTACATGGCCGTCGAATGTAGGTAAATGTTTACATACGCCATAAATGAATGTTGTTACATAATTGTTAGTGACTAACCGAAGTTTCGGTCACGGTTTTAGTTTCAGCCAGTTTCGGCTTCGATTTCAGTTTCGGTGAACAATTGGCCGAAACTTCGGCTCAGCCGAAACGTGTGGTCTAGATGTGTCGGATTACGTTCGGCTGTACTCAGATGCATCTTGTAGTTTGTGACTCGGCCGCGTGACCTGTGACCAGCTTTAGTTTATTTCGGCTTTAATTAATAATAAGGAATTTATGCTCAAACGTTATAAAAAACTCTTATTTTAGGCAAATCGACTGAAAATCTTGTTTCGGCCTGTCACTGATAATTGTCCCTTAATAAGTTTTTATGAAAACTGTGAATATTATGTGAATTTGGTGTAGTACGTTTTTTTTTCGTAAGAAAATACAGGATGACTGGATTTAAACCCGCCATAGCAAATTCGCATATGAAGGAGGTCATTTGATAATTATTGGACCTTACTTTCCTAAACTAAAGTTACGTAAATAGTTCGGAAGATATGTAAATTTTTATACTTTGAAGTTTTTCAAAAATTTGACCTTCAAGCATTTAGAACTTTTTTATTTCATTATTTAGAATTTTTTTCAAATTATTTTTTGGTAGTTATAAACATTTGTGATTAAAATACGTCGGAATTCTCCTCAAACTATGGCTAAAGAATAAGATATGACGCTTTTAAAAAAAAGGTGACGAACTAGAGAACCAACTAAAAGTAGAATAAATTATTGAATCAACGTAGTTTTTTAAAAATTTGTGTTTGATCGTAAGGTTTTTTTTAAGTATTTTTTTTTTAATGCGTAATATCTTATTTTTTAACCCTAGTTTGAGGGAAGTTCCGACGTATTTTAATCACAAATGTTTATGACTACCAACAAATAATTAAAACATACTTAACTAATGAAAAAACTTATAGTTCTAAATGCCTAGAGGTCGAATTTCGGAAAAATCTCAAAAGAGTATAAAAATTGACAAATCTCCCACACTATAAAACTTTAGCTAGGGAAAGTGAGATCCAATAATAATAAATTTACCTCCTCTATACGCCAATTTGCTATGGCGGGTTCAGTTCTAGTCACCCTGGATATTAAAACTAATAAACGCTGTTCTGCAGCCCAGACAGGGAAACAGTAGAGAAATATCACATACCTGTACTTGTAAAAATATGTTAAATGTATTTAGAAAAATTAATTGTATTATATTTAAAAAACCAATATGTATATTCTGGCGAAATATTTTCATTCATAACTTTTAAAATAGAATTGATGAAAAATATGTCCCTACAAAAACGCAACATGTTTGGCCTTGACAATAACCGTGTCGTCGAGATTCGTGATGATATTCTATTAAAATTTAAATGTTCACAAACAAAGTTTAAAATTTAACTGAATCGTGACGTACAAGGGTTTTCGCGGGAATTTTAAATGTTAAATTAAAAAATATTTTTCATGTTACTAATAAGTAAAAAAGTTTTTTTTACCCTACAGTATTTCATAGACCTTTTTAACACTTTGAGTGCCGGCCAAATACACTTAAATTTACCCTGTGCCGGGCCCATTTTTGTGAAATTTCATGCTTGGTGAAAGGCTTCTTAAAAGTGTAACAATCATAAAAATACTGGGTTAAATAAATTGAATCTTCTCATATTTATTTGAAACAATTAAATAAGTCATTTTTGTATGATAGTTTTGCCAACATTGGCCTTTTCTTTATGGAAAGGCACATTGCAATGTTCGCACATATACAGGGTCTCACTCCTTTTTTGTGATTTGTATCCCGGAGCCGTGTAAACGGGTGATTAAAATAACCACGCGTGTGTTCCGGTCCTGTGTTTTCACGTGGTTTAGCAGCAGCGAAAAAGTAATAATAAAAGTCACTAGATGTCAATAAAATGCAGTTTTTTAATCACGTGTTTACACGGCTCCAGGATACAAAGTGTTAAATTTAAAATTACAAATAAAAATATCGTAATATTTCTCTGTCATAGTTTAAGTTGAGCACGTGAACGATACATAGGCGGCAGGGATTTGAATGTGAAAGTTGAAATTACGAGTGATATTTAAGTTTATAACGAGCTGTCATTATGGAAATCTGCCGGGACCATTTTCTCTCTTTACTAACAGTAGTGGCAGACAATAATAGTCTTAATGAATTACGCAGAATTTCCCTCTAATAGTTTAGTTGTTCAAATTAAACAGAAGTTGTCCGCGAAGTGACATTTATAACTCCTAAACGTATACTGGGCGGTTAGGGAGAAGCACTAGTGAAATTACTGTTTTATGCTAGAAAGGTGTAAGCGAGACCTGTGTTGACTGATTTTCCTCCTTGCAAAATTACCCCTATGATCCCAGAATATAGATTGAGTAGAGTTTTTGAAATTTTCTTGTTATGTTAATAATAGCCAGAAAACAATTACGTATTTCGCTTATATTTTTTTTTTAAAACTCTTTATATAAAATAAATGCGTTTGTAGTGTCTAGAGTCGATTACTGTAATGGTATCTACGCAGGTCTACCGATGAAAAAAATGACTCGCCTACAGGCTGTATTAAATGCCGCAGCGAGACTTATTTTTGGAATCTCTTAATTCAGTTATATCACTCCACTACTTAGGGAATTGCACTGGCTTTGTTTTCCACAGAGTGTGGAATACAAACTCTGTTGGCTTATGAATATCTAAGGGAACTCTGCATTCCAGATGAACTAGCTGACAAACGTCTTACGCTTAAATCAGCTACATCTACGTCGAAAGGAAAAGTTATTATACCTCTACGCAAACAGCGCACTAAATTCGGCGAACGTGCATTTGCGGTCGCAGGCCCTACGGCATGGAATGCTCTCCCAGCAGAAATCCGAAACTGTGAGAGTGAAGTGATGTTTCGGAAGAAACTTAAAACCCACTTGTTCTCTTAATCATTTAAATAAATTCTTAGCATGTGGTGGAAAAGTAGTAAGAAAAAGTACATTATTTTTCTTAAATTAAAAAGTTAAAGTTAAAATTAAATTTATATCTTTATAAATTCACTTTGTAAAGCGCCCTTGAGGTATTATATTACGAAAATGGCGCTATATAAGTTATCCATAATAATAATTATTATAAATAGTGGTACAAATTGTATCGTCAGGCGATTGTAAAATAAGAAGTTGGTGTTTTTCAATAATAATTAAATTTAAAATCCACTTTACACTTAAACTACAAAAATATTTGAAAAAAAAGACATTGCTCTCATAATTATAATATTGAGGTTTGTAAAGAAGTAGTCGTTTTGCACAACCAAACGGGTGACAGCTCTAAGCAAAACTGTTCTCCAAGAGTAATTTTTTAGAACTAAATACTTTAAAATGGCCGAAACTACTAAAAAATGATACAAATGTATCGACAGTTATTAGTTACATCAAATGGATTATCATATTAGTGATATATAAGGAATTATACTTCAAGAAACATTTGTAACGTCAGGGGTGCTATTCTGAATCTTCGATATCCCCAAGAGAGTGATAAACTTCACAAACTTCAACAGATGAAAGCATTGAAGGAATATAAATGTTCAAATATGAGCAGAATGGTGAATGTTACACAGATGCCTAGATTTCTATATTATCTGCTCTAAAATGTCCTTCTTCTCTGTTGTAATATGTTAAGATTATTAAGGGATTGTATTTTTTTACATGCGTTTACACTTTGCTTTATATATGGTCACACAGATGAAATAAAGGTAAAATAAATATGAACATGTAAAATCACACATGATAATTTTCATTTAAAACATTATTGCTACCTAGAATAATTAATTAGGTTGAATGGACTAAACTGTATAAGTTTTTGAAACAATTTTATATTTCATTTGACGTTTAATCATTAATGTGGCTACATATGAAGCAAACTATATTTGTATGCATAAAATAAGAGTCCATTTCTTCCTCTCTACCCCCTCGATAAGTTCCACAAAAGCTCCCCAAGGCCGCGATTATAAAGGCTATCTTCATCGGTACATACTAAGACGGTATACTTAACTTCTGTACTATCTCTATCTACCTCGATATGTTCTACCGACTTGTGATCTCACATCAAATGATCGAATCCAACCAATTAATGACCCCGAAAATTTCCGCGTTCCTTGCTTAATTAAAATTTAAAATAGTTCTCATTTATATTTTAAATATGCTTCTGTGATAAAAAGTGACCTCTTCAAAGCGATTTTAAACTCCGAAAAATCCCGATTCAAGCAGAATATTATCTTTTGAACATGATTTTTGTCTGATTATTGACAATTACCAAGACGAAATGCTTAACGATCATCTGTATTTATCTACCGAGCGATTACAAAGCAGGGTCTTTGAAGGTCTCGAAACGTTTGCTCGGGACGATAGTAAAAAAGATAAAAAAATAATTTTACTTTTATTTTTTATAGTGGCAACAATGTAATGCCTAGATGCTCTTATATGTTAAAAGGGCATAATTTAGCTACATTTATGTCAGTAAATCAAGGCGTTTGTTTTCAAAACTGACAGTTGTGTTACTGAATTGACTTATTTCAATCATATTTTTTTAATAGGTTTTTGAGAACAATACTGTCAACCTCAGAACTATAAAAATTTAAAAAAAAATCGTATTTCATGGAAAAATTGCTATGTGAAACAATTTTTTTGACACTTTTAATGCGTAGATATGCGTACCGAGGAGTACTAGACCCGTCGGTACATACAGATGCACCTACCTCAAAACATAAGTATATTTTAAATTTGTTGCAACAGAGAGGGAAAACATTTTTGAGAAGGGAATATAGAAGTCTAGACAGGAAAATTCCTAAAAAATTAATTTTCTTATAAAATTAAATTTTGCTCCCAAGGAAGGAAATCCAGCCTATTTACAAACATTTGGATATACTAAAAACACTTTTTTTGTAGTATAACTTTTTAGTAAAAAAATATTACCGCCGTTTCCTTTTCCACACCCAGTGGTGCATAAGGCACTTCATTTGCTAACCAAATACTGATTTTTTGGATCATCTATTACATAAAGGTATGGTGGCCAGTTCCACGCTTTAGGTGCCGGTCCAGCAACAATCAAATATTGCCGCTTAAACAATCTATAAATTCAATATTTTACGTCCTCCTAGCCAGTAATCCATCCTTAGACTTCAAGAGTAGTAGGCGATCACGTCAACCACTATACAACGAGGTGTACACATTTCCACTCTGTTTTCTATTCCAGGACTTTAACATGAGAGCAGCCATCGAGTTTTGCCTAAATTCGATTTTCTCTTTATTTATCTTACAGTTTTGTATCTCTAGTATCATATGCATGGCGTTGATCGTTAAATTTTACTATAACTTTTTATTTGATTTTTTTAAAAAATTATTCAGTAAATGAAAATAACTACATTATGTTTTATTTGTTACCTTAGAGCAGTGGTTCTTAACCGGTGCTCTGCGGACCACTGGTGCTCCGCGAGCCTGTTGCAAGTGCTCCGCGAAATTATGAAAAAAAAAAAATAATGTTGACTCATTTACTGTGCGAGTTGCAAATATAAAAGCTAGATGGCAGCACCTTTGCAAAGTGAAATTGTGTGCGCTCACCTCACAACACCGGTGAAGAGAACCGTTGCTCGGTTACTAGCTCTTTCTCGCAGGGGATTCCCCTTGCGTTATTGCTTTTATATTGCTTATAGACATAGCCTGTAATCGAATGATCTTTTATGTTTTTTTTTCGATAGTGTTGTGTGTATGCTGTTTTTTTTTTTTTTTTTTTTTTTAATTAAAAACATATTATACATATTCCCAAGGAGTTTTTTTTAAAAAAAACTCATTTAGGGACAAACAGATAACAAATTTATTTAGAGACGTTTTTATATTTAAAACTATAATATTATTTAGAAAAGCAGAAAAATTAAAATTATGATATACTGCAAATTAAAAAGGGTATGAAAAATACTTGAAAATAACAAAATAAACAGAATACTAGGCATGGAAATAAATTCATAATAATGTTTACATTATGCAATCTGGGAAAGAAAATTTAAAAAGTTTAAAAATTACATGTATGTATATATACATACTGAACTAGTACAAATTAAAATATTTTTTTTTAATTAACAAAATATGCGCACACCCAATACAGGTTATTTTTTTTTATCAAAAACGTATTGAAATTATGTATACAAGCTAAAAAAAAGTATTAAAAAAACACAAATAACATTAAAAATTACATATACAAGCAAAAACGGTAAAATATTAAAATGTATATGTTCAAGATGCGCATTCTCTGGATAAACTAACATTATTTATTCAAAGTACTTCTGGAAAAAATAATTCTTCAATTCGCACGTCCTGTTTCTATATTTTGAAATTGGTACTTTAAATTTTTGTGGCAATTTATTAAATTCCTTGAAACCTATGTATTGTAAAGATCTAGTACCAAACTTCGTAGACTTCACAGATCCAATATAAATATTATTTTTTGATCGAGTACTGTACCGATGGATGTCTCTAACGAAAGCGGGCTTTATGTTACTGTGCATTGAGTCGAGAGTAGTATTAATGATAGTGTCAGTTATCTCGAAATAGGAAAGCATGCTAAAAGGCATGATTTTTGTTTCAAAATAAATGTCCCTTACATAAGTATCATACGGTAGGTGAAACACATTTCTGATCGCTCTATTCAGAATAATATGCACCTCAGAAATTTTGCTCTTAGTTGCAAAACCCCAAATACAGCATAGGTATGATAAATGTGAATGGACCATAGAAAAATAGATTGCTCGAAGCAGCAAAACTGGAAGCATTCTCTAAAATCTGTACAGTATTCCCGCTACAGGGACAATCTTTCCCTTCACGTGCTCAACATGTTCATTCCAAGTAAGTTTATAACATAAGTATAGGTATATTTAATTATAAAAAAAAATTACAGCTTTTAACCTCATATTTGTATGATAACTAGGTTTTATATTATCGAAATCAACCAATATGATAATGAAGAAACGTGAAAAACTTAGCAAGTTGGATGAAGAAATGAGAGTAGTTTTATCAAATTTAAGATATAATATCGCTTACATTTGTAAAAACTGACAAGCTTAGGTGTCACATTAAATCATTTTCGCCACAAAAAGCTTCATCGGAGTATTTATGTTTTTATGTATTTTTTAAATAAATGTAGTTTATTACTTGTTATTACTAAAAGTTATCTTTGTATGTTTTTTGAATCTTTAGTTTTGGTTTACCGCGAATTTTCCTTATGATCAAAAGTGTTCCCTGACTTCAAAAAAGTTCAGAACCACCTCCTTAGAATAAGAAAGCTAATTTCTTGATGATTGATTTTTCCATTTTAATTTATGTTGGCTTTGAATAATCATTTTAAATAAATTAACGTCGCATAATATTTTATAACACCGTGCATGTATTATTAATAATTTGGTCAAAGTGGATAATCTACATTTTGCACTTTGAAGCGAGATAATTTCGAAACCCATATATTTGCATATACTTCCATATATAAGCACACGTACTCGCACAGGGGTAGGTTTATGAGTGGAAATATTTAAGGGTAGGTGGTCCATCTCTTACCAAATACCTCGCCAAGTATTCCTTCCCCTGTACTTTCATATCCACCCCTAACAATACCTAGGGCTGTCCATGTCCATGTGTAAGGCTTGTCCTGGCCTGGAGAAGTTTTGCAGCTAGTAGAGGTGTTATGGAGAACAACTATTTAAAAGGGATCCAGAAGTATCTCATATAAATAAACCAAAAATTATATTTATTTTTAAAGAGGGTACTCAGTTTTCTCAGCTTAAAAATAATGTTTTTTGTTTGTATAATTGTTTTTCTTATTACTTGCCAATTCATTTATTTTATTAATGATTAGATTTTAAGCGTAAGACTAATGAGTAATAATGCAGTATATGTAAATAAATATAAGAAAATAAATAAATGACGTTAGTAACATTAAAATGAATTTCGAAATATTTTTAGACAGTCCATAATAAATGTAACCATCTCGGGATTTATATCTTGATTTTATTTTTACATTTTATTTATTGAAAAGTGAGATGATATTTTTAGTACTTATCTGTTTGCACTCTTTTACTATATTACTACTTTTGTGTGATAATTGGATTAAAAAAAGATTTAGCTATCGGATTGAAAATTACCAATTACGTAAACCTACTTGAAATTGATACAAGTGTACTTTAAATGACATATTTTCAGCAAAGGTTCTTCACCATTCTGCAAAGCAAATTTCCATTTTAAATAAAAAATGTATATTTAAAGGCAAAACAAGAAAAAAATAAAATAATTTGAATGTGTAAAATGGTAAAATTAAAAGGATTCCGTCATTAGTGTAAAAGAAACCTATCCTCTCTGAACTTTCTTTCAGTCACACGAAATATATGGTTTAGGCATTTACATTTAATACCTGCGATGTTTTTTTTAAAAATAAAACGCATATGTAAATGTAGGTTTATTGCCTTTAAGTATTTTTTTTGCTACTTACCCAACATTCGATAAATTAAGTCATTTAAATTGCTACCAGTATGACCATGTTTATACATACATATTGTTTATTTGATTATTTCAATTACTCGTATTAATGTTTGTGACGCAAAAAAAATTGAACTGATGAAGGTTATAAATATTGCTTTCTACAACGTAAGCAATATTCTTTTGAGTTTCTTTTTTTATTTAGTTTATTTTTACATTTAAAGGTCTAAAAGGCTGGTTTGAAACAAAACACATAAAAAAATACATATAATGCGTAATTAGAAAAAAAAAGAAAATAGAAAAAAAAACAAACAAGCATTTCTGTCAAACAAATCAATATAATTGCATACCAAATATCTGTTTCTTTGAATGGGTTCCAAATTCCGAAAAACGTGTAATTAGTTATTTCAAAGTTAAGTCTGAACGTTGTGCAGTTTCTAGTAGTGCGATTCGGTTAACAAATTTCGTTCTCATTTAATAATCTGGAGGCCTCCGTGGTGTAGTGGCTAAGACGCTTGACTCACGCATGGACGGTTCTATTCTCAGTGAGAACACAAAAATTAAAAGTGACTTTTCTCAAGCCCGGGTATTTTGTGCCTTTTCCCCAGTAACTGGGCGTCCTCATGTCCGACATCGACAGACTAACGTATGCCAGTTACCTTCTTCGAAGTGCGCGAATTTTACATTCCTTCCTTCCTGTTTTGTTTTCCTTGAAGGGATCGTGTGGAGGGACGAGCGGGCGAAGGCACGAATATGAATACGTAAACATGTAGGTGACTGTAGATGTAGGTAGGTACATTAGGGGCCCCGTCCCCCTCCGACCCCCACCCGCGCCGCCATCCCAGCCCTCGGGGGGCAGCGGTCAACCCCCGAGGGGGGTGGATCCAATTTAAGGGGCTCGCGGAATTTAAATTATTTCACGAAATAGTTTCCCTCAGACGCACAACGGTCAATGACAGCGTTGACGCGAAATTCAAATACCCCGTGCTGTATTTTGTACGCTGTAGTATCCTGTATATATTTGTACGTTGTCCAGGAGGATGAAGAACACACTGTCATTTTACCATGTATACCTTTGTTTTCTTATACTGTATGTATCACAACGTTTAACATTATGATTAATAAAGATACGTAATCATGATTTTTACAGTTCTGTGTGTGAAATAAAAGAAAAAAAAAAATGACGAGGGTTTTTTACTCAATGGCAACTCTCTGGTAATATTCTTAAATTAATTCAATCGAGCGGAGATCGTTCTCGTGTTTGCCTCGTGGCGTACTAGTTAGAGCATTTGCCTTCTATGTTAGAGGTCTCGAGTTCGATTCCCGACAGGGTCGATATGAAATATTTATTTAGGAATTGAATTTTCGCTACAATATTTCATGGCCCCTGGGCCGGATATGAAGCGTGTGATTGATCATCTTGCATTCACTTATCGAGTAATAACGATTCGCTCCGGTTTATTAATGTAGTGCCCTATGTACTTATGGGTGCAGATATGGAAATTATGACTTTCGTTTACCTTGTAAAAATATTTTTTATCTTTGTCCATGTCCAGATGGATGAGTATGCAGTTCTGTCTGATGGCTGCTCTCAGGTAAAATACCCTAAAAATAAAGTCCAGAGGAGATAAGTTTGCCTTGTAATGTAATAATTGACGCATTTACCTACCACGCTTGAGGTCCCGGGTTCGATTCCTGATGACTGTTCTCAGGTAAAATTCTGAATGACGGGATCAAGTGGAGATAAGTTTGCGTCGTCTAATGGTTGGCGCGTTCGTCTACCATTCTTGAGGTTCTGGGTTCGATTTCTGTCAGGGTGTACGTAGAATATTGATTTTTAATTCAACATTTGATACGAAAAATCTAAAAAAAAATAATTAATGTTCATACATTAGGCACTTTTTACAAAAAAAAACTACAAATAAACGAATTTGAGATGAATAAGTCAATCAAATGAATAAAAATTAGTAATTATGTCCCCCTAAAACTATGACAAAATAAATTCAAAGTAAATTGAAATAAAATATTTGAACCAGAGTAATTAGTAATACTGTATTATTATGTCGCCCCCGTGGTGTGGTCGTCATCGCGTTTGCCTACCATGCAAAAGGTCTCCAGTTTGATTCCTGTCATGGTTGACATAAAATATTTATTTTCAAAAAAGGTGTTTTTACACAAGAATACCTTATAGTCCCTGAATTGATACCTGATTTTTTATTACATGAAGGTAGGATGATCAGTCTCAAGCTTCAGGTACCAGCAGGCTATGGAATATTCCAGTGTATAAAAATAAATATTTTTAAATAAATATTTCAAATCAACAATGACGGGAATTGAACCAGAGTCCTCTTGCATCCTAGGCAAATGCGCTGACCATTACACCACGAGGCCGAGGATGTAACAGATGATCTAAATACACCGCATTTGGTTTACCAATGCACTGGGTGCGGAAAGAGAAATGATGATGATGAAATATTTATGATGTGTAAGACTGATTGTCTTACATTTATACAAACAGATGATTAATAACGTACTATTGGGTGCAGAAAAAGGGTACTTTAGTAGTTAAATAAAATAAGGTCAATTTTTAAAATTTAATTACTTACCTACATCAACCCTTTGTTCTCGGAACACAGTTCTAGTAGAGTTTTTAAATTTAAACTTTTTGAATTATGTTATTTACAGCTTAAAGACAATTACGGATTTTTCATGTTTTTATTAAACTCTACGCAAAATTGATCTCCAAGAGTAGTTTTTTGAAACTTGTTATTTCAAAACCACTAAAACTACTAAATAAATTATCAAATATATATTAACATTGATTAGTTACATCAAATGTATCCTCATACAAGATACAATATACGTATATAAATATACAAATTTGGTATTTTACACCTGGAATAATTTGTACCGTCATGTAAAGGGTTAAGGCATCGAATATTAATGATATATTGTCTTATCATCAGAATGTATATATTAGATATGAATATAAATTATCGTTACAAATTATTGCTCTTATGATGTGCATATATCTAAAGAGTAAAAAATGAAATTTTACAAAAGTTAAAAGTAAACGTTTTTTAAAAAAAAAATGTTGGCTCCATTTTTTTCTTGCATTTTACAAAAGTTATACATAAGAAACAAATAAGAGATAAACTATAACATAACCATAAAAAAATCCCACAAACGCATGGCTTTTGTGTGGGTATACATTTTCACATTTTTTTGTCAGTAATAGTGAGAAAATTATAAAAAAAATAAATGCTATTTGTACATTAAAAAAAAGAACTAATTAAATCTGACTTTTTTATCCATAATTTCAGCAAAAAATTTAATCGAAACAAATTAAAATAATTAGTCTCTATCATATGGTCCTTATGAAATTCATTGAACTGTGTCTGCCCAAATATGGATTTATAATCGGGTTGTGGTCCTGTGGCTAGTGTTTCGGACTCACAGACCAAAGGTCTATGGTTCGAATTCCACTCTACCCCAACTTGATTCCATTTTCTAATAGTGAGTTATTTACAACTCGTTGAAAATGGCCCTCAAAATTAAATGTTTGGGTAAATCATAAGAACGCAAATATTTATTTTTATATTAAAAAAAAAAAAAATAATGGGTGCAATCCACACAATTAAAATTCATACAATTCTTTTAACTCGCATGCAGTGGACAGTTATTAAAGATTTATATCAATCTCAGAGTAATAATGCGTGAACCTATAGAGAAGTCCTATCACTATGTTTCATAAAACGCAAGCGATGTTGGTTTGTTGCTTAGCTACAAATTGGTGGCCATTTTATTTTATTTGACAACATAAACATAACGGTTCGATTATACGCTTTTGAATCTGTGCTTGGCTTTGTTTGTAAATAGCTTGTATATTTACGTTATAAAAAATAAAAATCGACCATGGTGAATTGCAGTATGTTTGGTTGCAGCAGTAGAGCAGAGCGCCAAAGATGTTAAAGGAGACAGTTTTTACAAGTAATTGATTTCAAATATTTTCCCTTGATTTAAATTGATTTTTGGCATTTATTGTCCCGAAACGTGTATTATGTTGCTTAAAAACTTTCCTTATGTAAACATTTTTACCTAAGATAGTATATTTTGTCAATTAAGGAGATAAATTTGTGAATTAAAGTATGTTTACTGTTGATAATGGCAGTTGATTACGGGCAATATGTCGGGGCCGCACTAGGCATCCATATAAAGTTCTAGTTTTTATCAAGTAGAGGTCGATTCAAATTTTACTCGAAAAAAGCAACGTTAACCTTGAAATTGCATCTAAAATGACGTGTCCAAATTTCAGGCCGCTACGACTCGCCGTTTCGGAGATGTGACGTACAAACTAACAAACTCAACACAAGACTTTGCTTCCATGGAGTTGGGATTCAAGTCTCAATAAACTAGTGTAACATAAGTATATTGTGAATAAAGTGAATAAATAAATAAAAAAATAAACACACCCATGTAAAACTTGAAAGTTTATAAAATAAATATAGGCGAAATATAGAAAAATAAATTGGAATAAACATGCAATAAAAAATACACAGGTACATATTTAAATGTATTTACAATACAAAATAATATCAATTTGGTAATTGTCGACCTGAGTATGGCCCATCGTTTTTAATACCCAATAGTCATAGAATAGTTTTCCTACGTTTGGGCTCCTCTATAGCTAGGCGCATTATTACTTTGAGGTGTCAATAAATATAAAATTACTTATTGTTTCTAAAGAAAAAAAAACTTATCTTGTTGTCTGTTTTCGACACGGAGGTTTCTAGTGAGGAATGGATTATTTAATGAACTATGTTTTGTATATTAGTAATGATACGATACATAATATATGGCCAAACAGTGAACCTGTTGCCATTAATAATTTCTTTTAGTCTTTTGTAAATGAATGCAATTGATATTTTGAGAAGTGTATTTTTTTATTAACTCAGAGTGAATTTTTGTTAGTAAAAAAATATTTGCGTTCTTATGATTTACCCAATTTTTTTTCGTTAAGTTAAAATTTCAAAATTTTTCAATGATTTTTAAATAACTCAGTATTAGAAAATGTGAATCGGGTTAGGTTAGAGTGGGGTTCGAACCTCGGACTTCTGATCCAAAATTCCTCAAAACTACCCACAGGATCACAATCCGATCTTGAAATTTAAAACTCGTAATATTTTATAAAAAGTAAATTTCCTCTCTAGATTTTCTCTTTAGTTTGATTAAATTTTTAAAAATCGAACAAACGACGTTATTGATTCTATTTCCGAGGGAGTTGATATGCCTACATTTTTTCTATTTTTTTACGTTAATTATTACAAATCTTCATGTTAAGTGTAAAACAGTTCCTGTTTTTTTCGTTAAATTTTTTTTTTCATCGCAACAGCCAAGGAGTAAAATAAAAGCGGTAAATTCCAGCATTGAGGCTTAAGAAAAGTCATTTTTTATGTTCTCACCAGGAATCGAACCCGGAAACTTCTGTGCGTGAGTCAAGCATCTTAACTACTACACCACGGAGGCCACTACAATGAAAAAATAGCACGTTTGTTACTATTAATTTATTATTATATCTAGAATATTCTTAGTTGTTTATTTCATTTACTGGTTTTCTTTGTCAATAACTTCTCAGATGATAAATGCAGTAGATAAATAAAATATGCATACATTTTTCATAGAAAACTCAGATATACTTTGTCATACAACTTAAACGGTTAAATTAAGTAATAAGATTAAAAAAAAGAGTGTATATAGTAGTTCAATGTATTATAAAAACAAATTATATGCTTAGAGGTATTTTCATTATTATTTGCTAATTTAAAGCTGAATTAAATATTGGGAATCCAATTGAATGACTTTTTATATATTTTTAAAATATTTTTTTCTATTAATAAAACATATAATAGATGAATTCCAGGAGAAATAAATAAATATAATTTATTTAAATATATAAACAAAAACACATATGAGACGGTACATAATTTTTTTTTTTTGTGACAATACATATCAGTTAATACAGTCCAAAATAGTAAGAAAATATAATATTAGAAACATAAACACAATATTATACACTATTTAGAGAAAATATTTTAATAACTATCACTATCAAAAAAGATCCAAGTAATATTTTTTAATTGCTAAACTTTTAGATTTACTATTCGACTTTCGGTTTATTTCAAAATTTTTTGTCAAACTTCGCTGAGTGATATTTAGATACATGAAGATTTTTTTAGTTTTGTGTGTTGTAGTTGTGAACATCATGATTAAATGTGTTTTTGAAATTTGTGCGAGCAGAAAAGTTTGTGATATTTGAAATTTGTTTTTCTATGTCGAGTGTTGAGAAGATAAACGTTAGATGTATCAAGAAGTTGAGTGTTGAGAGAAGACACCGTAAAGATAAGTAAAGAAACCGCTTAATTGGGCTGCGGTTTGCGCGCCACTCGGCCCCACCGCGAGAGGAAATCTCGTCTCGGGAGATGCGGTCCCCTCGTGCGTTTTCCACTTCAAAACGGTGCGTGAATTTAGAAAACGCACACCCTCCTTAGCTTGGCCAGGCCGCCCCACGCATGTCCTTCGATCGATCTGCCTAGAACCACTATCCTATCGAGGGACGGAGCTTGCCCCTCGCCGGGCCTCGTCCACACCCCCCCGTTTTGAATATCGACTCGGAGACCCCCTGGCATAGTTGGCGATAATCTAATAACCCACACTGAAAACGTCAGCCGGACGGCCATTGTACGCGTAGATTGGCCGACCTATTTGCCTACCCGAATCAAAATTATATATTATAAGATCACGTACAATGGAAGGGAAATTTGGACTTTTTACATGGCTAACGACGGCGTGCTAACGTAGGCATTTCTGTAATAATATATCGCACGTAATAACACTGTTTTAAATGATCATCTTATTTTTAATATTTGCATATATTGGGCGATTTATTATTTATGGTGAAGATAATAATAATGTATCCGTTATAATAAGTGCATCAATTTACGCAATAGCACATAAAACTTACTAAACTGAGACGATTCAAACATAAATTTATTGCAACATAGGGGTTAACATTTTTGAAAAGGGAATATAGAAATCTAGGCAATGACATTACATTTATGGCCTGTCGTTAGCTAATTTAAGTACCTGATTTTCATATTGTGTAACATTTACCACTTTTCCTATGTTTTATCTTAATAACTTCCTAGGAAGTGAAATCCACCCTTGTCTATAAACAATTGGAAACACTCAATATATTCTTGTTTCTAATTTAATTTACATACCTAGAATCGGGTTGTTGTCCCGTGGCTAGTGTTGCGGATTCACGGATTAGAGTTCCGAGGTTCGAACCGCACTCTGACCCAACTTGATTTCCATTTTCTGATAGTGAGTTATTTACAACTCGTTGAAAATGGCGACCGAAATTGAAATATTCGGGTAAATTATAAAAACGCTGATATTTATTTAAAAAAAAAAAAAAAAGATGACATGTTTTAACTTTATTTGAAATCTTAAATTACGTATCCGTTTATCCGAAGTTTACTGACGTCGTTTAAGCCTTGTAAAATACAGTTACCCTTCTCATTAAATTGTGTGAATAGGTAATGAACTGGTTCACGAAATTCAGCGTATCTTAATCACTTGTTTCATAAAAAGTTCATTATTTTCAAATTTTTATTACCAATTCAGGAAAATAAAGAAATATATTGATTCCATAAAAAAAATATGTCGACGCCACTTGTAGCTAGTTAAAAGAATTGTTTTTATGTAGAAGCGTACTCGTGGTTTTGTTTTTTTAGAGAAATTTAAAAATAAAACGTTAAGGCAAAAATACATTAAATCAAATTTAATGTTTTTTTTAAATGAAATAATGCTGATTTCATCAAAGTGACCATCGTCAATTATATCTCGTTGCTATAAATACACCATTTCATGTTTAAATACCACTCAGTGTATGGCATATGCCCTTCTACGTTGGCACAATTCAATTAATCGAGTTATCAACCTTCGAGGTACACAAATGGTTGACGTAGATAAAATCAATTAATATTATTTGTTTTTAATAATTATGCATTAATGATTCATAAAAGCCCCATATAGATATGGAAAAACGTTTTTATTAAGAGATACATTAGTGTGTAAACGATATATAAATATAAAAAAATAGTTAGGTACTAGAGAAATTCACTTTGTATTATTTTCTTACCATATGACGTGTGATTATCTTGTTATTTCGTATGACAGTTAACGTATCCCTGCTCTTGGGCTGGTATTATAAACGCTTTCGCAAGCATAGAAAATGCCTTTTTAGCGTATATTTATGTTTTAAATACGTGCTAAAGAAGCGTTCTCTACGCTAGCAAAAGCATTCAAAATACCACCCCTGGTTTTGTTCCAGAGTTGATATGTGGTACCTATTTTTGAAGCCTATCGTTTGTTTCTTATGCATGCAATTTTTACTGCTAAAACGTGTAAAAAATATACAAATGTAATTTCCTAAACAAATAGTTTCACCAAACGCAATTAAAACATAACACTGATTATCTTACATTTACCAAATACAATACAAAAATTACAGTAAACGGTATAACTGGCATACTAATACAGGTATTTAATTGAAAAATGATTTGAAAAGGGTTTGTGTAACCATAGCTGCTCATATAAGCGTACAAAAACTTAAAATAGTAACGTCAAACACAAATATATTTTGTGCCTATTCCAAATTTATTTATGATTTTCAGATTTTAAAAATTTTATAAAAACGAAATCCTTTATGTTTAGGATTTCCTTTCAGTGAAGAACTTTTTATTAAAAAAAAATAGTTTTGGTTAAGATATAATTTGGTTTTACTTTAACGAAAGAAAAAAATAGTTTGTGGAATCCATTAAGTTGATAATTTAGTAATTAAATTTTATTAGTTAATAGAAAACAAAAATACAATAGGTGGTCTCATTTTTAATTAAAAATAAATGTTACTGTTAAAGTGCAGTGATTAACGACTTTCGAAAAAAGGAATAGTAAAAACCTTAAAAAATTTGAAATATTGCTGTAAAAATATTTTATAGAAAATAAAGCAATACAACTTACTTGTATTTTGTAATAGGCTCTAGGGTAAAAACGTTTTTAAAAAAATAAGATAAATATAATATTCTAGTAAGACTTCGAAATGGAATTTTCGATTTTCCCTCCTATTTTAAAACATCGCTCCCCTGTTTTTAAGCATTGGTGCAAACGGGCGAAAATATCGAATTTCCCTACCAGAGGAAGGGAGGCGACATCTCGGACAATGTCCATTCTCCTTCGTCCCCTGTTCCTCGGGTGGGGTACGGGGGTTGCCAGTGGAGGCGGGGGTGGGGGATGGCTTCGCAGCCTCAGGACGCGGAGTAGCGAGGGACAATTTTAAAATTTACGCATGATTTTTTATTTTGAAGTAATTTGAAAATATAATGATAAACCGAATATGATTTTTTCGTGAATTATAACTAAAGACTTGCTTTTAATAATCAAATCTGAAAAGAAGCCATATAAGGCTTCTAGGAAAAATCCGAGTGAGTGGTGAAAGTTTTCAATTGTCCACATTTTTTTCCTTGTTCTCTTCCATATTTAAATGTATTTTTGTTACTTTTAATGTCAATAACGAACAACCTAATTTCGAATAATTCTTCTGTAGGTTTGTACTGAACTCCTCCTAAACGGCTGGATCGATTTTGTGAAAAAATGTGTTTATTTGGGTGGGTCCCTGTATGGTTTAAATTTATAATTGGACCCGGTAAGTGACAACGTCTGTCGAGTCCACTAGTATGCTATATATATTATATTATTGATCTGCAGAAAAAATCTTCGGTTGATTTGTGTAAATCTTTTAGCGTATGCATTTTCAAAAAGGAAAATTGAAATGTTTTTAGAGTCCCAAAGAAAACACGCCATTTTCTTCCGCCGGGAAATACTTCGTCTCTCGAGAAGTTAGAGACCCTTGTCTTTGCAGTAATTTATTAATTTTTTACCACTATTACTGCACCATTGATATGTCTAGTCTACGTTAAGATATTTGGGTGAATTTCATTATTAAAATGTATGTTAAAATGTTTGCATTTTTTATGGCAGTACCTTACTTAACCTTGAAATATGATGATAGCTGAACGCAGTGAAATTGGACAGTCACCTGCCCCATAATCGTGTTTTCGATGATTATTCAGGAATGATCCAGGCATTCCAGGGTTGCAATTACAAACACTATCTTCATTGGTACATCCCGAGACGGTATACTTAACTTTACTACTATCTATATCTACCTCGTTATGCTCTACCGACCTGTCGGTACGTGTTTTCATTACGTCATTTTAGACGTCATATGATCAAATTGAATTAATAAGTGTCCTTGAAACTTTCTCCCGCGTTCAATGCTAAATTGAAATTAAAGTATTTTTCTTTCGTATTTTAAATCAGCTTCTGTGATAAAAAGCAGCCACTTCGAAACGATTAACATTTTTAATACATCACAACTAAAGCAAAAAATGCTAGCTTCTACGTGATTTTCTTACAATTGACAGTACTTCAAAATTGAATAATTTCTTTTTCGTATTTTAAGAAAAAAAGTGGCTACTTCGAAACGATAAATTTAAAAAAAAATAGTAATTAAACCAAAAATTGATCGATGGATCGAAATTTTTATCATTTTTAATGTCTAGATATATGTATCGTGGGGTAATTGAGCCCTCGATACATATCGATGTACCCAGCACAAAACTTGAAGATGAAGTGTCGGTAGTGTATAATGTAAAACTATGACGTTATAATGACGGCATGTCACTTTAGTGCGTATATATGCTTGTTCCCTTGGTACATATCGATGTAACTACCCAAAACTTGAAGGTCAGGTTGATAGTGTATCTTCGTAATCTCTCGCGAGGACTTATCCTCAACCATATGCATGACGTCCTTAATTGCCGATTGTAATCGCGCTGCGGCCCAGCCATTTCGATTTTGGCGGTAGATCAAATTCGTTCCCGCGCTTCTGACCCACCGCGGGTGGCTAAGAATGTTTTAAAACACGATTGCGGTGCTTAGAGTTGGTTCAAATTAAATATAAAATATCTAAATATCTAAATAAATACCAAAATAAGTTGGTAAAATAACAAGATTTAAATATCGAGATATACATTATGCATATCGCTAGCCCAAAGAAACAGGGAGATATCTCTGAAGAACCTATTCCCAGATAATCGGACCATGAGGTGTGCGAAGGGTCGAAAGGAATAAAATAAGTAAAATAATATTTTATCAATATTTTGACATAGGTCAACTATCTAACTTCAATATGTTATTATTTGAAAACGTTAATTTATTTAAGTTATCAACATATCTGCATGTTTATCTCAAAATCGGAAATTTCGGGTTTATCTCACTGTTGCTTTGGGTTAGCGATATATCTTAGGTGGAGCATACAACCGGATTTTTTTTAGCCAAGTAAAAATATAATATAATGAAATAAAATTGCGAAAATTGGAATAAAATGTAGAAAATCTAAAATTCAAATAAAGTATCCGATGCCACTCCACGATGTAGTTTGCTGTCATCATGATTTTTTTTTTATCCGCGGACAAAATAAGTTAATAAAATGAACGACGTGTCTTTTTGATGTAGGCTACGAAATTATTAGCCCTTACTCTCTTCACTCGCTTTTCTCAAACAGAATTTAGATATGGAAATAGCGCGCAGCGTCCGAGCCCCCCGTGTTCCCTCAGCCCCCGGCGGGGTCAGGGGGGGCGTGCATGCGTACTGTGTATTGAAATCATCAATATTCCGCCTAGTGTGCGGAGATAAGACAGTGTCCGGCACAATTTGCCCAAAATCCCACTCCCCTCATACCACCCTACCGTGGATACGCACAGCCGCTTCTGACGGCAGGGCTGACGCTGTGCATACATTATTTTATTTAAATTAATTTGTTTACTATTATTCTTAATTACGGCTAAGTAACTCGTTTCATGTTTGGAAATACGATTTTCAAATCAAATTTTAGAGAAGTTTTTATTCTATACAATATAGTACCTATCCCGTTTCTATAAGCATGCGCAAAAATAATTAAAGAATTTAATTAATTAATTGAAAAATTAAAATAATTATTCTTAGGGTGAATCAAATTGTTTTACTGTTTGAATTTGGCCACAAGAACAACATAAAATATTTGACCGATTAAACGCCAGACAAATACAACAGATTTTAGAATAATTTTGGTAAAGAAAAATTGTGTAAATAAGGATAAGTTTTCCAAGAGAATATCATGTAAAACCAAACGTAGACTGGTCTCTCTATCTATTTCACGCAAAATGTCGAATTGGCAGTAAAACATAGTCTAGATATTTACATGCTAAGTTCATATTGTTGTTCATGTGACACTGTACCGTGCGCTAGATATCACGCAGACGGGACTCAAAGGGTTATCATTATCCAACTACGCTTCGTAAACTGTTGCTCAGGTTTACAACAAACGCCGAAGATGGATTTAAACTACCAGGGTAGCATGCCTTTGATAGGTAATATATATTTATTCAAATATTCCTCTAAACTCTGCGAATCTGCACGAAGTATCTAGAGTAAAATGCTTGTAGGTATATTCATTTGTCATGTTACTAGGATAACATGAGACGAAATAAGTATTGCCTCCAAAGTTGTGTGATGGCGCGTAGTGCGGTACACTTGATTTAACCTACATTATTAAATTTAATGCATGCAGTACCTAGTAGCGTAAAAATACACAGAAACAAAAGTGTGATTTAAATGAAAAAAAATAATTTAAAACAAATTCCCTGTTCAGTTAATGTGATCTTATAAAATGTAAAATTTTATTTTAGGTGCAGAATAGTGGTAAAAATATAAAAGATTTTAATTAAAACATTTCCAATATTATTATTTAAAGAATATATGTACTTGATTTTAAATATTTTGTGTGTATGTTACCTTCATTTATATTTATATTTTCATCTTTGTTAAAAACGTTTTGCTATTGTTTTCTTAAGTGTAACTTTTTAATCATATAACGAAATGATATATTTTGTTGCGTTCAAGATGCAATTTAAAATAAATGCAATACATAGAAATCAAATTATGTGTACGAATTGTGAAATTAAATAAAGGTTAAAAGGCCTAAATCTGAGAAATCATTTACAAAAAAAAATATTAAATCCAAAGGCAATTTAAATCTGGAACCGAATTTTTCAAGCAGGAAGGTTTAGTTGTGGAATAGATGTTTATCGTTCATCGCTCTTAAGGAGACTTGAACGAAAATGGCGCTATAAGAAGGAAAAAGAAGCAAAAAAAATCACCCTCCTTTACCCCCGCGGGAAAATAATGTAATGATAATGTTACTTATAAAAATAAGCAATAGCCTATTTTTATTTTTTTTCGCGCAACCGACATGGCTGAGGTTTGATGAAACTGATCCATTATAGTGAAGTTGCTCGGATAATTATATATAAATATGTAAGAGTTGTTTATAAGAATATAACATTTTTTAAATCGTTATTTGACAAGTCGAGACTTCATTGTTATATCTTTATTTATTAGTCAATAAACAAACTGAATATGTTAATATGCGTTAGCAAACAACCAGAAACTCAACAATGTTTGATTATATCCAAATGCTTGCAGACTGGCTGGATGTACAGACATGGGCAGAATGGTGAATGTTACACAGTGTGTAAAGTGGCCACTTAAACCAACCAATGACAAGTCATACGCCCTGTAAAAGCCTGGACTTCCAAATTCCCTTCTCATAAATGTTTTTCCTCTCTGTTGAAATGAATTAAAACCAGAAACTCATTTCTATGTCGTTTACTTCTTTCAGTAATGTGTAATAATGACTTATTTCGGTTAACTCTCACATTGATAATTAAAAAAATAAAAACGTTAAATGCAACCAGACAAATCAAACTACAAAAGGTTGCAAATCAAATTCTATATTGAGTCAAACTACCAGGAAAACATATCAGCGAGAGTTAATGTTTCGTTTCCTTTAGCCAGATCACGCGCGCGGATGAAAAAGTGAAAACTACATAGCAAACGTCAAAGGTAGATGTACTCGTATGTACCAGGGTAACATGCATTCGAAAGTATATATTTAAGGCGAATAAATAAATCATGCACTTGGTTTCTCAACTTGACAAACAAACAACGATCAGCATTATTTTCGAGATAAATTCTTAGGTCTTGGATAATATAAAACAAAGAAATATTGATTCTGAAGCTGTTGATTGTTCAGAGTGAACGGAGACTCAAACTTTTTTTTTCTTTTTTAATTCACGAGGAGAGCGCAAAAAAACCGTATAATATAAAGGTGTTTATACAATAAATATTTATAGATCAATGGATGTTTAAAATAATTATATATTCCAACAAACAACTCATTTTTTCATTAGCGTTAAACATGTCGAATTTCGCGCTAAGAAAAAAGTATTCTCGGGGATTTTTACTGCATTACCTTTTTTTTATCTGCAGCTAAAGCACATCTTATTTTTGAGGAGACTGTGACCTTGTTTTGTTGGAACATCATCATTATCTCTGCTCTGCACCACGATCAGTTGGGGGTAGTGAATTATAACGAAAAAACAGGGAGAATTTATTTAAGTCTTAAATAAATTAAGTAAGAATATCAATACTTCTATTTTTTTAAATATCACGAACATTATTTGGTTTAGCCTAGTACGCTAAATTTTAAAACGCCACAATTATTTTTGCAATAAAAATATTTGCATGTAATAAACTTCGTACACATTTAGTTAGAAGTACAAAGGTACTTAATTTTTTTTTTTTTAACATTTCGCCAGTCTGATGATGGAGGTTAAGGTGAAACCTAGCAAAAATAAAAAATGAGATGTTGTCGAAGTTGGGAATTCCGATAGCAGAAATTAAGTAGAGATTCATCTGTTTTATGGTTTTATTTTCGATATTTTTTAGTTACTTCACCCTACAATTAAATGGTCTAATTTTTACTCGCATAAGAAATCCTTTTTTATATCCAATTTCCCGTAGCGCTGAAATTCCTTATTGTGTAGATTGTATAAGTAAAAAAATATAATAAACCAATTAAAAGTAAAAATAATCTGTATATATTAACAAATTACAAAAGGGATGGAGAATACCTAAAAGAAAGGAATATGGAAGTCTAGGCACTTACAGGGCTTATGACCTGTCAATGGCTGGTTTAAGTGGCTACTTTACACACTGTGTGGCATTCACCATTTTGCCTATGTTTGAACATCCATATTTCTTCAATTCTTCCATTTGTTTATTTAAGTGAAGTTAAAGCGCTGAAACCTTTATTGTTGTGACAGTGTGTAATGTGGCCACTTAAACCAGCCATTGACAGGTCATAAGCCCTGTAGATGCCTAGACTTCTATATTACCTTCTCTTGAATGTTGTTCATCTCTGTTGTAAAATGTTAATATAAACAGCTCCCCAGGGAGTTGAATCCAGTCCTTGTCTACAAAAATTTGGACAAACTCAAAATATTGTTAGTAAAATAAATAACAAGAAAACTAGACATAACAAAAAACAGACCAACGAACAATAGAAACAGAAATATAGATGTTTTTTTATACGACAATGAATTAAATGTATTTTTCATTTTAAAAATACAGTAAAATCTACGGCATCCCTGATTTGCTAGGAGATGCGTGCGATGCGGAAGGGGTTGAGGCTGGTAGAGGAAGAAGGGGTGAGTTTGGCCAAGGGGTGTTTTGGCCAGAGGGGTGTTTGCCTCCCCCACGTTTACGATACCTACCGTCCATTGGAACATTTATTGCCTCGAACAAATAATGCGGAAGATTAAAATTTTACAAGTCTTCTCCGATCCGTCGATGAATAAATAAAGAAGGCCAATGTGCAAAATTAACTGGCCCACGTGATCTGTAAATGAAAACGAAAGTACGCGAAAATGGACTTAAAATCAGTAAGTGGGCCTTTTATAATTCATATTACCAGTTCGACACTGAAACGTGTCTACTTACCCTGTAATATAAAAAAAAACCGCACTTAATCATTAAGCTAAATTAATAATTCAATAATATTTTGAGTATGTCCAAATGTTTGTAGACAAAGCTGGATTTTTCTCCCTAGGGAGTAATATTTATTTGAATTTTATTTTATTCTGGATTTTTACAGCTATTACATAAAAATAAGTAGAAATATTTTAGCAATTCTAGAGCCAATTTAAAAAACCACGGTCAATCTATTAATAAATAAAAAATAAATAAAAAATGCAATGAGATGTGGGTGCATAAAACGTAAAAAGATACATAATTTAAAACGTGAATTTATATCGAAAAGAATTTAGGAGAGAGTTTGGTGAGACGTTTGATTTTTTTTAAATGTATAGTATAGGTATACCTATTTGCAAAACCCTTTTAAAAATATTTTTTTAAGTAATGTTAAGATTTTGATTGTATTTTTGAAAAATTCAGTAAATTTGAATAAATATGATTGAAATTTATTGCAACAGAGAGGGAAAATATTTTTGTTAATGGAATATGGAAGTCAAGGCATGACGTGTCGTTTGATGTTTTCACTTTACTTAAATGTCACTCAATGTGTAAATGACAGGTCATAAGCACTGTAAACGCTTGAATTTCCATATTCGTTTATGAAAATGTTGTGCTCTCTTTTGCAATTAATTTTAATCAAATTGTTCATTTATTTATTCGTTCATCGTCTCGACAATCGATATTTAAAAAAATATATATAGCATAAAAAATAATTAATGATACTTCTAAAAAAGCTTGCTGGACGAAAATTTTAAAAACAATATAAACTTTATCGTTTTGTTATTCGCATCCAAAGCTAAATAAGGCACTACAATAGTACCAAAAGAGCAAGACACCAGCGATAATTTAAGATATACATAAAAGTAAGATGATCAACTTACGCATCATACGCTAGTCCAGGGACTATAAAATATTACTGTGATAAATCACTTATTAAATGAATATTCTAAGACGTCGACCATGATAACTTTTTAGGCCTAGGCCTGGACGTCCAGGTACAGTGGTAAATTACAACACAGAACACCCAGGCTTGAAAAAACTTTTTTTAAACCTTTTTAACATTAAATTCTATACGAGTATATATTATTAACATGTGCAATTAAACATTTATTTTTTGTGTTTTCATCTAGAATCGAACCCGGAACCTTTGATGTGTAGATCGAGTATCTTAGCCACTGCACCATGGAGACCGCCAAGTTTGTAAGTAAACGTACTTACAACTAGACTACGAAGCAAGAAAATTTCCACTCGATTTCCATTTGAACAATTATTGCCTGAAAATAGCCACTGAGTTAAGAACACCATCCCAAAGTTCTTGTTCTATTTCACACGTAATAGTGTATTCTTTATTTTACCCGGACAAGCGTAAATTACTGGACATCCTTATTCCTTTTTTAAAAAACACCCAACCCCTTATTGTAGGTACACACTATTTTATTTGTTTTTAAATTATTTTTTAATTAAAAAATATTCGTGTTTTTATAACTAACCTAAATATTTCAACTTTCGTGGCAATTTTTTTATGGGTTGAAAGTAACTCACTATTAAAAAATGGGAATCGAGTTGATTTATGAAATAAAAAAGAATAGGTACCTACCTAAAAACATGAGTCATCGACCTTGCCTATTCTATGTTATCAAAGCCAATGTGGAATTTTCGTTGTTGTTACAACTAATTATTTTATTTATTGTTATCATTTATAATTATTTATACTTTTACCATTTTTATGATTTTGTAAATGTAGGTACTCGTATGAAAAAAAATACAAGTAATAAATGAAGCGCTCTGTAGTTAAACACCAGCCCTAAGCTTTTTTGTACAGTATTATAAGCTCATATTTTTTATTTATTTTTACACGGCATTTCTGCCATTTACATAAAACGTTATTTAGAAAGTGTTCATGTGCAAATATTACACTACGAAATATTAATACATTACACACACATTTTATACTTGGCGAATTTGGACTAAATGATTACCAATAAAATAACCAAATACATTACACAAATCATAAATATATCATAATGTTATAATACATTGGACACAGTCCCGCGCTTTACCACGTCAATCTTCAGTAACGGTTAGCTTTCGTCATTGTTGCAAAATGCAAAACCCTCGCAAAAAACTTTTACGAGGGGTCAAGGTAAGGAACAACCCCTCACTTCGTTAATGTTTTAAGTACCTCAAAGGGTAAAAAGTTCAAAGTGGTGACCTTTTAGACAATTGTTCTTTCGACCTGAACACGTCAGAAAGATGACCCTCTTTTGAATTGGCGAAAATTGGTAACAAAGTAAAAATATTTCAAACGTTTTGTAATGCTATGATTCAGATCGAAACCGGTTTAATGGTATTGCGAAATCTTAATAGGATTTGAAGCACGTATCAGGTCGAATAAAGGGCTCCTATTTCGCTTGATTTGTAATGCAGCTAGACAATATTTTTTGTAAGACATCAATTATCTTTGCAGACACACATTCAAGGGTTAGATTTCTATAATAAAATATGTAACTGTCAAAAGAAATCGTTATTTTTAATAATAGATACTAGTTGCTGGTATAGTATTTACATACTTGTTTTTTTTTGTGATTCAAGCTAAAATTAATAGCTTATCGACATGTATTTGAATATTTAAAAGTAATTATCTATTAAAATTTAAATATCATTTTATAAAATAGGTGCTTTAGCTTCACATATTTTTTGTTGTTGTTAAAACTCGAGAAGAACTTTAACTATTGAATTGAATTTATTGTATTCTCGTGATAAGGAAGTAAAGTACTACGGTAAATTAAAAACATTTTTTTTTCTCGCATGCGGTAAAAATTGGAGCATTTCATTGTACATTTAAGTAAAAAAATATGTTTTTCAAACATTTGGGTTAGTTAAAAAAAATAAAATATTATAAGTATTTCAGTATATTTCATAAATGGTACATGTTTTTTTAAATCTATATAAAACCACTTTTGTTATTATTATTATTATTAGCACCACAACAGGCCAGGAGGCCCAATTACAGTGGTGAATTACATCACATAACACCCAGGCTTGAGAAATATCACATTGAATTTTTGTATTCTCACCGGGAATCGAACCCGGAACCTTCCGTGTGTGAGTCAAGCGTCTTAACCACTACACCACGGAGACCGCCATTTTATACATTTAGTAAATGTTATAACTGTAACTCTCCAAAAAAAATAACTAACTCTTGTGCTTGGAGAGTGACGTACACTGTTTAAGTTATTTATTTATTAGAATTCATATAATTTTGAATATACGAGTAAATGAGAAAAAAAAACGTACATGATATAAAATGAAAAACAGAAAATAATAATACATTCATACTAATTAAAATTGAAAGCAGTTTTTACACTTGTTCAAAAATTTCTTTAAATTTTTTAAATTTATTTTTTTATATTTCAATAGTTTGATTTGTCTATTAACAAATAATTTTAAAAAAAACCAGTGAACTTCCTCATTAAATAAGAAACATGTTTTTTATTTCGTTTTTAGTGATTTTTAGCATCATTAGGGATGTCTGCTTCGAGACATGACTTTCACTATTTTCATCAACCAGCATGCAAGCATGCAAGTATTCAACATATCACTATTATTTATGAATTTACTGAATAGTGGTAGGACGAATCCATTTATTTACAGTTGCGGATTTCCTCTGTTAGTGAAGCTCTAGAGCTAGATAATTGAATGCCACTGGGATAATATATTTTTAAACCCCTTTTTTCACAAGACTTTGTTTTAAATAATACGTACATCTAATAATACGAGTAAAATTTACATACATACATGTTAATATATATATATTTAAGAGAAAATAAACTAAAAGAAAGAAAAAAAACACTTAGCAATTCACATACATACATGTAAATATGTTTTAACATTTGTAATTCACAATTTGTCGGCCAACTAGACGATGGTCTGTTCTAAGGCTAACAAATTGTAAATTTATTGGTTTGCAATGGAACACAGTAATAATTAAGACATTCACAAGAAAAAATACACTAAGCATCAAGGAGAAATTAGAAATATATTTTATCTTGAATTCACTGCATAGCCTGGAGTATATATTTTTTTGTAGTCCCATGCAGCATTTGATATGGTTTAATTGTTATATATATATCCAAAATTATCCTTTCTTGTATCGTCCATTAGCTCTACATGCCCTAACTATCACTGCATCCATTCAAAAAAATATTTAGCAAATAATGCTTATCTCTCTCTTGCACGGATCTCGAAATTCACCCACCGATTCGATTGTACTAGTTTTACCCTAACATTTAAACATTTTTTTCTTTTAACTCTTATCTCCCTAATGGTTTATTGGGTGCTGCGTTAGTCTTTCTGACGTCCACGTGACCTTGTTTCCTCGACACAGGAGAATAGTTTTCTCCAAACTATCAGAGTTTCCCCTGGAAAAATGCCCAAAGAACCGCAGGATTCTTTTCTCGCTCGTGGATGTTAGTCTTTCTTCTATGTCCAGTTCCTAGAGAATAGATGCATTCGTACGTCTGGCCGTCCACGGAATCCGATAGTAAACTAGTGCAATTTATCTCTAAATTCAATGTTCACATTATACATACAAATGATATATACATGCCAAATATAATTATTACATTAAAAAAAATGGATTTAACAAAAATACTTATGCATAATCAGTTTTGAAAATGCTTTCTTTCTTCTTGTTTTACTGATTAAAATTTTAATGTCAACTCTTAAAAGTCAGATTATGTTTTATTTTTTAAAGTTTTGTAATGTATGACATTCAAACCGACAGAAAATATGAGCAACTTTAATAAACTGCAAGAATTTAAAAAAATATATTTTCTGTTTCAGAAAATAAAGTAAAAGTTAATTAAAACGAATACTGCGCATGAAAAAAGTTCTTTTCTAAAGCGGCGTGTTTGTTTTTATATAAAACCCATGGCTTTCACTATCAATGAGAATTTTGTTTTACTTAAATAACTTTAAATATCCAGAAAAATTACAAAATACACTTTCGACAAATAGTGTATTGCGTCACTAGTTTTATATAGGCGAAATGAGTTTCTTAATACAATTTGATTATTAAAATTGTTTGTTACATTTTGTGATAAGATGTGCAATTTTGTGTCGAATGCAACAGACAGAATGTTTTATCAGTATGACCTTTGTTGCAATATAATCTCCTAATACAATTCGTACAGTTGCAACAATGTTGTACAGTTATTGATGTCATTTCTACTCTCTACGGAACACTAGATAAATATTGTCTGCTTATTTGGTATACTCTCCTGTTACTCGAGTGCGGCTCGCCTGCAACTTTGTTGCCTCCTGAAAACTTGCACGTTGCTACGGAACTTTAGATATTTGTCTCCTTATTTAGTATAATCTCCTGTTATTTGAGTGTGGTACGCATGCAACTATGTTGCTTCATCAACACTTGCACGTTGTTGCAAAATATAAATGAAAAGTCATCTGCTTATTTGGTATAATCTCCTGATACTGGATTAAGGTATGCAAGCAACAATGTTGCCCTCTGAAAACTTGTATGTTGCTACGGAATATTTGATAAATGTAATCTTCTTATTGAGTATAATCTCCTGTGACTTGTGCAACATGTTTGCAACTATGTTGTGCTAGTACGGCGTTGGTTACATATAATATTTATCACTTGAACTTCTGTTACTCGTAGTGGTATATTGTATGATTTATGTATGCGTATGTTCTGAATGAAATATGGGACAGGCCACTCGACTCGGATGCAGCTGCACCAGACACCTCCTCAGTCATTATTATCTCCTGATATTCGTGTATCAATTTTTTAAAACAATGTAGCGTTTCATGTTATTTATTTTTTACTGACATTTAAAATTATTCTTTTTTTTTCATTAATAAGCCTCTTATAATTTCGCAGAAATTATTGTTGTCAATAATATTCCGGTGCCTTCCAACATACCCGTCAGAAAAGTTGCTCCAATACATGAAGGTACTGAATATGAGACAACAGTACCTAAACGAAACACTTACACACTTCTGGTCGAAGAATAAGGAGAGGTCATATCAGGTTTTCCCAGAGCATGAATTATTTCATACCCAAAACCCGTATGACTTTTGCTTAAAGGGATCTCTCATTTATCGCACCAAGAGTGTTCAATATTTTGGAAGATCGTATTAAGCTCTCAAGGAAAAAAAAATATTTTTAAGAAAGGAGTTAAGGACTGGATTTTCCTTAGTGGGAGGGATTTGAGTAGGAAACTCCTTGATGATTTTCCGAATGTTTGAGTTTACTGGTAATCATATTAATGTCCCATATATATTTAAAAAAAAAATTGTTTCTGATTCTCTATTTGTGGTTATATACTCATGTGTCTGTGTCAACTAATTGCTCGTCCCTCAGGAACTTTAGTCTCATGGAATTGGGACTTATGTCTCAAAAAATGTACAATAAACTTATGTATATGAATAAATAAATAAAAAAATAAATAATAATTATGTACATAGTTTTCTCTTACATTTTAAGAGTCTTATAGTGCGTATGACATTGTATCGACCCATCACTAGAATCAAACGTTTCTAGAAAATATTTCATTTTCTTCCCTTAATTATACGATCTAAAATTGCGATAAAAAGCCCATCAAGAATTTTTAGAGTATGGAGGTGAATCTGGTAAGGGCTTTAAGAAAGCTACAATTTATTAATCAATCTAATCTCTTTCATCAATATGAAACGGGTGTGGTCCCGCGGTAGTGTCGCGATCAGAGACTCAAATCCCGCTGTCCGACTGTACCACAATATGTTACTCATTTTCCATCACAGTAATTTTTCACGACTAGGACCCAAAATAAGTATGAAAATAAGGACGTAAACATATTTTTTAAATAAAAAAATATATAAATGGGATTAGAACTAATGGAGAATATGACCATATAATTTTAAATCTTAATATAGGTTAAAAGCGTTTAATATGACATTAGTCTTAACAAATTACATTTCCCATTTGTCATATTTTTCTCTTTCACTTATTATTGAAACAAATCACTATCTATTGAAAGAGACTGTTTGAAATATTTTAAATATACGTAAGACGCTTGCTTCTAGCATAAGAGTTGCGAGTTTGATTTTCTATGAAATCACAATAATTGAACGTCATTTTTCTCATACCTGGGCTTTTCGCGAATCTTTTGCTGTAATAAGCCTTTTGGATTGCAAAAACTAAACAAATATATGTTTAAATCGATCAATTTGGTGGATTTTACTACCTTCCAAATACCACAGTCTCTTAAGAAATTAGGTCTTAAATCACAGTCTTACATCTAACCAAGTTAAAAAAAAAAATATTGTGCATAAAGAGTAATAATTTAGACGTTTTCTTGATATAAGAATAAAAATCTTGGATACAGAATCTAACATACATAATGTAACATATTTAATCAAATTAAATGAGAAAAAAATAGAGTAGTTAAAAAAAAAATGCTTAAATGCTTGAAATGCTTTTAATTTTCATTCCACTCACGAATTTATAATGCATTTTTCTTCCATAATCCATAATACACATCCATATATCTAACTACAGTTTTTGCATAACAACCAATCCTTATCTCAAATGCCTTTATGTATCATGTGTCGTATAAACAGAAAGATTTTATGTCTGTAAAACGAGGCAGAGATGTTATAAAAATAACCCAGCGAATCACGATTTTAATTTGTATCACAAGATACGTGCAGCTATCATTTATAATATACTCAAGAAAGATATATTTTGCTTGACCCTAAGTAAGTTCAATAATAGGTACTATGATTTAATTTTTGATTTCAGATTTTTTTTTTTCCATTATATGCATTTTGCTATGGTAACTTTATTCATACAAAATTCTTGTAAAATGAATAATTTATTAAGGAAATAAATGACGAGTGATTCTTAAGTTCAAAAATTTGGAAGAACCAGCAACCAGTTTCGTCGTTTTTATGAGATCCTTGAGAATTTGATCAGTACAACCTTCTTCTATAATAAATTGCAATGAACTTCTGACAACAATTTTCACTGACAAACTAGAATATTTTTAACGAATAATGACTTATTTTACATATGCCTGTAAATGCATGGACATAGTTTCTTGTTGTAATGAAGAGATATGCTCGAGTGCAAGTGACATTACTTTATGTGTTTCAACAATGTCAGCGGGTTCGAAATGGATATACATTTGCAAATTATCGGCATACAAATGGTACGAACAATACAAGTATGTTAATACATTTGCACAATTTGAACTACATATTTCCATAAATATTTAATCTAATTGTTTATACGTTATAGTATAAGCTAATGAATTTTACAAAACATATAAAAAAACGACAATTTAAAATGTTCATTCTGTCATTTAGATCAGTTTTTTATTTATTTATGAATCATATAATACAAAGTATAATACAAATGAATAAAACTCCTAAGGCTGTAATAACGAGGGAAAGCTAAAAACCTCACACCATCACCATAACGGAAAAGTTAAAGATAAATTCTCTAAAAATCATGTTCAACGGTAGATTTGGGGAAATATAAATGTTTGAACATAGGCAAAATGTTGAATTTTACACAGTATGTAAAATGGCCACTTAAACCAGCCAACAACACGTCATATCAAATGCACAGGCTTCCAAATTCCCTTCTCAAAATATTTACCCTCTTGTTGCAACAAATTACGATCTAAAAAACTCCCTAGGGAGGAAATCCGGCCTGTCTGCAAACATTTGGATAGACTGAAAATATGTTGAATAAATGAATTGTTTATAAAACCAAAGCACGTCTGTATTTGAAGCGTGGGTAATAAATGACCAATTTAATTATTTATTCAAAGATTTTCAATGGTCTATTCTCAAACATGAATAAAGACTCAGTTTATGATCTGTTCTAGAACGCCATTTTCTGTATTCTCCTCTTTCCTTTGCGTATTTTCCAATACCTACCCCTCACTCCCCGAATTTCTATTTCCCCATAGAATTGCCAAGGGCGATCGTAAAATGTGTACCCGCTTTTATCTGCACTGGACAGAACTGAAATTTAAATATTGTTGTAACGACCGAGAGACCTCCTTGCTTTTATTGCGTAGATCTACGAGTATATTTTCAGGTTTTCATTGCATCCGCATCAAATTTTAATTGAATTCACGTGTGTTGAAACTACTACACGTTTAACTCAAAAAATTTACATGGCTGAATCGATAAAGCATAAAAAAAAATATCAACAGAGATAGATGATTTTTTCGAGCAGGGTGTATGAAGGTCTGAGCATTTACTGGGCGCTTGAATTATCATTTTCTGTAAAAACTTTATCCGGTGTGTTATGTTCTATCTATGTTTGAACGTCCACATTTCTTTGATTCTTCAATAGGTTAGTTTTGTGAAGTAAAACAATAAAAAAAAATATCTTTATCGGTGATCATATTAGTATTTTACCAAATTGTTTTATGTTCTAGGCCTGAAAATCTTATTCCAAATCTCCGTATTATCGGGGAATGTATAAATCTAATTACATTCAACTTCTGAAAGTTGTGCAGAATTGGAAGTCACAATCACAGGCACAAACGTTAGGAAATATGAATAATGCGTATAAATGTTGCTGCGTTACATTGTGTGATCGCTTGAACCAGCCAAGGACGGGTTGTTAGCCCAGTACAGGTAAACGTCGTTTTGCTCCGGTTCAATTTACGCCGATTTATAATTACGCCGGTTAGTGCCGGCGTGGGATTCCCCGATTCGGCCGACACCAGACAACAGTTGGCGCTGTGATTCTAATAGCAGACACACTTTTACACGTTGTTTTATTCTATTACCGTGTACGCGAGCAGCCTATTGTGTGTGTGATGTTGTTTCCGAGTTAGGTTTTGTTTTGTTTTAAAATAAAATAAAAAAAGTATGATCATATTTTTTATTTTATTATTATTAAAATTAAAATAATTATAGTTTATGCTATTAATGCAAAAAAGGAAGCAACAATAATCAAAGCAAATGAAATTAGATGCCTTTTTTGAAAAAGTGTGAGAATTTATCAAAGATCTGGACACACTAAAAAAATCGTACATTTAGGAGAAATAATGTGCGAGTGTTTTAACCACGCAAATATTTAGTGCATTGATTTTTCATTATAAATGATTGACATTATGTTATTTGAGAAAAAAACAACAAAGTTAACATGGAATGCATGCAGAATATGAAATTAATTGCTAAACTTTTTATTTTTGCATTATTTGTTCATATGCTTATTGTTTTTTGTGTTTATTTTCATTCTCTTTACTTTATTTAACTTTTTTTTCATATCTTTTAAAATTTCACATATTTTTTCTGTAAATTTACTTATTTTATTATTTATGTTTTATTTTTAAAAACGTTAACATGTATGATTTTTATAATTGCCCCATGAGCGATAATGAATAAACGAAAAAAATAAAACAGTCCATATTATTCGCACAGGTCATGATAAAAAAGAATAATGAATTACAATATTTACCCAGTAATAAAATATATAAAATACTAACTAGCAAATTTTCGCTATTCTATTGATAAAAAATATATATCAAAGCGTAGTGAATACAATAGTAATATTAAGTAGCAAAAAAATAACATTAATAAAATTTGCATTCCGTGAAGAGAGAATAAATGTTATAAATTAATTGTTTAAAAACAATATTTTGAGTTGGCCTAAATTTTTCTAGACAAGGACTGGAGTCAACCCCCTAGGGAGCTGTTAATATTATCATATTACAACAGATATAAAGAAAATTTAAAAAAGGAATGTAGAAAGAGAAATTTCCTATAAATAATGAATTTTTTTAAAGAAGCATTAAAAATTACACGTTTTACAAATTGCAAATTAATTGAAATATTACCACTGAAACATTTAAGAATGTTTTTAGCTTTGTTTTACCAGTGAATGCAGTGTTTGTATGTGTGTTCTCGATGGACTCAATAACTATTAGACCGATTTACGTCGAGTTTTCAGCGAAATATACACCTTTGCCACGAGCAAGTTTATAGCTCTTAAAATCTCAAATTTATTAAGTAGAAATAAAAGTTAGGAGCGTAAATGTTTTTTTAATCGCTCACCAGGGTTGCATTCGTTGAGAATGCACAAACCAAAAACATCAAAAGAGGTTTTTTTGTGTATATATATTTTTAAAATGTTTCCAAACATTCGTTTTTTATAGATCTAAATCAGATTATTTTCTTGAATTCCTTATAATTTTTCTTTACGATTAGTACTTAAATTTAACAATAGCAAAGCATTGCCGGGTTCAGCTCGTTGTTTATATATAATACCGTGAAAAATATGCATCGTTATAATGTTCGACAAAGACACCACCTTGAGATGGAAAAATTAACCCTTAAATGGTTTGTGTCTTTGCTAACATCCCTTCTCGATACAGATGTCGCTAGTTGTTGCAAATAAATGTAATATTATTTATATCTAAATAACACATATTGAGTGTTTTAAAAATTAAATGCGCGTTTGAGTACTATATTTTTATATCTAATTATATGCATATTCCTGCAAAAAAACACTTCTTGTCAACAAAGTTGTGGGAAAATATAGAAATTTGCTTATATATCCGCGATAAAAGGGCCATATTAATATGTTAAAAACAGTTACAATTGTAATTAAAACATAACTCATTTTTACAACTTCACTCATTTTGACTGAAAAATAAATGTTCGGTATTTGTTTCAGATCAAAACTGAGCCCAAAGAATACAATTAGTGATAATATGAAAAGTGATAAGGAGTATTAAGGTAAGTTTCATATATTCGATTTGGCAGTGCCAGATTTGCAATTTTTTATGAGTTTTCCTGTTTTACTGCACTCTTCTTGCTTGTAAAAGATCTATGTAAAATAACGTTACTTCTCAAATACCTTTTCGCATTTCTGTGCTCCTGGTATCGTATCGATAATTTTACGAAGATTTTAAGACGAAGACAAACATTTTTAAACTAATCGAGATCGAGAGCGAAATACGGTTTTGATTGCGTTAGAGTGAGTTTCCCCGATAAACTAAATAATGAAAAGGCAAATATGTAGTTCTAAAAGTCAAGCATTAAAAAAATTACACTTGAATCTTTTTTATAGTGATAGTTATTAATATAAGATGTTTAATGAGTTGTCAAATAAGATAAGGGATGCTGGGTCTATCGCATCGTTTCGTGGGATGGCGATGGTTTTTGTCAAAAACAAACATCCATATAAAGAGATAGAGTGTCTTCAGAAAGCGTCTAGATTTTCGATTCAATGCCAAAATACGGCATTTATTGGCAAAAGTTCAAGTAAATACACGCAATACAAAATATAATAAAATAAATCTTTGACATCGAATTGAATATCAAGCAAATAATCATAGCAGCTTCACCAGATACAAATATACTTGTTTTATAGCTATATTTATAATATATATACACTATTATTTATCAAAATAACTATTATAGTACTTCATTGTAATAAAAATAAAGAAACAACAAAAATAAAAAAACTAAAAACATTTATGAACAATCAACAAATATTCACATTTATATAATTATTTAATCTTAATGACTTCCGAGGGGGTGAAATCCAGTTTTTTGTCCTCAAACATTTGGACAAATTCAAATATTGTAATTTATGAACAAGTAAAAAAATTAAAACAATGATAAGAAAAAATCATTATGTAAGGTATTAAAGAATATAATATGACAAAAAAGTTAATAAAATAAAATAAAAATTGACAAATATTTTTCAAAATTTACAACAGTTCAAATTCCAAAAATTAAAAAAAAACTATAAACCTACGTAAAAAAAATATTTCAAAATAATGTATAAATAAAATGAATGCAAAATAGACATTGAATATTGAAGATTAAAGGCAGCATTAAATTCTTATTCTTAGAACCCATCCAACTGACTTCTTCCGATTCCGAGGAGCCACTCTTTAACTTCAGCTAGGAATTTATTTTTGGAAGAATGAGTAATTTCTTGAGGTAGCTTATTAAAACATCGAGATCCCATAAAAATTAAGTGTCTGAGCGAAAATTTTCTTTATTTGAAGACAAAAATACCTTTAGTTATGGCTCTGGTTATTTTGGAGTGTATTTAAACTAGTTCAGGTTTCTTAACATGGTAATCTTTTAACAGGGTCATTAAAAATAACTGTCTCACATTCAAAACATTTAATTACTTTAAAAATGGAATGGTTTTTAGAAAATGATTCGTATAATTGCATTTTGCACTTTAATTAATGAATATAGTATAGATAAAGCGGCTCCACCTCAGACCGTATCCAATCATGCTTTGGCACAGTGCAAAATATACGTTTCGTAGAAGTTTTACTTTCAGAACATTTCTTAATATTTTAAAGCAGTAAATAAGTTTTTTTATCTCACCAGTTAATAGGCAAATGTATGTTTCCCATCTGAGATTTTGGTCAATCGTAATACCCAGATACCGAATTGTTTCGGTATGTCCCACTGATTCATATTTGCATTTACTGTCGTTTCTTATTTCACACTTATGAATCGGTATGTAAACGTCATTTACTGGTTGGCCTGATTTATTTATGGTAAAAGTAAGTTATTTAGTTTTGTTCACATTAAGCGTAAGTAAATTTAAATTAAGCCACGATTTAATCCTTCTCAAAGTATTTTCTGCTTTTTCATATACTTTGATCCAGGTGGTGTTTCTGTAAAGAATAACTGTATCGTCAGTAGTTTATATCTATGTTAAGTTTTTGAAATTATTTTTGTATGTATATTTTTTATTACTCAAGGTATAACTAGGTGTTCAATTTTTTTTTGTACAACTATCTAAATAAATACAATAGGTACATAAATAGTGTGTTTTTTTAAAAAATAACCCTGGAAGTATTAAAAACAAATGTATTACATGTTTTATTAATTGGCGGCCTCCGTGGTGTAGTGGTCAAGACGCTTGACTCATGCACAGAAAGTTCCGGGTTCGATTCTCGGTGAGAACACAAAAATTACAATGTGATTTTTCTCAAGCCTGGGTGTTTTGTGATGTAATTCACCACTGTATTTGGGCCTCCTAGCCTGTTGTGGTGCAAAAATAAAATAAAATTGATGATTTTTAATGTAAAAATAAAAAAAATGTGACAGAGCCCGCTAATAACGCGAACGAAACGTGTGCATGCGTTTGTTTTGTGTGTATACAGTATATGTATGTATGAACACACATAAATATGTATTTAATATGTGTACGTATAGGTGTGTGCGTATGTATATATTGTATATAAAATGAAGGTATTCAATGTATGTGTGAATTTTATCTCAACTGTACAATGTATAAATTCGTAATGTATAATTTATGTAGAAATTAAGTTTACTTGTAAGATTATGATACTCTCCCAAATTTTTTTTTAACAGGTATCAATATATAAATGACAATATTTAATGCTTAAAATACCATTAATTTTACTTTAATAATATCTGAAGATTCATAAATTTATTTATGTACGGACACTGTCCATTTGTACAATTCATAGGGTATTAATATTACAATATAAGAATAGTTACAAACATTAAAAAATAAGAAAGAAGCATTAAAAAAAAGGGACACCAAGACGAGATATGGACCATTTATTTAGTGCTCGTTCAAATAGTTGTAAACTTAAACCAAAAAAGTCCAGAGCTTGTCTTGAGTTAACAATACGACAAAGACGGGTCATTGGAGAATTAAGGCCATAGTTTGTTTTATGATTATCGATAAACAGTACTTCATTGTTTCTTAACCTAGGAGTCGGAATGTGGAAGTTTACTTGTCCCAGTAATAAAAGCACATTGACTATACTATTTAGTATGCCAAACATATATATGGAGTCGATATTAGTTCTACGTTTTTGTAGACTAAAAATAATTAACATTGACTCTATTTCAGCATATGAATAGTTACCTCTCTCAAGTCTAAGCATCCACGCTACTTTTTGAAGGAAACAAAGTTAAACTGACTCAATGAGATTTATGCTATTCACATATAACGAAGACCAGATCACAGAGGCATATTCTAGAAGAAGGTTAACTGTCAAGAAATAAAAAGTTTCGATGGCGCGGACATGAGTAAAATCAGAAGATATTCTGTTAATGAAGCCAAGTAATTTCAGTGATTTTTTAAAATTTTTTTTTATTCATTGGAGATATCAACAGGAATACATGTAAAAAAAATAAAACAAATACAGAGAATAAAACCAATGCCAGATATCCACAGAAATACATTAAATTCACGTACAATACATACTAATGTGTTTGTGTGAGTGTAAGTGAGTGAGAGGGTGGGTGAGTGGGTGATATATTGGAATGAGGGTGGACATGTGTGTAAATATTGCACAAGTGTCAAGTGTCGAAAATATATATAAAATATTAAGAATTAGAGATAAAATAAAACAAAATGAGATAAAATAAGACTTTATTATTGAAACTAGGTATAAGAGAAAAAAGTATGTTTTAAGACGTGCATTTTAAATGTTATTTTTTTTACAATCAAATAGATCAATAAGAGGAAAGTTCAAATTATATTCACGAGCAAAACGTATAAGTGGAGAGTTCTGGGCATAGTTCGTTCGAAATGCTGGCACATGAAATAGAGAGCTCGACGTGTGACGGGTGCGGTAGCCGGGGACATTTAATGATAACTCCGACAAAAGAGCCAAACTATCAATTTATTTACCATATTATCTATATGCTCGCTGTATGTCAGTTTACAGTCCAGAACAACCCCTAAATCTCTGATGGACTTAACTACATCAATTAAAAAAAAATCATGAACATATAATAAATTACCACCAAAATAATTTTTATGCCGTTTGTAGACTATTTTGCCGTACAAAATTGTTTATTGCTGGATTGCTCTTGTAGTGCAATAAGACAGTAGCTACTTTTACGTGAGATTGGGAAGTGAAATGCCCGCAAATAATTATTATATGGTTACAGTATGGAATAATGGGATAGGGTGGTGTTTTTAAAATAAATATTTTATCTGTCGAAAAAATGCCAAAATTAATCATAAAAGTCATTAAAAAAAACCGTCTGCTTTTCAGACTTGGAAATTTAGAGTTCTAGATATAAAACCGTTATTTAAAAATAATTGTTTATTTTAAATCGTAACAAAACGAAACTTAAGTATGAAATGGTGAGCTCCGCAGTGTAGTGATATAGATGCTTGACTCACACGCGGAAGGTTCCGGGTTTGATTCCCGGTGACAACACAAAAATTTATAATATTTATTTCTCTGGCCTGGGTGTTCTGTTATGTAATTCACCACGATAGTTGGGCCTCCTGGCCTGTTGTGGTGTAAATAAGAAAAAAAAATAAACGTAAAACAACTGGTAGCATTTTAATTCCAAAATCAAAATCAACAGAATATCATTTTACTCACTGAGGAATGTTTTTCTTTAATAAAATGAACAAGGAAAATAAAAAGGACAGTCATGATTTTAAAAAATCACTAATGTGTTCAGAATAAACTAAAAACTAAAATCATAACATTTAAAAATATATATTTGTTTATTGAAATTTGAATAATGATTGATAAATAACGTAAGATAATACCAATAAAATATTTAGTGTATTTAAATATATAGTGAAATCCCATGATAAAACTCAAGTTGAGGTCCGGTGGTTTTATTATGTAAAATACAACAATCTGTTGGACAACGTTATAAGCATTTGAATACCAAATCGCAGCCCAGAAATTGACAATTATTTAGTCTTAATAATTTTGGAATTACTTATTGTGAGCTAGTATCTAAAGAAATGTTAATTTGGTTCGCAGTGATGTTGATGTATTCTCTACTAATACTAATTTGTTCGGTAAAGTATTTTTGTTCTAAATGGTAATATTTTATTGATTGATTTTTTTCATTATTTTTATAATTTTTCCCTTTTTATCGTCTATCTTATATTCTTTCTATATCGGTTATTTGCTTATGGTCAGCATGTTTGCCTACCATGCAAGGGGTATCAAATTTGATTCCAGACGTGATTTATATTAAATATTGATGTGAGACTTTTTTTTACACTGTAATATTTTACAGTCTCTGAACAGGAACCTGAAGCGGAAGACTGATCGTCTTACCTTTACGTAACAATTTTTTTTAAATACGCTGCCAATTATATATCAATGCAGTGCCCTATGCACCATTAGGTGCAAAAAGGGAAACGATAATGATTTAGGTAGGCATTATTTTCTGCGTTAAATAGTGTGTTTCCATAATTTATTACGTAAAGGAAATATAATTAGTTTTACGCATCAGACTGTGAGACTCTAAAATTAAGTATTTAAATATTTCATACTGACCTTACTGGGATTTAACTACTATAAAAATATCATTTTTTATTATTTATAGTCTTTATTCAGCAAAATACACATTTTACAATATTAATACATTATAAAACGAAAACAAAGTTTTTAAACATATTTTTTCCCGATTAACTATTAAATAATAGTTTGTCATTGGGTGCTCAGACATTAGTTTTAATTTAGAATCAAATGCAAGAGTACATACGAGTTGTACACATATCAAATAATTTAAAACTTATATAATTTTGTTTTTGATGCTTTGAATAATAAAACATATTATAGAAGATGGAAAAAAAAAATCTCAACAAAACTAGATAAAATGGTTTAAAATATTTTTTCAAAAATTGGGTTAATAGAGAAAAATTAAAAAAAATAAATTAAATTTAAACAAATTACAAGTATAAATAATGGGTGCTCATAAATGTAACCAAAACAAGATAAAAAATAAAATCTTAAATGTGTAAATAAAATAAGAAAGAAATAAAAGAACAGATTAAAAGAAATGTATTAAATGAAAGATAAAAATACTAAGTTTAAGAATGTTTTACAAAAATAATAAATCAGTATGAAAACGCTATGTCTTCTAACCACTTTCGTAATAAAAACAATTTTATTTTTATTGTGACATGAAATATTTTTGGAACAATATAATAGAACATACGCTGTCCAATTTATTTTTAAATGTTGGTACAACTAGGCCATCAACAGATGTAAATCTTGTGAGATAGCTGTGTTCTTATTTATTTTTATACATCTAGCTGAACATCTGTTGGATAATAATTTTTCTCCATAAAATACCCTTAACTGGTAAAATATTAAATTATTTATACATGAATGGAGTATTATGTCTCTGATTGTTTACATAAGTGGGTGGAATCAATTCGACAAGTGCATTTTGAACATTTTGTACGCATGGAACAGACTTTTGAAACAAAATTTTAATCATTGGTTTTAGAATCACTGATTTTTTAAATATCATTTCAAATATATTATGTATTATGAAATGCGATTCTCTTAAGAAATCTTTACCAGAAGATAATGTGAAATTTACAGTATTCATTAAATATTGTTCAATCGCGTCAGAGCAGCCACTGAAACAAAATGTATCCTCTATGTTATGATATCCGGAGACGCAGTCGTATTGTTCTTGCAACAATGTAGTATGCCAACGACATCACTCTACTCGAGAGCGATTGTGTGACCTACACCGAACTAATTTATGATATCCCGGTATGTTGTCCTCGATTCGAAGTTGCAACAATGTTTCAGGTTGCACAGATTCATACGTTACAGATATCCAGCGGACTTCATGTTTTCCTGGTAGAATTGAACAAAATATATACCACAATGTTGTGAGGTGATGTTGAAAGGTCTCTGAAATACAATCATTTTTGCATCGCGTAATTTGTCAAATTTATTTTATTCCTTCGTTTATTAATTAATTAAAAATTACACTCGTTATATAAACCCCAAAAAATATTTTTTAAAACATCCAATGGCACTTTTATTGAAACAATTATTTTTTTAAAGTTTCTGATGCATAAAAAGAAGGCTGTAGCGGTAATGATGTCTAACTAAGTGTATTTTGTTATATTTTTTAGAATTTAATATAAGGTAGTTTTTGTTTGTGTTATCAAATAGTTAATGTACGCCTTTGTTACATAGGTGGAAAATATTCCCTTCTACGAATATTTTCCACCTATGTTGCAAAAAATGTCAAAAACTCCCTAATGATTGAAATCCAGCCTATTTCTGCAAATATTTGGACTTATTAAAAATATCGTTGCTATTTAACGTCCTACTGAGTTTTAAAAATGCAATTCATCGTCACATTCTTATATTCATTTTTCCCATCTTATAAAAATCCTGCATATGTTTGCTATTTCATTACAAATTTATGTAATTATAGTCAAGTCAAATTAAAAAAAAATCTCTTTCAATCACAATTTGAGCATATTGAATATACCTCGCTCTTGTTTATTGTGTTACCCCCTGCCTTTCCCGTTCCATTATTATGAGCTTCCTATTGTACCAGGATATCATGGAATGCATTGGATACTCTTGCCCGATTATGATCACTATTTGATTTTATGACTTTAGTCAGCATAACGTATTGAGTGTGTAGGAGAAATGATAGTGAAAGCGAAGTGAAATATTTTGTGCATTTTAATAATTATTTTTAAATAACATCATGTTGTTTATTTTAACTAACGTAACTACAAGTTTCAAAAATTTTAAATTAATCAAATATTTGGAAAAAACAAACCATTTAAACTAAACGTTTCCTGTAGAGCTAATTATAATTATTATTATAAAATTAAAACAAATAGGTCATTTTATAAAAGTGTTAAAAAAAAAAACCTTCATATTCTACATTCAAATAGGCGGTTAAAGCTCACAAGTCCATTTTAGGGAGCATCTCCACATGTATTCGGCACTTCGGTGATTGTCGCTGCAGCAGAGTACGCTAATCCCGTTTGGCAGGTGTTAGAATACGCCAAACCCGGTGCACACCCTGTAATGGAAATTGCTCCACGCAACATCAGGAGAAATGTAGCAGCAGTCACCGAGACACAAACCCCTTTACGACCACCAAATGGCTCTTTTAAGACTGGAATCGAGAAGGAGTTTCCTCAAAGTCACATCTGACTTAAAGAGTTCTGCAGAAAAATGAAGAGAAGATCTGCATCTGCATCTGCATCTGATCTGAGAGAGAAACTTAGCAATAGTCTCTGGATAATACCATCCGAAAGCACAAACACCGCCCACAGTTTGGACTTCCCAACGTTGAAAGTTCTCAACTGACTAAGGATAGGGGTGACTAAGTGCAAATATAATCAACAGAAGTGGGGTTTTTTGGAGAGAGATGACACGGACTGCGATTCTGAAGAGTTGCAGAATGATCCTCATCTGCTGTGATGTTAACAAATGCAGTTAACTTGTAAAGAGGATGATTTGATAATAGCCACTAGCGATATCTGTCATAGCATATTAGGGTGGCAAGGTCTTAAGTCCAGACCCGATAGACTAAAAACATTTTACAGTAAGGAAAATGGAAATTAAGCCATTTACAGGACTTCATGACCTGTTATCGGCAATATTTTTACAAAATCTCAAAGATCACATGGTCTTAGTATGCATTATAATTACCTCGAGTTTTCAAGCCATCAGTGATTTCTAACGAACTTGTACAAACAATTGAAGGACAAATGTGAAAAGTCCGCCGCGTGACACTTGACGACTTGCACGAAAACTTTCATGAATTTTCTTAAAGTCTCCTTGGTAAAAATTGTGTCGGATTAACTTGTTAACAAGAAGTTGGGTGCTCAGAATGCTCGTCAAAATGAGACATGACCACCGAGCGTGAATTTTTGGATCGTTTTGTACAGAAAGGAGAAGCTTTTCGTGATGAAAGATGAGACGTGAGTATGTTTTTACATCACAGAATCCAAAATACAATTCATTCAATAGTGTTATTCATCTTACCCATTTTTCGAAAAATTCAAAACGACCCATTCAGCCGGCAAAGTTATGGCATCAGTTTTCTGGGACCGTAAGGGGGTCTTTTTGGTTGATTTTATGCCCACGGAAACTACTATTAACGCGAAATCTTACTGCAATACCCTAAAAAAAAATTAAAAGGGCTATACTGAACCGCAGAACGGTAATGCTGACTTGAAGAATGAGCCTGCTGCATGACAACGCCAGGCCTTACACCACGCGAGTAACATAAGAGCTGTTGTCATAGTTTGAATGGGATATTGTCATCCAACTTGGCAGCTTTGGACTATCACCTTTTCCCTAAACTCAGAGTGTTTTTAGGTGGGAAACGTTTTTCCAACGATCGAGAGGTCGAAGAAGCAGTGAAGAAGTACCTGAAATAGCTGGCGGCGGATTACTATGACGGCATACAAAAACTGGTGCTCCAATTACAGAAATGTCTTGATCTCTACGGCAATTGCGTTAAAAATTGTGTAATATATTTGTGAATCATTCTGTGAATTTCAATTCAATTCAAACATTTTTCGATCTTATACATGCTGTAAACATATTTTGTGGATGATCCTCGTAAATTATGCGATTTTTCATGTTTGATAAAAATTTAGCAAAAATCAAGTTGCAGTTAGAAATTTACTCTTTTATTCACTGTATGTTGTACACTAACACTTGCGCATAGTGCAATTTCCGAAGGGTATGAGTGATGACTGACGTCACGACGCGTGACGCCAGCAGCTGTGTAGGCTGCCGAGTAACGGGTAAACCACCTCCCTCGCTTTCCTGCGCTACTGGTAATGGAGACCTGACTCGAGGACAACTTGCGCTTATCTCAAAAGATATTTTTAAAAAATGAGATGGTTTTTTAAAAGAGAACTGTTTATAACATTTCTACACTTGTTTCTAGAAAAATCTCCATCTACATTGATATATGAACAATAAACATATCTCTCTCGATACTACTCGTATCTCGGAAGGAAAACTAATGAGTCAGTGAATTATAATACGGAGTATGATATGCATCAACTTAATATGTATTTATAAATGATGAAATAATATGATTTTCTTTGCTTACGTTTTTATTTTTTTTAGTTTTTGGAATTTAGACTGTTAGTTGCCAATAAAAAAAGTAAATTTTTATTTTTATTTTATTTTATTATTTTTTTTGACACAAAATTTTATATGCTTTATTTTTTTTTTTCTCCTCTTTGTTTTTAATTTTTTAACTTTTTCATAAAAGTTTTAAATATAATTTTTTTTTTCTTTATTTTGATTACAATGTAGTACTATTATAATAAATTATTGTTTTTATTGTGTACAAACATAGTATATGTATTATAAATGTAGCTTTAGAACAGTTATTTTTGTATCTAGTGCAGCTGCTAGGATTATTTTCTTGCAATTCAATTCAATATATAATACTTATTGTACAACATTATTTTAGGTAAGTGTATTTTGTACATACACAAATCTGGATTTCTCCCAAGGGGGAGTAGGTATATATTTTTATTACAATCCCTACAGAGATGAGGTAGAACTTTTTCAAATTCAGGATTATGGATATTCGAGCGTTTACAGGGCTTATGACCATAATCTCCATAATCAATAATTCGAATATCCATAATCCTGAATTTGAAAAAATTCTACCTCATCTCTGTAGGGATATTAATAAAAATACTTATTGTGTTTTATTTTGTGTTGCGTGTATTTACTTTTATTTTTTGCTCATAAACGCCGTATTTTGGCACTGTGCCTGAATGTGTGTATGTATGTGTATGTATGTTTATGAATGCATTGTGAGTGCCCCGACTCAACACGGATTTTTAAGTGTGTCGGGGTAATTTCGAAGGCATGGGTCATTCCTGATTGTGTCCCTATAAACTGTGTCTCTGTTCCTGATACATTTTGATAGTATGCCCCTGGCGAAAAAAGCTATCAAACAGGTTGGCATAAGTTAGGACGTAATATTTTACTACAGTTACTTCAAACAAAGTAATTACTCGTAATTCAAATTAGACCAAAATATTACAAAGACGCAAAAACTTATTAAATGAAAATAAAAATAAATGGTATAAAGAAGTAGATCACTTGCCTAACTTATAACCGAATAACTGGTTAAGCCCTATTTAAGAGGTTTATGTGCTGGTAGGTGGGAACGGAGGGATGTAGAAGGTAGTTAAGTTATTAAAACTACACCACAAAACCCGCAACAATTGAAAAAAAAAATGTTTCTTGATTTATTTCCTGACCTGGCGAGAAACGAACCCGTGACGCTAGTTTCACAGTTAGTCGTCTAACCAACTGCGCCACGGTGCTTGTCATAATGCGCCTGTTACAATGAGTACTAAAAAAAATGCTAATACAAGTTATAAAAAATAATGAATTGAATTTGTCGGCCTCGTCGTGTAATGGTCATTGCGTTTGCCTACCATGCAAGAGGACTCGGGTTCAATTCCTGACATAGTTGATATTAAATATTTATTTTAAAGGGTGCTTTTTCACAAGAATATTTCGTAGTCCCTCGACTGGTATCATCTTGCCTTCATATAACAAAAATGATCAAGATACGCTGCGATTGGCGCATTAATGCAGTGCCCTATGCACCATCAGGTGCGGAAAGGGAATGATGATGGTGATGATGATGAATTGTGTCCACGTAAAAGGCACATACCATGCAAAGAAACAAAATACAAAAACCGGTTTTTTTTTTTAAAAGAAATATTAGCGTTCTTATAATTTACCCAAAAATTAACATTTTGGCGGCCATTTTCAACGAGTTGTAAATAACCTACTATTAGAAAATGGAAATCAAGTTGGGGTAGAGTGGGGTTTGAACGTCGGGTCTCTGGCCCGTGAGTCCGCAACACTAGCCACGGGACTACAACCCGATTCTCTCTATCTAAAATGGTACATATATTTAGCAACGAGGTACATTGGCAATCATTGGATTTTCTGAAAAAAGCATGGTTTTGTTTAAAAACTAAAAAAAGTGGCTTAATAGAGGTTTTCCTAAAGATTTTCGTTGAATTGCTCTAAAAATAAAACAAAATCACGTATACCCTTTAACGCGGACAAAATTCAATTACGGCCTCAACAATATAAGTTGCCCTAGTGAGGCAGGTAATTTAAAAAAAAAAGTTTTTTATTAGTATTAATTTTAATTTTTAAATTTATTTCAAAAGAGAGGGACAATATTTTTGAGAAGGGAATATGGAAGTCTAGGCATTTACAGGGCTTATAACCTGTCACTGGCTGGTTTAAGTGGACACTTTTTCCGTTCTTAAAAATGGTTTCCCTCTCTGTTAAAATAAATTTAAATATGAACAACTCTTTATGGAGGAAATCCAGCCAGTCTGCAAGCATTTGGGCATAATCAAACATTGTTGTATTGATTTGAACTTTTTAAATTTTATTTTTCGTACATTTTACGCATGTTAATGAAATTAATGTACGTAATGATATTATGTCAAAGAAAATATTATAAGAAAGAAATTTAAGGTACTTAAATTGTTTTCCAATAATAGCTTCTTCTCAATGTGACAGACTTATTCAAAGTTTTGATTCTATGGGTGTGAATTCCCGGTGACAACACAAAAAATAATAATTGAGTGTGATTTTTCTCAAGCCTGGGTGTACTGTTTTCTAATTCACCACTATAATTGAGCATCAAGACTGTTGTGGGGCAAAAAAAAATCCCACACAGAACTATATTCTTCTTCCGCCCGGACACAGAGAATACTAAAATTAATTTGCTTTACTTCCTTTCTTACACTTATCCCTATCCTTATTTCCGCTCAATATATTTTGAGGTTGCGTTCTTTTCTTAAATATCGTTTAAACCGTTACTTTGTTGTACGAGTATTATAGATTACTTTAATTTATACTTTATTTACCATATTTAAATCATTACAACGATGATATTTTTGTACTATTTTATTGCGTACATCCAGCTTGATGTGATTATTACAAAAATGGCAGTATATAAATAATCCAAACAATATAACAATAGTAGTAGTATAAATATTCCTTTTATAAGTATTTATTCCATATTCTGAGTACAATTTCTTTTACGCACAATTATACGATCAAATATAATTCCATGTCACGATGTAGCAAGATTAGAGACTTGCGGGTTATTCTTGATTGCTGTTCGCGACTCATATAAATTATATTGTTGGAAATGCTTACTAAATGCTGGGGTTCATTTTAAGAATTTCCAAACCTTTTTAAAAACCAAATACATTAAAAACATTTTACAACACTTTTCTAAGCAGTAAGTTTGCATCCGTTGCGTGGAGCCCACAATACATAACAAACATAGAAAATAGTGAAAATGTTCAACGAAATTTTTTTAAATCCCTAGATTATAAAAACAATAAACGCTTTGTACTTACAGCCAATCTGCCAAACAAAATGGATTTTTTAGCCTTGAAAATAGACGCACTGTATCTTAATTATGCTATTTACATAAATTATTAAATAATAAAGTAGAATCTTTTAACCTACTCTCCAAAATTAATCTTAATGTCCCCTTTCGCGTGACTAGAAATAAGTATTTATTCCATCTGCCAGTCTGTAGCACTAACTATGCAAAACACTCTTTCCTCTATCGTTCTTGCTCTAACTATATTTTTTTTTCCATCTATTGATATATTTTACAAAGCCCTTAATTTAATTAAAAATAAATTAAGACTTATTATTTCTGGCTGCGATACAATCCCACTTACTATTCAATGATACACACTCCTGAACACTTACTTCCACTTAAATACACATAAACACACATCTACACTTACTCTCATACAAATGCACATAAACATAAACTTTTGTAGTAATACAATTTAATAATATGTATGATTTTTATTTAGAAACTTTGCTGGTCTGTCTTTAAACTGTATTTAAAAAGAAAATGTTATCATGTCACTGTCGATTGTTTGTTTCTTTAAAATAAATAAATATATTTGAAAGATATTATTATTTTGTATACTGGTTTATGTTTCTGCATTCATTGGTATGATTTATTTAATAATATTTTTTTGGGATAGATCTTCCGGCTTTTCGTAGATCTCTAAGCGACTAAACAGTGTGGGATGAAATGGGATTAGCATGTTTAGCTCAAAGTTTTTGGTCTTTTGTTTTTTTGAATTTATTGTTTACTATTATTGTTTTGCCCTTGTTTGTCTTTGCTAAATAGTTTTATGTTCTTTTTGTTCTGTTTTTTGCATTTATGTTTTTTCATGTAACTGTTGTAATTGGCTTAAAATAAATATTAGATTTATAAGTTTTAAAAGTTATATCTGTAATTTGGATTGTTATTTTTAATTTATTATTGTTACTATTATATTGTGTGTAATTATTATTATCATAAAACTCGTATATTTCTTGTGTTTGATTTTTTTTTGATATTGTATCAAATATAATTATTTTTATTTACTTAATACTTTGTTCTTATTAATTATAATGGGTTAACACTGGCACAGCCTAAAAAGTCATAATATGAAGGTGAATAATTTTATAAATGTAATTTAAATTGAATTAATAAATAAATACCACAGAGAATATAAAGTAAGAATAAAAATGACTATTCATTTATGAATGCAAATATCGTAACACGCTTTGTAATTTGCCTGACTACAGAATACGCTGGCGCTGATATTTTTTGGATCCATACTCGGGTGGAACAAAACAGACGGACTTTGTGTGAAATTCAACCAGAAACCTGGACAAAAGAGTGAGCCGATGATGTATGACGTTTATTATTTTTTTAAACATCAAAGTGAAAGAGGTCTAAAAAGTTGCATTATGGATCAAATTGAACGTGATAATTATTTAAAAAAATATTCCATACTACTTTTGGCCCTCAAACTACCGAAATGCAAAAAAATTACACTCCGCGGAACTGATTCCGTTGAGCGCCTGGTTAATATAAACGAAAACAATGGCTCATTAAAACGGTTGCTACTCATTTATTACGAAAGAAAGAGCAACTCACGCTCTTTGATGCTTATTTAATATAATTTAATGAACATTATAAAATTTAATTAGGTTGATTTTCTTACTTAAATACGAAATGACAGCCGATTTAGCTCAAAAAAATCGACTTTTTCGAAAACTTCAAGCTCTGGTTAAGGGCCAAAAGTAGTGTGGAATATTTTTTTTGACATTTTTCGCATTTCGAATAATCTAAAAGGCAACTTTTAAGACCCATTTCATTTCAAAAATCAGAAAAAAAAATTATCGGTCCACCCTACTACCAAGTGTTTTCGACGCAATGGCTTATATTGAAAAATCCTGAAAATAGCAATCTAACGGAAATGAGTGTTTTACTTAAAATTTCTTTTACCTATAATACCCAATAACAGGTCGTAAGCCCTGCAGATGGCTAGACTTCTATATTTCCTTTTCTTGAATTTTCTTCATCTCTGTTGATTTTTTTTAATTTTCTTCAAATCAAATTTATTATTTATTATTTTAACAATCAAAGCATAAAGGTCGTGCGCTACTCCGAAGCCAGGACAACTGCTTGTTGAATGTACTCGCCATAGTGATTCCTAGGAAAATATGACCCGAGTGGTTTCCCCTCTGTTCTTAGGTGGATTATTCTGTCGGGGTTACCTTTGCTTAGCTGATTGGTTCTAGTTTGGAGGCGCAAGAAACTCGTCTTTCATCCTTTCGGTATCTGCTGTGATCACACCGCTACGAGTGCGACCGTATTACCCGGGATTTGCGACGGTGACGCTAACGAGTTGGACTGGTCAGTAGTGTTGCCGGTGGAATGCAACTGGGCATTCGTATCATTTAATAGGATCACACCCTCCAGCAAGATGTGATTCACTGCAACCCTACTGACGGTTCAAACTCTAATATTAGTCCCGGACTAGCAGGTGAGAAAATTTACAGTAATTTTTCATACGCTTGCACGTTGGCTGTACTGCCAGACGCATGCGCTTCAAAGAATCTGCGAAGAAATGAAGGTTTGAATGTGAAGATTTCAGAAAATGCCAGAGGCATTGGGACAAAAATGAGATATTATATTGCACTCCTCCGTCAAGAGCGCCATAATTATAAATGCGTCAAACTGAGAAAAATAACTTTGAAGATTATGTATGACATTCGCAAGTTTTGACCACAGATCAACATGAAATAATGTACTTAATATGAAATAGGAACAAAATTATAATTCAATCGTTTCGTTACAAAATTTAACATGTAGGTCTTATAAATATGTATCTAATAATTTGAGTATCGAATTACATTATGTTTTATAAATACATGTAAACAAAAATTAAATGTCACATAAAAGTAGAGAGATTCAAAATTAAATCCTTAAAAGAATTAAAACACGTTTTTCATGTTAAGAATTACGCTTCATAGAAAAAACATGTGTTCTAAAAAGTCGCCGCTCTCCAATACGAACATGTTCAACAACAAACTCCATTAAAAACCTTATTCCTATTTATATATTCCCAGTATTCCGATGAAAAGAATATGTTTTTTCCTCGATAGTAGGTAACAAGTAAAGGATTTGGCGGGACGCGCACCGCGCGCTGGCGCCTCTTGCCGTTGAACACGATAGTTACCCTGGTTGTTTTATGTTACCCCGGTATCAAAATAAATACGTTTTGAGAAAATGGGCGGAGAAGAAAAATGGGCGTGGAATTAGCATAAGTAATAACAAGAGTGAACTGCCGGGGCGGGGGGGGGGGAGTGTGTGACGAGCTTTAACTTAACTCTCCCAGGTATGCTACCCTGGTAGCTGACACTATTTTGTCGGTGATTTTCACTTACGCCAGAAGAAACTTACTTGTCTTTTCACAGATAATCGAGCCTTATAATATAAAATAAACTGATAATTATCTATATGAGACCAAAGTTTATTGATAATTTAGGGAAAAAAAGTACAATTTTCACACTATAAAATTTGATTTAAAACTGTTTTCATTAAATTTAAATATTTTCCATCCAAAAATTTTTTTTTTGATTATTAGTAAGTCCATTAAAATAATAGATAAACTTTGTTCATGTGTGTGTGACAGAATATTTTCAAATGAAATATTCTTGTGTGCTTACTAAGTAAAAAAAATGTAGGTCTACTTGGTTTTCCGACAGGCCAAATACATTAATAAAGGGTTATTGAACATTCAAATCTACAGTACTTCTGCTAAATTTTACGTTTTTCTTCTTCTTATTAATCTTGAAAAATCGGTTTGTAGCAAACGCTTGCATTTCCTTCTTGATTCATTCCGGTTGTCAGCGCTACTTTTAATCCACCCATTCATATCCTTTAAATTATGTCTGTAGTCTGATAAAAAGTAGAAAAATCTTACGATTTCACCAATTAATAACACAGTTCTTTCAAAATTGCACCTTAAAATAAGTAAACAAATGACCATATGATAAAAATAATACTTTTACAAGGTATTTCTCTTATCGAATATACCTTTAAATTGTATGTTATTAAAATATATTACTCCTTGACCAGCAATTAACATCTCTTAAAATTCTGACCTAACTTTGGTATGGTGTTTAAGTAAATTTGTTCTAACGATTTGAAGATAATAAATTACTTAAAAAGTGAAAGAAGCAAAATCTTAAATTTACGCATTCAAAAAGAAATACAAGCTTTTTAAGTCATACAAACTTCATGGTATTTTTTTAAACTCCAGATTGAATTACGTCTTCATTTGTCGTTCGTCGAACCCCTTTTAAAGGAATAATGTTTTTGTCTTGATTTTAAGAATATTTTATTTTTACAGAATCTTCGTCCGTTTGCGTCATTAAAATTTCGCTGAAAACGCGTTTTAGAAATTAAATATTTTACCACATATACATTATTTTTGACAAAATAAATAATCGTCTTTCCATAAAAAAAAATAGAACGAAATATTCAAACAATTTTAAACGATTTTTGAGGGCATAATTATAACAAAGAATTCAAGAAAAATACCACAAATACTGTTTATTTTTAAATGTTTCTATTTATTTTTCTAAACTATTTTATTATTTAAAAACTTTCTTGTTTAATTCACTATCGTCAAATCATTGTTTCAAATTTTACGTAAATACTTTGTCTTTGTATGAATACCAATGTATCCTGATTCTAATTTCAAGCAAAATCGGACAGTAGGAAAGTAATTATATATTACTTACTAGCACAGAAAATTACTGTTTTTACGTAATGTTTATTTTTTTCATGGCTTGGTTTTGAAGAAACGGCCTATTAAAATGGTAATATTGTATGATTTCCTTACTTTTAATCTGACAACTGCTTTAATACTTGTTTAATTTGAGATATTTTCGTCGTGGTCATTCCCAATAGATCTTGTCGTCTACTGTTCCAAAATAGTGTGCAGGATAAATCAAAATGACAAATTTTGGTTTGATTATTTATAACTTTTTTTAAAAATCGATGCATAATGTCTTATAAAGGGCAAAATAACATAGGGCAAGTTCACAGCCACTGATCGTTCCAGGGTCCCTATTACAATGGGAAGTTAACAAAGTTATCTTTGACTCTATAAAGAAAAATCGATATTTGTGTACAAAAATTAGTATTTTTGCATTAACATTTAAAATATCTTTGTCGGTAACCTATAATTGAACACGTTTAAAAAAAAACATTGTTTGCATATTCTGCTTTTTATACATAAAACTTAAATTAAATTTGAAGATAAATGTTTACTTCCCATTGCAATCGGGGCCCTGGTTGTGTCACTACAAGCTATTTCTTTATATCATATATATTTTTTATAAATTTGTATAATATGTTGGTATTAAATTAGCTACTTGCTTCAAAATATTATATTATAAAATGGGACTTTAAAAAAAGTAGAGAAGGCTACGAATAAACATCCTCATGAGGATGCTGATAATTATTAACTACCCTTAAATATATCTTCTCATTTCTGCTATCCTAGTTGGTTCCACGATTTCAAATAATAATATTATTTTTTCAAGTAGTTGCTACTTGGTGAGTAAGAGGTACCACGAATATCCCATTACTGTTTATGCTAGCCTGGTATTTAAAACTGAATCGGAATCGCTAGTTATTGACAACGAACGATATAAAGTTACTTATCTCGACAAAGCTTCGACGAGCACTGAGGCAAGGGTTGATATTAACGTTATTTCGTATTACAAATATCTCTGAAAAAGTGACATGCGCTCAAGAAAATTATCGATTTCAATTTTATTTATTCAGAACCTGCCTTAATGAACATTCAAGTAAGTAAAAACAAATTTAAAAAATGTATTTTTACACATGTCAAAATTTTTCCGGACAAAACAATTAATTAGTTAAAAAATAACTCAATGTATGTATGACCGCATATTTATTAGCACGGGTTAATGAATAAATATGTACAATACATAAAGAGATGTTTTCATATATATGTTAATTCATAAGGCATTATTGAACGTTAATAGGTAGAATTATTTAGTAGAAATATTAAAAAAAATAATTTTAAAAAAAACATCACCTACCACATAATATTATGCATTGCAGAAAAAAAATGTTCAACAGCCATATATTTTTAACAACCTTTTTACTTTATTTTTTAACTAAGCAAGAGAGGCGGTACTCTGTTAATCTATGTCCGATCATTATATAGTATATATTATGATTAGAAAATTAACAGTAAAGCGTTGTTGAATGAGGGGAGCATACAACATAATAAAAAATAAAAATAGTTCAGTGACCAATAATAATTAGTCATTCTAAAAAATCTTTTCAAACAAAAAAAACATTATTTTCGAAATTTCAAGTTTCTAATCAAGATTTTTTTATGAAGTTCTTCAAGTAATAAAAGACAATAAAAGGGTTAAATTAAAAACAAATACTACCTAAGATTCTAAAATTATTTCAGAATGTCAAAGTGCGACGCCAAGTAATTCTAACAAAATTATAAATATTTCGAAATTAAACATTTTTATGAATAAATACATGAATAATTATAAAACACGTGAAGAAACCATGTAATGCTTGTACATTAGAAACACACTCAATCAGATACACATCTTTATATATATAAACCAATGTTCATATGTGTGTTTTCGATAGACTAAATAACTACTGGATCGATTTACGTGCGGTCTTCAGCAAAATGATGAGCTTTGCTATAAGCATATTAAAGCTTCAATTTGATAAGTACAAAAAAATTTAGAACCGCAAATGTTTTATTCAGCGTTCACTAAGGCTGCATTCGACGAGAATGCATTTACAAAAAATTGAGGATGTTGTTTTTTGGGTGTGTGTAAAAAAGTTGGTTTTTGAATGTTTACAAACAACATTTGCTTTTTATGGATCCCAATCAGATTATTTCCTTACATTCCTTATAATTTCTACCAATGTATTTTTTTCATGAATTTTTTGTAATAAATAAATAAATAAAATAAATAAATAAAACGTAAAATAATATCAACTGACATTTAATACATTTTTGAGAGTTGCATTACTAGCTAGTTTCCTAGTTTGACATTGGCAAATAAGAATCAATATTTTTAACAAATTTATTACAGCTTTGGAATTCAACCATAAACAAATACCTAGGTACCTACTTTAATTCAATATTTGAAAACTAATTATTTTAACTTTTGGACTTCAATCATAAACATCTACCTAGGTACCTACTTACCGATGAAAAGTTACACCATCTTTTTTAATTTTACATGAACAATTTTTTCACGCTTTCACGGACTATCAGGCATTCGGGTTTCAAATGCAATATCAAGCTCACGCCAAAACCGGCTGGCGGTAAAAAAACGACTCAATACGGGTTCGTCATGACTAAGCGTTTGAGTGTCATAATTTTAAAGGACTTAAGTCTTGCGTCTAAGGACTGCGTCTATGTGTACTAATAGGTCAATGGTTTAATTTTAGAAAACCGAACCTGTTTTTTTAGTTACGTAAAAGCATTATAAAGCATAGTTTGTAAGTATACATAATAAGGTTTTATCTTAAGTGAAAACGCGGTTTGACCTTTCTTCATACAAACGTATTCTCGTATTTTCACCCTGGGATATAGCACTATAAATATTTTCTTACGGCGTGTCTCAACAGTTTTGTTTTATTTATACAAAGTATTACATGGGAACCAGAACCATCCTAAAACGTTCAGTTTCATCTGCGGTTTTTGGACGAACGGTAAACAAATATTTTTAAAAACGCAAAATGTACCAATACAGAAAAATGCATTCTAATACTCTGTTTTAAAAAAATAACAAAATTGGTTCCGTTTTGAGTTGCGAAAAATATGATGTCTTTTTTAGTAAGGCATAAAAGGTCGGAAATGCAGTTGTTTTTTTCGCATAACACCAGGGAGGCATCTTAAAAATATTGACAGAAAAACAATGTTTAAATACGTATTTATTAAATTCCCTGTTATCGCAAATCCTCATTATTTATGTGATCCGAAACACAAAAGAGTCATGAATTATTTTTGTATTTATTTTTCAGAAACAAATAGTCAACAATGATATAATTGGATAAAATTGATTTGGTTTAAAGACAGACCAGCAACGTTTCTAAATAAAAATTATACATTTTAAATTGTGGTAAACAAAAAGGTGTGTTTAAACGTAGATATCTTATTTTGACTAAATACAATAATTGATAACAAGCTTTCGATTGTGTAAATTATATATATACATACGAGTATGTACGCCAGTCTAGTAACAGCAAAGCATTGCCGAGTTCAGTTTGTATTTAAATAAATAATATAATAAATTTTACCGCAACCTTTTACCCAAATTAGGTATAGTAAATAAATCTCCTGTGTACGTTTCTTTGGAGTAGTCTTTTTGGAGTGGTATAGCGTAACTAGAATAACATTTTTCGTAAAGTAGGAATATCGAGCATAAATTTAAAGTTAACATTATTTTGCGAACGATATTTAATTAATATTGTTTAACTTATTTACGTTTGAATCTACCACGATTGAAACCAGCACATAGTCAATAAAATATACTAAACATTTCTGCGCGCGTGTCATAAGTACCTACAACATGTATGGAAACCGCAACACAGCTGACACCACAAATTTGTGACCCTACACTGGTATCTAACAATATGTTTCACAAACATTGAACATTGATGTAGGGAGAACGGAAATGGACCGAGTGGATTCTGTATTGATGGCGTTCGTTTATAACTCTCGCGTTTATGTTATCCTGGTAGCTTATCACTGCACCCAACTCGCTACCGCCCCGCACCGGGTCTTTGAAACTGGTTCTTGATAACAAAGAATTCGCTCTTGCTTCTAGGATTCAGTTTTACTAACATCATGTTTTAAAAATTATTTCACCGATGTCAAAATACTCATACGTATTAAAATAATATACTTTTTAAATCCATAAAATGAATATGAACTATTTTGTATTTATTGTACAAATTTAAATATGAATAAACATAAAATTACTACAATAATAGAAAATTACTTTGACTATTCGTGTTACACGCTTAGCTGCCGTACCAGCTGGGCGTGAAATATAGTTTCTTTTTCCAATAGTAGCTTAAAATACAAAAATTAGTTGTTAACTTTTAAAAAACATTGAGTCAGTGTTTAAAAATGGTCAATGTGTGGATAAAAAAGACTATTTATTTTATTGCATTGTTTTACTCTTTATTCTTACCAAAATATGTGACAGTTAGTAAACAATGAAAACTTCCAAACGACAGTGCGCCCGGTATTTTAAAATCATAAACTAGAATACGAAATCATTAAAATCATTGAAGAATGTAATAATTTCTGACTCAACCCCAATCGAACTATCTGGAACATTACCCGCCATAATAAATTACAAAAGTGTTACTGAAAGTGAACTTGTGTTTTTTTGTTAAATACATAATACGAGTAAATTAAACACCTCCCTTCTAACAACATACAAAAAGAACAATCGATCCTTATACCTCTTTTACACTTTGTCTAATATTAACGTAATAAAATAAATTGAGCGGGGATGTTGCGTACCTATTATATAACAAAACAATTTAAATTAAAATGGATATCAAGTCATTAAAACTATACGCACCATCCCTCGGTCTCTGCACATATGTGCATCTACCATCTTCCAGGAATCAGTGAGCAGCCCGTTAGCCACATGTCTGGGTGTAACTATGATACCTACAATCTACAAGAGCTGCCCATTGGATATATTTATTTATTTTGCTAACTTTAATGTTGAAACAGTTCTTTATTTATTTCATTTTTTATGGTTTATCTTTTTAAGATAAACACTTGACAAATTATCTACTGTATATATAATATAATAAATAATATATAATGTATATATAATATATAATATAATTTTAAGTTGCTAGAATTTTACGCGTCCATGCACTTTGCAGCTGCAAGGTGATTGGTAATCTTGCTTCAACATGTAAATGTCATCAAATATAAAATACTTTTATTTTGTAAATGGGGTCTAGAATTTCAACAGTCCATGCACTCAGTAGCTGCAAGACTTGTTATAATCTAACTCCTATTTTATAAATAAATATTTTGATGTCACTTAAATACTAAATTTTACTGTCTAATCAAAACATAATGTTAATGGGGGCTAGATTACTAACCGTCCATGCACTCTGTAGCTGTAAGACGTGTTGTAATCTAGCTCCTATCTGATAAAATTGAAACATATCATAATTAGAAACAAATTGTCCACGCGCTCTGTAGCTGCAAGACGTGCAGGGATATTTATTTGCTGTGCAGCGCCTTTAAGGTGATTTCCACATGGCGTTATATAAATTATCCACCTGTTAATATAAAACAAGGGTGAGTAACCCTGTTCTAAGACATACAAAATATATTATTTTCCAAGCCAGAAACACAATATGTAATACATTATAATATAATACTATATGATATTTCGTATTTTTTTTTAAAGTTGATACATAATAAAAATAATAAAGAACTTTAAAAATTAATCAACAAAAAAAATTAATTCAAACAAGAACATGTGTTGACCATTTATCAGCTACAATCAACCTCTCAGACTCTCCGCTACCGATAATTTCACTAATGATTGCAGGCAGAAACCTTTTAAGTTTGAGGCTCTTAAAATATTTCCACGGTTTTGCCATTATATTACATATCATATTATTTGTCCCATGTAAGAGATTTGTCAAAGAAGTTCTAGCTATTTTCCAGAAATCAGATATTACTTGTAGTTGTGTGTTATGTCAAAACTATACAATAATAAAAAAACGTTGCAATGCCTAGGAAAAAAACTCTTTTTGCCACAGAAGTATTACATTCACAGAAAATTCTTAGGAGCAAGATTTAAAAGAAACAATATATCACGGAATAAAAAGTACATAGTCATAGGTAAAAACGCATTCGTAAGGGCTGTTAATTTTAAGCCCCGAGAATTCAATGCATTAACAAAACTTATGGCTTGTCGTTGGCTGGTTAAAGCGATTTTATACACTGCGTAATATTCGCCATTTTGTTTATGTTCGAGCATCAATATTTCTTCAATTATTTTATCTGTTGGTGTTTGTGAATAAATAAATTGAAAACGAAATTATTTTATAATCAAGAAAGGGGTTCTGCGTCGGTTTGAACACGTAGAGCGAATGGAAAGCAAAAAAAACGGCTGACAGGATCTACGATGCAAATGTTGATGGATGCAGAAAACGAAGAAGACTGGGAAAGACATGGCACAATCAAATCTATCAAATTCTTGAAGATGAACATGTCAAGAGAAGAAATAATCTGCGTGCGTGCATGAGAAGATGTATGAATCTAGAGAAAACGAGGTCTGTACGCAAAGACAGAGTGATGTGGCGTTCTATCCTCTCTCCGCAGAAGCAGAGAGGTACAAACAAACCTACGATCCTAGACATCTCCTTCGCCACCATCAACAGACGGCCTCGCGTCTGAGATCTAGAAACAGTTTTATCAAAGCCACCTCCCCTGTTGAATCCTCACAACAGCGGAGGGAACTATGGCAACAGGATCTTGAACCGAGACCGTGGATGGATCCAAATGAGGGTATCCAAGGAGGTGAACACCTACCATGCTCTACGGATCGCCCTAAATAGACTACGGGTGGGTGTTACACGATGTAAAAAAAATCTGTACGTCTCTGATATGATATATTGTGTGACCCAAGTCGACAGCCACCTATTGACATGCCCGCTCATCGAAAAAGGCTGCACTGCGGGAGACTTAATTGTGGCAAACGACAAGGCGATATCTGTCGCCGCATATTGGAGTGGCAGGATATAATCTAACCGGACACGCTAAGTAAGTAAGTCCTCTCTGCCTACCTCTACAGGGAAATGGTGTGACAGTTTATTTGTTATTTTTCAATTATTTTACCTACAAGGAAACCTCTGAAAATTGGTTATAATTTTTATACTTTTTAATAAAAATGTTTAGTATGCCCAAATATTGCGGGTACTTTGATATTTGATTTTATTTTAAAAATTTAACTAAAAATATGCAATAAAAATATTGCATTAAATTAACGTTTAATGGATGAGTATTTTTGTGTGGGTATTGTTAGTTGTTAGCTTGTTAAAAAAATCACTGAAGTATTTGGGTTATCGAAATGAACCGAAATGAATATTTCCTTAAATATTATTTTAATTTTTTTTTTATATTGAACCTAAAATCTCACCCTAACCAAGGTTGATGTAATTCAAGGTGAAACGAAAATCATTATTTTATCCTCGCCTTCAAATTTTCACTGCATATGAGATTAGAATGTAGTTTTTTCTTGAGTTATTATGCATATGGCATGAAGGCTTATGTCTACCAGGGTAGCAAAAAACACAAGGAGTAAATTTGATAATAGAGGGAAATCAATTTCATGTAATCAGTCCTTCGTTTCTGTGATCCATGTTTCCAAAGAAGGAACAACCATGAAGTCTTATTTCTACCAGAATAGCATGAATCCGATGGTTGATCCATTGAAGTAGGAAAGAGATGGCCGAGTATCTGAACGCTCCGCAACTCGTTTTTCTAAGGCTCAGAATGCTTCGCAACTTATCTGTGGGTTAACTAAAAATTCTGATACAAGGATAGCAGAAATCGAAAAGAGATATTTTCTCAGGATTCTAACGCCGCGGAGCTCGTTTTAATACAGAAGCCTTGTACTAAAGAAACGGAAAATAACTGTTTAGTTTCCAGCCTGTCATATAATAAATAAAGCTAATTTAATAAAACAAATAACATAAATAAAGCAGAAAGCATAGAAATAGTTCATAAAATAAATATGAAACAACTTTGTCTTCTATCGTCCGATTTTAAAGCTACATAAGCTTCTTTACCAAGATATAATACTTATCCTAACTAATCGCTCACATACGGAAGGTTCCAGGTTTGATTCCAGGTGAGAACACAAAAATCAAATGTTATTTTTCTCAAACGTGTGTGTTCTGTAGTAAAATTCACCTCTGTAATTGAGCCTTCTGACCTGTTGTGGTGCAAAAAAAGGTAATAGTTATGAATTCTACCATTTTATTTTTACAGTGATAACTAAATATTGTGACCCTACATTTTTTTTTTCATTTGTTTATTTTTTTATACATATATCATTTACATAGAAATATAATTACAAAAATACACTTAAGAAAAATACATCTCAAAATTAAGCCATAACATAAATTGGAAAAAATGCCCACAAAGACTTCAGCGTCTGAGCGTGGGTTATTCTTTTCTTTAATTATAAAAATGTTTATAGCATATGAATACGGTATGACATGACCATGAAAAGAATAGAAAAGAAAAATAAAAGAAAAACCAAACTAACATATGCTGGTATTACGAAAACATGACTTTTTTGAAGTTTGCATTTATTTTTAATTTTAATTAATTATTTTTATTAGAATGTGTCTATCTGTTCCTTCCATGCTTTTTATATGAATTATTATTATTATTATTATTATTATTATCAAGACCTTATACCTACTTTAAACTGATATAACATTATTGATACGTATTATTGTGCTAATAAGTCAAGTGTTTTGTCATGTTGTTATTTTAATGACGGAAAGGGTAAAGTGAGATGGGTACGATAAAAAAAAATAGACTAAAGTGGACTTAAGGAAAGATTGTTAATTTTATATTTTAAATTTGATTATAAATCGCTTTTTTAATTTATGAGATTTCCAAGTAGTCTAATTTAAATACTTTATTTTAAACACGAAGAGTTTTTAATTCGGTGTCTTTATTAATTAATTAATTATTTATTAATTACATTATTCATACATTTATTAAGGACAGAGACATAGTTTATAGTGACACAATCAGGAACGACCCATGTCTGTGAACTTGCTCCGACTCGCTAGAAAATCCGTGTTGAGTCGGGGCACTTGTAATGCATTCATAACCACACATTCACACACATATATACATATATATTAGCACATTCATATTTATATTATATTATATACATACATATACATATATATTAAGTTTATACACATCATTGATACTTTATACATTATTACATTTTACATTTATAAATACATATTAATCATTTACCAGTTAGTCTTCATTTGATCGCAGAAATCCATTCCCGTTCGAGCAAACCAGTTACTCAAACCAGATTTAAATTTCGTTAATGACTCAGATTCCTTTGTTATCTGATCTAGTAAATTAAAAATTCTTGGACCTACCACAGAGAAACGTCTCTTAGCCAAAGTCGTTTTACTTTTTGGTACGTAGTAATTTACTTTAGAGGAATATCTTGTTGTTATTTCCTGTTGTGTTCTTTGTTTACTACTTGTGGTTCAAAAGTTGATCAGACATGACTTATAATAGATTTGTCTAATTGAAAGAACTTTGGCCACTTTAAACAATAAATCCGATGAAAAGGTAGGAGGATATTAAATATTATTTTAAGTTTGGTTTTTTTTATTATCATGAGCGGTCTGAAGATTGTCTGAACACAACCACCCCATCCTATTATTCCATATGTTGCCACTGATTGAAATAGTGCGAAATACACCGAACAAAGAGTGCTAAGGTCTAACACATTTCTTAGGTAGTAAAATACATAAATAAGTTTTCTTAATCTATCAGTTGTTGTGTCAATATCCGATTTCCAGCAAAGATGTTGGTCAATGACTACTAATATGTTTATTGCAAATTCAGAAAAAATATTGCTGTTTAAGTTTTTTTAAGTGTCTGAAAATTCCTTTTTGTTTTTCCAATATAGATTGAATGGCAATCATTACAATTCAATTAGTATATGCCAGATTTATTATGTTTAACGACTTTTTTTTCGCTAGTTTTAATTTTTCTTAGTTGTATTTTATTTTACTTGCATTTGCATATAAATAATATATATATTTAATTGTAACTATTAAGTAATTATATAATTAAGATTGAAAAAGTCAATGAATAAATGATAATAAATAAATATCTCGTTGTATAAGTACTTTTAATTTATTTTTTTTAATCACTAAAACTCCCTTTGGGGCATTCCATTGTTACTAATGGGACATTTGATTCCAGAATTTGATCAACTTTAAGTTGTAACTATATCGTCAGAATTAAAACGAGACTAAATATTTTTTTTTAAACGAGATATATAACCCCTTTTATTATACTGGTATAAAAAAGCCAAACAGTCAACATGTTTCGTGTAATTATTATTTGAATAAATGTGACTGATGGGACACTGGAAAATCCCACCTTGTAACTTTGTGCAGTAATGTACCAATTTATGCCAAAATGCTTCAAATTTATTTATTCAGAAAAATAACCGGTTTCTTGTATTTTTTACAATTTTGTACAAAGTGTAAATCAAACATTGGTGAACTAATTTCCAATTGGCAATTTCTTCCAGCCAACAAATAAAATAAAAGTTTTATCTATATAATTTGAGTTACAAAAAATATTTTTAAGAAATGATAAAAAAGGTAGTTATACAAAAACATAAATAAATGTATTTGTATATCAATAACCTTAAATCAAACCTTTTTTTCTATGGAAAAAAGGAAAACCGAAGAAAGAGGAGAGAAGTAGAGATAAAGAAAGAGATAGGAGATGTTTCTTCAGACGTGATTTAAACAAAGATATTGTAGTAACATCTTTGATAGTAGATGGGAGATGATTTCACAGTCAAGTCGCATAAACACTATATGAGTTAGAGAAGAAAGAGAAATTGTGGAAAGGTATTAAGAGGGTACTTTGAGAATTAGAACGAAGAGGTAAACCATGAACTAAGAAGCTTTGAAAATTTTCACGGAAGTACCTATATAGATTTATTTATAAGCAATTTACATAATAACAGTAATATTTAAGTCCAATAGATTTTTACAACTATACAACATTTTTTGTGAGCATACTAATAAATCAAGAATTTACATGAACGAGAAAAAAGTTAATATAATAATAATGTTTCCAAGGCATTATTAGGGAAGGGAAGTAAGGGATAAGGAAAGTTTTGGATTAAAATAATATTGGAAGATGAAAGGATTCCATTGAGCCAGGAAATAACCTAAAAAGATGAAAGGTAAGGGAATAACGTGACAGTGGTAATTATTATATTTAATTCATAAATGAGAGTTTCTTTTGTGTTGTAAAGCATTTAAACATTAATGTTTTGATAAAATAAAAAAACTGATAATAATTGTAGAAAAAAAAATGTGACTGGTGGAACAGAGCTTTGTGGCTGGTGGGAATCCTTAATTTTGAAAATGCGTGAAGTTACAGTTTCTATGAACAAATCGAAATCGAAAAATCTTTTTTTTTTATTAAAATAAATATTTTCGTATGGATTTATAAAAAGAGACGTTTAGCTCTGTTATTGTTAAATTAGAGGTGATATATAGAAACTATAAATTGATATCGTTTTCCCACTTTACATGGAATGCCCCTTTACTTCAAGTTTAAGTTTTAGTCGTACCGTGCGTTCACATATTATGTAACAAGAGTGTAACTTACAGTTACATGGATATGAGGTAAATCTTTGCCGAGTTTATTGTCAGCAGTGCGATTACGTATGAGAAGAATTAAGAATTCAGAAATCATTAATTCTAAAGGCAACTCGAGTGTAATCTGTGCTATTAAAAACTTAGATTTTTTGATTGCATAATATCTGTACCTTAAAGCTGAAAGGCTGGAAGTCACATTTTTTTGTAAAATTGATCTATGAATGTCATTTTGATCATAAATTCAGATTGTATTTATGCTTAAAACATTGGAGTCCTCCGGTATACTACTACTGAAAAAGCTTGTTTTAAAACACCAGTAGTGTAGTAATAATACCCACGCTTTCAACAAAATTCAACAGTTTGCTGGTATTAAAGCAGTGGATATCGAATAAATTCCACAATTTTTAAAACAAACTACCTCTGACGCAGGGAGAAATTTTGCGCAAAATTAAGCCTTTTTTGTTATAATCAACCAAAACTATAATATCATTTCTTTTGCCGTCAATTTCATTATTTTACTTTGCTTTTTTTCACAAACTGTTGACTTCCAATGAATGTTCTGTCACTATTAATATAATGTTATTAAATTTATATTTATATTTTATTTTCATAAATAATTAATGGCATGTAATTTGTTGTTTTTTCCCGAAGAAAGTTTTATAAATACATTTTCATTCAATATTCTACACTACTTTTTAAACTAAAGTCCAAAGAGGAATTAGGGCGCGGGCCGGGCGGTTAGAACAAAAAACATTAAAGTCTTGTAGTTATTTGACAATCTGTACTTTAAGTCTATACTTTTAGCCCTTTTCTACAAAATTAAAAAATTTATACCAAGAAAGGAAAAAATTATGATGTACGAAGCCTATGTCAAAAGTAAATTGAGTTACATGATCGCCTTCTGGGGAACTGGTAACAAGACAGACATAACAAGAATACAAAAACAACAAAATAAAATTCTTAAACTAACATACAACCTACCCTACCTGTCCTCTATGACTGAACTGTACAAAAAACACACCAGTTTGACATAAACTACTTGACTAAAATTGAGACCTTAAACAAAAATACTACATAATGGACTTAAACACTACAACGACTTACCTAACTACTTGAAAACTTTTACTGGAGACAAATTTAAAATCAATCTGAAAAAGCACATGATGACTGAACTAACTAGACTAGACGAGACATAAAAAGACTAGACAATATTAAATTTCTAATGTAACCCTAACGGGTTTTTTAAAATTGTAAATAAAAATAAAAAAATTCTCAAATATTCTTATCAAAAGCGTGTAAATCCAAAAAAATAGCAATAATTGTGTTTTTTCTTCGAAAGAAATATTCAAAACAGT